>NC_087300.1:4152189-4837814 GCF_015220805.1 Pogoniulus pusillus
AAGCTGATGAAGGCCCTGGGGAATAAATCTTAAGAGGAGCGACTTAGGGACCTGGGGATGGTTAGTGTGAGGAAGAGAAGGCTGAGGGGAGACCTCATTGCTCTCTACAGCCACCTGAAGGGACATTGTGGAGAGGCTGCTGCAGGTCTCTTCTCACAGGTAACTGGAGACAGAACAAGGGAGAATGGCCTCAAGCTGAGGCTGGGCAGGTTTAGATTGGATATTAGGGAAAAAGTTTTTCATAGAGAGAGTGGTCAGGGACTGAATGAGCTGCACAGAGAGGTGGTGGAGTCACTCACCCTGGATGTGCTGTTTAGATGTGGTGCTTAGGGATATGGTTTAAGGTGAATTTCACAGAGTAGGGTCACAGGTAGGACTTGGAGATCCTGAGGGGCTTTTCCACCCTGGATGTTTCTGTGATTCTCCCAGCCCTCCTGACCGCTTTCCCTCCCGCAGCTGCAGGTGCATACCTGCCTCCACTGCAGCAGGTGTTCCAAGCACCACGTCGGCCTGGGATAGGAACTGTTGGGAAGCCCATCAAGCTCTTGGCCAACTACTTTGAGGTGGACATTCCCAAGATTGATGTGTATCATTATGAAGTGGATATCAAACCCGACAAATGTCCACGCAGAGTCAACAGGTAAGGCAAGTATTAAAGGATTTGGCACTCGTTTTCTGCTTCCAATTGCCTTGTGGAGGCTCCATAAGTGCCTTTCTCTGTCTTCACTGGTGGAAGCCATTCCAGTGACGTGGTGGCAGGAGGCACAGCACTGCCTGGGTGGCTGGACCCCACCAGTCGTGTTTTTGCAGCCGTGCTGGTTCCTGTCCCTGACAGCCTCAGAGATCCTAGACCTCAGCCCATTCCCCTGCTCCTTCACAGCAGCTGTGTGACTTTGGCAGCAGTCCTGTGTTTAAAAATAGCAAACCTGACCTCGGGCCATTGCCTGCTTTGCTTTTCTTTGTTTCTCTTTCTGATGTCCTCTGCTTCACTGCCTGTCCCCTCCTGCCCCAGCAGCCAGGGTAGCTCTGTGCCCTGAAGGCCACTGAGCAGACACTTATCAGTGGCTGCAGGCAACAAGCCTCTCCCTCTCACCCTCCTGGCACATGCCAGCCAACTCTGGTGGGCACACGTTGCTGTGTACTACGTAAACTCATTCTGTCAGAGCCAGAATGCCAAGCTGCAGGGCAGAGCACATGGCTGCTTGTCTGGGGGACACTCAGATCTGGTGCCTTGTGGTTCAAAAGTGCCCTAGGCAGATGACAGAAGATGTTGGGTTGTAAAGAAACCAGCCAAGTGAACCTCACCCTTCTCTGCCCCTCTTTCTTGCCACGCTCTCCTGCATAGGGAAGTCGTGGAGTACATGGTGGTGCAGCACTTCAAACCCCAGATCTTTGGAGACAGAAAGCCAGTCTATGATGGGAAGAAGAATATCTACACTGTCACAGCCTTGCCCATTGGAAATGAGAGGGTAAGAGAGGGTAATGAGCCCTGTGTGCAGCCCTGCTTCCTGGGAAGGAGCAGCCAAAGGTAGCCTCTTCCCCTTGCTCCCGTGGGGATGCCACCATTGCTTCTCTCCTTCTGCACCCAGGTGGACTTTGAGGTGACGATCCCGGGGGAAGGCAAGGACAGGATATTTAAGGTCTCCATCAAGTGGATGGCCATCGTCAGCTGGCGCATGCTGCACGAGGCCCTGGTCAGCGGGCAGATCCCTGTCCCCCTGGAGTCCGTCCAGGCGCTGGATGTTGCCATGAGGCACTTGGCTTCCATGAGGTACCTGCACCAGGGGAATGCCAGGAAGAGCAGCACTGAGTGTGCCAGAGGCAGGCTGCCCTGGGCATGCTGCTGTGGCTGAGACTGGCCTTGATGGTCTTTGGGAGGAGGTGGCTAGATGTGATTGCTCTGGGTGCTCCTGCAGTAGAAATGAAAGGGGTGATGTGGTCAGTGGGGTGAGCGCTGGCTTGGAGGGGCCAGGGGGTGCTGGGGATGGCTGGCTGACCTGGTCTGCCCTGCTTCACAGGTACACTCCCGTTGGCCGTTCCTTCTTCTCCCCCCCTGAAGGTTATTACCACCCCCTGGGAGGTGGCAGGGAGGTCTGGTTCGGTTTCCACCAGTCGGTCAGGCCTGCCATGTGGAAGATGATGCTCAACATTGATGGTGATGTGTTTTTTGTGATGGAAATTGGGGCTGAGTGTGTCTGGGGAGGCTGGATCCTGGCTGGCTTTTTGGCCAGGTCTGCCTGCTTGGAGAGAGAGCAGAGACACACGGTGCTGTCTGTCTGTCTGTCCTGCAGTGTCGGCCACTGCCTTCTACAAAGCCCAGCCTGTGATCGAGTTCATGTGCGAGGTGCTGGACATCCGGAACATCGACGAGCAGCCCAAGCCCCTGACGGACTCGCAGCGAGTGCGTTTCACCAAGGAGATCAAAGGTAGAGCTCCTGGGGCTCCATCCCCAGCCAGGTGCTGCCCCAGACACTGCCTGGCTTCTCTCCTGCCCTGTCCCTCCAGCGAGGTTGGGACACAGGGGTTGGATGTTTCAAATGTCTCCTGGGGCACCGCACTGCACAGGATGTTTACAAGCACCTCTGCTCTGGAGCCAGTTCACTCTCCAGGGCAGGTGGTGGTCAGGACTGTGGGCAAGGGAAACCTTTCCTGCGTTTACCAGTGCCTTTGCTGTGTCTCTCTGTCCCATCCTAGGTCTAAAAGTGGAGGTTACCCACTGTGGGCAGATGAAGAGGAAGTACCGCGTGTGTAACGTGACCCGGCGGCCGGCCAGCCACCAGACGTAAGGCAGCTGGGGAGCAATCCCAGCTCTACTCCTCTTGAGCAGCTGCTGGTGTTGTTGGGGAGAGATGGATAGGAGCTGCCAGCCCGTGATGGCAGAAGGGAGATGGGTTTGGGGCTCTGCAGCTCCTGCAGGATGCAGGGGAGGGTGGGAGGGCAGAGGATGCTTTGTCTGGCAGGCGCCGCGCTGCAGCGGGTGGGAGCTGACGTGCCAGGAATTGTCCTAGATTTTACCTCCGAGTTTGGTTTGCTTCTTGCTTAAAATAGGCACTGTCAAAGCAGAAGCTTTGACAGAGGATAGAGCGATTCCCTGCTTTGAAATTGCTTGCATGTTCCTGGCAGCAGGCTGACCCTGGGCTCCTCCTCGTTTGGGGGGGCTGCCCTGTGCCACATGTCATCCTGCCAACAGGGTCGGCGGCACCACCAAGGTACCCTCGGCAGCAAGCTGTTGGCTGCCACAGCCCACGGGGTGTTTCCAGGACTCATCACTGGGGTTTGCCCTGGAAATTGCCCCTAAGGAGGCTTGGAGGCAAAATGATGTTCAAGGCAGAGGCTGGGGTGAAAGCAAGGGAACCCTCCAGGCGTCTCCACTGGGACAGTGCTGGGGCAGGAGGGGCTGTGCAGGTGCTCTCCACTGGGTGCTTGCTGAGTGGAGCTGGAGGGGAGATGATTTTCAGCCTGTCCACTCCCTACCTTTCTGCAGTGTTTCTAGATTTTTTTTCTGTCAGTAAAGAGGTAAAAAAAAAAAAGAGAGAGACAAAAACACAACGAGAAATTTTGGCTCCTGCTGTTCAAACCCAAACAGTGCTGGAAAATCTCCGCTCCCAGTCCCTGCCTGATACCAAACCATCAGTGTCTGCTCAGGCTGGCGCTGTTGGGCTGCAGAGCCCCAAGAGGGGCACCTCCCTTTGCCACAGCCACAAGCCCACCTCTGGGTGTATGTCACTGAAGCTTCTACACCTGTCACCATGTACACCTCACTTCCCTCATGCTCCAGCCTCTGTGAGTCCTGGCCCTGGGACTTTGGTGGTAGAGAAGCAGTGTGCCTTAGCCGGGTGTCCAGGCTGGCTCTCTTCTCTCCTTTTGGCTCCATAAAGAAGACTGAGTCAACTCTTCATTTTCCTGGAGCTCTTTCTGAAGCCAGGAGGAGATGGTGCTGGGTGAGGCTGGTATCAGGCTCTGGCTGTGGATGGTGTGGCACCCCTCAGCCCTGCCTCTGCTAAGTTTTACTTTACCTTTTCCCTGTGGTTTGGAAGAGAGCTGGAACCTCCCTGCCCCCTACACTCTGCCCCATTCCAGCAAAGGCCAGTTGACTTTTCCCTGGAACTCAGCCCCCAGGAAGGGCACCAAGCACATCCTGAGTGACAGTGTGCTGTGTTTATTACCTGGCAGTGGCATGCTTGGCATGTCCTGCAATTAACATTTACCCTGATTAGCTGCATTAGTGAGGGCAGCTTTATTAGGGACCTCAGACCCACGCTGGGCTCAGAGTATTTCTGACTCTGTTTCTGTACTGCTTTTTGTTTTCTCTGATGGGAGCCCAGAGTAGGAGCCAGGAGTGGGAGCCTGCCAGTTCCCTCTTCTACCAGCCAGAGTCAGTAGTGCTGGAGGTGTGGAAGTGTCTGTTCTGAGTGCATCCTTTGTGTCCTGCCTCTGCCAGGTTTCCCCTGCAGCTGGAGAGTGGTCAGACAGTGGAGTGCACAGTGGCCCAGTACTTCAAGCAGAAATACAACCTGCAGCTGAAATACCCTCACCTGCCTTGTCTGCAGGTTGGCCAGGAGCAGAAGCACACGTACCTGCCCTTGGAGGTGAGTGTTGGCTCCACACTGCTGCCTGCCCAGCTTCTGAGCATCATGCAAAGCAAAGGCAAATAGCCTTGGTGGCAGATGTGTTGTGGGCAGTAGTTGCCTCGATGCTGACCTGGCAAGAGCCACTTCTAGTAAGTGAGGATGGACACCAGGCTGTAAAACACCACTTCCCTGCAGCTGCAGGCTTGATTCCTCTGCCTGGGGCTGGCTGCAGGGCCTCAGTGCCATCACCAAGGGGCAGCTCAACCACAGCTCTCTGTGTCTTTCTGTCCCTGACACATGGCTGCTATCTCTCCCTTGCCCTGCAGGTGTGCAACATTGTGGCAGGCCAGCGGTGCATCAAGAAGCTCACAGACAATCAAACATCGACCATGATAAAAGCAACAGCCAGGTCTGCCCCAGACAGGCAGGAGGAAATCAGTCGCCTGGTATGTGGCACAAGGTCCTAGAAGGACTGAGAGGGACAGGGCTGGGACTGTGGCTCCGATGAAAGGTTATGGTGTCATATCTTTGGTGGACCTTGTGGTCCTGCTTCTTAGCTGCTCTGTGCTCAATTGCTACAACCCTCTCAAAAGGTGTGGTGGGGTTAAGAGGCTCGGTTTGATCACTGCATCACTGCATCCCTGCTCAGAGACTCCTGCATGGGTGTGGAGAGCAGCCCAGCTCGAAATGACTGTGGAAACTCATGTGCAACAAATTCAGGTCCTTTGTGCTGATGAAACCTGACCTGAAGGGAGCTGAAACTAAAAATAAGAAAATGAATTAAGAGAAGTGAGCCCAGCTCTGGGTGTATGTGGGGACTGTGCATGGTGGGAGAACTGTCAACCTGGGGTGAGCTTTGGGAACCCAGCTCTGCCAGGGGCCAGGCTGATCATGGTGCTGTTATTGCCCAAAGTGATGTCTCTGGGCTTTCAAAGCTGGGGACATCTGATACTCCTTCTGGGACTTGTGGTTTTCTTGCCAGTGTTAGGCCCTCTTACCAGTCTGAATCTTAAGCCTTAAATCTCAGAGCAAATTCTCATAGTGCTCAAAAATCAGATCCCACCTTGGTTAAGTTGGGAGGAGAGGGTTTGACCCTTGGCGTTGAACCTCTTGCTCTTCCCTTACGGAGAGGACTGTGGCTCTGTAGAGAGCAGGACTCATGGTGCCCACGTTGCCCTGCCAGCTGAAGCTGTGTGGGATGTAGCAGTTGGTCTCACTCCCTCCTATGGCCCTTCCTTCCCTCTGCAGATGAAGAATGCCAGCTACAACCTGGATCCATACATTCAGGAGTTTGGGATCAAGGTGAAGGATGACATGACGGAGGTGACGGGGAGGGTGCTGCCGGCACCCATCCTGCAGTACGGTGGCAGGGTAAGCAGGGCTGCCTTGGGCAGAGAGATCTTTCAGACCAGAAAATGCTGTTTCTGAGCATAACTTCTGCTGCTTTCAGGTTGTAGGTTAGATCTTTTGTCACAGTACCTTGGGTTTGGGATTTGGTGGGGTTTTGATATAATTACACCCATGGAATTGTTTGGGTTGGCAAAGCCCTCTAAGATCATCCAGTCCAACCATCAACCCAACACCACCATGGCCGTTAAACCATGTCCCCAAGTGCCATGCCCACACCTTTCTTGAGCACCTCCCTGGGCAGCTTGTGCCAGTCCCTGACCAATCTTGCAGGAAGGACATTTTTCTCAATCTCCAACCTAACCCTCCCCGGCACAATTTCAGGCTGTGTTCTCTTGTCCTGTCACTTGGGAGAAGAGATCAATCCCCACCTTACTGCAACTTCCTTTCAGGAGAGAGAGCAATGAGGTCTCCCCTCAGCCTCCTCTTCTTCAGACTAAACAAGCCCAGCTCCCTCAGCCACTCCTCTGAAAGTTATAGCCAGGAGCCATTTGGTAACAAAAAAAAAAGCTGAAGGGGAGATGGATGCTCAAGGTAGGGCAGCTCAGATGAATTTTCCATCACCTTTGAGGAGCTGAGATTGCAAAGTGCCCATCGCTGAGCGCCCCCTTGGCAGTGCAGGCAGTTGGCTGCGTCATGGGCAGGACAGCAGCACTCGAGGTGCTCCCTGGGCAGGCAGTGGCAGTGCTCTGACCCTCTGTTTGCCTTGCAGAACCGAGCCATTGCAACTCCCAACCAGGGCGTGTGGGACATGCGAGGGAAGCAGTTCTACAACGGCATTGAGATCAAAGTCTGGGCCATTGCCTGCTTTGCCCCGCAGAAGCAGTGTCGAGAGGAGGTGCTGAAGTAAGGAAGGGGACAGCCCTTTTGTGGGTGGAGTAATGCTGGGGAAATAGGGCTGCACCTCCTTCACCTAATGCTGGATCTGAACTGCTTGTGGTATGGATCTGATGCAGGTTCAGGCCTGGGGTTCAGTCTTGTTTCTGTGGGTCGCTGCAGGGTGCCTGTTTTTGCTGGCTGCAGACGGGCCCTGAGCTGCCCGTTGCAAAGTGTGTGTGGGGCTGGAGTCAGCACATCAGCCTGTGGGAGCTGGCAGTTAGGCTCTCCTCCATCTGCTCTTTGCATCAAGTAGCAGCAGTGTCATGATTTGATACTGCCAGCCCTCAAGCTGGACTGAACTCTTTGAGCTGAATCTCCTCAGAGAGCTGGGCCTGAGAGGGATATTTCAGCAAAAGCTGCCCCTTGAAGATGGTTTATTTCATGTAGGAAACATCCTGAATCACCGTGGGGCTTTGTGGCAGAGTTTTGAGCTTTCTGAAAGGCTTTGGTAGCTCAGAGCTTCTCTGCTTCAGTAGCAAAATGATGCAGAGTGGGGACAGTTTATTTGATTTGGGGAAGTGGTCACCTTGGGTTTGGGTTCTGCTGGGGACTCAGATTTCTCCTGACCAAGGATGGATGCATTGAGGCAAGCATTTTGTGTGCCTCCTCTGGGTGTTTGGAATGCTTTGGAGCAGCTCAAAGTCTCCACATCTGCAGTGACTGGGTGCAGCTGGGAGTGGGACCACACTCCTGCTGTGACCCCTTTGGGGCAGAGCTGGGAGACCTCTTCTCCCTCTGGCTCTCCCTGCATCAAACTGATCCTTGGCTGTCCAAAAATGCAAAGTGTGGCTGAGCCCTTTGTCTGGTTTGGTAAGTGCATCAGCTTTGCAAATCACCTGAAGGTCCAGCAGGTCTGCTCCCCCTGCTCCAGCTTTCTCACGGGGAGCAGCTCACAGCTCTGTCACTTGAAGAAGAGTCAGTTCCTGGGTGAGGGGACAGCTCAGCTCTGACACACGTTGGTCTCTAGTTTCCTGCACCATGCACTTGCAGCATGCTGTAAAGCCACAAGCATGGTGCTGTGATGTCCCCATCTTTGCCCTCTACTGGGCCTCTTCTCACTCAGTGCCCAGGGGGGTGTGTGGCAGAGCTGCCAGATGGGCTCAGGGCTCACTGTTCTCCTCCTGGGCACAGGAACTTCACGGACCAGCTGCGCAAGATCTCCAAGGATGCTGGGATGCCCATCCAAGGCCAGCCCTGCTTCTGCAAATATGCCCAGGGAGCAGACAGTGTGGAGCCCATGTTCAGACACCTCAAGAACACCTATTCAGGGCTTCAGCTCATCATTGTCATCCTGCCAGGGAAGACCCCAGTGTACGGTGCGTCTGGGGCAGCCAGAGCTTCGCTGTGGCTCAGCAGGGCTGGCTCTGCCCCTCCCCATTTCCAAGGGCGCTGCTGGCAGTGGTGCTGTGCCAACGGCCTGGCTGTTCACCTGCTTCCTTTGTCCACAGCTGAGGTGAAACGTGTTGGGGACACCCTCCTGGGAATGGCCACGCAGTGTGTCCAGGTCAAGAATGTGGTGAAAACCTCCCCACAGACCCTTTCCAACCTCTGCCTCAAGATCAACGTCAAGCTTGGCGGGATCAACAACATCCTTGTGCCTCACCAGCGGTTCGTACGGAGCCTGCCTGCTTTGGGGGCTTGGGAAGCAAGTCCCTGGTGGAGTTTGGCTTTACCTGGGCACAAGGGCAGCTGTGGGGTACTGTGTAAAGTAGCTCTTTGAAATCGTAGAATGGTTTGGGTTGAAAGGTACCTTAAAGGTCATCTAGTTCCAACCATCCTGCCATTGGTAGAGACACCTTCTACTAGATCAGGTTGCTTAAGGCTTTGTGCAACCCCAAATGAGGGTTTGCAGCCTGTCTTGTTGTGTGCTGATCTGTTGATGTGCCCAGGCCAGAGCCCAGGAGCTGTCCTTTGTGTAACCTGTTTGCCCTGCTGGGCTGTGCATCACCCTGAGATGCCCCAAAAGCCTGACCGGTGCTTTGTCTTCTCTCCACCAGCTCTGCCGTCTTTCAGCAGCCAGTGATCTTCCTCGGGGCTGATGTCACCCACCCGCCGGCAGGAGATGGGAAGAAGCCTTCCATCACGGCTGTAAGTTGCCTCTCTAGGGCCACCCTTGGTGCCCAAGAGCCCTGCAGGCTCGCAGGGACTGGAGCAGAACTCTTGAGTCCATAGAGAGGCTCTGCCAATTCTGGGTGACACTTCTCAGGGTGGCACCATGCCTTGTCAGGCTTTCTGATCCCGCTCCCTAGGCAGTGAGTCCTTGATCTTATCCTGACTTTCTGCAGAGGAGCTGCAGCTTTGGGGAGCCACTGGTAGCTGCCAGCAGATGGGGCTGGTGATTTGCTGGACCCCCGACAGGGTCTGAGGAGCTTGGTGTGGCTGTTCTGCCCACTGGAGTCATCTCTGGGCATCCCAGTCCTGCAGTGCAGCCTTGAGAGGGACCTTCCTCAGGCAGGAGAGCTGAGGTCTTGGACATGGGGGAGAAACTGAGGTGACTGGGCTCCTTCTGAGCCTTTTGGGGAGGAAGATTTGCCTTCACCTCAAACGAATGATGAGCATCAGGGAAGGGCTGCTCAAGTGCTGGTGGGGCTGGATGGCAGCAAAGGAGAGTGTCAGGTTCTTGTGTCTGTTTTAATGAAGCTCGTCAGCATTTTCCTATTAAGTTCTTAACTTTCCAGTTCTCATAGCTCAGGTTTTCCTTGGCATGCAAATGCCTCTTTGGAGAAGTGTGAGGGTTGGTTGGGGGTGGTGGGTATTTTTGTTGGTTGGCTTTTTATTAATTAGAAGGGGTTGGGAAATGCTTTTGCTTGTTTGCTGTAGGTGTGAGTGGGACAGAGCAGTCTGTTTCCTGGCAGCACTACTTCCTTTCCAGAAACATCTGCTGTGGGGTTTTTGTGCAAAGACCACTCTGGGGATTTTTTCTTTAATTCATATGAAAGTTTCTTTTGGGAAGAGAAGAGTAGAACCTTCAGACTGCCATGATCTTGGCCTTGGTGTGTCATTAGTTAGCCCCTAGAAAGGGCTCTGTGGCTGAACTTGCGCACGTTGGTTCTGGTGGCACAGGCTAAACCCTGTTTGCAAAGCAAAAGTGAAACTAGCGCAGAGGGCAGGGGCAGGAGGCTCGATGCTGCTGAGAATGTGTGGTCTGTGGTGCTTCCCCTCTGCTCAGGGGAGCAGGGACCGTGTGGTGCAGCTGGGCACTTGTCTCCCAGTGTGGGCCATTAGCTGCTTTGGCACCTGTGGCTCATGGTGGACCCTCAGCCCTTCATCGATGCCAAGCCTGGCTGTGCTTGGCCTCTTTGCCCTGCCATCTTTCAGGTGTCTCCTCCAGAGGGCCTGACTCTGATGGGAAGTCTCTGCTCAAGGGCTGCTATGTAGTGGCTCGGCCAAGTTACATATCTAGGGTAGCTCCAGGGCGGCAGTAGGGCCAGGGCAGACGTGGGGGTGTGGTCCCAGCAGATGCTCTGTGCAAGTGCCCTGGTTCGGGCAACCCTAGTGTCAGGCAGGAGGAGTGTGGGGGCAGAGCAGCAGCAGCAGCCCCCACAGCTACATCACTGAGTGGCATCAGCCAAGTTGTGTCACTGGAAATTCCCATGAACAAAGAGCAGGGCAGAGCATAGAACCAGGACGTGGCCACAACCGGGGATGTCCTTTTGGATGCTAATTGCCTGTCCAGCATTTGCTATCCTATCACCTGATCTGTGAGCTCAGGTGCTATGGGTGTTGGAAGCAGGTGGAGGCCAGGAATCACAGAATACCAGGGGCTGGAAGGGACCTCCAAAGCTCATCCAGTCCAACCCCCCTGCCAGAGCAGGATCACCTAGACCAAATCACACAGGAACACATCCAGGCAGGTTTTGAACATCTCCAGAGAAGGAGACTCCACAACTCCCCTGGGCAGCCTGTGCCAGGGTTCTGTCATCCTCATAGTGAAAAAATTCCTCCTCCTGTTTAAATGAAACTTCAGTGCCTCAGCTTCCAGTGCCTCAGCTTCCAGCCACATGTCCCATGTCCTGTCCCCCCTTCCCCATCCTTTCCCACTGTAAGGCGTGGGGCCTGGGGGCCCGTCTCTGTCGCCGCAGGTGGTGGGCAGCATGGATGCCCACCCCAGCCGGTACTGTGCCACGGTGCGCGTGCAGCGCCTCGCCAGGAAATCATCGAGGACCTGTCCTACATGGTGAGGGAGCTGCTCATCCAGTTCTACAAATCCACCCGCTTCAAGCCCACCAGGATCATCTTCTACCGCGACGCGTTCCCGAGGGGCAGCTCCCGCAGGTGAGGAGCCCTCAGCTCCCCATTAGCCAGCGTGGCTGGGCCGGCTCCCACGAAGCCTCCCTATAGGTGCTGGGGACTCCTCTCATTCCACCTGCCCTTGTCTCTCCAGATCCTTCACTACGAGCTCCTGGCGATCCGAGAACCCTGCATCAAAGCTGGAGAAGGATTACCAGCCTGGCATCACCTACATCGGGTGCAGAAAAGGCACCACACTCGCCTCTTCTGCGCGGACAAGAACGAGAGGGTGGAGCATCGCGGGGGGCTGTGGCAGCCGATTCATCCCCGGCCGTTGGGAAGTTGCCAAGGGAAAGCTCACCCCGGGCAGCTGGAGCTCTTCCTTGCTGCCTGGTAGCCTCCTGCATCCATGTTAGGCTGCTTCTGGAAAGCCTGACAGCTTATGCTGGTAGCAGCAGTTTACTGGGTGCTGATGGGCCTGGTGGCTCTCTAGAAATAGCCTCTGTCAGCTGGAGACATCTGTGTGGTGGTGGTAGTGGGGGCTGCTGATGTGCCAGGGTGAATAATCCCTTCTTGCTCACAGCTTGTTCTCTGTGATATGCAGCAGTGCTGATTGCTGCAGCTTGTCCTAGATAAGATCAAAATCCAGTGGTTAGATGCAAGTTCAGCCAAGCTCTGGCTCTACCTGAGCGTGAAGATTTAATCCTGGGAGCAAGGACAGGGTTTGGATCAGGTGCAGAAGCCTCAGTACCTCATGGCACAGCCTCCAGGTGTACACTCTACAGAGATCCCTGGAGCTTTGCTCACTTAATCATTTCCACAGTAGAACAGGGCAGTGCCCAGCACTCTCCCGGTCTGCTTTCCCCTCTGGTGCTGTCTGCTCTGTCTCCGGCCACACTTGCTTGTTGGTGCTTGCAGAAAATGCCATCCAGCCTGTGTCAGGCTGGGAGCAGAGCAGGGTGAGCTGCTTCTGTTCCCCCTTAATTGGCACCTGGGGAGCAGCTCTGGCATGATGCTCTCGAACAAGGATCATGTGCTGGGATCCCTGGTGCAGGCAGAGTTGTTTCAGACATGGAAGAATAACCAAACTCTGCAGTACTTGCATCTCTCTTTCTATTCCCTGTAGATCGGGAAGAGCGGGAACATGCCCAGCAGGGAACATCAGTGGATACAAATATCACCCACCCCTTTGAGGGTTGACTCTACCTGTGCAGCCATGCAGGCATGTCAGGTACTGGGCTGTGAGCTGGCTGCTGCTGGCTCTCCTGGGCTGTCGTAAGAGGGTTCTGCTGTGGGGTACTGACCCAACCCTGCCTGACCTCCCGCAGGCACCGCTGCTGCAGCTGGGTCGTCACACTGCTGCAGCCATGGTTTGGCAAGCAGGTTGCTGTGTTTATGTGCCACGTCCTGGATTTCTCTCCTGGACACAAAGATCTCTCCTGTGAGCTTTTGCTCCTTCAAGCAGCCCATTCAGCAGCTTGTCAGCTGGTGTCTTGAGCATGCTGGGTGCCTGCTTATCAGCAGAGACCTGCTGTCTGGCCATGGGTGAGACAGCTGCGGCCAGCTGCAGTGGGGGCTTGCAGTGCAGCTGCTTTTCTGCAGGCAGCCAGGATTAGGCATAACCACACTGAAAAAGCTGCACTCCTTTAATCTACAGCTGCTCCTCTCGGAGGTTTTGGCTTCTCTTCCTCTGTGAGGGCAGCAGGGAGCTGGCCTGCTTCAGAAGGGAGCATGGGTGCAGTGGTACTGTGGCAGTGCCAGGGGTAGGAGTGCCTGCATGCAGGGCAGCAGGGTTAATGCGTTTCTGCACTTTGGTGCTGGGGTGGGTGCCCACGTTGGGGAAGCAACAACAAGAATCCACATGGTGAGGGTCAGAAGGGACCTCTGGAGATCATCCTGTCCAACCCCCCCCTGCTAAACCAGGGTCACCCACAGCAACTGCCCAGATCACAATGTCCAGTGGATTTGGAGTCTCTCAAGAGAAGGAGACTCACAAGCTCTCTGGGCAGCCTGCTCCAGAGCTCCAGCACCCTCACAGCAAAGTTTCTCCTCCATTAGCAGAGTGTGAGGCAGCTGCTCGCATCTGACTGTTGCAGCACCTCTCACCCTGCCCCTCTCCTGCCCAGGGTACGAGCCGACCATCCCTTTACTATGTGCTGTGGATGACAACCGGTTCACGGCGGACGAGCTGCAGATCCTCACCTACCAGCTGTGCACACCTACGTGCGCTGCACTCGCTCCGTCTCCATCCCGGCCCCAGCGTACTACGCCCGCTGGTGGCATTCAGATCACGGTACCATCTCGTGGACAAGGAGCATGACAGGTGAGGAGGCTCTGCCTCAGGAGAGGTTTTGTTTCAAAGACCTGCAGGGAGCTGCATCCTCGTAGTTCCCAGCCTAGAGAAGGGTTAAATCTCGTCCCGTGTCTGGAGGAGCATCCCCAGGGTGGCGCCTTGAGGTGCTGGGATCATGGCAGTGCCAGGCAGAGTCAGTGGCAATTTACAGAATCACAGAACTGTCAGGGCTGGAAAGTGACCTCAAAGATCATCCTGTTCCAGCCACGCTGCCATGGGCAGGGACACTTCACACTAGATCAGTTGCTCAGAGCTCCATCCAGCCTGGGTCTTAAAGGCTCTCAGGGCTGGGGCTTCAGATATTTGCACACATTGATAAGTTCTCCTCTGTGTCTTCTCTTCTCCAGACTAAACAGCTCCAGGTTTCTCAGTCTTCTC
Source organism: Pogoniulus pusillus (assembly GCF_015220805.1). Taxonomy (NCBI): domain Eukaryota; kingdom Metazoa; phylum Chordata; class Aves; order Piciformes; family Lybiidae; genus Pogoniulus; species Pogoniulus pusillus. Next base: position 4,166,008 of record NC_087300.1, read on the forward strand.
TTCCAGTACCTAACCACACTTTCCATGAGGAAGTGCTTCCTAATATCCAACTTAAACCTCCCCTGACACAGCTTCAGACCATGCCCTCTTGTCTTGTCACTGGTTCCCTGGGAGAAGAGCCTGACCCCCACCTGGCTACAATTTCCTTTTGGGTAGTTGTAGAGAGTTATGAGGTCCCCTCTAAGTCTCCTCCAGGCCAAAAAAACTCAGGTCCCTTAGGTCTTCCTCACATGACTTTTCCTCCAGCCCCCTCACTGGACATCCTAAAAAGACCCTGTTGTTGGCAGCACTTACACCCCCTGCTCTCTGGGTGCGGTGGTTTGGGTGTTACCTGCCCCCCACACACACTTAAGAAAATCACCCAGACTAGACTCAGTTGATCTGGAAATTGAATGAAGCTTTCTGTTTACAGCTGAGCACAACAGACAAGCAGGTATGCACAATATCGACAGCTATAGACAGAAATAGACAAGTTAAAAAGTAATACAGAAACACAGCAGCCCTCCCAGAAACCAGAGTCCCCAGGAGGGGCTCCCAACCACCCTTCCACCTTCTTCTCACCTCTCTACCTTACCCCAGACTTTGCCTTACATTCAAGGTGAGTTTGGAGGGTCGGCCAGGGAGGGTTAGGAAGCAGAAGGATTAGTGAGACAGCAAGTTAGGTTAGAGAGAGAAGTGCAGCCCCAGAGCCCAGGAGCAACTCTGTTATCTGTGTTTGCATTCTTGTTCTTATCCAGCTCAGCAAGCCTATGAGTGCAGCAGACCTCACCATTGTTTCCTCTTCACAGCCCGTAATCTAATTCTTCTCACCAAAATATTCCAGCTAGGCTCAAACCAGCATGCTGGGGGAAGGGCTCTCAGTGTTCCCATGGAAGGCACATGGACTAACCGCAGCCATTCCCTTGCTTTGCAGCGGCGAGGGCAGCCACATCTCCGGACAGAGCAACGGCAGAGACCCCCAGGCCTTGGCCAAGGCTGTGCAGGTTCATCAGGACACTTTACGTACCATGTACTTTGCTTGAAAGCCTAACTTTTGTTACCTCACTCAAGAAAGCTTTCAGATTTGTAGGAGCCATACAAAAAAGGAAGCGTTGGGACACCTTCTCTTTGGTTTTTGGTTTGTTTGGGTTTTTTTTTTGGGTTGTTTTTTGTTCCTTGGTTTGCTTTTGGTTTTATTTTTCCAACGAGAAATCACTGCAGGGCAGGCAGCGTCGATGTGAGGCAGGAGACCAGCACCACAGGACAGAACCTTTCTAGGATTGGAAGAGACTTTTGACAATTTCATTTTTTTTTAATGATTCTTTTGGGTTTTTTGGGGGGGGAGGGAGGGGAGAGACACAACATTTTTGACCTGACCAAACGCAAATGAAGGCATTCAAAGGAGGGGATAAAACTCCCAGGAGGTGGAAGCAGGTTTTTCGTGTTAAGATGCAATACTTAAAGAGACTCCAGACTGTGAACCCTGACAGCTTTTGGTCCTCCATTGCCCACCAGGCGCTGGTAGGTATTTTGTTGTTTGGATTTTGGGGGGGCTTTGGTTTGCCTTTTGTTTGTTGGTTGGTTGGTTGGTTATTTTTTTGTTTGTTTGGAGAAGTGGAGAGGGAGTTGTTGTTTTTTTTTTTTTGGGGGGGGGGGAGGAGGGGATTTTTAGAGCCTTAAAAACAGAAGACTTAGATTTATAAAACTAATATTTTAGATGATGAGATGCTTTAATGGGTTAAAGGGGAAAAATGATTACAAAAACAACAACAACAAAAATGAAACAAAAAAAAAAAACCCAACTAGTTTCTAGGAGAATTTTAACACTAACAGTTCCCTGCCCCCCAATAATCCCCCCCCCCTCTCTGTGTAACGTAAGGCACCCTAGCACTTAGCTCAGACTGAAAACTGTCTTCCTCGTGTTCCAAGCTAGTTTAGCTGCTGCCACTTGAAGCAACAGTCACAGACTTTTTTTTTCCCATGGGTGAGTGCCTTACTACGATGCTGCAAAATGACAAATGTTTTTAATCCTGTAAGGAGAAAAGAAAACAACAGAAAAACAAAACAAAACCCCACAACCAGTAACGACCTTGTCTGGGTGGGGGCTGTGTTTCCATCGGAAGGAGTTCATTCCTAAGTTGGCAGTTTTGTGTTTTGGCTCACGACCTCGCAGTGGTTCAACTCCATTCAAAGATGTGCACTTTTTCACACAGGACACCTTTTAATGGCTGCTGATCCATTTTGGTTTCCTTTTGGTTTCCAGTGTGCTACTTTTTGTTATTTAAAAGACTTTCTGACAAATGGGGGTTCCTCCATCCCATGAGGACAGAAATTGCTCTGGATTCTATTTTTTTTTCCTTCCATTTTAGTTTTGTTTGCTTTGTTGTTGTTTGTTTCTTTTTCCCCCCTGAATTTTTACAGTGGACACCAGGATTATTTTTTTTTTTTACTGAACATTATTTTTATATGCTACAGAGTCTGTTGCCAAATTACACAAGTCATTAACGTTCTCAGAGTTTACATCGTTGCACCTCCCAGGGCTATGCACTTGCACCAGAGATCTCCCAACGCTTCCTGTCTTCTGAGTGCCACCACATGCGGCACCTGGTGCCCCCCAGCTGCCCTCTCTCCTGTGCCCTCAGCATATTTCTGCTTTCCTAAGTCCTGTGTACCCCAAACCAGCACCTCCACACTGGCACCCTCTCTGCTGCTAGGTTTTGCTGCTCTTTGTGTCTTAGGCTCACTGATCCTGTGCACAGGGTTGTTCTTCTCCTGGAAACACACCAGATTGGTTCCTTAGAAGGATGAAATCCTCACTGTCTTGGGAGTAAAACTTCTCCTGACTTGTGTTGGAGCAGGAGAAAAGCCTTTTGCCCCCACAGTGACCTAGAGGCTGCTCTTCAGACCCATTCTGCTGCACAGAATGACCACAGTGGCAGCAACTCCTTACCAATATCCTGGGGGCAGATGATCTGGTTTTTGCAGGGCACAACCCTTCCTCCAAGAGCAGAGCTGCTGCGCACACTCCCACCCAGCTCCTCAAGGGCCGTGAGCACCGATCCACCAGGTGCACTGCCCCTTGCCAGCCCACCCGGGCAGAGCACACCTCTTCTGTTCTGTACCTTCTGATGGTTCACTTTGCCTTGCCTTCATGGTCCTGTTGGCCCAACCGCCCTGTCCTGACGCCGGGAATTCGCTCTTCCCGTTTTCTTTTTGGGCAACGTCTTTGTGCAAACTGAAGACATCACTATGCTATGCAAACCAAGTGCTGAGCCCACTGCTGTCACATTTGGTGAAGGTCCTACCTTTAACACGGTCCTGGTTTTCCTCAAGGCTACGGCATTTGGTTCAAACTCTTCTCCTTTGCACCTTGTGTCAACCTCCACTGCTGTATATCGGCAAGGTGACAGGGAGGAGACCAGGAGCTAAGGCGTGGTCAGGAGGGGAGTGAGCTTTAGGAAGGCTTTTAGAGAGCAGGGAACGCATCAACACTAAGTGTCCATGTGAGAGAAGTTAACATTCCTGTACACAAGTGCCTGCATAGTGACACAAATCCAGCACCTCCATCTCATCCTCTGAGCTCTGGCTTGTGTTCATTGAAAGCAGAATGATCTCGGAGGGGGGGGCCCTACCTGCTCCCCCCTCTGTCGGAAAGCCCCTGGGGTAAGAGTAAAATCGGGGTCAAGGTTCTCTCTGCAAATCAGTTTGTTCACCAGCATTTACAACGGAAAGCTCCTGAGCGCTGCTGCTGTGCAGCGAGGGGCGAAGGTGTTTCGGTTTCTAGTTTTTATTTTGGTGTTTTAGTTGGGTCTGGAATTCTGAGATGTCTTTTAGTAGCTGCGGCATGGCTCGTGCCATTTTTAACCATTTGAGAAGAGATAGTGTGGGCATTTACAGACACAGCTCGTTGCTCTGCGACGAATTTGTTCGTTTTGTTTGTTTGTTTTTTTTAACCTTGAGACTTGAAATGTAAAATGGACCTTTAAGATTTGCACTCATTTGTAAGGTGGCTGTTCATAGAAAACTATGAATGAAGACTTGCTGATGTAGCACCTACTTTTAACAGCAATTTTAACTACACAAAAGCTTCACAGCTTCTGAAGCTCTCAGCTGTTGACTTGCAGATCATGTTCTGCCCTTATTTCACCTTCTGCGTTGGGTTTTCATGGGTTTGAATAAATGGAAACAAACAACAACAACAACAAAAAAGAAGCCAAACTCCATAGCTGCTGTGCCCTTTTGAACCCTCTTTCCATCTTGGAAGAAGCTGAGGAGGGGTCCGAGTTCCCCGCATGTTTTGTATCGTGGACTATGCACCGTCTGCGCGGCTCCAGCCTTTCCACCCTTTCCTTGTCCGAGATGCAAACGGTAACTGCATGTTGAGGTGCTGTGCATTTTGCTCCCCGTAGCAGATAGGTGTTAACCCCGACACATATCAGGATCCGTAGTTAGCCGCAAGCCCCACGCGGGACAACCCGAGCGGCTCCCAAGGTTCTGCCTTCTCCCTGCGCACAGGGCTCCTCCTGCTGCTGGAAGCGTCGCCCGGTGCTTGACGTTCAGGGGGAAGAGTGACTTCGGTTATCCATCAGTGGTTGAATGCTGTTGGTCTCCCTTATGTCATATCTGAGCTTACTGGAGGCTGGGGAGCCCAGCAGCCCTCTCCCCACAGCTTGCAGGGGGCGTTCTGGCATCCACAAGCCTACGACCTGATGTCTTAGTGTCAAAAAGGCCAAGCGCTCAGCGTTGCCTCCGCGGAAGGTTTTCTTCTTGGGAAAGGAGTGCGACAGGAGAGAACGTGCTCGTTTCAGGAAGGGAAAAGCCAGGCAGCAGGACAGCAATAAACAAGAGAAACAAATTATCTTGCCTGGGTGATTTGCACTTCAATAGTTGTGAAAGAAAATCGATGGGACTCCAGTGCTTTTGTGTTCCATTTTTAGCCCCTTTCATACCTCCTTTATACGAGCGAGCATTGAACTGTACATGGGGTGTTTACAGGACACTCTCTTTGGGCTGTTCTTTTTCTTGTGGGTTGGGGGGATTTTTTGTTGTCCTTTTGGGTTGTTTTGGGCTTTGTTTGGTTTTCTTTTTGCTTTAGCTTGATCTCTGTATGGTCCCTTTGTTGACTAGATGTGAGCAGTTGATGTACAGTACTAAACCAAGCAGCAGCACAAAACTTACTAAGAAAATGCGGCTTAGATTGTCAAGGTTGGAAGATCAAATTGGGTTTGTATTGACTGGAATGAAAACTGGCAAAATAGCAACAAAATCTTTGGATTAGGCCAAAAGAAAACAATGTTAGCATCATAACCACCTCTTTATAAAATAAATTGGTATGATTAAAGAGCTCCAGAACACTGTATTTAGGTTTGATTTGATTGCTTTGTGGGATACTCTTTTTTTTTCCCCCTTTTTTCCCCCCCACTTTCTTTTGCCTTGGTCATGATTTTTGCTTGCAATGTTGACTCTGCAGTCCCAAGTGTCTGTTACCCTGTAACTGTTGGCAGAAGACCTAAATAAAAGCAATGTGAACACGCTGGGGTGACACTCCTGAGTCAGATGGTGAGGGGGGAGGTCCTGGCTGGTGGTGAAGGGCTGGGCTGGAGCTGAAGTGCATCTTATACCATGGAGGATCCAAAACCCTCACTTCTCAGCTTAGGAAACACTTAAGGGAACAAAGATGTGTTTAAAGCTTGTTGGAATGTGGTAGCCAGACCTACTTATTAAAACATCGTCCCTCTGAGAACCAACCTCCTATGAGCTCCGTGGGCTGGCAGGTCCCAGGAGCACACATCACAGTCTGCTGCTCTCCGGACACCTCTTGGTCTTCAGGGTTATCAAAGGCTGTTGGCTCCAAGGTGCTTTAAGGGTGGATTTCAGATTTCCTTTTGGATTAGGGTTAAACCTTATCCATGGGCTTTCTGCAACTGCATCACGTTTTACATTCCCAGCTACTGGAATTTCTTGCAAACATCCTCATCCTCTCCAATGCCAACAGCTCGTAGTAGCATCTGTGTGGCCAAAACTGGAGACTTTGTGCTGAAATCTCTGAATTTTTTGGACCTGCTGGTGCTGTGCCTTGCAGATGTGCACTGACATACCTTGAGCTGATGAATTATTTAGCAGCTGAGCTGTAACTGGGGTTTTGAATAATGCTGAGCAGTCTGAAGGAAGTGCTTGCTAATGGCAGGCACATCCTCACTGCCTGCTGTAGGCGATAGCAGGATCTATTTTCCCAGACCCAGCATCCCCATGGTTCTGCTGCCATCCTGCTGCTGGTTTTAAGGCCATGTCATGGGTTTCTTTAACTCAGCTACATAGTAGGAATCTTTGGCAGTTTCAAGGGGGATGTTTCTGTGAGAGAGGTGCCACAGAAATTATTCCCTGTGCAGCTGAGTCTGAAGTCCTGGAAAACAGGTCGGAGTCCTGGTTTCAGATGTTAGCTGGGCATTTGAGCCCTGGCCTTCGCTTCTGATTACAGGGGCAGAACCAGGAGTGCTTGGTACCTCCGAGGCACTGCAGTTTGCAGAGATCTCTTCCCTCCACCATATCTGCCCGATCTCAGTGATCACATTTCCCCATCCCTCTCAGGATTTCAGTTCAGGAGATACTCCAGTAGTTTACTTCGAATTGGCATTGGTTCAGCATCCTGAGTCTGTAGCTTACCCAAAAAATTAGTCTTTAAAAGTGTAAATTGAGTTTAGTGGACAATATCCAGCATGATCGTTCTTAATGATGCTGAAAGCTGGTTTGTGAATCTCCAACTCGACCCAAATTTTCAGTTCTTCAGCACCTCTCCAGCTGTTTATCAGGGGACAGGCCTCTCTGACCACCAGGCAAGGTGACATCCTCTCAAGTAGCAGGTTCAGATCTGCTTGGAGATGTCTTAACATGTAGTTCTGACCAAAAGCTGACCTTCTGGGGACAGAGGACACAGATAAAGGTGCCACTGCCCATCACTGGGCTGGGTACTTCAGAACCACTTCTTCATGTGGTCACTTTGCATGTTTCACCCTCTGCTTGTTTGCTGACAGTTCAGGTACCAAATCTGTAACAAAGTGGTACTAAACCTTGTTAAAAGCACTGAGAAAATAACAGCCTTGTGCTCTGAATTGATGCTGAGGTAGCAGATAGTAGTCTTTATTCTGCTCATCCCCAAGTTAACAGTCTCATAGTTCCTCTACAAATGGAAACAATCAACAGGAGGCTCAGGAGAGACCTTATTGCTGTCGGCAACTACCTGAGGGGAGGTTGTGGCCAGGAGGAGGTTGCTCTCTTCTCTCAGGTGGCCAGCACAAGAGGACACAGCCTCAAGCTATGCAAGGGGAGATTTAGGCTGGAGGTGAGGAGAAAGTTCTTCACTGAGAGTCATTGGACACTGGAATGGGCTGCCCGGGGAGGTGGTGGAGTCGCCGTCCCTGGAGCTGTTCAAGGCAGGACTGGACGTGGCACTTGGTGCCATGGTCTGGCCTTGAGCCCTGTGGTAAAGGGTTGGACTTGATGATCTGTGAGGTCTCTTCCAACCTTGGTGATACTGTGAAGCCAATCCTTTGGTTGTTTTGGATATGCCAAAGGATACTTAGCAGTTTTTTTAGTCAGTTGAGTGTGCACTGTCAGATGGTTTTACATCTCCGTCCCAGAGGAGGCTGGCTTAGAGCCCTGGGGGAGGTAAGGCTGTGCAGTCACACGGGCGCCCTCGCAAGCTGCAGCAGCTGCCTCTGTGCTTCGCTCAGGCCCTGCCGTCCGTCAGCTCCCTCTCCACGACCTTGCCGAGCCACTTGGCAAGGTGCCCTCGGTGCCGGCAGCGCCACAGCCACACACGGTGCGCGGTACCAGATGTTTCTCTGGGTGTCCCTGGCAGCGCGCAGGGATCGTGCCGGCACCGCCGCAGCTCCCGGCCAGCACGCTGCCGTTTCCGGTACACAGCGAAACGCTCGGCACGGTTCCTGAGCCCGACCGAGGCCGAGGCGTGGGGCTTCTGCCGGTGGAAAGTCAGCAGCGCACCTCGCAGGGGGCTGAGCTGGGGCTCCCCGCAGCCGCCGCATGCTAAGCTGCCAGGGCAGGCTGGGCCGGCTGGAGGGGAGGGAAGGCACGCGGCGGGGCGCAGCTCGGAGGCGCCGGGTAGAGCCCACCCTGCGCCTCCTGCTCCTGAGGCCCCGCCGCGGCCAGACCGCTCCTGCCCCGCGGCGGCTGCCAGCCCCCCCCTGCGCCCCGGCCCCTCCCCTCCCCCCCCGCCGCCTTCTCCGCTCTGTTGCCGAGCAACGACTCTGGCTCGCGCCTCCGCCGCGCGCCCACCGGCGGCTTCCGGCCCCGCTCCGCCCTCCCCCGCGCGCGCCCGGCCTCCCGGAAGTCCCGCCCCCCGTCAGGCAGCGCGCGCGCGGCTGGGCGGGACTTCCGGCAGCTGGGCTCCGCGCGCGCGCGCGCGGCGGGGGCAGAGCGGCAGCGCGAGCTGGGGCTGCGGGCGGCTACGCAACTTCCGCCCGGGGGGCCCCGCGCGCCGCCGCCAGAGGGACCGGGCCGGGGCGGGCGGTGCGGGCGGCCGAGGCGAGGCGCCGGGCTGCGGCCTGTGGGAGCGGGGCGGGCCGCCCAGCGCAGCCCAGAGAGCGACCCCCGCGCCGGCCGCTGGGCCCGGCTCAGCCGCGGAGCCCGCAGCCCTGAGCGGCTGCGCCCAGCTCCATGAATGGAAATCGGCAGCGCAGGTGAGGAACGCGGGCGGCGGCGGAGCTCGGCCGCGGGGCGGGGGAGGGGGAAGGGGCATCGGCTCTGACCCGCGCCCCCGCCCGCCGCCGCTTGGCTGGAACGGGGCTTCCCCACGCGTTTCACCCTCCCCGCGCTTCCCGCTCGGGCGGAGCGGCGTGCGCTGGTGGGACGGGAGCGGAAGCGGCGGGTCTGGGCCGTGCGGGTTCGCCTGAGGGCTGAAGCGGGCGGAGAGGAGTTGTGCCCCGCCGACCTGGCGGGGAGAGCCGCAGAGACCCCGCGGTGTGGCTCTGGAAACCGGGGACAACCGGGCTCCGTTCCCTGCCGGGCGGTCCCTTCTCCCGTGGCGGAGGGAGCGGAGAATGAATTTCTTGTATTTCATAAGCGATGTTGCCCAGGCAGCAGCTGTAGGCCGCCTTGCATAATCTAACCGTGATGGTGTCTGAGGCACCGCTGCGAGCACCGAGGTTTGCCTGCGAGCAGCCGCCGCCGAGGGCCGAGTTCAGCGGCTCCTGCCCGCCAGAGATGTGCTCTTGGCCGTTATGCAGCTGGTGGCTGGACTCTGGAATTTTAAGGCTGATCGCGCGTTCCTCCAGGAGTGCTGCTGCACAGCCCCAGCCCAACATCTCTTCATTCCTGCTTCCAGTCGCTTGATCATTTTCCATGGGAAGCACATCCTTAATATTTATTACATTTATGTTTAAAGCATCTTTTGAGAGTGGGAGAAGGAGGTTACCCTTCACTTTGCCAAAGGAATGCGTCTTCTGGTGGAGAAGTGGAAGAAGAGTTCAGATTCGGACTCTGTTGAATGCATGAGGTAGTGAGATGGCAAAGCGCATATCCAGAGCTACCTGGAGCCCCATTCCTGTCCCTTCAGGAGGTGCCACAGCGAGTGGGAATGTGAGGCTGAAGGTGTCAGTGCAGGACTTGCTTTTTCATCTCTCCATGTGTAACTTACATGGAGATGGAAGTTAGTCGTGGACTTGGCTGGAGAAATTTGCTGCCTAAGCTATTGTCCCTGGTCTGTATGTGTTGGGAGTGAAGGTGCTGTGTTGTAGCAGTTTAGTGGATTTCAGGTGATGTCCTTCTAAATTCTGTGTCAAACTCTGATTCTAGGCTGATACAATTCAAACTGACCCATGACAGGAAACAGATTTGCAAGAGTTAGCCAATAAACCTTTCACTTTTGCTTTGGTGTGAATTTCCCTGCGGTTAGGCTCTGAAATGTACAGTTTTGGCACAGCACTCACTCAGCTCCTGAGGAGCTCAGTGTGGGGGGGTGACTCTTCCCACCTCTGCTGTGCAGAGGGGAGCATTTGGTGCTGTTGCCATCCCCTGTTTTGGGGATCCTTCTGGCACTCAGACCTCAATATTGACTCAAGAGGTCACAAACCATCCTTGGCAAAGTGAATCAGGGTTAAAGTTGTGTCGTAAAAGGGAGAAAGAGTTTGGGACTGGCTTCCTTTTCTGTGTGTGAAGGGAAAAGATGGAGAGAAAAGGCAGAGTAGAGTAGCAGGGTTGTGAGTACACCTGGAGTAAAGCATGGAAGTATGTGCTAGGAAGTTTTTCACCGTGAGAGTGGTGAGAGCCTGGAATGCGTTGCCCAGGGAGGTGTTTGAGGCTCTGTCCCTGGAGTTGTTTAAAGCCAGACTGGATGGGGCTCTGGGCAGCCTGCTCTAGGGTAGGGTGTCCCTGCCCATGGCAGGAGGGTTGGAACTAGATGATCCTTGTGGTCCCTTCCAACCCTGTCTGATTCTATTCTGTTCTGTGTTTGAGGTGAACCAGTGCTGTAGGTGTCTTCCTACTTGTGTTGCAGGCTTAGCTGAGGAAATCCAGAGTCTGCCTCTGCCAGTGCTTGTAATTATAACAGTTTAAAGTAGGGGCAGGTGAAGGTTGGCATGTAGGGCTCAGGTTATGGTGACATCAAGCAATGGAACACTCCCTGTCCAACACTGGAGTGAAGTAAAAGTAGCTCTTGGTCACAGGTTGAATTTAGCATCATCCAGCAAGTGAACACCTGAAGGCAGGAATATTAAACAGTGCTGCTGTGGCGTTGGGGATGCTCTGAGCCTTGTGTATGGCTTCTTTTACAGCTCCTAAGTTGTTCTTTCGAAGCTCACAGCTTTTTGTGCTCCTGGTCTCTGATGTCTCTTTTCAGTCCATGCTGCATGTTTTAATGAAGCACTACAGACACATTCAACCCTCTGTTTGCTCCTCTCTGCTATCTATGGACAGATACAACACTGAGAACTTAGTTTGCTCTTTCTGTCTTCTGAGCAGTGATTTGGGAGGACCATAAAAAGTTACATTTTTCTGGGTGGGGTAGAAGAGGGAAGAGAATGAATCATAAGTGCTTTCCAAACTTATTCTACTCCAGAGCCTATGCAAAAGGAGGTACAATGGGAGTTCTGCTCTAGAGTTGGAGTGGAAGCTGTTTGACTCACAGTTTGAACTTTACAGATTGTTCCATCCTCATGGCTTCACTTCCTTAGTGGGAAAGGTGTGGTTTGTTCTGCAGGGGCCTTCCTAAAGTCAGGAATGTGAACATGTGTCTTAGCTCTTGGTGTTCTGCTCTTGGATAATTCTCAGCTGGAAAAAGGGGAGCTGCTGCTGACTAGCAGGTAGCTGGACAGCAGTTGAAGGTTGGTGAGTGTGGGGGAGGAATAATGGTCTCCAAACAAGAAATGGGAAATCAGGGAAATAGGAAGGAGTGCACTAAGAATTCCATATGCTTAGGTTCACAGAATGGTTTAGGTTGAAAGGGACATTAAGGATCATCCATTTCCAATTCCTCTGCCATAGACAGGGACACCTCTCGCCAGCTCAGATTGCTCAAGGCCATTCATCCTGGTCTTGAACACCTCCAGGGAGGGGGCATCCACAACCTCCCTGGGCAACCTGTGCCAGTGTCTCCCCACTCTCACTTTATAGAATTTCTTCCTAATCTCCAGTCTAAATCTCCTCTCCTGAAGCTTCAATTCAAATTTCTTGCTCATCTCCAGACTAAATCTCCCCTCCTCAAGCTTCAGTCCATTCCCTCACCTTCCTAATGTCCAGTCTAAATCTGTCCACCTCCAAGCCTAAAGCTGAAATATTTTCTTACCAAGTGGGGTTTTCAGTGTCACTGCAAGGACATGGTGGGAAAGGCTTCTTGTAGGGACAAAAGGTGGTGACAGTGAAGACTGTGTCACGTTGCCTTCTGGTTTTGGTGTGTGGAAATACCTTCCTGAGGAGGAGTATCCTTGTGTTCAGAGGTTGTTCTCTCCTAGAACAGCTTTACATATAAGCTGCTTCTTTGGAGCTTGAAGTTCTTTATGATTAGAGTTTGAAGGGCTGAGAAGCATTTATGATCTCCTAACTGCTTCCAAACCCCTTTGCTGTATTTTCATAACCATGTTAGAATAGAACAAGTTAGCACACACCATTAACTTGTGCACTTGGCTGTTGCTGAGCCTGGCATCCAAAATGTTGGCTTCTGATGAGTTCTAACACGACTTTATTATCTGAAATCTTGCAAAAAAGAAAGAGGAGCCTAAATTAGGAGTAGGAATGTTTAGAAAACGTGGATTGCATTATTCATAACTAATGTAATGCCACCCAGCGAGGCTGCAGCCACAGAAGTAAGGCAGTTCATGATTTCTGGCAGAAGGAAAGAGCTGCGTTATTGAAACCAACATCTAAATCTAATCTTCCCTCTCTAGTTTGTTTTAATCTAGAATTAACTTATTTTTTGGTAATGATAGGATTTTCTTTGAGCTCCACAGGCTGGGCCTCTTGAGTCCAAGCAGAGGCCAGGGGCCCTCTGAAAGGGAATCTTTCCCCCCCCCTCCACTTCCATACTGAGCTTTCTCCCGTGTGCAGGCTCCAGCCTGGCAGTGAGAGCTGCTGGACAAATCTGCCTTGTGTTACTCACCCAGAGTTAAATAATATTTTACCTCTTAAGGCTGTTCAATCACCCATTCAATGAGAGATTTAGAAGTGTTTTATAAAGTAAAAAAATCCTGTTAAGTAATCACAGAACCACATCAGCTGTTGATGGGGTTTTTTATTGATGTTATAGTGCTGAAGCCATAGTAAGAAAGAAGATCTTTCTTTTTCTGGAGGCTTGGTGAAGATATCTTCTTCTGTAAGGAAAGGACCCTGTGAGAAAATCTGTGTTTTCTATTAGCATCTTGCTAGAAATCAGTGTTTTGCTCCATGCTGTACAACTTCCTTGTGTGCCAAAAGCTACAGCTCTCCATAAAATGGCTTGTTGGAAGTGAATGCAGATTTCTGTGCTTTGTCCTCCCTGTTGAGGCTTTATTTTAGCCAGGGCTTCCTTTGGTTGTTAGGTAGATTCCAGCCTGGCTTTGGGTGCAGGCCAGATGTGCTCTGTACTGCTGGCTGCACTGCCATATAAAAACATAGCCAGTCTGGGGGTGTTTTATCTTTATTGTAACATCTGTAATTCCTCAGAGGAAAAGGTTCTGATTCAGAGCTTATTTTAGCCATTGGAAGTGTTGCCATTGTGGCCTGGGGTAGGAGCTGGCTTTAGCAGGGCTTTGCACACTCTGCCCTGATGAAACCCCATCTGGAGTGCTGCCTTCAGTTTTGGGCTCCCCAGTTTCAGAGAGACAGGGATCTACTGGAGAGAGTCCAGTGGAGGGCTGATGAGGGGAGTGGAGCACTGCCTGATGAGGAGAGGCTGAGGCACCTGGGGCTGTTCAGTCTGCAGAAGAGAAGACTGAGAGGGGATTTAATAACCATTTATAGCTATCTGAGGGCTGGGGGTCAGGAGTAGGGGGACAGGCTCTGCTCACTGCTCCCTGGGACAGGACAAGCAGCAATGGATGGAAGCTGCAGCACAGGAGGTTGCAGCTCAACACAAGGGGGAACTTCTTGACTGGAAGGGTCCCAGAGCCCTGGCACAGGCTGCCCAGAGAGGTTGTGGAGTCTCCTCCTCTGGAGCCTTTCCAGGCCTGTCTGGATGTGTTCCTGTGTGCCCTGAGCTAGATGTGTGGTCCTGCTCTGGCAGGGGGTTGGACTGGATGATCTCTTTGGGTCTCTTCCAACCCCTGACATCCTGTGAGCCTGTGATCTGAATAATGACCCTGGAGACTTTCACTGCATCCAAGTTCTGCTGGAGTGAGTGGTTCCAGTGCCACTTGAAGCTGTGGATGCCCCCTTCCTGGAGGTGTTCAGGGCCAGGTTGGATGGGACCTTGAGCAGCCTTGGCCTAGTGGAAGGTTTCCGCTAGTGGAGCTGGAAATGGATGATCTTTAAGGTCCCTTCCAACCATTCTATGAATCTATGAAACTCGTGGGCAGCTGCCCAGAGTGGAACTTCTCTCCTGAAGGCCCCAGGAGCCCAAAGGTTTCTCCATCTCCCATGGAGCCAGGCTGTGCTGTGGTGATGCTTTAGGAAAGGCTTCAGCTGGCACCTTTGGTTTTGCAATGGTTAAGTGACATCATTCTGCCAGTCGCAGTCATTCCCTGCTGTTGAGAAGAACACATCTTGTAGTGGTTTTGGTTGGTGTGTTTATTTCCATCAGCTTGACACAGGGCTCAGGCATGAGCCAGAGTGAGTCACCGATAGGATACGGGAGCCGGAGCTGTCCTCGGAGAGCGGCGCTTTGGTGTTTGTGTTTTACTGGGGTTTGAGTCACAGGTTTGAAGCCAGTGACACAGGCTTTCACAACAGGCAGTCTGGCAGCAGGGTGGCTTCTGCAGGCAGGATAGTCCCTGTGAGTGTTGCTGGTCTGCTTGGACAGCCATGCCAGAATTCAGTTCCAGCAGATTGGTGTTTTTAAGGTAGCTTGGCCAGGGGAGCAAAGCCAGCTGCATTTGGAAATCATTCCTTAGCCTTGTACTTCTTATTTGTGACCAGAGAGGTGTAGAGATGTAGCTCCAGGCAAGGACCCAGGCCTGAGCTTGAGGACAGTTCTCAAGTCAAACAAGAGAGATCTACAGGGAGGCTTCTCTCAGCTCAAGAAAGGCAAAGAGCTGCTGGACAGACTCCAGTGCAGGGCTGCTAAGGTGCTGAGGGGTCTGGAGCATCTCTCATGTGAGGAAAGGCTGAGAGATGGGGCTGCTTACCTGGAGAAGAGGAGGCCAGGTGGGATCTTATTAATGCTTACAAATATCTAAGGGGTGAGTGTCAGGAAGATGGGGTCAGACTTTCCTCAATGGTCCCCAGTGAGAGATCAAGAGGTAATGGGCACAAACTTGGACACAGCAAGTTCCATCTAAACATGAGAGGGAACTTCTTTGATTTGAGAGTGGCAGAGCACTGGAACAGGCTGCCTCAGGAGGTGGTGGAATCTCCTTCAGAGACTTTCAAGTTCTGCCTGAAGGTGTTCCTGTGTGACCTGCCCTGAGTGATCCTGCTCTGGCAAGAAGGTTGAGCTCAGTGATCTCCAGAGGGTCCTTCCAAATCCTGCCCTTCAGTGATTCTGTGATTTATTGGCCACTTTATTCCTGTTGGCAAAGCCTGGATTCTGACTCCTCCCAAGGTGAGTGGTTTCCTGAGGAGCTGTGTGTGGTGCAGCTCAGCCAGGGAGGCTGAAGAAAGTCCTTGTCCAACAATAGGTATTTTCTTGGTTTGCTCCTTGCTTTTTCCCAAGGAGCAGGAGTTTGAGGCCTGTTTGCTTCTGTGCTTGGCTTTGGGCAGAGCATTGCTTCCATGGCCCAGGATTCTGGAGAACTCCTTGTCTTGTATTAGTAACTCAAGGTCATTTCTCAGTCTGGGGGCTTTGGTCACCAGGATTCTGTCCATCCAGGGGCTGAGCACTGGGATACCATTCCCAGCAAAGGCTTTCTCACTTAAACATTCTTTTTAGTGTCCCTTTGAGAGAAGGTAGCAACAAAGGGCTCAACCATACTGAATTTCCCTGTTGGGTGTGCTTCAGCTTCATCACCTAACCAGCCTTCATCTCCATACAGACTTCTTTCTGTGCTTATAGATTTTTTAGCAACTGTTTTTACCTTTTAGGCAATTATAGCAAGTGGGGTGGGTGAGACAGGCCAGGCTCTAGCAACTGTTTTCCTGTTCTCTTTATTTCAGCATTTCCTACGGATAGGGACTAAATATAAACTCTAGCACGTGTGGCAGTGTGATATTAAAATCAGCTCTTGAGTCATTTGTGTCACTCAAGTGTTCAGTAGTAATTTTTTTTTGCATGTGCTTGTGTTCTGAAAATATATCTGGAGTAAATTGTGGAGCTGCTTTTACTGGTGTGAGAGTATTCAAATGAAGAGAGAAAGTTGAAGGGAACAGATGCTTGCAACAAGTTTTGCATAAGCAGAGTCTGTGAGGCTAATTTAAATGATGCTTCTTGGTTTGTGTTCCTTTCCATGACATGAAACAAGGTGCAGAGGAGCACCACAAAAATGGTCAGGGGGCTGGAGCACCTCTGCTGTAAGGACAGGCTGAGGGAGCTGGGGGTGTTCAGCCTGGACAAAAGAAGACTCCAGGGAGACCTGAAAGCAGCCTTCCAGTACCTGAAGGGAGCTACAAGAAGGCTGCAGAGGAACTGCTTCCAGGGGCCTGCAGTGATAGGATGAGGGACAATGGTTTGAAAGCAGGGAAGAGTGGATTTAGATTGGATGTTAGGAACAAGTTCTGCACCATGAGGTGGTGGAACACTGGAACAGATTTTCCACAGTGGTAGCTCCATCCCTGGAGCTACTCAAGGCCAGGCCCAACCAAGGCTCTGGACAACCTGATCTAGTGGATGATGCCCCTGGTGACTGCAGTGGGGCTGGACTAAAAGAACTTTGGAGGTCCCTTCCAACCCAAACCATTCTATGGCTCCAAGCTAAGCACACTCACGTTTTTGGTGCGTTTCTGGGTAGAGCCAGACAAACGTTACCGTGGAGCTGAGTTTTGTTGCTCACCTCTTTGTGCACAACTTCCCCCAGGAATTATGGAGATTAATCAAAAGGCAAATAAAACCATTTTACCAGCACTTGACATTTTAACTCTTCTCTGAAATGAGTGGGCTGGAATTGCTGCTTGCGTCACTGAGTAGGAGTAGAGGGGAGAACTTGCAACAAACTTAACCGACCACTCTCTAAATTGTGGCATTTGTATGATGAGTAATTTTTTAAAGCTTGAGCTACAAAGCATCTTGGTTTTGTTGCTGTTTCCTGATTGCCAAGAGATATTTTAAAGTGGAAATACCAGCAGAAATTCCTCAAAGTGCACTGGGTTTACTACTATGTTTGGTTTCTTACAGCATGAGCAATGCAGAGCTTGAGCTGAGGATTCTCAGCTAAATGAGGCACAGTAAATTAAATCAATAAGCAGATGAGAATGTGACATCCATTGCTAGACAGCTGCTTGTAGCTGGCTTTCAAAGTGCCCATCTCTTATTGCAGATTTGGATGCTGGCTCTGAGCAGCTAGGGATGTGCTTCTCTAATGTGTGAGCAATCAGGAGGTTTACAGTCCTGAGTCTTAATCCAAGTCTTTCCTCTTCTGATCAGTCAGCTTTATCCATGCAGTGAGACAGGAGGTAAAGAGTTTACTCCTCACCCATCCATCAGAGTTCAAGAGTTGTCTACCTTCACTGACTACGATAATGGTGGCAATGAAACTAAGAGTTCATCATAAATAGAATCCCAGAATCGTAGCATGGTAGGGGTTGGAAGGGACCTCTAGAAATGCAGTCCAGTGCTAAAGCAGAGGCACCCACAGCAGCTTGCCCAGGATGACAGATGGGTTTGGAATCTCTTCACAGAAGGAGACTCCACAACCTCTCTGGGCAGCCAGCTCCAGGGCTTCAGCACTCTCACACCAAAGATTCTTCTCCTGTTCAAATGGAACCTCCTGGGTTCCAGTTTGTGCCCTTTGTCCTGTCACTGGGCACCACTGAGAAGAGTCTGTCCCCAGCCTCTTGCCCTCCTCCCTCTGTCCTTTATCTTTTGCTGAGCATTGCTCAGATCCCCTCTGGGGTTGCTGTTTTCCAGGCTCAACACCCCAAAGACTCTCAGCCTTTCCTCCCCACTGAGATGCTTCAGGCCCCTCAGCATCTTTTTAGCCTCCACTGGAGTCCCTCCAGTAGTTCTTTGTCTTTCTGAACAACAAAACATCAGTACAGATCTGCTTCCAGATTGTTGTATTCTGTGTCCCTGGGGTGTTCAAAGGAGACTTGCAGAGCTGTGTCTTGGAGTGGCAGACAGGGTCTCCACAGTGAAGGAAAAGTAGCTTCTTTGTAATTTGCTTTGAAAATCTCCTGATGTTGTTCATGCCAATGACAAACTCGTCAGTAAGGAAACAGTCTGGATGTGGGTGGAGGCTCATGGAGGAAAAATGGGCAAGTGTCCATTTGGAGCTGAATAGGTTAGCACCCTGTGCAACCTGTGCTGTCTGGCACAGCTCATTGTCCCTTCTCCCAGCATGTTGGCTCTGTCTGTTCGTCCCTCCAGCTGGTTCAAGGCATTGCCTAAGAATGAAAACACCTATAAATGAATAAGTCTGATCAGGAGACAAATGTGTACCAGCAAGGGCATGGGGCATTATGTATTCTTAAATTGCTGAGGTGTAAGCAGGCATCACCTCTGCAGCACAGATTGTCTGCTGGGCTGATCTTCTGACCTCTAACATCTTCTTCTTCTGCAGGACCCGTCGGGGCACAGCCCCTCCTCATGGTGCCCAGACGTCCTGGCTATGGCACCATGGGCAAACCCATTAAACTGCTGGCCAACTGCTTCCAAGTTGAAATCCCAAAGATTGATGTCTACCTCTATGAGGTGGATATCAAACCTGATAAGTGTCCTCGAAGGGTGAACAGGTAAGAAGGTGAAATTTCTCTTGTAAATTATATTGGTAGTGAAAGTGTAGGCAACCTACTGAAGTAAATCTATTGACTGAGTGGCTTCAGATCTGGGCATTGTGCTATGGAGACCTGTCTGCAAGTGTCTGTGATGGGTGCAGAGCTTTTTCCAGCTTCTCTGCACTATAGTCATGACCAGATGCTATGAAGTGGGACAGCCGTGAGTGATCACAGTAGTGTGTGAGCCATTTATCAGCAACCCTCATTCATCAGGGCAGCATAAATAAGGTATAGCTGCAGGCAGCTACCTTTTTTGGTGCAGTACTGGCTGGTGAATCATTTGAGTTAGCAGGAATCTGCTCCTCTGGGTGTTTTTATCCTCAGTTGATACTGAGATAGGTAATCTGAAGGGTTCCTCAGTTCAGTTCTCTTGGCTGCTGTGCTCAGGAGCTAGTGACTAAAAGCCATGGCTGTAGGTACAGGAGGAGACAGCCTCCAGCTGGAAGAGTGCTGTGAAAGCACCACAGACAAACTGATTTCTCCCTTGTTAATAGAATTTCAAGCAATCATCTCTAGCATATGTGAAAAGGCCAACCTTGGCTTGAGCTCCACCTCTGTCCTCCTATCGTTACAGCATTTTGTGTAGCACATTGTATCCCATCTTACTTTCCTGTCTGTGATGCGTTAGGGTCAGGGAAATCCTTTGCAAGGCTACTTCATTTCTAGGTTGCTGGCTCAATGGACAAAACATTTTCATATTCTCTATCTGTTCATTTAGTAATCCAACAAACTCTAAGTATTGAGTACTTCAGCCTTCACAGGTTTTTATATGTGGTCTTAGAACCATAGAATGGTTTGAGTTGGAAGAGACCTCCAAGGACCATGCTGTACAACCTCCCTGGAGTTAACAGGGGCATCCTCTGTTAGATCAGGTTTCTTGGAGCCTGACCTTGAGTACCTCCAGAGGTGGAGCTTCAACTACCTCCCAGGGCAACCTGTTGCACTTTTCCAGTACTCTCATGATGCAGAACTTGTTCCTGATACTCATTTTAAATCTCCTCTAATTTCAAGCCATTGCCCTCATCTTATCCTTGCAGGCCTTTACAAACATTCCTTCTGCAGCCTTCTTGTAGCTCCCTTCAGGTACTGGAAGGCTGCTCTAAGGTCTCCTCACAGCCTTCTGCTCTTCATGCTGACCAACCCCAGCTCCCTCAGCCTGTCCTTATAGCAGAGGTGCTCCAGCCCACTGACCATTTTTGTGGTGCTCCTCTGGACCCTCTCCATCAGCTCCATGTCCTTCCTGTGTTGAGGACTCCTAGCTGGATGCAGTATGCCAGATGACATATTACCAGAGCAGAGCAAAGTAGCAGAGTCACCTCTCTTGATCTGTCTTGGTGCTTGTTGTCCTAAATCTCATAAATTTGAGGAGCCAGAGAAGCCTTTTCAGAGCAGATGTTCAATGGAAAACCTGACATGAGAGCTATAATCGTTTTTTTTTTGGCTTGAGGATTACAACATTTCATATTTCCTGTATTTCTTTTCTGCATTGAATAACTTCTTTTGGGGAGGAATTACTTCTTAGTTTCTTGTGAAATCCATTTCATCAGTTGGAATTCAGGGTAGCTTAAAAGCTGTTTTTTTTCCTCTTTCACCTGCAACTGAGTTTTTCTGCATTTTAACAATAGCTTATTGCTAGGCTTGATTCTGCCTGGTAAAGAAGTGGTTTGTTTCTCTAGAATAAGAGAATTGTGATGTATAAAGTAGGATACAGTTGGTGTGCCACTGAAACACAAAGAATCCCCAAAGAATTCAAATCCTGAAGGCATGTTTCAGTTAGGGGTATTGCAGAAGTCTCCTGGGATTTGATACATCCACTACTGGGAGCAAGAAGCCTTTATTTATACCAGGTGAAGATTTTACAGAGTGCTTTCCAAGTGTGATTTCAGTGCCTAGATTGGCTCACTACTTACTGTCATCAGCTTAGATTCTCCCAACTTTTCTTTATCCTATACCTGCCTATAAACTTGATCAGGCTTTTACTTGATTTGCTTCTGAAACAGCAGGTGAAGGACTTAAAATGAAGACTCTTTTTGTCAGGGTGCCTCATTTTTTTTTATACACACAGTGCAGGCAGAATCCAAACCTCTTGTTAATTGAGGAGCAGCTGAACGTTGCTGGGTAGGCTCCAATTAACTGCTGCTCTCGTGAGCTGGCACAGCTTTCCCTGATGGGTTTGTGCTAGTTTTTCATAAAACCAGCTTGTGGGATTCTTCCAAGGTAAGCCTGTCCTTGTTTTCTACCACAGAGGTTGTACAAAGGCCTCAGTCATACCTGGGACTTTGTAAAATGTTTTCAGTAACTGTAATTTTCCATGATTTGGGCACTTGTGTCAACAATGATTTTATTCTTTGGTGGTTTTGTGTGATTTTAGCTGCAGTTTGTGAAGCACCTCTCTGGAATACCAGTGGGTGTTGGATCATTCACTTGAGTAATGTGATTGTTGAAACATAGGGTGGTGTGGGAGCCACTTCCAGTCTGATTTGAAAACATCTTCACTGTAAATATCAACTTTTCTAGGGAGGTGGTGGACTCAATGGTGCAGCATTTTAAAGTGACAATATTTGGGGACCGTAGACCAGTTTATGATGGGAAGAGAAGCCTCTATACAGCAAATCCACTCCCTGTGGCCACTACTGGGGTAAGATATCTGGGGGGAAAATGATGCTTGTAATGGCGTTATAGGAAAGAGAAAGGAACAAACCCAACTTGTGATATTCTGAGCTCAGAAACCTGAAAAGTGTCTTACAGCATCTGTACTGAAATGGAGTCTTGCTAATGTGTTCTCTGCAAATTTCAGTGTGTGGAGCTGTGCCTGCAAAGGTTGCATCCAGGACCTTCCCTGGAGTGTAGCAGCCTCTTTTTATAGCAAAATACGTTGAAGACTCAGTTTTACAGACTGTAATGCAATATCTTACAATGAATCACAGAAACATGCAGGTTGGCAAAGCCCCTCAGGATCACCAAGGCCAACCTAGAACCCTACTCTACAAGATTCACCTAAAACCATATCCCTAAGTACCACATCCAAACCACCCTTAAACACATCCAGGGGCAGTGACTCAACCACCTTCCTGGGCAGCTCATTCCAGTCCCTGACCACTTTCACTGTGAAAAACTTTTTCCTAATGTCCAGCCTAAACCCACCCAGCCTCAGACTGAGGCTATTCCCCTTTGTTTTGTCTCCAGTTACCTATGAGAAGAGCCCAGCAGCAGCCCCTCTGCAACGTCCCTTCAGGTAGTTGTAGACAGCAGTGAGGTCTGCCCTCAGCCTCCTCTTTTTCAAACTAACATCCCCAGCTCCCTCAATTGCTCCTCCTAAGATTTATTATAGTCTCTGCAATGAAATGTTTTCTGACTCAAGATGACATAAGCTGACACAGTCCTTCTCTGCTTGGTGAGGGCCCAAGTGCTCTGTATTTTATGGATTTGCTGAGGTGCTATGTCCTCAGTGTCTGAGCTTTTGAGTCTCTATCCCAGTTATAGGAAGGATCAGAACCTCAAAGCTACCAGACTTGGAATTAAACAACTGTTTCTATTTTTTTCCTCCCCTGACCAGGTGGATTTGGATGTGACATTACCAGGAGAAGGTGGAAAAGATCGTCCCTTCAAAGTGTCAATAAAGTTTGTTTCTCGGGTGAGCTGGCACTTGCTGCATGAAGTTTTGACAGGAAGAACCTTGCCTGAGCCTCTGGAACTAGACAAACCTATCAGCACTAACCCTGTTCATGCTGTCGATGTGGTGCTACGACACCTCCCCTCCATGAAGTAGGTTCACTGTCTTCCTGCAGTTTGTCTTTACCTGAAGTATCCCCACTGGGAGACCTTCATCCCTGTTTCTTCACAGGTGAAGAAAGGAAATGAGCATTCCCCTCAGGCAGCGTTCTGTGGGCATTGAAACTCCAGAGCAGCTGATGTGTTTGAAAAGATCAAACACCAGGGGACACTTAGAATAGGCCTTAATTGAAATACAGGCAGTTTATGGTGTGCTGCAGCCTTGCTTTCATCTTGTCTGCTGGAGTTGAGCCAAGTGGCACCCACCTGATGGCTTTGACTGCCTTGAATTCATCACCCATCGATGGAGCCTGCTTCTCGTGGTTTAGTTACACACTGGAGACCAGGTCCTTGTCTAACAAAGGCTGTTATTATTTATCTCAGGACTTTGAAACATAATTTTGCTTTATTTGGTTAGTGAAGTTACTTTTAAAGAGTGATTACTGCTGTTAGACTGGAAGATGGTTTTGCACTGGTGATTCTCACGGGGTGTAACTGACTCTTAACAAAATGACTTCTGGTTTTCTGGAAGCCAGAGCTCTTTATCTACCCTGGATCCTGAGGAAACATGGCAGATGTGTCTGGAGAAAAGAAAGCTCCAGGGAAACCTTTTAGCAGCTTTCCAGTACCTGAAGTGGGCTACAAGAAAGTCAGGAAGGGAGTTTTTACAAGGGCTTGTAGTGATAAGGTGAGAGGCAATGGATTGAAGGTTGAGGAGGGCAGATTTAGATGAGATTAGGAAGAAATTCTTGACAGTGAGGATGTTGAGACACTGGAACAGATTGCCCAGGGAGGTCATGAATGCCTCCTCCCTGGATGTTTTCATGGCCAGGTTGGATGAGGCTCTGAGCAACCTGAGCTAGTGGGAGGTGTCCCTGCCTGTGGCAGGGTGTTTGAGCTGGATGATCTTTGAGATCCCTTCCAACCTAAACTGTTCTGTAAATCTGTGAAGTTAATCTCTGTGATTATGCCTGACAGTTACAAATGTCAGGAGGTGTGGAAGTTCATGAGCAGCTGTGTTCCACCAGAGAAACAATAGCTTCTCAAGTTCATTCTTTCCACCACCATTATGCTCTCAGTGTGCCTCCTGCTGAAATGCCTCCTAGTAAATTGTGTCCATTGCTGTTTGAGGGTCAGTCCAGTATGTGCAGTGCTGTTGTACAGAATCTGCTCTGGTGGAGATGATATTTTCATGAAGACCAGGAGGGATGAGTTAACTCAGATCTTGATGAGTTGTAAAAACTGGAAGTGGTTGTGCCTTGCTAAAACTAGTAAAGGTTTTGCCTAAATTTAAAAGCACTGTGATGGGAGCAGAAGTGCTCAGAGTGTGATGCTTGGACTTGGTACTAGGCACAGAACTTGGAACTAGGCACATTCCCCATAATAATAATAATATTAATAATAATGCTGTGTGGTTTAATCTGTTAGAGGATTCTTTTTGTTTGGAAAGCAGCCTTTTCTATCTGGAAATCAACAGCACAAACGTGTGCTCATCTTCTTCCTAGGTACACTCCTGTGGGCCGTTCCTTTTTCTCAGCACCAGAAGGCTATGATCACCCCCTGGGGGGTGGCAGGGAAGTCTGGTTTGGATTCCATCAGTCTGTTCGGCCTGCCATGTGGAAGATGATGCTCAATATTGATGGTAAGTTGCCATTCAGGGGTAAGAGTAAAGATAATAACACAACATGCCTCTAGGAATTAAAATGCCCTTTCCTTTATATCAGTTTTATGTGCTTGAGTTTCTGGTACCACATTTCTGTGTGGTGGTAACTTTTGGTGCTGCCTCTACAGAGGGATTTAGTCACCAGAAGTCACTCTGCACACTGATTTCGTCATTCATCTTGTAAATAGTGAGGAGTTAAAGGAGCTTGGGGTGTTTTGCTGGAATTTATATCAAACTAAGAAACATTGCAAACTTCTAATTGCTTCATGGACAAGCAGTTTTCAGCTGAAAGATGTTAATGATCGTGTCTCATTGCTTGGTTGGAAGATGTAGTGATTGTCTCCATATAATATCCTGATGAAATACAACATGAGCTGTGGAATCAGCCAACTGCAGAGGTTGTGATGATAATGGTAGAGTAAGAGAGCACTAATGAAGTGTATGTGTGCATACATTGGCTTCCTGTTCAGCCAGTTCAGACCAGACCTGTACAGCAGATCCTATCTAGAAATCCAGATCTCTTTTCCCTCTGGAGTTAGCATCATGTTGATGTTTTGGCAGAAATTTACCTGTCATGTGGGGGCTAAAACAGAAGAGCATGTAGAAGGAAAAGCCTGGCATAGCTTGTTTCCCTGCTTCATTTTCTGCCTGGATAGGGCCACAGTGATCCAGGCAAGCTGCTCAAGATGTGCCTCTGTGCAGCTGGCCGCAGTAGGTGCTGCTCAGTGCTTCCAAGAAAACTGCAAAACATATCCCAAACACTTGTGTGAATAGGGCTAATTGAGATGGGCTTTCTTATGCAAAACCAGCTCTGCTTTGCACCACTTTATTAAGTCCCAGCTGAATGCATCTGAGATCAACTGGTTCATGTGTCAGACTCCCAGTTCTGTAAGCAGGCTGAGTCTGTTTAGTTGTTAAACCTCTATTGAAAAATGTCAGGCTTGGGAGGTGCAGGTGCTGCTGAAAGTTTTCCCTCATTCAGATGCTGCTCTCACTGTCTGTTTGAAATGCTTTATAAACCCAAGGTAAACAGTCTGGCTTTTCTGCACTGGATTAAGCACTCTAGGTCAGGCTGTGCTTAGTAGCTGTCATGGAGCATGATAAAATGTTGCAGATGATACTGAGCTTTCACACTGCAAATTTCCTGAGTTTATGTCTTCTGGTTTGTCTGAGTTGTGGATGATACTGATGTGGCTTCAGATGGGTTTGTTCCTGTAAAATTACCTTTCAAACAGCAGCTGTGATGGAGCTGTTAGAAAAGTGAATGTCTGTATCTTACCAGTCTGAGAAATAGTAGTGATAGCATGAGAGGGAATGGATTGAAGCTCGAGGAGAAGCTGGAAATTAATAAGAAATTCTTTACAGTGAAGGCAGGGAGACACTGGAACAGGTTGCCCAGGGAGGTTGTGGAGCACAGAAGCACTCCCTTGAAGTGTTCAAGGCCAGATTGGATGGGGCCTTGGGCAACCTGTTCTAGTGGGAGGTGTCCCTGCCCATGTTAGGGGCATTGGAACTGGATGACCTTTTAGATCCTTTCCGACGCAAACCACTGGATGGATCTGTGAGTCTGAAATACCCAGAGCTGGAGCTTGCATGCTGGCTACTGTGCTACAGCTCAGGTAGGACAGGAGTATTAATTTACACCAGTTTGTTTCACAGAAAGCACTTCCTGAGTTTCTCTTCCCAGTATTAGAAAGCCCATCAGGATTTCCTGCAGCAGGAATTGTTCAATCCCTTCTGTGAATGAGAAACTGAAGAACTTGGTGAGCCGCAAGTGACAGGGCAATCCCTCGGTGTTGTGGTTTGAGGCTGGGAAGATTACACTCAAATCCCATCACTTGATTTCTCTTTTTTTTTTTCTTCTGGTTGTTTAACTCCTACGAGGCTCTCTGCAGAGTCTCTTTCTCCCCACGTTGCTGTGGGAGACAAACCAGTGTGCTGCCAGCACTGGGTTGTCAGCTCTTTGTGTTCATTCAGCCCTCGACAGCCGGAGGTGTTGGCCCCAGTGCCTCGTGTGAAATTGGCAGCCTGCTAAAGTGACACATGTCTGAAGAATGTTGTGTTGTGTTAGCACGGAGATGTGGTGGCTTTGGTACAGGAGATGTGGAAAAATAATCAAATGCTTGTCGAGTGGTGGTTTTTTTTTTTCATGTTGCCATTTTAAGTTGTAAAGGTGTGGAGCAGTTGGCTTGTGTCTGAGCTGTGTCTAGTGCCTGCGGAATGGTGGTGTTTCTGTTGCTTATAACCTTTGTCAAGCACTTCTTTATGGTCTTCCTTCCATCAAATGAATCAACTATTCTGCTCAAAACTGAACATATTACCACTTAATGTGATTGTGGCATTAATATGCAGGAGGGTGAGAGATTTTGGTAGGTTGCAGGCACCTAAGCTAAAATAGTTTGTGTATAATCGTAGAATGGTTTAGGTTGGAAGGGACCTCAAAGATCATCCAGTTCCAACCCTCTGCCATAGGCAGGGACACCTCCCACTAGAACAGGTCACTCAAAGGCTCCTGTTTCTACCAA
Organism: Pogoniulus pusillus; assembly: GCF_015220805.1. NCBI lineage: Eukaryota > Metazoa > Chordata > Aves > Piciformes > Lybiidae > Pogoniulus > Pogoniulus pusillus. Next base: position 4,192,453 of record NC_087300.1, read on the forward strand.
GTACTGTTCCAGCAACTGAGCAGATTGTGTCCCTGACAGACTGACAGTGCACATTGAATCACCTTAGCTTCTCACGTTCAAACTCCTTCAGCAGAGATCCAGCAATGCTGCCTCTTCTTGCAGCTCCATACAGGGTCCCCAGAGAGGGTCTCTCAGGGAGGCTGCAGTGCTCTAGAAACAAATTACCTGGGGAAAACCCTTTGAAAAGCCTGCAATGCAAAGTGGCTGCAGGATGGCTGTGCTGGAGGCTGATGTGTCACTGTGGGCCCTGTGTTGCCTCTTACCCGTAGCTGTTGCAAGGTTTGCTCACCTGCTTTTAAAATCCTGTGCTGCACAAAGTTTGCTTGAGGGGTATGTGGAGTTTGAAAAGCATTTAATTATGTACTGCTTTCACAACAGCCTGACTTGGGGGCTTTTACACTTCCTATTTTGCTCGTTTTAGTTTCTGCCACTGCCTTCTACAAAGCACAACCTGTCATTCAATTTATGTGTGAAGTTCTTGACATTCATAATATCGATGAACAACCAAGACCTCTGACTGATTCTCATCGGGTAAAATTCACCAAAGAGATAAAGGGTGAGTAGAGATGTTTCTGTTCTGTCCCAGCTGGCACAATCAAGGCCTTGTTTGAACTGGAAACCTTCTGGTTAGCATCAAAAAGGCTTTAGAGCTGCCAGGAGAACTCTAGTGTGCCCCATTTGTAGTTCTAGTTCTGAAGGACACAATGAGCTCTACAGAAATGAAAGCTGAGAAATGAGGAATGTTCCTGGTGGCTTGAAGAGGGAAAGAGAAAGTGTGTTACTTTTGGCCTGGATTCAGGGAAGTTCCTTCCTGGGTGTCTAACCTGTTGTGGCATAGGGCACTGAGACCACAGTGGCATTGTGCTGTAGCTCTTCTGTTTAAATGCTGAGATGAAGTGGAAATGAATTTCAAAGCTACCATGGAAGATTCTTTGGAAGTGTGCTGGTGTAGTGACTTCTAATAGCCCCCTGCCTTATGGAGAAACAAGTGCCACTTGCTAACTTGCAGCTGGAAGCCAAATTCCATTCCAAAGGAGTTGCATAAGCTGCTGGTTTGAGTAGTTTCACTCCATATATACTACTTGGCTTTGCCTCTGCCCTTATCCTTCCATTCCAGGGTGATCTGCAGAGAGGGAAGCCTCGAAAGAGCTCAGCTCTGTGACACTCTGCTTGTAAACACTCGTGTTGCTTGATGTGGCATTTACATCATATCAAAAGAGTGGATAGTAAAAAGTCTCATCTGCAGTCATAAACTGGTGTCTTCACAGAATAGTCAGTGGTGAAAAAAACACCTTACAGGAATTATTTCGTAGCAGTCCTGACATGCCTCCCTTTTACACCTACTTGTCTGTCTTCATTCTGGAAGACAGGTAACTGGAGAAGGAGAAGCTGTCTCTGCTTGCTTGTGGATTCCTCAGAGACTCTGCTGCCGCAGTCAGACAATCCTGAAAGGTTACCTTTGCTGTCAATATTTATTTTTACTACTGTAGTATCTGGGGACTTCAGCCAAGATGTTGTGATCATCCAGAGTGAAGCTAAGCCTGTGTTCAGGAGTTGGCAGCCTGAGCAGCTCTGTGGGAGGGCAGTGCCTTCTGTGGTGTCACAGCAGATTAATGACAAAGCAGTGAATGGGTTCCAGATCTCTCTGTGATCACAACCCTTTGCTGCTTGGCCACAGTGCTTCATGGATTCCTTTATTATTATTTTTTGTGTGTGTATTTTCTCTTCATGCTTGTCATGGTTTAAGCCCAGCTGGCAACTAAGCCTCAAGTGACTGCTTGCTCACTCCTCCCTGCCCTGGTGGGATGAGGAGAACAATAGGAGCAAAAAGGTAACCTTTCCTTGAGATAAGAACAGTTTAATTAGACGGCATAAGAGAAGAAGAAATGACGACACTAATAAAGCAGTATCTGTGAAGTGAGTGATGCACAGTGCAGTTGTTCACCACTCAGAGCATGATGCTCAGCCTGTTCTTTAGCTGTGAGCCTTTCTCCTCCTGTCCAGCTCCCCCAGTGATATACTGGGTGTGATGCCACATGATCTGGAATATGGTGTGGAATATCCCCTGAGTCAGCTGTCCTGGCTCTGCCCCTACTCAGCTTCTTGTGTAAATCAGCCCTATCCCAGCCCAGGACAATAGCAGGCAGCTATGGCTTAGTTCTAGTGATGCCATCTTCTGAATTAAGGTTGCAGTTAGTGTTGTCAGGAATCAACAAAATCCAGTTGGAAGTTCTTTGGGATGTCTCTGTCCCTTATAGCTAAACACAGTAGCTTTCTGGTGCTTCAGGGACCTGATATGACATGAGATATTCAGTCTAAGGTTCACAATGCACACAAGCCTCAACAGGACAAGTAATCCAGCTGCTGTCTCAACAGCCTTTGTGAGCAGACTGTAGGTTGAATTTTTTGAGTATTAAGACTCTGTTTTCAGTTGCTTTTTCTTCTGTGAGGTTAGAAAAAGCCCTAACAGTGTGCTGATGCTGTGCAGCACTGGTGTGATAAGCTCAGTGCTCCCAGCAGATGTTGTCTGCTGTCTGTAGAGCTCAGACAGTGCACGCACAGTTCACAGAAATAGCCCCTGAGAGCCTCTGCAAGCTGCTGTTGTTGCTGTCATTCTCCTTGTGCTTGGAGATGGAGATCTTCAGATGCTCAAAATCTAAGGTTAAACTTGGTCTGTGAAAGGAATGAATGCAAGCACAAAGCTAAGGGGAGAAATGAGCAATAAGGCAGGAATCTGGATTTGCATTTTTAATTCCATTATGTTGGAACTGCTGATTTTAAGAGGTATCAAGCACTGAGAATGAGAAGAGAACATGGTGAAAACAGCTGTGTCTGAGGTTAGTCATGTGCCTGCTAAATGAAAGTGCCACATGAAGTTCAGATGACATTGAACATGAAATACACTGTGATCTGGTTTTGAGGGTGATGATGCCTCATTAGTCACAAATCAAATTATAATGGTAGCAAAATGTTTGGAGAAAATTAATGTCTTGTGTTGTGCTCTGTATTTGACCCTGGTGAGACCACACTTGCAATACTGGGTCCAATTTTGGACTCCCCAGTTCAAGAGAGACTGGGATTTGTTGGAGAGAGTGCAATGGAGGCTATGAGGATGATTGGGCAACTAAGAACATCTGTGCCAGAAGGAAAGACCTGGGGCTAATTAGTCTTGAAAAGAGAAAGCTGAGTGGGGATCTTACTAATGCCTATAAATATCTGAGGGGTGGATGTCAAGGTGATGGTGCCAGGCTCTTTTCAGTGGTGCCCACTAATAGGACAAGGAATGATGGGTACAAGCTGGAACCCAGGAACTTCCACTTCAACATAAGGAGACACTTCTTTACTGTGAAGGTGCTGGGGAGCCCTGGAGCAGGCTGCCCAGAGAGGTTGTGAAGTCTCCTTGTCTGGAGAGATTCCAAACCCACCTGGATGCATTCCTGTGTGACCTGCCCAGGGTTGTCTCAGGAGGGTTGCACCTGGATCTGTAGAGGCCTCTTCTGATGATAGATTCTGTGACACCGATCATCAAAGCTGTTGGATTACAGCACACTCTGCTGTAGGAAATCTTGTGTCTCCCACGCAGACTGTGGTGCAGTTGTGACATCAGGGCCTTTGGTGCTTTTGTGCAGGTCTCAAGGTAGAGGTGACTCACTGTGGAACGATGAGAAGGAAGTACCGCGTGTGTAACGTCACCAGGCGGCCTGCAAGTCACCAGACGTAAGATGCTCTTTGTTGGGGTAAAATGGGTGATAGCTGAACACAGCTGTTTTGTTTCTTTGGGGGATGTTGGTGCTTGCCAACTAAGATTGCTGTCCATCTTAGTAAAATCTGTGTCTTTCCAGCTTTCCTTTGCAGTTAGAAAACGGGCAGACTGTGGAAAGAACGGTAGCACAGTATTTCAGAGAGAAATACAACCTCCAGCTGAAATACCCTCATCTTCCTTGCCTACAAGTGGGACAAGAACAGAAACACACCTACTTGCCTTTAGAAGTAAGGAACCTGTTCTGCTAAATCAGCTTGTTCTTAGTGGGCTGTGCCATTCTGCAGGGCACCTGGCTGGACCAGGTGTTATGTGTTCGCACCTTTATTCTTTTATTTCACTAAAAGCTGCCTGCATTTTTAAGCCCTTTCAAGTTTAGAGCTATGGGAAATGGTATGCAGGGGTGGGGTGTTGTGTCTGTGTGCTGTCTTGGGATCTAAGTGTGGATTGGCACTTCTGGTTTTCCCTTCAGGTCTGTAATATTGTAGCTGGCCAGCGCTGTATCAAGAAGCTAACGGACAATCAGACATCAACCATGATAAAGGCCACAGCAAGATCTGCTCCAGATAGGCAAGAGGAGATAAGCAGACTGGTGAGTTCTTTAATTCCAGTATTGTGTCACTAGATGTTGCTGGGATCAATGACATTGATGCAAAAATGTCTTATACACCTCCATGACCACTAAACCATGTCCCAAAGTGCCATATCTACTCATTGTTTTGAACGCCTCCAGAGATGGCAACTCCACCACCGCCCTGGGCAGCCTGTTCCAATGCCTGACCACTCTGTCAGTAAAGAAATTAGATACTTCTGTAATGTGGGAAAACTTTTCCTTTAGGTGAGAAGTGCAAACTATGATGCAGATCCGTTTGTGCAAGAGTTCCAGTTCAAGGTGCGGGATGAGATGGCGCACGTGACAGGGCGTGTGCTGCCGGCCCCCATGCTGCAGTACGGAGGACGGGTGAGGATCTGCCTTTGTGCTTCTGTTTGGGAGACTAATCTGCAGTGCATGGTGACCATTTCAGTCACTTCACTTGCACTGTGCTATGCAGGGATCAGTTTGAATGGTAAACGATGCCTTGCTGCCCTGACTGCCTGCCTTACTGCCCTCGCTCCCTGCCTCGCTGCCCGAGCGCTCGCTCCCTGCCTTGCTGCCTGAACTCTCTCTGACAGCTTCACTCAAATTTCTGTTGCTTTTGTTTCCACAGAATCGAACGGTGGCAACCCCAAGCCATGGAGTGTGGGACATGAGAGGGAAACAATTTCACACTGGGGTTGAGATCAAAATGTGGGCTATAGCTTGCTTTGCAACGCAGAGGCAGTGCAGAGAAGAAATACTGAAGTAAGGCATGTCACGGTTCAGGCTTTGGACAGTGCTCTTCATGAAGCCATCTTAGTGAAAAGATGAATACAGGACTTGTAATGAGTGCTTTACCTGGGGTTAGTTATCCAAGACGTTAGGAAGAGGGTCCAAGCATCTTTGTGTCCTGGTGGAAGCTCAGCCAAATGCTGTACCTAGATACACTGTGGGCTGTTGACCCTCTGGTATTGCTGCTCTCTATGTAGTTCCTTCTGATGGCTTGAAAGAAGTACTAGAGTTGTCTCTACTCTGGCCCAGGGTGTTTCCAAGCTGTTACATAGCTCCACGTGATGAATGTGATTTAAATGCTGCTTTACGTTCTTTGAGTAATGACATCTTCTGTCCCCTTCTGCTTTGGTAGTTGGGTGCTGTTGTACTGCCAAAATTGAAAGAGTTCTTTTCTCCAGGGGTTTCACGGACCAGCTGCGCAAGATCTCCAAGGATGCTGGGATGCCCATCCAAGGCCAGCCCTGCTTCTGCAAATATGCCCAGGGAGCAGACAGTGTGGAGCCCATGTTCAGACACCTCAAGAACACCTATTCAGGGCTTCAGCTCATCATTGTCATCCTGCCAGGGAAGACCCCAGTGTATGGTAAGGGCTCTGTCTTTACCTGTTTGGTCCAGTGCCTTGAGAAGCTTTGCTGCCCAGCATGTTAGGACCCTATCACCTGGAGCACTGTGTCCAGTTCTGGAGCACCTGTTACATGGGAACATGTCCAGAGAAGAGCCATGAGGATGATGAGGGTGCTCGAGAACCTTTCTTATGCAGACTGGCTGAGAGAGTTGGGGCTTTTCAGTCTGGAGAAGAGAAGGCTCTGAGGAGACCTTATTGTGGCCTTCCAGTATCTGAATGGGGCTACAAGAAAGCTGGGGAGGGACTTGTTAGGGTGTTGGATAGTGATAGGACTTGGGGGATGATCCAAGCTAGAGAATGGGAGATTAGATGTTAGGAAGAAATTCTTCAGCACGAGGGTGGTGAGACACTGGAACAGATTGCCCAGGGAGGTGGTGAAAGCCTTATGCCTGGAGCTTTTTAAGGCCAGGTTGGATGTAGCTATGGGCAGCCTGATCTAGTGACGCTGCCCATTGCAAGGGGATTGGAACTGGATGATCCTTGAGGTGCTTTCCAACCCTGACAATTCTGTGAAATTCTTCAGGGCCCTTCTTTAGACATTAGAAAACCAAAGTTTGTGTCTGGAGATAAAATGAATTGGATGCAGGTCTGGGCATGCAGGTAGGCTGGAAATTATTTTGCAGGGTATGCACATTGAAATGACTGTGAGTTAAACTAAGATCAAAAAACACAGCAAGAATTTCAAGTAGCCTCAAGTTATATCCTGACGTTTGCTTCTCAGCGGAGGTGAAGCGAGTGGGAGATACACTTCTGGGGATGGCCACGCAGTGTGTTCAAGTCAAGAACGTCATTAAAACATCTCCACAGACCCTCTCAAATCTGTGCCTGAAGATTAATGTTAAATTAGGAGGAATCAACAACATCCTTGTACCTCACCAACGGTAAGACTCTCTATGGAGGCTGACTTGGGCGTTGTTTGAACAGATGTGGTTACTTTTGCTCCTTAGCACCCAAACTTTACACATGGCTGAGTTTTAAGTTGAAATTTTCTTTGTGATATTTGAGGTAGAACTGGATTTCTGGCATGGGCTCTGAGTGGTTGTTGGCCTGTGAATTAGGTCTTAAGCCAAGGTTCTTCTTGAGTATTTGGTTGGTATCAAAAGAACAGTGGAGAGATCTCATTCCTCTCACTATAATGAGCTCAGTAATTCAGCTAACTCTTGTTCTGTTATAAAGGATTGTGGTGATAGAGGAAATTGCCATAGTGGTCATAGGCTGATGCTTGGACTTGATGATCTTAGAATTATTTCAGTTGGAAAAGACCTCTATGATGCTGTGAAATGGATTGAAACTGGAAGAGGGGAGATTTAGTCTGCAGATTGGGAAGAAATTCTTTATAGTGAGGTTGGTGAGATACTGGAACAGATTGCCCATGGAGGCTGTGGATGCCCCTTCCCTAGAGGTGTTCAAGGCCAGGCTGGATGAGACCTTGAGCAACCTGGCTTAGTGGGAGGTGTCCCTGCCCATGACAGGGGGAGTTGTAACTGGATGATATTTAAGATCCTTTCCAACCCAAGCTATTCTATGAGTCCATGATCACTACATTGATTTTGAAGTTCCCAGCATGTAACAAAGGTTGCATTGTTAGGATTTGCCTGGAGCTACCTGCTGAGAAGGTAGTTGTGCAGTTCAGTGCAGAGAAACAACCTCCCCTAGACTGAGCAATGACCTTGCACCAAGCCTTCATCTACAAGCATGACTTAGCACTTTTTTCTTTTTGAAGACCTTCTGTGTTCCAGCAGCCAGTGATCTTTTTGGGAGCTGATGTCACTCACCCTCCTGCTGGAGATGGAAAGAAGCCTTCCATTGCTGCTGTAAGTTTTATTCAATCAGTGGTGGGTTTTCACCTTGGCTACATGTTAGAAGGGTAAATGCAACTCCTGGGCTATGTCTGTGTCAAATATCTTTGCCAGTTCTTTGCATGCATTTCTAATGTTGTTAAAAATCATGGCTTTGAGAGAAAAAAACACTTAAGACCCTTTCCTTAGCTTTGTTTACTTCTAATCAAGGTAAAATAGCACTTTATTATTTAACAAAGTTCTGCAGAAGTACTCTCAGGCAGGGAGTACTCTGGAGGTCCCTTCCAACCTCTGAGGCTCTTTGATTCAGTGAGGGGAATAGTGCAGCTTTACAATGTTAGATGATAACATTTGTTGTGTTTTTAAAGCAGAAAAATCTAAATAAAGGCCTGGTTTAGCAGGAATGGTTTTGCTACTTCTCACCTTTTGTGTTGCTACAGTCCAGGAGGTTGAGGTGGTGGTTGGATGCTCGATCGGTCCTTATTTTGTCCTGTTGGTATTTTACCTGGCATTGATTGAAGTATTTAAAAACACTGAGGCTAACTGCAGTGTTTCTCTGTGTAAAAAGTGAGAAAGCTTCAGAGAAAATAAAAATTCTGTGCTTGGATTATGAGATTTTAAATTTCTATTTCCTGACATTGTAAAGAAAAACAAACCACAAAAAGTGCCTTGATGTGGTGAGGAGTCTAGAAGGATGATTGCTAAGATTTCATTCTACTTGGTGACCATATGTTATACTGAGCTCTTAAATCATTGCAGTGATGCTTTTTTTACCATTGATATGCCAAAAAATGATACTCAAACTAATTTACTGTGTCCAGTTGCATACTGAGATTGTGTGTGAGCTGCTTCTTCAGAGTCACTTGAGATTTGAAAAGTCCTTGGAGGTTATCTGAAACTTGAGGTGGTGGAGTTGTCATCCCTGGAGGTGTTCAAGACAAGACTGGATGAGGCACTTAGTGCCGTCATCTGGTTGACTGGCTAGGACTGGGTGCCAGGTTAGGCTGGATGATCTTGGAGGTCTCTTCCAGCCTGGTTGATTCTGTGATTATGCATGAATCTGCTCTCCACAAAGAAGGCTTCAGGGAAGACAAGTTCTGCAGCTGTGTTTCAGGGTGCTTGGAGGTGTTAAATCTGCACCTGCTTCAAGCTATGCTTAAAAATATTACTGTGCTAGTTGGCTTACTGTGAGTGTCTTTTACTTGAAAATCACTGCTCTTGCCTGGTTTTACTGTTTGAATTTGTACTGGTACAGCTTTGCTCTCGAAGTGTTGATTCATGGCATCCTCTCCTGAAGGTTGTAGGTAGTATGGATGCTCATCCAAGCCGGTACTGTGCCACGGTGAGAGTTCAGCGACCCCGGCAGGAGATCATCCAAGATCTTGCCTCCATGGTGAGAGAGCTGCTCATCCAGTTCTACAAGTCCACACGGTTCAAGCCCACACGTATCATCTTCTACAGGGACGGGGTCTCTGAAGGGCAATTTCGACAGGTTGGTTCATTTGTGGCTTTCTTGAAGGACTCTCTAGCTTTGTACTAACTCCAGTTGCTGTGCTGCTTGAGTTGCTTCGTTGACACCAAGATCCTACAAAATAGTGATAAGACAAGAGGGAATGGATTGATGCTGGAAGAGAGGAGATATAGGCTGGGTATTAGGAGGAAATTCTTTACAGGGAAGGGTGGTGAGACACTGAAACGGGTTGCCTGGGGAGATGTGGATGTCTCCTCCCTGGAGGTGTTCAAAGCCAGGCTGGATGGCACCTGGAATAAACTGGGCTAGTGGAAGGTGTCCCTGTCCGTGGCAGAGGGATTGGAACTGGATGATCTTTAAGGTCTTTTCCAACCCAAACCATTTTATGAATCTATGCAAATAATTGAGACTTGAGAGGATTTCTTAAGGATGCTGGGTAAGAGAAGTTGCAACTTCTTTCCTGTCTGGGACGAGACATCTTGGAATTGGGAGTCAGAATTGTTTTGGTTGGAAAAGACATTTAAGATCATTGAGGTCTTAAAAGTCAACTTTAGAAACGCTATCCCTAGGAACTTCCTAAGATCACTAATTGCACTTAATGGTAACTACAAAGCATTTTGTTATGTGGTATGTGGGGAAGGCAGTAGAAGGAGAACCTCACCTGTTCTGTTCTTACCCTTGCAGGTTTTGTATTACGAGCTGCTGGCCATTCGAGAAGCCTGCATCAGCCTGGAGAAGGATTATCAGCCAGGAATCACCTACATCGTGGTGCAGAAAAGGCACCACACACGATTGTTCTGTGCTGACAGAACAGAAAGGGTAATGAGCACCTTGTGGGGAAATGCTTCTCAGTGCATGTGGTTGTCTTTGCCTTCAGGGAAGATGGTGAATTGGTAAGCACAATGTTCTGAGTTGAGATGGTGGAAAGCCATAGAGTGTCATCGTCAAACCTGGAACATCTGGACACCTCTGCTGTGAGGACAGGATGAGGGAGCTGGAGTTGTTCAGCCTACAGAAAAGAAGACTTCAGGGGGACCTTATAGCTGCCTTGCAGTACCTGAAGGGGTACTACAGGATGGCTGCAGAGAGACTTTGCATGAGGGTGTCTAGAGACACAGGATAAGGGGGAATGGTTTGAAGCTGGGGGAGAGCAGGGTTGGACTGGATCTTAGGAAAAAGTTCTTCAGTAGGGGTGTGGAATAGTCAGCCCAGGGAGGTTGTGGGTGCCTCCTTGCTGGGGTGTTCAAGGCCAGATTGGATGAGGCCTTGATCAGCAGAATCTAGCTGAGAGACATCCCTGAACGTGGCAGGAAGGTTGGGGTTAGATGATCTCTGAGATCCCTTCCAGCCTGAGTCATCCTTGGCTGCTGCATCAACAAAAGCAGCGAGGCAGTTCCCTCACTGACACTTGGCATGTCTTGAACACAGTCTCTGTTTTTAATTGCACCTGAGGTCTGGAAAGATTTCTTAGCAGCACTTTTCAACAAGCTCTTTTCTCTAGGTTGGACGAAGCGGCAATATTCCGGCTGGCACCACTGTAGACACAGATATCACACATCCCTATGAGTTTGATTTTTACCTCTGTAGCCATGCTGGAATACAGGTATGGTTGCTTCTGTGTAAGTAACTTTGGATTTAGGACGTGTTGGCTTTCTCCTTTTCGTGCCACTCATGTTTGCAAACAATTATTTAGCAGAGTAATGTCAGGTAGCTCTGTTTTATGCCGGGTACCACATTCTGGCAGAGCTAACTATTATTTGCTTAAGGGGTCCTCTTTGCTACCCCTTTAAAACTTGATGGTAAGTGATACTTCTTAAAACTGATTTTAAACAGATCACCTTATTTTGTTCCTTTAGGTATTTCTGAAAACAGAACTTGTTATTTCAATGATTTATAACCACAATGAAATTAACATCGAATCAGGTTCTCCAACATAAACTGTTTGGAGGACTCCAAGGCAGTGTTTATTTGCTGACTGAATGCAGACTGGTGAATTGCAGGCTGTGTGGAAATTAAATCCAGCAGTGTGCTGGTATTGCCAGCAGTGCAGTGGAGTCAACTTAATGACAAAAATTGTACCAGGACGTTGCTTAAAAACGAGGGAAAATTAACTCTTGACATTTTTACCCTGTGAGTCGACCAAATTCTCCTAAGGTTTAGTTAGGTTGGGTGGAGATCTCCATTTTGGTTTCATTTCAGGAGTTGAAAGTCCTGCTGCTGTCCTACCCTTATGTGTCTGTTCCAATGCTGGATCTGGGCAAGCTGGGTTTTGACCACTTAGAAGTAAAAAATAGTATCAATCCAAGCTGAAACACAAATCCCAGATGTAGTTGCAGCATATTGCTTTTCATGTAGCAAGCCACAAAAGTCTCAACTTAATTGGTACTTCTAAAATAGATGTATTTTTAAAAGGAGAGACTTCTACCCTTGCTAAAACACAGCTATTGACCTAATTCGGTTACAGTGTAAGATTTAACTCTATGTAGGGTAAACCAGGAGGGAAAAGGAGTGTTCCCTCAAAACCAGTGTCTTTCAAAGTGCAAGTCAGTCATTTAAGAGAGAACTGGTCTAGGGTAGGGTGTCCCTGCCTATGCAGGAGGGTCGGAACTAGATGATCCTTGTGGTCCCTTCCAACTCTGACTGATTCTATGATTCTAACTCGGTCTGAGTTTCTCAGAACTGTACGTGGTATTCAGAGCTTCTTCATGATCTGTAAGGAAACATTCAAGTACTGATGGTGAAAGTGTGTGTCTGGGGAGAGCCTTAACACGTACAAATCAGATTCAGCACAATGCTGAAGGGCAAAGCAGCTCCTGAAGCTGAAGGACATTGTGTGGAGGTCAGGAAGAGTGTTAGACTTTAGAAAAGCTGGAGCTGCTTTTAGTGTTCATACTCTTAATCTGCTAAGGAGTTGAAAGGAGTTAAGCAGCAGTTACTTCTGTGGGAAATGTGTCTTGATGAGGAACAGTTTTTAATTGAAGGTAGTTAAGAAGTGGTGTAATCATGGTTTAGTCATGTTGGAAGCACGTTTTGCTGTTTGAGGGGTATCTAGAAGGCCTGTGAGGTTTCTTCCAGGCAAGAATAATTACAGCAGTATAATCATGTAAAGCATGTTAGGCTTACAAATCTTTAAACACATTCAGGGCCTGCTTTAAAAGTGCATTTTTTTTGGCTGCCGTTTTAAAGGAGTTCAGACAAGACAGTCTGGCCCTTTCTGAGCTTAAAAATTGATGATCATTTGGCAAAGCCAGATAAGTGAATCGTTGTTTCCTTCTTCTCAGGGTACCAGCCGTCCCTCACACTATCATGTTTTGTGGGATGATAACTGTTTTACTGCAGATGAACTCCAGCTGCTGACTTACCAGCTCTGCCACACATATGTGCGCTGCACACGATCGGTTTCTATCCCCGCACCAGCCTATTATGCTCACTTGGTAGCATTCAGAGCACGATACCATCTTGTGGACAAAGAACACGACAGGTAAGTGACAATGGAAGCTTCAGGTGTGGTCCCTGTGGGTCTTTGCTCCATTGTCAGGTGTATCTGACTGGAGATAATTGCTGCTCGTTTGGCAGTTAATTTGCGTTTACTGCAGGGACTGGTCTTAAGATAATGGTTGCTGGCAGCTGCTGCTCAGCGTCAGACAGGGGTGGCTTAGGGGATTCAACTAAATAACACTCAGATGAGAAGAACTTTAATAGTGACAGGGGATGTTTTAGGTTGGGTATTAGGAAAAATGTCTTCACTAAAGGAGTAGTCAGGGCTTGGAAGAGGCTGCCCAAGTTGCTGGTGGAGTCACCATCCCTGGGGGGTGTGAAAGAAATGCATGGCCATGGCGCTGCAGGCCATGGTTTAGTAGCCTTGGTGGTGCTGGGTTGATGGTTGGACTTGATAATCTCAGAGGCTTTTTTTTCCCAACCAAACCAATTCCATGATTCTATGCATTTACTTTAACGTTCTGCTCAGCCTTTGACGTGTTCTGAGGGAAGAAAGCTACGCATGTAGGGCTTCTTTTTCCTTTAGAATTAGAGGAATCGTGAGTGATGCAAAGGTTAAGTGCCTGCCACTTACCTAACTCTGCTTTCTACATCAGAAGCACTTCATAACCTTCAAGCCATAAACATGTTTGTAACAGGCTTATTTATAGATGAGCAAACGGAACAGCTGAGGTGAGGGCATTTGTCAGAAACCTTGAGGGTGCAGGATGAGCAGACAAGCAGATTTTTCAGGATACCATTCTGTTAGTGCTGCCATAGTGCTCTCCTGAGCATTGCAGAGATGTCAGAGTGGATTTTTGATGGACATGGACCTGCTGGTCCAGAAGAGGGCCACAAAGATGATCAGAGGGCTGGAGCACCTCTATGAGAACAGGCTGAGAGAGTCAGGGGTGTTTCCCCTGGAGAAGAGAAGGCTCTAGGTAGAACTTATAGCTGCATTTTCATATCTGAAGGCTGGGGAGGGACTTTTTAGAAGGGCCTGTGGTGGTAGGAAGGGACATTGTGGAGAGGTCTGCTGCTGATCTCTTCTCTCAAGTAATTGGAGACAGAATAAAGGGGAATGGCCTCAAGGTGAGGCTGGGTAGGGTTAGATTGGACATTAGGAAAAACTTTTTCATGGATAGAGTGGTCATGGAGTGGAATGAGCTGCCCAGTGAAGTGGTGGAGTCACCCACCCTAGATGTGTTTAAGGGTGATTTGGATGTGGTGCTTGGGGCTATGGTTTAAGGTGAATCTTGTAGAGTAGGGTTCTAGGTTGGACTTGGTGATCCTGAGGGGCTTTGCCAACCTGCATGTTTCTGTGATTCTGTGTCATGGGGTAGTGGTTGGAACTGGAGCAGGGTTGGACAACAGGAAGGAGCTCTTCACTGTGAGCCTGGTAAAACACTGGCATAGATTGTCCAGGGATGTGTTCCTGAAGACATTCAAGATCAGACTCGATGTGGCCCTGGGCAGCCTGCTTTAGATGGAGGACATCGAACTATTGGAGCGAGTCCAGAGGAGGCCACGGAGATGCTCAGAGGGCTACAGCAGCTCTGCTGTAAGGACAGGCTGCAAGAGCTGGGGCTCTTCAGCCTGGAGAAGAGAAGGCTTTGAGGAGACCTTATAGTGGCCTTCCAGTATCTGAAGGGGGCTACAGGAAGGCTGGGGAGGGACTACTGACAAGGTCTGGTAATGACAAAACGAGAAGTAATGAGTTTAAACTGGCAGAGGGGAGATTCAAACTGGATTTTAGGAAGAAGTTCTTTCCAGTGTGGGTGGTGAGACACTGGCACAGGTTGCCCAGGGAGGTTGCGGAGCACAGAATAACAGAATGTGATCAAAAATCATGTTCTGTGCTTCTGTGCTCCACAACCTCCCTGGAGGCGTCCAAGGACAAGTTGGATGAGGCCTTGAGCAACCTGCTCTAGTGAGAGGTGACCCTGCCTACGGTGGGGAGGTGGAGCTGGATGATTCTTGAGGTCCCTTCCAACCTAGACTATTCTATGATTCCATGATTGCAGGCAGGAGGATGAGCCTATGGGGTTAAAGACACTCCCTGGAGGTGTTCAAGGCCAGGCTGGGTGAGGCCTTGAGCAACCTGTTCTAGTGAGAGGCATCCCTGCCTATGGTGGGGGGTTGGAACTGGATGAGCTTTGAAGTCCCTTCCAACCTAAACCGTTCTATGATTCTACGCCCCTGCTGCCTGTAGGGGGGAATTGGACTAGATGCCCTTTGAAGGTTGCCTTCCAACCCTACTCAATCAGTGGTTTCCAGCCCCTGCTTACCCCTGTTTCTCTCGCAGTGCTGAAGGAAGCCATGTTTCAGGACAGAGCAACGGGAGAGACCCGCAGGCCCTGGCGAAGGCCGTCCAGATTCACCAAGACACCTTACGCACGATGTACTTCGCTTAAAGGTCACTAAGATGGGAGCATACTCAGCGAGAGGAAGAACTGAACAATTTAAAGCCACATACAATGTATGTTTTTTCCAGTGGGGTTGGTTTATGGGGTGTGCCTCCGAAAAGCTGACACTGGGCAGGGGTTTGAGAGGCTTAACCCTTAAATTGACACGAGGAAGATTGTTTACTTCATCGAGGAACACGGCACTATTATGCAATATGAAACCAGCCAACTGCTTTGTATTTGTTTGGGTGTTTTTTTTTTTGGCACAGAAGCACCGCCATCATTTTTGGTTTATTTTATTTTGGGGGGTCGTTTTGGTTTGTTTTTATTTTGTTTTTCTCCTAGTTTAACCCTTTTTTTTTTAATGCCTTTACCTCAAGTTGCTCGGCAGCACAACTCTCTTTGCAAAAAAAAAGAAAGAAAAAAAGAAAAGGAAAAAAAAAAAGAAAAGAAAAGAACAGTCAAGTTAAAAAAAAAATTAAGAAAGAAAAAGTAATAATAATTAAAAAAAGGCAAATCTCCTTTTCTAAGAACAATCCCAGAGGTTGTTTGGAGGAGAAGTGTGCAAAAAGAAGCGGTTTTAATTTTTGCCCCTGCTGCTGTGAGGAATCTTTTCTCTCAGTATTACCATCAAGCATTCAAATGTGGACATATCTCAGTGCATTTGGATGTTAAGAGCACTAGCCAGAGAAAAGTGAAGGGGAGGAAGGTGTTTTGCACTCTAAGCTAATAATTGAAACAGAATTCAGCCAACTGCTGCCTTTGTGTCTTTTCCTCACAGCTTTGGAGTTCTCACCTCCAATAGTTCCCTTTCACAAAGCAAAGCGGTATCCTGGGCCAGGCAGTAGTGACCCCACACACACAACCCCCCCTAACTTCTTGTTCCCTGGTCAAATTTACTAAAGCTGCTGTTTTACCTAGTCCAAAAGTTTCAATTCTTTTCTATTTGGCAAATCAAATACCTTGAAGCTTCCACGTGGCATCAGATGTCCCACATTTGATAGGATTCCACGTAGTACAAATACCAGAACTGAAACTTTAGAGCTAAGGCCTTTTAGTATAAAAAGAAAAGCAAAATGCTACTTTACTTGCTGCCTCTCACACCTTAATGTGATTTCACATGGATGAGTTCTTTTTGTTGAAGTTTAGCTTCCTTTTTTTTTTCCCTTTTATATTTATTAGAGTAATAATAATGCTTTAATTTAATTGTTACAGAACGTATGGTCAACATCAAACTTTTTATTTTGTAGAAGTGTAAGCATAGTTTTTGTTCCTGTTTCTTTTGGTTTGGTTTTTTTTTTTTTTTACAAACTGACAACTTGTTTTGCTATCTTTTAGTGCAATAAGCATTCTAAAGGAAACAAACAAAACCAACAAACAAAAACTGTGTCCATTGAAGCTGTACCGAAGCAGTGTTTGTACCACTAACTGTGGAAGAATGGACACCTCCATGATTTTAAAAGGACAGAGTCAAAAGCCTTAATTTTGAAAGGAAAGTTTGGGTGGGTTTTTATTTTTACCTAGGCAGAAGGAATCTTGGGTTTTCCTTTTTTAAATCAAAACAAGAACAGCAAAACAGTTTCTGGAGTTCTGCAGAGCTTTACTTGGGCACCTTCAGCATTTTGATTTAACAAAGGAATTGGCCACGTGTTTTGGCTTTGAAAGGCAGAGGATGTTTGAATGAAATGGGAAGGGTTTGGTGTCTTGGTTATTTTTTATTAGCTAAGTTTATACATGTTTAGTTAAATCTACTTGACATCACTAAAAATGTCTGGAATGACTACGAGTTTTTAGGCTTTCTTCCTCTTTGATAATGACTTTCCTTTTAAAATTAAGTTATTGGTAACTTCATTTCACTTTGCAAATAAAGAGGGCTGGGATAGTTCTAACGTGTTTATATCACTGAAATGTGAAACAGATTAATGGGACTCTCTTTCATTCCACTTTAAAGGTAAAACCAATATTTAAGATGTCAGAGACGAGCATTTATTCATCGAGGGGGACTGGGGAGTTTTGCACTTTGTAAACTCGTGAAACTGCATTTTTTTTTTGACTGTTTTTATTTGCACTGGTTCATAGGATATATACTGCAGATAGTTTGTATGGGCATTGCTGTTATCCCAGCCCTCCTGACCTCCACCTGCTCTCCACATGAAAACCAGTGGGTCAGCATCAGTAGCTTAGCTCCTCTCTCCTGAAGTCTCCTGTTTGCCAAGATACTGTATTTTGAGCCTAAAATCTGAGCCCGTTTTGCTTCAACAGGCATGAATCTCTCCCCCTATTCCCCTCCCTCCTTTTTTTTCTGCCAGAAGACAAAGTACTGTATTTTGTGCATTTGTTTGTCATACTGAGATGTCCATAGTGCTGTTGACAACACTCCCACAGAGCTTTACTAACCACTCCCTGTACAGACAAAGCTTATCTCCCAGGACTGAGGAAGACAACATAAGGACTAACTCTGCAAGTCAAAACTTCTCTGAAAACAGTGGTGACAGTGGCCGGCTGGCTGGTGGCTCAGGGAGGTCCCTAAGAGGAAGTGGGAGGGTGATGAGGACAACTCAGCAGTCCCCACCATGTCTGATGGGGGCTTCCAGGGAGTCATGAGCTTATGTGGGCTGCTCCTACAGACCCAGGATGGACCCAGCCACGCTCTTCAGCTTCTTCATCCACTTGCCCTTGACAGAAATCTGCTGCAGGGAGGTTGGAGAACAAAGGAATCCCAGCACGGTGGTTCCCAAATAGGTCTCTCAGAGGTTCTCCTTGGTCTGTGACCTGCCAGGTTTTTTTGTAGAAGCTCTCTAGGTGGTAGTTCTGTTTATAAAAGAAATTGGAGCAGTGTAGCTTTAGGTTGGACATTAGGAGGAAGCTCTTTACTGAGAGGCTGAGACAATACCGAAGCAGTTTGCCCAGGGATGTGGTTGAGACCCTGTCCCTGGAGGCATTTCAAGAGCAGGCTTAGGCGTTTTTTTAACAGAAAACTCTTTTCAAATAGAGACCCTTTTTTTTTTTTTGAGGGTAAAACCAACCAAACCCAACTCTTTAACAAAAACTGCTAGTGGATTGCTGGCATTGAAGTGAAAATTCCTTTTTTTAACCCTCTTTTAACACTCCTTCCCACGCCACCGTACGCTTCTCACCCTGCCCACGCTCAGAGACTGCTTTGAGAAGCTTCGCTCGCTACTTGCACCAAAAGAAAAAGAAAACAAAACCAAAACAAAAACCAATAAAATGAAACTTCCTTGGGAAAAGTGAACTGCTCATCGAGCTGCGTTTCTTTAACCTGGTTTTCATGTGAAGAGTATTTGGATGTTTTAACCTCTCCTCTCGGTTTTGCAAATTCTCTACGTCAAGTGCCGATACTTTGTGTTTGGAGTCATGAGGGCCACACGGTGATGATGCTGTAGCTGCTATATTTATTTAAAAGGAGATGGACAATTACTGCACTAAGGAATGAGGAGATAAGCAAGGAATCAAGGTTAGTTAGATGTCTTGGTTTTGGGTTTGGTTTTTTTTCCCTTCTTTTTTTTTTTTCTTCTTCTTCAAAAAGGTGAATTGATGGTGTGAAATATCAAGTTGTTAACAAAAGGGTGCTGTCATTTTAAAGGAGATTAAATAGCCAGATATTCTTCCTTTTGTTTTAAAAGCATATATTTTGATGTTTGCAGTTTTGAGGGGGGAGGGTGGGTTAGGGTTGGGATAAATGGTACCTCATCTGTGGTGGCAGTTTCCAGTATATTTTCAGAGTATATGGATTTCTTTTATTTTTGTACCTGCTCTCCTTTAAAAAAAAAAAAAGGAAAAAAAAAAGAAAAGAAAAAAAAAAGAAAAACAACAATAATAATAATAATAATCTTCTCTCAAATTTTATGTGCTGTTTGGGGAAATCTTGGCATACCAGATCCCCCTCCCCCCCGCCTCTTATTGCTGGGAGCTGGCTGTGTATTGTCCAAAGAAGGACTTGGGCAAAGGCTGGCACTTGTGCTGGCCTCTGGGGTTGGTTTTGTTAATGCCTACCTAGGATAAAACGGTTCCTGTCTCCCAAGCTGCTGTACCAGTTGACTTCACCAAGACCTCGCTTGTAATTAACAAGTGCCACTAATTGCTCCCGTGGTGGGAGCGCACACACACACACGGGGCTGAGCTGTTGAGTATCTGCCGCAGGGAACCTGCAGCTGCAGCCCTGCTTTGGTGCCAGCAGCTGGAGCTGCTCCCCGGGGGCCGCTCTCAGCCCAGCCGAAAGCCTTGCTGAAACCTGGCAACTCCTAGCTCCAGGTTTTTGGAGAGAAGTTAGAACCTTCTGTAGTTGAGACATTGCAACATCTGCTGCCAGTGACTGACTCCACTGTAAGTAGCAGATTTTTCTTCGTGGGGCACTTCAGCCGTGGCCATTTTACTCAGGATCGCTGTGTTACTGCTCAGTGTGGGATCTGGTTAAATGCAGCCAACAGTTATTTTTATAGGCTTCAGTCTGGCATCCTTTTGGAAGTTGGGCCACAGGAATGGTTTTCAGGAGTAAAATGGGTTTCTGAAAGTTGTCAATCAAATGATTTCAAGATGTTTTTTGTCCTAAACTGTAACCTCTTCGTGTATAAAGTTTTGTCCTTAGAACGATCAACGTAAGACACCAGGTAGTCATCTTCTGTATAAATCCCAGCTACAAATACTGGTTTTCTACTAGTCTTGAAATCTACTCTGGTGAAATTCCAAGCTCAGCCTAGACTTTAAAAAAAAAAAAAAAGCTTGAGGCCTTTTTTATTTTTTTCTTTTAATATATACTTCATATCTTGTCCTCTTTGGGTATTTTCCCTGTTTTGTGAACTGAGGGTTTAGAACCTTGCTCGAAGCACTTTTTGTAACCAAGGAGTCAAAAGCTCAGATTGTATTGGAGCTGTACAGCCAGTTTTTAGAGATTGCTGTTTCTAAGTGGCCATCATAGTCTCTGGACACACCAGGCAGATCCTCTGTCCCTTTAGTGCTGGGGAGTTTGGTGGCTGCTACTGGCAGGTTGTTTGGATGTAACAAAGAAATCCGTCGGGATGTCAAAGGGAATGATTCCTGTCCATCTGTTCTACCCAAAGATGGTACTTTAGGTTGATGCTGGTTGTTGTTATATGGTTTGTGTTTCAGCACATATTAGGTAGAACTTCACTTAAGCCACTTCCCTCATGCTTTTGTGTAACCCTGAGCAGGCAGTGGTTAGAGTTGAGCTCACCGGGAGGCATTCTGCTAATAGAAGATTTTATACTTGCAGTAGTTGAGGTTTGAATGCGATGGGTACAGGATCCTACATTTTACCTCCCGAGCAGAGTCTCAAGAATCCTGATCTCTGTGACACTACACCAAAAACCAAATTATTGTCCCTCAGTAGACAAAGGTGCATGTAGAGGAGAAGGAATCACGGGGAAGAGGCTCACGAGGGAAAATGCCGAAGCATCCATTTGACAAGAGACAAAGGTGCGGATGGGAGACTCCATCTGCTTCCCATCCCACCTGCCCTGGCCTCTTCAGGTCTTGTCTGAGGTGCCCCCTCACCTAACACGGGTAGTTAACAAAGGGTCCTTTCAAAATCAATCAATTTCACTGTTTAAAACTTGGAGTGACTTTAATTTTTTATTTTTAAGCAAGACTGTCCTCAGAAAGTGCCTTTTTAGAAGATGGTGCTGTAGATTTTTATTTTCCAGTTGTACGTGGCTGAAAATTTAAGATAAATTATTGAAAATGCCAAGTGTTTGATGGTATCTTTCAGGTACTCTCAAGCATCAGCTTCTCTGAGTCAGGACCAAGAACAATGAGGAAGGTGTTTCCATTTGAAGGGAGAGGCGTTGAGGAGTGATCACCAAATTCAGCTGGTAGGCTAGAACCGGGCTGGATTTAGTCAATGCAATTTACCCCTTCACATTGAGGGGGTCTGGGGCGGGGTGGGGGATGTAGGAGAAGCAGCAGCACAGGACTCTTGGGCTGATGTAATGAGTGCTGAAAGGGAATCCATAGCTACTGAACTGAAGGATATCATCTCTGGGGTGTAGCAAGCTCCCAAAGGTGAAGCAGACAAACCAAAAGCTGTCTGAAGGTTAGGAGCTGGTCAGACCTGCTGTGAGCAGACCTCAGGTGGCTTCTGTTGTGCTTGCATCAGTGGGACTTGTCATTCCAAACTGGGAGCTTTGATAACTCTAGATGGGAGCAGCTTAGGTGGAGTAGGGAATGCTGCCCTGCTCCAAGAGTTGCAGAGGGTCCATGGTGGGTTTGGTGAGCATTCCTCTGGTCAGGAAAAGCTGTAGACTAGACTATTAAACACTGCACCTCAGTAACCTTGTAATGCTGCATAAAGTAATAATAATAATAGCAAAGTTCTGCTTTGATGACACTGTAATGTGCTTGCACATGCCTGCAAAAAATAGTCCACTCTTTCAGTTTTGTAAAGGTCTTAATAGCAGTTGTAGGACATTTTTCTTTGATGATGAACCTTGTTCCTTATCTTGGTGTTTCTGTCTATTTATCAGTGATCTGTGTGCAGCTCATAGCTCCGTGTATCTGGTCTGTATGTTGCTTTTGACTCTTATTTTTAGAGGGGGAGGGGGAAGAAGTTTCTGAATGTTTTGGGTTTCTTCTCCAAACTCAGCCCTACCTAATCACCTTGGAGAGGAGACTGAATGAAACAGCTCAGCAGGCAGAGACTGCTTGAACTGGTACCTTGTTTCTTTAGAACTGAAGTGACTTTGTGTTCATTTTACTGCTGTTCATACAGTGTTGGGCATTTAAGATGTAAAATAACTTCACATCAGTCAGGATATTTTGGAATATCAGGAGCTTAAGCGCAGAACTCCCACTGGAGCTGCGGGTTGGTGTCTTTGCAGGAATAAGCTCGTGTCCAGACCTTTTCTAGGAGCAAGCAGAGCTTTCCAAAACCCATTCATTTAGACACAATCAGCAAACTCTTGAAGGGTACACCCAGTGGGCCAGGGACCCTGCGTGGAGCTGCCCACACCTCTGTGTTGGGAGGGATGCTGCTGGATTAATTCAGCACTCGTGCTGCCGCTGGAGACCAAGTTAAGAACCTTTTTTTTTTTGCTGTGTAGCTGCTTCTGATCCCAATTTAAAGTGAACTGATGTCTCTTAGTTTGGTACCAACTGTCTTGTCAATGCCACTTTGTTGCTGTTTAAGCTTGCAAAGACTTTTAAACGGTTTTATACTCCTAGTTTCTTAATGTTCCTAGGCTAGGATTTAGAGAGCATGTTTTCAGTCTAAATTCTGAGCCAAAACTGTCTTCTGTCCCTTTTAGGAGTAAGCATTTTTACCTTGTAGACCAAAAAGGGCCAAAAATCTTGTACCATCAGCTTGTTTGCAGCAATACTTTCCATCTTTCCAGTTTATTTTCTGTCTACATTTAGCTAACACTGAAGCTAAATACAAAAGAAATGAACTGAATTTGTAGCTGAGGACGTTGGTTTGTTGGGCACAGATCTCTTCCTAGAAGTCTTGCAGTGGTGCTGATGAGCTGAGGCACTGGTGGGTTGAATTACAAGCAGCAACATGCTGTATGTTTGTTTGCATTCCTTGTTGGGTGCCTGATTTGATTTAAATAGGAGCTAATAAACCACTGAAGATGTGTAGGCACTTAAAATCCTCAAATGAGAAAATACAAACATCACCAAACCCAAAAAAACAGACAATGGAGAGTTTGAACAACTCCTCCTTCCTGACAAAAGTTTGAGGATTTGGTGTAATTGATGCTACTCAGAATGAATTGTGCTGGGATTAATCCTAAAGCTGAACTGCCTCAGCTGTGTTTGAGGAGGAGGAGAGGTGGTGACTGGGGCTGTTAAACCCATAGGAGAAAGCTCTGAAAAACACAAGGAGGAAACTTCTCTTCATATTGAAAAAGCTGAATCCAGTGATACAAATCTCATGCTGCTAGAGCCTCGTGAAGCTGTATCCACAGCCTACCCAAAAAGACCTCCCCATGACTACTTCAGAACTGATGCATGAAAGGGGGGAAGTATTTTCCTGTCTTTCAGAGTGCCTGTTCACCTCCCAGATGGACCTGTAACAGCTGTACAGATAAATCAAACTGTGTTTTGTATCTAAACCTTGAAGCTACCTTACTTGGTCAAACAGATACAAGTTAAGTAGATTGGTGCTATTTGAAATAGTGGAGCCCAGGGGGGTTGTGAGCAATATCTAAGCCCTCCATCAAACACAGATGCTCCAGGAGATTTCTGGTTGTAGTTTTCACACAGTCCATGCTGAAGTGTGCCTGGCTACCAAGAAGAACAACAGCAGGCAGTTGTAGAGTTAATTTAGCTGTAGCACTACAGTTGCTCTGCTCTTCCTCAGCTCTTACCTACCTCCCTGTTCCCTTAGGCAGGATCCACTCCTTCTGCTGCCTACAGAATGAGCCACATTGAGCTGTGTGGAAGGTAAATCAGCTCTGGATGTGTGGGGTGGTGATAGAAAGCAGTTGCCTGTAGAAATAAAGGTCTGGGTTAGGAGTTGACTGGGTTGGGTTGGGAATTGGGTGGGTGCCAGGGAAGCTGTGGTCAGTTCAAGCCGTTTGAGAGAGCTTGATGGGGAAACGTCAGACATTAGGTGTCTGAACACCTGAAACGTCAGGCTTAGGTGTC
Source organism: Pogoniulus pusillus (assembly GCF_015220805.1). Classification (NCBI taxonomy): domain Eukaryota; kingdom Metazoa; phylum Chordata; class Aves; order Piciformes; family Lybiidae; genus Pogoniulus; species Pogoniulus pusillus. The sequence goes on from NC_087300.1 coordinate 4,216,002, forward strand.
CTGAACTGTTTGTATCAGACTTGAACTCTTTGAGAGTAAGCTTGTGCCTTTTTCTGATCAGGAACAGAGCTGGCAAACTGCTGTTTGCATTGGTAGTATGGTTAGGGGTTTTGTTGAGTTGTTTTTAAGGCTTGAAGTCCTTGGTCAGAATGGAGTCGGTTTTGTGTTCAATTACTTCAAGTGAGCCCTGAATTATTTGTGAACTAAAACTAATCAGAGAGGAGAGTTAATGGCATCAAATAAACTTCCTGGGAGACTTGCAGGTTGTTTTTAATGAATTTAACCTTGCTCTGTTTCTCTCTCTAATGAGAATCATTAATTCTGCCTTTTATTTGAATGTTGCCTGTCCAGTGATGTCTTCACTGTGTGCTGTGCTCCTGCAGCTTTCCATACACTTCTTCCCCCCTGCCCTGTTGGGTGGCTGTAAGGAGATGAAGAATGTTGTCCAGTGAATGTTGGGGAGCAGTGCAGAGCTTTGGTTCAGTGGGAATGTGGAGGTGATGATGAAACATCACAGATAATGCCTCAGGAACCTGTTTGCCAGCAGCTGAAGGAGGTGATGTCTGCATACAAGATTGTGCAGTCTCTTGGGTATGGAAGGAGTCAGCACAGTGGTACAAGGGAAGAAAAGATCTTCCCTGTGCTCTGGTATTAAGTTAGCAGAAGAGTGAAGGCTGTTGTAGGCTGTGAGCTGTGCAGAAGTGGGCTTCTGTGTCCTTAGGGGTAGTTTGACCTTAAAACTACCCAAAAAGTGGATTTTCAGAGTGAAATGAAAAAGCTCCTTGACTGGGTTATATTTTGTGCAGTGTTGAGATCCTGAAGAGTTATCCAGCCAGAACTCTGGTCTCACTGCTGCTTCTGAAATGAGGGTTTCCTCTCTGACCTTGGCTACATGATTCTGCCTCCTTTTTCACCCCATCTAGTAGTGTTTGTGATGATTCACATCGCCTTACAGGAGCCAGCTGCTGGAGGGGGAGTGGGGGATGAACCACGCTGTGGAAGTGCTGACAAACTGTGCACCTCCTTGCATGTTTGCATCTCCACTTAATACAGCTCTAGAGCCTGTCTGCCATGAGCCCCTGCTCTTCACTTGCACCTCATCCCAGCTCTGCCCAAGAAGAGCTGTTGGGGCTGGTCCCATGATGTTTACCTGTTGCTTTCTTTTAAGGTAATCCATTTATTGCAAACTAGACTGTCAGAGGGCAAGTTTATTTAAAGGAAAGGGGTTGGATTGGTTTAGTTTTGGGGTTTTGTTTCCAATGCTGAGAATTTTGTAGGTCTTCTAAACACATTTGGCAGTTGGAAAATTAATACCTACTGTAATACTATCTAGCAACACAGAGAAATGCGACTGTGTGTTGAGTTCAGGGCTATGCTAGCCCATAAATCATGGGTCCACAGCCCATTTAAGTACAGGTGTGCAAAAAGAAGCTATTAAAATAGTTACTAATAAACTTTTATTATGCTTACACTTGCAAATCTCTTAAACATATTCAAAAGCAGTTCCTTTGGTAGAAAATCCCTGTCTTGCCAGTTAGTGTTCACTCATGACGTACAGCAAAGTGCTACTTGCTGGAGCAGTGCTCAGTGTGAAGAACCTTGGGAAGTTTTTTGAACCTAATGGTTTGCCAGCAAAGTAGAAACTTGAGTAAGGCTCTTGAACTGGGGAGGAAACCCCCCCCCAAAAAAAAAACAAAAACCTGAGAGGAAGCCTGCTAAGCATCAAGTTTGTCTTCTGGCAGCCTTGAGGTGAAGAAAGCTTCATTTGGGGTACACAGTTTCGTACATCACTTTTCCTCCTGTGGCTGTAGTTCTTAGTTTTCTCTGGACTTGATTTCTGTTTTTCAGCAAAACTGTCTTATTTCTGCAGTTTTCAGTGTTGAATCTCAACCATGAGACAGCTCAGTGTTGTTTTTTCCTGTAGGGAAAGCTGCTTCTAGAAGGTTGCATTTCATGTCTCTTTTGCAGGCGGTTTGGAACAGTCAGGTTCAGCATAGCAATAGGGTTGGCAGAACCAGTTTGTGGTCCAAAATGTTGCTTTTCCAGACCCGTTGCCCAGCCCCCCTCCTGCTAGGACCCACATGAATCCTGCCTTTCACAGACTGGATGATGCACTTTGTGCTCACGGGGTTCCCTCCTGCCCATTTTATTCATGTTTCTTCCCGTGGTGTGAGCAGTTAAGCATCCCCAAGTAGCCTGTTGGTGGATAAATCGTGTTGGGTCTTGTGTGGGGGGGGAAAAAAAGGGGCTGGTGATGTGGCCTGGAGGTGTCTAATGAGAGACAAGGCTGGTATCAGCAGGCATTTAAAGCTTTCACAGCAATTGGTAGCATTCTGTGATGAGCCAGTGTGGGTATTATCTCTTGAGGAGTAGGTGGCATCGCCTGTGCCATGGGCGCTGGTAGCAAGCAAGCCGCATCGATTCAGGAGCCTGCTGGAGGTGATGTTGTGGATATACATTTAATAGCCTATGTTTAAATTGAGATTAAACTCCCCCCCATATTGTGCTGTTTGGGATTCTTTTTCACAAGAAAACTCTAATAAAACCAGTCTGGTGGATTGAGATCCCTTTCTACCTGTACAATCTTGCTCTTTCTCATATGCTGGTAACTGCTCCCCTTGTTTTGGTGTTACCCTTGCTTAAGCAGGAACTCGAATGTCTGTTCCCACCGTGAAGGTATTTTTTGTTCGGAGGGGAGGGAGGAGATTCAAGGCTAAAGGGAATTGTTTCAAGAATCAAGCAGAGCTGTGACTCAAGACGTTGCACAAATAGATCGTAGCTGGATGGCAAACGAACTGGTAAAAGCCTTTATTTTTACTTAACCATCTTGACCATGTGTGCCTCTTTGTATTGCGGATGTGGGCTGCAACCATGTGGGGTGGGAGGGGGTAAAAGAAAAACAAACCCATGTGTGGTGTGCTTTGAGATGTACTTGCTAAGCAGAAGCGGTGTCCTCTGCCCTTTCTCCCTTTCCAGACAAATTGTTCTTGCCAAAATTTTCTACCTGTTGCAAGAGTTTGCTTTCTTTCCAGCACAGTAAAATGTCAACTTCTTTTCACTGTTCCTTCCCCTCTCTGTAGGCATCTTGTAACCTCTGTACGACTGTGTATAGTACACGACAGTCATCAGATCCTCTACTGGCTTTAGATACCATCAAGCTGGGTGTATTGTAAACCAACCGTATTCATTTGAAAACCAATAAATAAATTCCTTTTTGAGATGCAGATGTGAGGTTTGTATTTGACTTCACCCCGTGGGAGAGGATGGAGACGGAGGTGTTGATCCGAGTGGGAGCTGGGAGGCAGCTGGAGAGAGGTACAGGGTGGGGCTGCCAGAAAATGGATTTAATTCCAACATTTTCTGTCTGGTTTCATGTCCTTTAATAGTTCTTTTTAAATAAATAAATATTTGGGAAGGACTTGGTGGAAGTGCTCAGGTCAGTGATTAAAATCATGAAATCCACAAAGCTTGAGCTTGAGAGTGTCCAGCGCAGAGCCACAAAGATAATGAAGGAAATGAAACATTCCCCTTATCAGGAGAGCCTGAGGGAGCTGGGGCTGTGCTGCTTGGAGGAGACTCATCAGTGTTCCTAAATGTGTAAAGGTGAGTGCCAAGAGGCTGGAGCCAGGCTCTGCTGGGTGATGCCCGACAACAGGACAAGGGGCAATGAGTGGAAGCTGAGGCATAGGAAGTCTCATTTCAACAGGAGGATTTTTTTTCTCTGCGCTGATGACAGAGCACTGCAAGAGGCTGCTCAGAGGCGTTGTGGAGTCTCCCTCTGGAGATACTCAAAACCTGCCTGGATGTGTTCCTATGCGCTCTGCTCTGGGTGATCCTGCTCTGGCAGCCAGCTTGGACTGGATGAGCTTTGGAGGTCCCTTCCAGCCCCACACATTCTGTGAGTCTAGGGTAGCAGTGGTCCCTGGGGCTGACATCGTGTCCAGGTCAGGGTTGTGGTATCGGTGTCGTAACACTCGCTCTTGGGACCCGTGGGGTTCTGTCATTAACGCCTGGCTCGGCTGTCGCTTTGCCTCTGTTCACCTACTGCAGTCAAAGCCGCAGGCAGCGCCCGGCCCCGCAGGCTCTCAGTCCCACCCCACACCCCGGGACCGAGGACCCCCGCGGTAGGGAGCGAGGGGGGAGGGCGTTTGTCGCGTGCCTCCCAGCCGCCCCCGCCGGTGTCTCCTGGCAACCTGCGCGCACCGGCAACCGAGCGGCGACGGGGCGGGAACTGGGGTCGGGGCCCGGGCGCGGCGGGCAGGGAGAGGACCGGATCCGGCGTCTGGCGGGCAAAAGCAGCGGGCCTGGGCTCAGGGCCCGGCGGTGAAAGGAGCGGCGGCGGGGTCGGTGCTGCCGGGCAGGGGACTGGGCCAGCGGCAGCGTTGGCCCCGAGCAGCTGGGAGCGGGAACGGGGCTGGGCCCGGGCACGTTGGAGCTGCGGTACCCTGCGCTGGGTGAGCTTTCCTCCCGGCTGGGGCTGAGCCTCTTCCCTGCCTCCTCGCTTCAGCCCAGGGGTCGGCCCCGCTGCCCTGCAGCCATCTGTGCCTTCTCCCTGTCTCTGCAGCCCTAAGTGCTTCCCGGGGGGGAGGGTTCCTTGCCCTTACAGCTGCCCAGCTTCTCTTCCCCGGCTGCTCCCGGTGCCAGGTCTCAGCCGCCTGTGCCCGAGAGGGCTGGGGGACAGCTGTGGGGGATGCCAGAGACACCCAGGGCATGTATCGAGGATAGGGCAGGGACTCTGCCCCAGGACTTGCCCTGACCATGGGATTTTGGCGACCTGCAGCCTCCTGAGGTGCTGCTCTGATCCTGTTGTGTGGTTCCTGCCGTTCCTGCCGGGGTAGGGTAGCACTGACTGGCTGCAAACCGCACTGCTCCCGCAAGGCCTTCGAGTCCCCTGGGGCTGCAGCCCGGAGCCGAGCCTGTGCCGCTGTAACACAAGCGGCACCAGCAGTGCTGCCATCGGTGCAGCAGTGCTGCCCAAGCTCCGGGGAACGCCAGGTGGGAGATGGTGCAGTGGCAGCTCCTTGTCTCCGCGGATAGCACCGTTCCCCTGGGAGAGGCAGGTGGAGAAGGTTTTATTTCCTCCTGGCCCAGGGGCAGAGGGAAGCTCCAATCCCCTTCTGCTCCCCCGGTTGTGTGCACACATGTGTCTGCTTTAGGCGAGATGCCAGCCTGGAGCTTGCTGCCGCTTTTCCCCCAAACAGCTTTAGATGCCTCTCCATTTCTGGGGTTATTTCCACGAATAAACAGAAAAAGAAACCCCCTTTTTTTTTTTTTCCCCCTGCTGCCTTTTCCCAGCGAGATGGCCACGCTGAGCGTGAAGCCAGGGCAGCGGTTCTCCGTGCCAGACTGGCACACCAACTCCCATCTCCTCTCAGCCGACGCCGAGCGGCAGCGTTCTGCTTCCCACCAAGTCCGGCAGGAGGCCCGAGCGCTCCGCAACGAAACCAACAGCCAGGTGGGTGTGCTGCCTGCTCCCAGCTTGGCATGGGCTTTTTGCAAGGGCTTGTAGTGATAGGACAAGAGGGGATGAGTTTAAGCTTGAGGAGGGAATATTTAGACTGGAGATGAGGAAGAAATTCTGTGCTGTGAGGATGGTGAGACACTGGCACAGGTTGCCCAGGGAGGTTGTGGAGCACAGAAGCACCCAATGTGATCTTTGATCACATTGGGTGCTTCTGTGCTCCACAACCTCCCTGGAGGTGTTCATAGCCTTGAGCAGCCTGTTCTAGTGGGAGGTGTCCCTGCCCATGGTAGAGGGGTTGGAACTGTCTAAGCCAAGCTTCCTTCTAACCCAAACTGTGAATCTACGAAGATGAAGGACTAGGGGGAGACTTTACTAAAGAACCTTCGATGTATATTTCCATCCCATAACCTCCTGTGTGTGTGTCCTGTCACAAAATCCTGGGCTGTGATTTTTGCATCTGCTGTGGCACACAGCCTCAAGCTGCAGCAGGGCAGGTTCAGGCTGGATATTAAGAGGAAGTTCTTCACAGCAAGAGTGATTGGCATTGGAATGAGCTGCCCAGGGAGGTGGTGGAGTCACCGTCCCTGGAGGTGTTTAAAAGCAGACTGGATGAGGTGCTAAGTGCCATGGTTTAGTTAATTAGAAGGTGATAGGTTGGAGTCAGTGATCTCCAAGGTCTTTTCCAATTTGGTTGACTGTGACTCTGTGTCTCTGTGACTTGCATTCTCTGTGTGCTTGCTCCTGCGGGGGGTCAGTCACTCCTGGAAAAAGGGAAAGGCTTCAGCAAGCTTCACAACTGCGGTTTAGCAAAGAGCGATGGTGTTTCTCCTCTGATTTCAGACGAAGTGGGACGAGCACGACAACCAAACCCGGCTGGCTGATCGTATCAGCAGCGTGAACAGATGGAAGGAGAGGCTGGACAAATGCCTCGCAGACGTAGATGCGGAAATCGATGCCTTAGCCAAAGTATGTTGGGAAGACAGATGGCTGGAAATCAACTTAGGCTCTCCACATGGCATGTTAAATAATGGAGGCTTGTCTTCTGCCACGGGCAAGTCCATATGGAGTTCAGAGGGGCTCAGCACAGGTATTCTGAGATCTGTACCTGATGAAATGTTTTCCTGGAAAGCAAACTGGTCGTGTTCTGGGCTGAGCCAGGCTGTTGGGTGGAGCTGTGCATTGCATCCTCACGCTGGGGGTGGGTTTTGTGCTTGGTTTGGGGTGGTTTTTAAGCTCTGAAGGATGCTAATGCCATCATGCAAAACACTTTGATTTTAAACAGGTTTGCTTGAAGGTTTTAATTCTTAACAGCAGAGGGACATCTCTCTGGTTCTTTCAGCACTGAACCCAGAGGCTGCTTGCTGCAGTCATTAGCCCCCAGCAAGGTGCCATGGTTCAGTTAATTAGGTGTTAGGTTGCACTCGATGGTCTCGAAGATCTATTCCAACCTGGTTAACTCTGTGGTTCTGAACTCCCAACGCACAGAGCAGATGGAGAGGACTAATGTGTTTGGCTCTTCCAGTTTTCATTCCATACTTGCCAAAAGGTTTCAGCACTGCAAAGATGAGCAGCACGAGGCCCTTCTTAACAATGGTCTCAAGTAGGTTCTCTTTCCTTTCTTCCCACCCTCACACACACGCTGGTTGCTTCTTCCAGGTGAAGGAGGCAGCAGAACATGCCCTCCAGGCAAAGAACCTGGCTTTGGACGTGTCCATCGAGTGCCTGACGCTGCGCGAGAGCCGCCGCGACATCGACGTGGTGAGAGACCCTGCCGAGGAGGAGCTGCACAGGGAGGTGAAGGTGATCGACAAAGCCAAGAGAGAGCTGCAGCAGAAAGTGACCGAAATCTTCCAGCAGCTTTGGTGAGAATGACTCAGCTTTGGGCTGGACTCTTGGCCCCCAACAGTTCAATATCCCTCGTTGGCACCTTGGGTCATGAATTGGTGTCTTGGAGGTGTTAAAGGTCCCAGACCCTGACCCCTCATCGTGGCATCACAGGGAGGAGCCAGGCAGGTGGTGATGCAGGTGTGCTGCTGCACCAGGTCAGGCACAGGGCACAGGGAGGGCAGGAGCTCATTGCTCCCTTTAAAAAGGACTGGAGGCTGTGAGCTCTCTCTGCTCTGCCTGCTGCTGCTGACTCCAGCCCTGCTCCCCCCAGCCACTTGCAAGAGGCTCGCCAGCAGCTGAGCTGTGACCACCGGCACAAGATGGAGGCCCTGGAAATCGACCGTATCTGCTTGTCCCTCGGCGTGAACTCGCCCAACATCTCCTTCAAGGTCAACCCAACGCGGGTCCCAGGAGGGTAAGGAAGGAGCCTGCCCTCTTGTGGCCAGATCCGTGCCAGTGCCGTGTTCTGGCTTGATGGGCGCAGTGCTGGAGAATCAGAATCACAGAATGCTTTAGGTTGGAAGGGACCTCAAAGCTCAGCCAGTTCCAACCCCCTGCCATAGGCAGAGACACCTCCCACTAGAACAGGTTGCGCAAAGCCTCATCCAACCTGGCCCTGAACACCTCCAGGGAAGGAGCAGCCACAACCTCCCTGGGCAACCTGTGCCAGTGTCTCGCCACCTGCACAGTAAGGGACCCTTTCCTAACACCTAGTTTGAATCTCCCCTCTGCCAGTTTAAACCCATTCCCCCTTGTCCTGTCATTACAAGACCTTGTCAATAGTCCCTCCCCAGCCCTTCTGCAGCCTCCTTCAGATACTGGAAGGCCACTCCAAGGTCTCCTCGAAGCCTTCTCCAGGCTGCAGAGCCCCAACTCTCTCAGCCTGTCCTCATAGCAGGGCTGCTACAGCCTGAGAAAATGCTCAGAAGAGGATTTGGCTCCTAGGATTTGTCGTGGCCCTTAAGGAGTGAAGCTGCAGGTTTTGGGGAGTTACCTAAGTTGTTCCCCACAAAAGGAGAAGCCAGCTGCCCTGCCTGCCTTGTGCCCTGCCGAAGGTGGCACTCAGGAAGCTGTGTGGTATCAGCCTTTGCAGAGCTCCTGGGGAAGCTGCTGCACGTTTTCACTTGCCTGGCATTTCATAGCATGGTTTGGCGGTGTCCCCAGTTTGAGCAGATGTTGGCCCACAGGGTAGCCATCTGCAGCTGGTGTGGTGAGGAGATCAGACAGGATGTGATCTCCCCAGTTCCCCAATCATTTTCTGCTGCACAAAACCACCTTGGCCTGCAGCAGGCAGCTCCTTTTGAGCTTTCTTACAAACACTCAGCTTTTATTTTCTTAACTGCCCATTTGTTCACAGGTCAACTACACTTGATGAGTGGCAAAGACACAGCCAAGACAACAAGGAGCATGCCGAGGCAGAAATGAAAGCCTCCAGCCAGCTTCGAGAGGCAGCAGTGCTGACCATTGCCCAGGTGAACCAGCCTGGCAACCAGGCTGGCAACTTCTGGAGCAGTGTGGGAGGATAGGCTGGCACTTGGCTGTCAGCTGTGGGGTGCAGAAATCCTGGAGCAGTGTAGGAGGACAGGCTGGCACATGCTGTGCCAGGGGAAGGGGGTCTTGGAAAAAGCAACACTTGGCACATGGGCCTCTCTGAGAGTAACTGCCCCCCCCCGCTGCCAGGTTTAAAAGAGGAGCTTGGTTGTGCTGTGGAGCTCGCAGCCATCTCAGCAGCCTGGCAGATGTGTCCCTGTCCATCAAGTTCTGCCTTTTGGGCAGGGGAATGTGGCACCTGCACATGCGTGGTGGCTGCCAGAACCCAGCTGGATTTGCTCAGAGGCTTGTCCCAGCCTCCCAGACAAGAGCTAGGAGGGAAGCACTTTCCAGAAGTGTGTGAGTGGAGCCTGTTTACTGTGTTCAGTTCTGGGCTACTGTGTCTGGTTCTGGGCTTACTGTGTCCAGTTCTGGGCTCCTCCATTCAAGAGAGATGTTGATGTGCTGGAAGGTGTCCAGAGAAGGGTGATGAAGCTGGTGAGGGGCCTGGAGCACAGCCCTGTGAGGAGAGACTGAGGGAGCTGGGGGGGTGCAGCCTGCAGAAGAGGATGCTCAGGGCAGAGCTCATTGCTGTCTACAGCTACCTGCAGGGAGGCTGTAGCCAGGTGGGGTTGGGCTCTTCTCCCAGGCAACCAGCAACAGAACAAGGGAACAGAATCTCAAGTTGTGCTAGGGGAGGTCTAGGCTGGATGTTAGGAGGAAGTTGTTGTCAGAGAGAGTGATTGGCATTGGAATGGGCTGCCCAGGGAGGTGGTGGAATTTCTGTCCCTGGAGGTGTTGAAGTGCAGCCTGGCTGGGGCACTTAGTTGATTGGATAGAGCTGGGTGCTAGGTTGGACTGGCTGAGCTTGGAGCTCTCTTCCAACCTGGTTGATTCTGTGTTCTCTCTGCAGACAAACAACGAGCTGGAGGCTCAGAGAGTGGCCACTGAGTTTGCCTTTCGCAAGAGGATTAGAGACATGGAGAGAGCCTACAATGAGCTGAAGTGGCAGGAGCAGAATGTAAATGTTGCTTCTCTGGTGATCAACCCCAGCCTTGGGTGGGAATTGAATCCAGAAGGCTCTTTGTTATGTGGAAGGCTCCTTGACCTGAGCATGGTTCCCACAGGAGAGCTGTTAAAGTGGCACATGTATGATCCCTACAACATCCTGCCTCCCTCTGCCATCAGAGGTGCTGCTCTGGCCTTTCTCAGCAGCAGTACCAGGGTTGGGCATTTGCCTCCTGGTCTCAACCCCTGTGGTCATAAACCAGCAGCAGCACCACATGAAGAGCCCAATGTGTGAGCAGAGAGGTTCAATGCTCAGAAGCCCACCAGCCCTCATTAGAAGTTCACTGCCAGCCCCCACAGGGCCCTGGGGACTCTTTCCCAGCCTGTGTCCCTGGCTGTGCCTCCTGTACGTGTCTTTATCCTTAGACCCTTGAGGAGATTGCTGAGCAGGAGGAGGACATCAGGCGCTTGGAGGATGATCTCCGGCGCAAAGCTCAAGATCTGAAAGTGGCACAGACCCGCCTGGAGATCCGCACCTGCCGGCCTGAGAGGGAGCTCTGCAGGGACCAGGTGCCAGTGTGCTCCTGCCAGGAGACTCTGGGGTCACCAGCTGGGGTGGGGGCCTGTGTGGATCTGAAGCATGTGGATGCATTTTGGAGAAGACCCACACTGGGGCTGAGAATGGATCCTCAAAACGAGGAGATAAATGTCAGAGCTGGGCTATAAGGGGAGCAAGAGAGCTGTGGCCTTTCTAAACCAGCCCAGGTAACTGTGTCACCTCCTTCCTACCCCACAGGCCCAGTATGGGCTGACAGATGAGGTCCACCAGCTGGAGGGGACCATCCGTGCACTCAAGCAGAAGCTGGCAGAGTCACAGTAAGTCTCCCTAAATGTCCCAGTCTCCTCAGTATCTTTGTAGCCTCTGCTGAGCTCTCTCCAGTAGTTTCCTCTCTTTTGAACTGTGGAGCCCAGAACCAGACACAGTACTCCAGATGTGGCCTCACCAGGGCAGAGTAAAGAAGGAGAACCTCCCTCAACCTGCCGGTCCCACTCTTCTTAATGCACCCCAAGAGACTGTTGGCCACAAGAGCACATTGCTGGCTCAGGGGCAGCTTCTTGTCCAGCAAGACCCTCAAGTCCATCTCCATGGAGCTGCTTCCCAGCAGTTCAACCCCTCACCTGTCCTCTCACTTCTGCTTGTTCCCAGGGACGCCTTGGATGCTCTTTACAGACAACTTTACCGCACTCAAACCGATCTTGGCTACAAAGCCAATTCCTTGGTGCTGGACAAGAAGTGCATGGACAGCCGGAGAAAACTTGTGGTACCTGCTGAGAAATTTGTGCCAGAGGTTGACACTTTCAACCGGACCACGAACCGTGAGCTGAAGAACAAGCAGCTGGAGCTGGCTTAGCGTGCTGGGGGAGCGTTGTGCAACGAGGAGAAAGCAACCAGTGACTCAGTTCCGTAGCAAGCAGCACAGACATCTGTGTCCTGTTAGGATCATACCATTCTCCTCAGAGTTTATGTAACTGTCTGTCTCCTTCTATGATATTTATATCCTCTTGCACTCCCCGAAAAAATAAAGAATTTATCCTTCTCTCCCCCCCCCAAAAAAAACACCCACAGGCTTTTGGGAAGTATTTTGTAGGGGGGGTGGGTGGTGATTGAATGCGTTTGAGCGTTCGAAATCCTTCACAAGTGCAAGGGCAGCGCTCTGAGCAGACTCCGTGTCATGGTGACGACAAGCTCGATTTGCTCTGTGGGGGAGCTGACTCAGATTTGCTCGACTGAGCTCAGATTTGGGCTGGCGTTTGGGAGGTTTTGGGGTTGCGTTTGTTTCGGATGCTCGCTCCTCGGCCGCTCTCCTCCGGGCCGCCAGGGGGCGACCTCCTCCGGGCCGCCAGGGGCCGGTAGCAGCGGCAGCGCAGCGGCGAATGCTGCCCCCTGGCGGCCCGGGTGAGAGCGGCGTGGAGCGAAATGGCGGCGGCCGCGGGTTCGCCCTCGGGTAGCGGTCGAGCAACGGCGAGAGCTCGACCTGCGCTCGCCCGGTTCCGGGGTTGTTTGGTCGGAGCGCTGCTAGGTGACTGTCTGGGTGCCGTCTTTGAAGGCAGGAGCGTGGTGAAGCTCCCCGATCTGCTACGTTTCCTCCAAGACCTGGAGTCGGCACCTGAGGACGGGGAACCGGCCGGCAGCGCCCGCAGAGGTGGGCGGAAACCCCCCCGGGGGTCGCACCTGGAGCTTATCTTCCTCTCCCGGTAGCCACCAGGTCGGGCCTGGCTCTGAACCCTCCCCCCAGATAAGGCTTTGGGGTGTTTCTATCCCCGCATCGTGGCACCCCAAGGTCCTTCCGAGGCGTGGGTGCCTCCAGTCCTGCCACTCACCCCAGCGTGAGGCAATCTCCCGTGGGACAGCCAGGCCTGCCCTGGGATGTGCTTCTGTGCTGTGGGCTTTGGGACATCCAGCCCTGCCCTGGGGTGTGCTCCTGTGCTGTGGGCTTTGGGACATCCAGCCCTGCCTTGGGATGTGCTTCTGTGCTGTGGGCTTTGGGACATCCAGCCCTGCCTTGGGATGTGCTCCTGTGCTGTGGGCTTTGGGACATCCACCTCTGCCCTGGGACATCCATCCCTGCCCTGGGATGTGCTTCTGTGCTGTGGGCTTTGGGACATCCATCCCTGCCCTGGGATGTGCTCCTGTGCTGTGGGCTTTGGGACATCCATCCCTGCCCTGGGATGTGCTCCTGTGCTGTGGGCTTTGGGACATCCATCCCTGCCCTGGGATGTGCTCCTGTGCTGTGGGCTTTGGGACATCCAGCCCTGCCCTGGGACATCCATCCCTGCCCTGGGATGTGCTCCTGTGCTGTGGGCTTTGGGACATCCAGCCCTGCCCTGGGATGTGCTCCTGTGCTGTGGGCCTTGGGACATCCAGCCCTGCCTTGGGACATCCATCCCTGCCCTGGGATGTTCTCCTGTGCTGTGGGCTTTGGGACACCCAGCCCTGACCTGGGATGTGCTCCTGTGCTGTGGGCTTTGGGACATCCAGGCCTGCCCTGGCACATCCATCCCTGCCCTGGGATGTGCTCCTGTGCTGTGGGCTTTGGGACAGCCAGTGCAACCCTGCCTTGGGATGTTCCCCTGTGCTGTGAGGTTTGCCTCCCCTGTCCCTGGGTGAGGAGGACCTTGCTGAAGCAGTGCCCAGGCTCTGGCTCCTCGAGGGTGGTTCCTGGTTCATCTGCACATGGCTGGTGTGGAGGGAGCTGGGGTTTGCTCTGCTCAGCCTCTGCTGCTCCTTGCTCGAGTGAAGCTGGGGTGTGGTGTGCTGGGAACGGGGGAGTGTCAGCAAGGAATAGAGGTGCTAGAAACAGAGTAAGAGAAGCACATAAATAGTTATGTAACTCTTTTCTAGTGACGACAACTCCAAGCTGGGTGGGAAATGGCTGAGAGCAGCCCTGAGAAGAAGGCCCTCGGGGGTCTGGGCTGATGAAAGTCTCAAGAGGAGCCTGCAGTGTGAGTGCAGCCCAGACACAACCCTGTGCTGGGCTGCAGCAAGAGCAGTGTGGGCAGCAGGGCAAGGGAGGAGATTCTGCCCCTTGGCTCTGCTCTCCTCAGACCCCACCTGCAGTCCTGGGTGCAGTTCTGCAGCCCCCAGCACAAGAACATGAGACTGTTGGAGCCAGTCCAGAGGAGGCCATGAAGATGCTCAAAGGGCTGCAGCAGCTCTGTTACGTGGACAGGCTACAAGAGTTGGGGCTCTGCGGCCTGGAGAAGAGAAGGCTTTGAGGAGACCTTGGAGTGGCCTTCCAGTATCTGAAGTAGGCTACAGGAAGGCTGGAGAGGGACTGTTTACAAGATCTTGTAATGTCAGGACAAGGGGGAATGAGTTTAAACTGGTAGAGGGAAGATTCAAACTGGCTGTTTGGAAGTTCTTTGCAGTGAGGGTGATGAGACACTTGTGCAGATTGCCCAGGGAGGTTGTGGCTGCTCCCTCCCTGGAGGTGTTCAAGGCCAGGTTGGATGAGGCCTTGAGTGACCTGTTTTAGTGGGACGTGTCCCTGCCTATGGCAGGGGGTTGGAACTGGATGATCTTTGAGGTCCCTTCCAACCTAAACCATTCTGTGGTTCTGTGATGGATTTGTGTTGGGGTTCTGAGCTGTGCAGCAAGCCCTGTAAACCTTTCCAGGAGCAGCCAAAGTCATTTGATGCTGTCACAGTCTTGAGCTTTTTCTGCTTGTCAGCACATGCAGTGAACTCCTTGAGACAGAGATTTCTCTTGCTTGCCCATGTACACCTCTGGATGTCAGGCACTTTCTTGTGGCTCTTACTAATCTTGAAATTCTTTCTGCCTGGACCTTACTGTGGATGCATCTCTCTTGCTCTGTGTCTTCTTACTCAGATGAGTACAGCCAGTGATGAACTCAAAGTGCTGGGGAGCTTCTGGTCATGTTTTAACTCCAGCTCTGCAGCTCATGGGACCCTGGAGAGTGGGGAATCATAGAATCATCCAGATTGGAAAAGAATTCCAAGCTCATCCAGTCCAGCCTAGCACCCAGCCCTGGCCAAGCAACCAGACCATGGCACTAAGTGTCCCAGCCAGGCTTGGCTTCAACACCTTCAGGCACAGCCACTCCACCACCTCCCTGGGCAGCCCATTCCAATGCCAATCACTCTCTCTGACAACAACTTCCTCCTAACATCAGCCTATACCTGCCCTGACACAACTTGAGGCTGTGTCCCCTTGTTCTGTTGCTGGTTGCCTGGCAGCAGAGCCCAACCCCACCTGGCTACAGCCTCCCTTCAGGTAGTTGTAGACAGCAATGAGCTCTGCCCTGAGCCTCCTCTTCTGCAGGCTGCACACCCCCAGCTCCCTCAGTCTCTCCTCACAGGGCTGTGCTCCAGGCCCCTCCCCAGCCCTGCTGCCCTTCTCTGGACATGTTCCAGTATCTCAACCTCTCTCTTGAATGGAGGAGCCCAGATCTGGACACAGCACTCGAGGTGTGGCCTGACCAGAAGTGCTGAGAGTGGAGGACAGGAGAAGAGTTTGTCCCTGCATGGTGACATCATGTTCTGACCTTCTCCTTTCAGAAACACTTTCATACACAGACGACACAGCCATGAGCAGGTCGGTGGTGCAGTCCCTACTAGCCAAGAAGGAGTTTGATGAAGTTGATATGGCCAAGAGGTAAGGGCTGAAGCCATCTGCAAAATAGGGTGCTGTTGTTTTCTCATGGAGGCAAAAACTTCACCTAAAGATGAAGCAAGCAGTGTAAATTCCTGTGGAAGGGGCTATGGCAAAGTCACTGTCAGCTTGTGAAGGAAAATAATGAGGAAGCTGCTGGCAAATGATGCCATTTCTTGTGTGTTCTGCACTGTCCTGTGAGCTTCAGTGTGGGTTCAGAGTCTGCTTTGTACAGAAGCAGGATGGAACCTTCTGGACTGTATCCCTGTGTGGCTGCTAATGCTTAAGGCATTTCAGAAGCCTTTCCTTCCATGTTTATTTGTTGCTATTTATGTTTGTTCTTCCCTTAATTCAGTTAGTGGATGCTGGTGAGGTCAGCTTGGGTTTGTGTATGATCTATTTCTCTTTTGAATCCACAGCCCTGGTTGCATTTGGTTCCACTTAAGGCAGAGCATTTCTTTGTTTACAAAACTCTTCCATTGAACTCGAACAAAAGACTTTCTTTGTGGTTGTGACCCACGGAAATGTTTCCAGTTTTGTTTCTATTTCAAGGCAAAGCTGAGAAGGAAACAAGTGGGTTGTGAGAGGTGATGTTTATCCACCCTCTCCTCCTTCCACACCAGTTCTTGGGAATCAGAGGCAGTTCCCCCAGAGGTGACTCACTTCACCCCCGACTGTCACTGTCTTGCCCACCTGTTGCTAATTTACTTTGGGTGGCCTTACACAACCTCAGTTACACATTCCCTTATGTGTTTTATTCTCTCCTGCCTGTGCCAGGTTTGCTGAGGAGTACAAGAAGGAGCCAAACAGGGGCTATGGGATGGCTGTTGTCAACGTCTTCAAGAAGCTGCTGAGCCCCAAGTGCAGTGACGTGTTTGAACCAGCAAGAGCCCAGTTCAACGGCAAGGGCTCCTATGGCAACGGGGGTGCCATGAGGGTGGCAGGCATCTCACTTGTGTACTCTGACATCCAGGATGTGAAGAAGGTACTGTCCTTGGCTCCTTGGGGCACCTGGGCTCCTCAGTCCCTGCTGTCAGGCAGGTCCTACCGTGGTGTCTCAGAGGCATTTCCTAACCACGTGTTCCCATCCCCAGTTTGCGAAGCTGAGTGCAGAGTTAACCCATGCCAACTCCCTGGGCTACAACGGGGCCATCCTGCAGGCCCTGGCTGTGCACCTGGCTCTGCAGGGAGAGCTCAGCAAGGAGACCTTCCTGGAGCAGCTCATTAGCCACATGGAGGATGTGGAGGCAGATGATAAATCTCTTACTGATGCCCGAGCGTAAGTGGCCGTGAGGAGCTGTGTCTGGTTTGCTCTGTCTCTTCCCATTCTCTCTTCCTCATTGTGCTCTTTGTTTCCAGGCTGGGATTTGAGGATTTACCATTTTCAAGGCGTCTGAAGAAAATAAAGGAATTCTTGGAGCTCAGCAGTGTTCCCAAAGCAGATGTATTGTTTGAGTTAGGTGAGCACCTTTCTTACTGCAAGGATTAGAGGGGAGCTGGGAGCAGGACAGGCTCAGCCAGCCTGGTTGGTGTGTCCTGCCCCTGATCACCCCTTCAGCTCCAGCATGGAATGTGCTGGAAGGGCTGCCTGTGCCCACCAGCCAGCAGTGCTGAGTCCAGTGATTCCCTTTCTGTATTCATGGGGGAATGAACCCTCTCTTGCTGAGACAAACTTGCCATGAATAACATCTCTTAGTGTTTTAGAACCTCTTGCCTTAATGGCTGTTGTGCTGGGGGGGAACAGGTAGCTGTCTGTTGCCACACTGCGCTGGTGTAGCTGGGAGCTGATCTCCTGGATGAGTGGCACTGAGGAGGTTTCCTAGGTGGAAACTTCTGGACCTTGTCCTGATAAAATCACTGATCCTGGTGTTGGCAGTTGCTGGGCAGATGGAAAGCTGCAGTTAAAAGGGTCCTGCAGGACTGAAGGTGTTTGGTTTTGTCAACAGGCAATGGCATTGCTGCCCTGCGCTCGGTCCCCACTGCCATTTACTCCTTCTTGCGCTGCATGGAGGCTGACCCTGAAATCCCTGATCACTACAGCAGCCTGCAGAGGACCATCATCTACTGCATCTCTCTGGGTGGAGACACAGACACCATTGCTACCATGGCAGGAGCCATTGCTGGGGCTTATTATGGGGAGGAGCAGATCCCCCCAAGCTGGGAACAGAGCTGTGAAGCCTTTCAAGAAACAAAGAAGCTGGCACAGAGCCTACACGAGCTGTACTGCCAGCGGCTCTGAGCCCAAGGGCAACCTGGGCTCTGAGAGTGAAGCAGGTGCTCACCTCTGCCCTTCTGGCCAGAAATCAGGTGGTGGGTCCAAGGGAGAGGTGCTGCTGCTATGAGTGGAGAGCAGTGGGCATGAGCTGGGTTGGAAGAGAGGGCACATCCCCTCCCGTTCTGGTGCACTGGGAAGTGGCTGCATGTGGCACCTTGGGCAGTGGATGCATCTCCTCTGAAGTGTGTGGGAATGTTGAGTTTTCCATAAGAGTCCTGCTTGCTTTATCCACTCTTGTGCCATTTGTTGTGCCAGTTACTGCATGAGTGTCTGAGTCCACTGACTTTCTTCACAGAATCACAGAGTGGTTTGAGTCAGAAGGGACCTTAAAGGTCATGCCATGGGTAGGATCACCTTCCAACCTGGCCTTGAGCAATTCCAGCGTTGGAGCCTCCACAACTTACTCTTTTCCTCTACTCCTCCTACTGTGGCCTTTGAGTTGTTAGTGCCAGTGGCCTGTCCTGTAGTGGCTCTGGTGGGCTTAGAAAACATAGCTGACCTGCTGAGGAATGTGAGTGTGATGTGATCATGGAGGCACATCCCCAGAGAGTGTCCTGCATGATGGCATGGGAATGTGGTGTGAGGATGCTGAGGGTGGACCTCTCAGGAAAGTCACTCCCTTAGAGGCAGAACAAAACATGCTGGAAATTGGAGAAGGGATTACTGGGCATTGTCAGTGGCACTGAGGAAAAGCCCTTGGTGACAGTCCCAGGTGGCTCCTGGTTACTGCTGGAAGAGGTTGGAACTGGTCACTGTTTCCTTGGTGTTGCTCTGTGATCCACCTGGCAACCCCCCGACCACATTTTGTATTCCCTTACATAACTTTCACCTTGCTGCAGCTCCTCAGTGCCTAGTTCTGCCTCTTCCACGCTGACCTACCCAGTGGGATGTTTAAATCTGTTAGGCAAGGTCCCTGATTCTGCTGCAGTCAGTGACAAAAATGACTTCAGCAGGAAGCAGAAGTTGCTTCTTAACAGCCTTAAAGCTCTGTGCTTGGTAAGAGTGAGTTGAAAGGGGAAGAACTGGGGGAGAATTACTCAGAGTTGAAAAGAATTTGTGCGTTTGAAGCTGGTGGCACTGGTGGCCAAGAGTATTCCAGCACTGCTCTGTTGTTCCACTAGTTGCTGGTTTCAGACCTTTTCCCTGTGATCACAAAGGGAGTCACAGCTCAGTCTGGAAAGGGAAAAAAACTTTTAATAGCTGAAAGCAAAAAGAAAGCAAGAGGTGGAAATGTTTACAGACCTGAATGTGAGGATGTTCTCTGCAGCCTGGTGTTTCTGTCACTGCAGGAAGGGGCTCAAGCAGAGCTCACTCCCTGTGGTGTCACAACACAGGGGATGTCAGCTCCCTACCCACATGGGAAATCTGGCTCCATGGCTCGTTCCAGTTTTTCCTGTTGTCTGCTTCCATCAAGTGCCAGGCTTCTGTGTGATGCTTTAATGGGTTTTCCTTGTTAAGATGGATTCTTGTGCCCTGAGAACATGTGGAATTTTGCCCTGTTGTATATTTAAGTGTTGTACTGCAGGTCTGGGATGTAAAATGTCAGGTTTCCTTTCATGTTTCTCTGCCAGAGATGTGAACATCCTCATAGAATTAGCTAAAAGAAGATATTCTCCTTTGAAAGCAGCTTTATCATTTGGAATGTTTGGAACTCACCCTGGGCAGAAGAGCTCTGTTTAAGACATACAGCTCCTTTTAGGTCAGAATTTAAATGTGTGTTGAAACATTCAGCTCTGACTTCCTTGGAAAGAAATAAAATCACTTGGTTATCTTTGTTAGTTACCCTCTGTTCCTGCCTTTCATTCAACTCAAGTTGTGCTTCCACCCTAAATGACAAGAGGAGTCATGTGAAAATCTCTGGACTCTTCCTCCTCACCCTGTTCTTCACTTTAAGGCTCAACCTGGAACCACTTCTTGGAATCCTTCAGTAGAAAGCAGAGTGAAAGTTGTTTGGTGCTGGATAGAGACATCCTTCACATAGCTGAGACTGGAGCTTCAAGTAGGGTGAGTTCCAGCACTGGAAATCTGCCCTAAAAGTGATTTTCAGGTGCCCACTCCTGCCTGTGAGCAGCTGGGGAAGCTGAAGCTGGTAAGAGGCCTGGAGCAGTGGTGAGTTGCTGCAGAGGCTGTTTTCTTTTGCAGGCTGTTTGCTATGTGTGAAAGGAGCTCAGCTGCTGTGATGTGAAGGAGAGGAGCCTGTGATGATCCTGCAGAGATAGTGGGAGATGCTGAGTGCTCCATGACTTGCAGCTGGAGAATCACTGCTTCTTCATGGAGTCTGTGGCAGCCAGGCTTCTCTGGAAGTGTTGTACCTCTTAACAAAGGACATCTTGTCTTCCAGGTAAGAGAATGGGTTAGAAAATAGATCTTCTCTTTGTTATATGTACTTCTGGCCTTTGGAAGTGATTTGCCTATTGGTGCTTCACCATTTCTTCTGTGTGTTGCTTGAATTGACCACTCAGGGCATGGAGGTTGACTGTAGACAGAGTTGTGGAATGTGGCAAAAAAGTATCATGGGGAAAAAAAAGGGAAAGGGGATCCCCAACACTTGGACTTCAGTTCCTCAAATAATTGCCAGTCTAGAAGGTTCTTTTAAGTCTTCATCCTGAACACAATCCTATCAACTAGACCATGGCACTAAGTGCTCCATCCAGGCTTTTCTCAAACACCTCCAGGGACAGCGACTCCACCACCTCCCTGGGCAGCCCATTCCAATGCCAATCACTCTCTCTGGCCACAACTTCCTCCTAACATCCAGCCTACACCTCCCCTGGCACAACTTGAGACTGTGTCCCCTTGTTCTTTTGTTGGTTGCCTGGGAGAAGAGCCCAACCCCACCTGGCTACAACCTCCCTTCAGCAATGAGGTCACCCCTGAGCCTCTTCTCCAGGACCATTCTGTTCCACCCCTCCTGCCATGGACAGGGACACCTCACACTAGATCAGGTTGCTCAGAGTCCCGTTCAGCCCCATCCAGAAATGGAGGTCTTCAATTGCCATCCATTTAAAACATTTTGCTGCTCACCCAGTTCAGTAACCAGGCAGAGTTGTGTGGAAGGCACATCCTTTCATCCTCTTGAAAAAATCAGCTTCTGAAAAGATGAATCTTTTCTTTAATCACAAGAAACATGCAGTTCACAGAATGCCTTGGATTTGAAGAGACCCTCAAAAGGTCATCTTGTCCAGGGACACTTCCAACTAGATCAGGCTGCCCAGGGCCACATCAAATCTGACCTTGAATGTCTCCAGGGCCAGGGCCTCAACCACAAGAGCAGAATAAGACTGGTTGGTGAAACAAGTTTATCACTATGAGGGTAGTGGAACACTGGAAGAGGCTGCCCAGGGAGGTGGTTGGAATATCTCCATCGCTGGAGATATTCAATGTGGTCGAATGTCTCCATCCCTCAAGATATTCAAAAAGAGGCTCAACAGGGCTCTGAGTCTAGTTAGGGATGCCCCTGATGTCTGCAGGGATGGACTGGATGACTTTTGGAGATCCCTTCCAACCCAGGCTATTCTATGATTCTGTGATCTCTAGGCAACTTATTCATGTGAAGAGCTTCCTCCTTATGTCCAACCTAAATCTGCCTTGCTCGACTTTCAGACCACCTGCTCGACTTTCAAACCATTGCTTCTCAACCTAAGAGCATTCAACAGCAAGCAGAGCTGCTGGGGATGAGTGAGCTGGGTTTGGGGAGAGGTCTTGGTGAGCATTCTGAGCAGCAAGGACAAAGGCACAGCAGAGCCACCTGTTATACAATGGGTTTTATTGATGTTTTGTCAATACAATCAAGTACTGCAGTTTTTAGTTCTGAAGAGAAGGCCAGGTTCTGATCACCAAAAAAAAAAAACCAAACCAACCCAAAAAGAGTGCATTTTAAACCAACTTTTACTATGAAAGGCAGTGCATGTAATAAGTATTTACAAAACTAAACAACCTCTATATACTAGGTTAGAAGTGAAGATACTAGAGGCAAATTTAACAAAAATAGTAAGAATTTGTATATAAAAATGCACACTGTAATGCAGTTTTCAATCATTAAAAATAAGACTTTCATCCAAACCCAACCTTCCTTTTATTTTTTTTTTAACTTTTTTTTCTTTAATTATTCAGTTTCTTTCATTTTTAATTACTTATTATTAGCATCATTAGGCTCGAATCCTGAATCCCACGCGCTCACACACACGACAGACAATGACCCTTTCCTGCTGGCAAATGTCACCTACTCAGTACTCCCGTGAAAAAAAAAACAACAACAACAATGACAACAAACCAAACAAAAACAAACACAAAGAAAAAACCCAACCCTCATCCTCGACAGTGTCTGGTTTCAGGGAGCAGCTTCCCTTCATCCTGTGCATCGTTCTGGTTTATTTTGTTGCTCTTAGCCTAACTCTATGTGCGTCTAAAATAATCTTTTTGCCTTTTGGCTGCTGTGGTAAATGCCATAGGGTTAATATAGCTGCAGAAGGTTGGTTATGGGTCCTGCTCTGCACACGATGTGGGGGGGTGGGTAGGGGGGAAGGTGAAATTGCAAACTGGTATCTACAGCACCCAAGGAGTTGTTGTCCACTCGCTGCGGTGAGAGCGCTTTTGTCATCGCTTTCTGCCAGCTAGAACAAGAAGTTTTGGAATGGAAATGAAAAGAGGACCAAAAAAGAAAGAAATGGAGGTTAGGACACACAGTATAAATAAGTTGCTTTGCTGAGTGGCAGGATGAAGCTTCCAGCCTGACATGTGGCTCAGGAGCTCCTGGCCCTGCTGCAGGCAGTGTGAACGTGCTGCCAGCGCTCCAGCGGTGCCTGCGGTGGGAGCCAGACCTGCCGCACGCCGGGGCCTTGTGTGGCACCGTCTTGAGCTTGTTGCTGTTCTCCACGGGAAAGGCACTTCAAAAATGAGACACAGGACCCCAGCCTAGCACCTTCCTCCCAAGCCTGGGCTTGTTCAAGAAACATGTGGACATGGCACTTAGGGCCATGGTTTAATGGCCATGGTGGTGCTGGATTGGTGGTTGGACTGGATGGTCTTAGAGGGCTTTGCCAACCCAAACAATTCTCTGATTCTATGATCTCAGCTTCCACTTTTAGCGACTCTTTGTATGGCTCCTGCTGGGAAACAACCTGATCTAAACCTGATTGGCCCCAACATTCCTCTGCCTTCAGGAGTTCAAAGCATCCAGTGGGATCAGACTCTGGGGCAGCCTTTCAGCTGGAGAAGGTTTCACCAGGACATGAAACCTGCACCTTTGTGTGGTGAACATCCCAGAGATGGGGGCAAGCTAAGCCCAGCCCAGCCCTGGTGGGGCAGCAGCTGAAGCCCTGACCTTCCAGCTCTGCCTTTTTGTGTTTAACTCCAGGGATAGGTGAGTTTCTCAAAGGAAGCCTGGGATGGCAAGAGGCAGAAACACAGGACAGGCTTAAGGAGAAAAAAACAAACAACCAAATAGGAACAGAAAAAGAAAAGTCTTTTAAATATCTTGTACAGTCCAACTGGAGAACAATCCCAAGTCCATTCTTGCTACATTTCTTTGGCCATAAAACAGGCTTTAGGACAATTTCAGGGGAACTGCTCAGCTGGTGGCCAAATTATTGCTGTTTACTCAGGGATGTGCCTTTGTGGAGGGACATGCAGCGTGTGGATTGGCTTCAGCAGCCTGCTACTGGCCTGGGATGAGCAGAATGGCTGTTCTGTGAGTGCAAGTGGTGATGGCTGTTCTACCATGAGAATATCTGCAAAGCAGGAGGCTTCAGTTGCTCCCTTTGGCAGAGGACAGAGCAGCTGCTCTGGTCAGTGTCTGTCTGTACCTCTCCCAGAACTTTGCAGCTCACGCTCAGGTTGGTGACAGCTGAAGCATTAGTGAGACAGAGTGGTAACCACAGACAAAGGTGGTGGTTGTGTTTAGCCAGGTCACAGACTGACACCGGGGATGGTGCACTTTGATGGGGACATATTGCACTAAACTCATCAGTGACATCCTTAAGTAGCTAATAGCACCCTTGGGAAATGATGGAATGGGCAGTTAGGAGGAGCTCTATTTTGTCTTAATCAGAAGGTCCCCAGAGGAAGGGGAAACACTAATGCAGAGGTTTACACATCCCAAAAGAGTGAGACAGTAGAAGCAAGCTGTCCGTAAGTGGCACTTCCAAGGAAGCCTAACCAAGCCTTCTGTCAAAGCAGGCTAGGAGCACCATGAGCCAGGCTTGAGGTGCCCTCCTTGGGTTGTCACAGAGCAGGATGCTCAGGAGGCCAAGCAAGTCTCTGGGCTGCAGAGAATTAGGACAGAACTAGCCCTTGGACTTGCCAGGAGGTGAATGAAGCCAAGAGAGGATCCATGTTCATCAGGGGTCCCAGCTGTCCTCAGCAGCTTTGGACTAGGTCATCTGTCATCCTCCCAGACACCAGCGCCTGGGTGGGTTTGTTCCCAAAAGGTGCTGGGGGGGGGCGAGGGTTAAAAAGAATATTTACTTCTTACAAGAAGGTGCTTATGCAAAGTGTTCCAGGTTTGATGGGTTTAAATCCAACCAGAGTGAATCCAGAGTGAACTGGGGAGACTGCTTCAAATCAGTCTGGAGAAACAGCCATCAGTGAGACTGCAACTCGGGTGTCCGATGGCTTTAGGAAGGAGATGTCTCAATCCCTCACGGATCTCCGCTGCCAGACAGGTTCATGTGAAGTGCCTCGGAGCCCTGTGCTGGTTAGCAAATCCACCACCCATGAGAGCAGCTGCTGGAGGTGTGGCAAGTGCTCAACAAGGGAAACCAGGGCCCTTGGTTACAGCCCAGGAGGGGTCTGCTCTTCCAGATGTGACCATTTCTGGATCTCAGAGCAGTTCACTGCAGAGCCAGATCTTTGCCATCCCAAGCTCGTTCCTGTGTCTGACGTCCAGTCACTAGGGCAACACGGATCCCAAACAGGCTGGGCTGAGGGAGTCGCTCTCCTCCCTCCCCCAAACGAGAAAGAAAGAAAAGAGATCTCCTTTCTTGATTGCCCTCAACTCCTGGATCAAACAGCCCAAAGCAAGGTCCCACGACAACAGCTTGCTCCTTCTTCCCAGTGATTTTTTTTTGTATTCATTTTAAAAACACTTTTTTATCAAAAAAAAAAACAAAAAAAAAAACAACCAAAAAAACCCAACAAAACAAAAAAAAAAACAACCAAGAGAGTTTATGGCTAAAACGGGTGAGAAGGAACCGAGCCCAACAGCCGTTATGTGGGGCAAAGCAGGAACCCAGAGAAGGAGGAGTGGATGTATTCCGTGGAGTACAACCCATTGGCCTGGTCCGAGGGCATCTGTACCCAGACTTGGTCGTTCTCCTTGAGTTCAAGCACGGCACTGCCCGAGGCTTGGTCCAGGTAACCCTTTTTGTACTCGTCGTAGGTGTAGGTGGCGGGCACGTTGTTCTTGTAGAGCGCCACCCAGACGTTGGTCCCTTTGACGTGCACGTGGTAGGCGAAGTAGTAGATGCCGGAGACGGGGCAGGTGAAGATGCCGGTGGCCGGGCTGTAGCCGTTGTGCCCGTTGTACAAAGTCCGGTCGAACTTGACCGGCATGCCCGATGCCGGGAAGGGGGAGGTGAGGATGGCGGTGAAGGCTGGCGCGATGCGGGCGGAGAGCTCCCCTCGGCCGTACTGCGGCTTGCCCGGTTTGCCGTTGCCCAGCACGGCTCCTTCCACGCCGCCGTCTGGCAGGTGCAGCCCTGCGATGCCCGTCTCGTCCAACACCCCGGGTGCTCCTGGCGGCCCGGGTGGCCCTGGTGGGCCCGGTGGCCCATTCAGCCCCGGTGTTCCTGGCATTCCCGGTGGGCCAATGGGTCCAGCCATGCCAGGCTCACCGGTTTTCCCCTCCCCAGGAACTCCAGGGAGCCCGGGCTCCCCTTTCAGTCCCGGTATGCCCTGAGGCCCCATGGGACCTGCAGGTCCTTGCAAGCCTGGGATGCCAGAGGGGCCCCTCAGTCCTGGCTGCCCCGGGATGCCGCCATCCCCTTTGGGCCCAGGGCCACCTGTTAATCCTGGCACCCCTGGGAGGCCAATGAACCCTGGTTCTCCTTTGGGGCCTGCTGGGCCCGGAGGTCCCAGCGACCCAGGCAGGCCCCTTTCTCCTGGCACCCCTGGCTTTCCCGCGA
Source organism: Pogoniulus pusillus (assembly GCF_015220805.1). Taxonomy (NCBI): domain Eukaryota; kingdom Metazoa; phylum Chordata; class Aves; order Piciformes; family Lybiidae; genus Pogoniulus; species Pogoniulus pusillus. The sequence continues at coordinate 4,241,462 of NC_087300.1, forward strand.
AGCCGCTTGGTCCCTGGTCCCCACGTATCCCTGGCATTCCTGGAGGCCCACTCGGCCCCACATCCCCTTTGCTTCCAGGCAGCCCATGCTTGCCTGGCAGTCCCATGGACCCTGGTGGGCCTGGTGGCCCGATGATGCCAGCAGGGCCTGGCTCGCCTGGCTCCCCATCAAGACCAGGTTCCCCCTTATCGCCGATGGCTCCTTGTGCCCCGGGCTGCCCACGGTCCCCTTTGAGGCCAGGCAGACCTGGCTTCCCGTAGCCTGTTTGGCCTGGCAAACCAGGGAGGCCACGGATGCCAGGCTCTCCCTTTGGTCCCATGGGGCCCTGTATCCCTGGCACCCCTGCGGCGCCTGGCACACCAATGCCATCAATGCCCGGGGGGCCCCGTGGCCCCATGGGGCCAGGCTCCCCGCTGATGCCAGGCCCGCCCGGAGGCCCAATGTCACCCTTCTCCCCTGGTGCCCCTGGCAAGCCGTTGAGGCCAGGTTTGCCAACGCCAATGGGCCCTGGCGGCCCTGCAGGGCCAGGAGGGCCCCCGTTGCCCCGAGGCCCCGGTAACCCTGGCTTCCCCACGCCGTTCTCTCCCTTCATCCCTCGCTCCCCACGAGGCCCTGGCTCTCCCTTCGGGCCAGGCTCTCCTCGAAACCCAGGCAAGCCAGGGCCACCCTGGGGTCCTGGCTTCCCATTGACTGAGATGCCAGCTGGTCCTGGCAGCCCTGGGGGGCCGGGCAGTCCTCTTGGCCCTTGCTCTCCTCGCATGCCAGGCTCGCCCTTGGCTCCAGGCATCCCTTTCATACCCGCCTTTCCAGGGAGCCCGGGGATGCCAGGCTTCCCAATGCCCGAGAAGCCAGGCGGCCCAGCAGGGCCAGGCTGGCCGTGCATCCCTGGCTTCCCTGTGCCCGGCTTTCCTGGATAGCCAGGGGGCCCGGGAGGTCCACGTGGGCCAGGCTTCCCTGGGGGTCCTGGCTCCCCTTTGAGGTCCATCGGCAGCAGCGGTGGCATGTCTGTGGAGAGAGGAGAGAGAGAGAGAGCTTCACTGAGGCCAGCCTGCTGGTGATGCCCTCAGGGCATTGCAGCCCGAGGCTTCAGCGCTGCCTGAGTCTCTGCTTGCAAGGATGCCCTTCTCCAGACATGGCACTATGTAAACGTGGTCACAGTGGCTCCCTGGGCTACCACATCAGCACCATTGTCCTGAGGCAAGACCTTGGCCAGAGCCCAGTGTACTAATCCAAGCCTGGCTCCATCTCTCCCTCCACAGAGAGTGTCAACATGACCAGCAGTTGCCATTGGCTCTGGCAGGGTTGTTTGGTGATGGTCTGCTGAGTCCTTCTGAGAGCTGGGTTCAAACCTCCCTCCCTCTGCCTCACTTCCCAGTGGCCTCGAAAGCACCGTGGGATTCAGTCACTCCTGCCTGGGCTCAGTTGAGAGGATGGCAACAGAGCAAGCCAAGACTGAGGATAATCCTTCCACTCCATCCCTCGAGTCCAGGGCCTCAGGAGACCTTTAATCCTTTGGGATTAAAAAGAAAACTCTTGGGCATGTACTTGAGAGACCCAAGAGGTGACTGGTGTATGGGTTAAGACATGCCTGTGGTGCTCCCTGGCTCAGCTCCTGTGTCCAGCAAGGCAGAGGGAAAAAAAAAACCTCACCAAGAAGAAAAGAAAAAGAAAAAGTGCTGAGGGTGGAGGAAAAGCCAATAGCTGGGAGGGAAATGCAGCCTCTGCTGCGTCCAAATGAGTCAGCCCAGCTGGGAATAGGCTGCAACCACTTGACATTGAAAGAATTCATTGAGGTCTTTTGCAAACGGATATAAGAAAGAAACGAATGGGTTGAGAGGCTGCAAAGCTGGGGAGAGCCAGGACATGCCCCAGCTCAGTCCTTAAAGCACAGACCTGACTCCTCAAGGCTGGCCCAGTCAGGGTGCTGCTGCCTATCTGACACCAGGAACGGGTGAGGAAGAATAAAAACCTGACCAAGCTCTTTGGTTTTTTTGGCAATGAAATGAAGGCAGTACCTGGCAGGCACATGCCCCTGGGATTAGGATGGCAAAGGAAAGGCCACAGGAAAGGGCTTTAACATGGTGTGGATGTGCACTAGATTATGGCCCTGCTCTGGCAGGGGGGGTGGGCTGGATGATTTCTGGAGGTCCCTTCCAATCCCTAACATAGAATCACAGAGTCAAGCAAGTTGGAAGAGACCTCCAAGCTCATCCAGTCCAACCTATCACCCAGCCCTATCCAAAAGAAGCAGCTGTTGATGAGATCTTCTACAGACAACTGGAAGTAAGAAAGAATCATAGAATCAAGCAGGTTGGAAGAGACCTCCAAGATCAGCCAGCCCAACCTAGCACCCAGCCCTGGCCAATCAATCAGACCATGGCACTAAGTGCCTCATGCAGTCTTGTCTTGAACACTTCCAGGGATCCTGTGACAGGGCACTTTGGGACATGGTTTAATGGCCTTGGTGGTCTTGGGTTGGAGGTTGGACTTGGTGAGCTTGGAGATCTTTTCCAACCAAAACACTTCTAGGATTCTGTGATTCTGTATTGGGCAAATTTTAACTAAATCCCCCTAAAGTGGATCATTCCCACTGGGAGCTAACAGGTCTGTATGGCCAAGTTCCCAGGATGAGATGGAAGCAGAATTGGAGGCTGTGTGCCCCAGTATAGCCCTAAGGAGGAGATGGGGGAGGCCATGAGGTCTGCCAGCCTAGCCCCCAGCTTGGGCAGCATCCGTAGTGCCAGGATCTGCCAACACTGAGATTTCCTCAGTCAATGGGAAAAGATTAGGAGAGATTTGAGACACGTGAAAGGCATAACCGTGGCAGCCTTCCCGGAGCATCAGAGGTGGCTTTGCCTCTCCTCAGCACAGCAATTTAGCTCTGGCCATTTCCAAGCCCAGGACCTGTTTGTTTTTCCTTTGGTAATGGAAACATTTTGAGAGCTTATCTGTCTCTCCCATCCTGGCCCACACATCCTCCGCTCCAGCAGAGGTCACTTGGCTGCCTCGCTTAAGGAAATAGTTGTCTGTCAGGACACTGCCACTGCATTTCTGCAACCCTCCTGCTCCTCAGCCCAGAAAAGGGCGTTGTGGGAAAGGCAGTGAGGGAGATGTGCTGCGTTGCACTAAAAGCAGATTTCTGGGGTTTCAATTCTGGAAAATAAAACCATTTTTCTCCATAAAATCATTTCAATGTGTTGTTCCCCCCCTTCTTTTTTTCTCTCTTGCAACGGTTTGAAAAGAATTGAGTTTTCTAGGTCATTTTGCATGGAATCAGAACAAGGATCTACAGCTGAGCCCAGGGAGGAAGGGAAGAGCACACACAGGCTCTCACACAAGGCAGGAGGAGAAGCGCCAGGCAGGAGCTGCCAACTTGCAGGCGGCCAGAAAAGCAGACGGGAAAACCAAACCGGGGACGCTAGGGGAGAGAAACTGGGACATGGCAGCCCCAGCGGTGTCCGATTTCAAAAGCCCATGTCTGACCACAGCCGCATGTCTCGGAGCTCTGCGTTTCACAGCAGCAGCATGGGGTTCTGAGTTCCCCTCGAAGCATGAACAAAGCTGCCGTGAATGCTAATGCAAGGAGCCAGCTGGGGCAGCAGGAACGGGAAGGAGCAGGCGAGGTCCCTGCAGTCTCTTGCCTGGCCACCACGGAGCTTCTCACCTCCTGAGGAGGATGGACGCGGCCAGGTGGACCCTGCAGTCATGCTGGAACTGTGCTCATCCCAGTAAGGACCCCAGCATGCCTAGAGGAGGGAGCCAGCAACACAGACTGGCCCACAAAGGAATAATCCATCAGGATGGGAAGTGGTTCCCAGCCAGGAGCAGCCAGCAGCGGGTCTGGCCAGCGCGGCCGGATGACACTGCAGGAAGGAGACGTTGGCTGCTCCATGGCAGGACCCAGCCCAGCTCCTTCCAGCGCTGCTGCCAAGCCTTGTCTCGTGAGAAGGAGTTTCACAGGCTCCCAGGGACACTGCATGGGACCACTGCTGCTGCATCTCATCCTGTCTTCCACAGCAGCAGGAAGGGCTCAGAGCAGGACCCAGCCACAGCCCTCACAGATGGAGCTGCCATGCAAGGGGATGGCAGTGAGATGAGAAGAACCGTGGAAGGGACAAAGTTTCCCCATTAGCAGGAGCTAAGGGACTAGAGGCTTCTTAACTACATGCAGCAAGCAGCAGCCCCACGAGGAGCACAGGACTGAGTCTTTCCAAAAGCAGCAGGATTTCTGGGCCACTGCACCCCAGATGCTGCCCAGCACCTGACCTGCAGGCAGAGGATGGGCCTTGCCCAGGCACAGAGAGGCGAAAAATGCTCCTTTACTCCAGCAGCTCAGGCTACTGCCCTGGGCTGAACCCTCTGTGCTGTCATTGGAGGTGAACTGCACTGCTCACTGGGTGCCCAGGTGCATGGGGGCTCACTGGCCTCCCTGATGCCTGGCCAGCACCCAGCGGTGCTTTTACCTGCTGCAAGCTGCACGGTCCTGAGTTTAACCCAGCCGAAATAAACCCAACTGTGCAAATTGCTGCTTCAATGCTTTCAGCCTTCAGCAGCATTTGCTGCCCAGAAGACCCTCCGTGCTCCTAAGAAGTGTATTTTAGGGTCAGAAAAGGTGCCTGGCACCCTCAGGAAACCAGCCCGGTCTCTCAGTAGGTGGTACCCTCAGCCCAGCACCTGGCTTGGCCCTGTAGGTGGGGGTCCCAGCCCTGGGACCAGGCTGGAGCAGCCCGTGGGGGCCCAGCACAGTTCCCTACCAGCTCAGGGGTAACCCACAGGGGCACGGCACGGCCCTGCGCCGTCGCGGCAAGTCAGCTGAGCTCCCCGAGCAGGGCAGGAGGCCAGCAGGGATTTTCCTTGCCAAAGTAGAGGTTAAGCAGAGATAGGACCTCGGTGGGATCCAGGAGGCACTGGCTTCTGCAGCTGCCTCTGTGCAGCCCCGCAGCTGGTGGCTCAGGCTGCAGCTGCCCCCCTGCCCGCATCCCTCTGCCCATTATCTCTTCCAGGGCTTTTAGGAGACTCGTGCCCAGCAAATCTCCATGCTCTGCCCCTATCTCAGGGTCTCCTCAACCCCATGCCCTGTGTAACCTGGCAAAGCTCACACCCAAACTGCACCTTGCTGAAACAGCTTGGCACGCTCCTCTCTCCGCTACACTGCTTAGAGGCAGCACAAGCTGCGTAGGAAGAAAGGGGGGGAAGAAGGAAAAGCAGCAGGGAGATATTTGAATCCAGTCCCACCAGCAGCTGAAACGTTCCTGTGCTACGCTGGAAGGTTTTGTCTCTGGCTGGGGTTCAGGGAGCAGCTTTACAACAGCTGGGAAGGGGGCAGGGAAAAAGGGGGGGGCTCGATGCACGCTGTGGCTCCAGGTTTTGCTGTGTTTTCTGACACATGTGCTAGGCTGAAGTCCTGATAAGCTGTCCAGCCCAGCAGTAAACCAGCCACGGCAGCCCAGCCCTCTCCAGTTCCTCCTCCCAAAGCCAAGGCTTCAGCTCCCAGGAGGGTCCGGGTCTGTGCGATCCCACGGGGAGGGCTCCAGCAGCACTTCCCAGGAACCAGGCACCAATGCAGTGGGTTCGGGCACCTGAACCCCCAACACTGCCCCACCCTTCAGTATTCAGGGAAGAGCTCTGGGGACTCAGTGTTTGGTATCAAGGGCAGGACTCAGACCCTCCCTTCCATCGCCTCCTGAGCCGAAAATGCCTTAACGAGCATCATGTGCACCTCGGGGATGCCCTGATGAGCCAAGACCTGCCAGACTTGGTGGGAAGTGATTTCACACGTGTGGAGTTTCTGGTCGCTGCTCTCCGAGGGAGGAAATGGCTCTCCCCTGCTCTCCCCTGCCTAGGCTGGTCTCAGCTCCGGCCCTGGCCCTCTTTTCTTTCCCAGCTGGTGCAAAATGCAGACGGCGAAACCGGAATAGGTGGAGGAGTGGAAAAAGCCTCGCAGGGACGGCTCAGGTTTAACGGCAGCAAGAGGGAGGGACAGCGAGTGCTGGGGCTGAGCCTCAAAGGTACCAGCAGATAGGCAGGAAGGGAGGAGGAGGAAAGCAAAGGGCTCCTGGGCCCGCTTTGTGCACCAGCTCCCAGACTGAGCACCCACTCAGCCCAAGCAAAGGTCTTTGCCTCTCCACTGAGTCTCTCTCTGTGTCTGTTGCTGTGCTGGGTTAAGATGACCTGAACAGCCCCTCCATGCTTGACCAAAGGCACTTTGGACATCAGCACCCTTGGCCACGGCAGGATGCTCCCTGGGAGCAGCAGCTCCATGATTAAAGGACTGATGGCTGCGGGGTGCTGTGACACCTTCCCCAGGACGCTGCACTCCCTTCCCACCGTGCTGGCAGGTCCCAGCAGTCTCAGTCCCATGTGTGTCCCTCTTCACCCCATCCATCATGACTCTTACCCAGGTACTGGCCTTTGCCTTCACGGAAGGGAGGTCCCAAGGGTCCCTTCACCATGGGCTGCATGTACTTCACTTGGGCGTAACCTGCCGCGCCGCCTCCCGCCGCCGAGCGAAGGCCAAGCACCATCACCAGCAGCACCACAGCGTCCAGCAGCATCCTGCTCCCCACTGCTCCTGTGGACAAAGTGGCAGTGAGAGTGGGCACCTGTGACCCCCATCCACATCTTCCATGCTGTGAGGATCAGCTGGGAACCTGGGAAGGATCCCAGTGGGAATGGGGCTGCTGCGAGCTTGCCTTTTTCCACTCCAGAGGTGCCCTGGACATGTTCCCCTTCCCAGCAGGCGCTGGCTGGAAGATGCACAATGAGTGCATGGTTTGTGAACAATAACTAAGGATGGGCACCCAGCAGAGCCTTTCAGAGGCTGTCCTGGCACCTGTTTGTCTAGAGTTATGCCCACATCAGGCTGCCCTTGCATATTTCTAATGCACGTAAGGAGAGGGAGGGTGGTAAAAAGAAGGATGAAAGCCACAGCTGCTGAGCCCAGCAGTGCTGGCACAACTCTTAGGCAGGCAGGGTCTCATAGCATCATTGAATCAGTCAGGGTTGGAAGGAACCACAAGAATCATCTAGTTCCAACCCCCTTGCCATGGGCAGGGACACCCTACCCTAGATCAGGTTAGATCTCCTCTAACCAAAGCTGTGCCCACTCTGGTCATGGCACTTAGGGGCAGCTCAGGCTGTTACTGCTGACCTCTGCCTGCACAGGGAGCAGCTGGGTGCCTGCTGCATCTCCTAAATGGGTGCTGCACCAAAACTACGATGGCGAAGCCTAAGACTTGCCTTGTCTGCAGCTCAGCTGCGTCCCTGTGCGGGCAGCAGTGGGAGCTCACTTAGAAGGTGAAGGATGGGAGCCCTTGGCCAGGAAAGCCCGGGGAGGGGGGGAGCTGGGTGGGGGGAGGGCTTGGGAGCAGCAGCTTCTGCCTTAAGTGTCTGTTTATTTAAAAGAAATGCTGTCTATAAATAAACCTCTCCTCCAGCAGCTTGCTCTGCGCCAGCTCCACGCAGATTGATTCACACAGAACGTTTCTTTTCGGAAGCTTAAGCAACACGTGATGGCAAAGAGCTTTGCTGATTTTCCTCCTCTCACAATAATTGACCCGTGGGGGGTTATTAACGAGCATTGAGCCCCCTTCCCCCCCCAACCCCCCAGCTTTCCCCGAGCAGGGGCAGGGCTGCTGAGTGCTGGGATTTGGTCGGAATTTCCTGAATCGCTTTTGCTGAAGCAGCACTGAAGAAAAAGAAAGAACTAAATAATGCTGCAACCTAGAGAAAAAAGCAGCACTCCCCCACCCCCACCTGCCTTCCCCTCACCCCCCAAAAGAAACCAAACCCACCCTAAACCCCAACAAATTAAACCAAAACTAAAGGAAATCAAATAAAGGGAGAGAGGAGGCTTGGCCTGCGATTCTTCTTGATGGTGCAAGTGCTCAGCAGGTTGTAGGATGCCTCCATGGACCTCTGATGTGCCCGGGAAATGCCCACAGAGATGGGCCCCTTGTGCTGCCCATGCTGTGCTCAGGGCTGGAGGGGACAGGGCCAGCTCTGCCACCGGTAGTACAACAGGGCCAGCAGCGCGGGAGGATGCAGGTGGCCACAGCAGATGCTGGTGGGAGAGGAGCTCAGCTCTACCCACATCCCACTGGAGCCAGTGGGACTGGTGCTGTGCCAAACTCACCGTGGCACCCACCAGGGAGGCCAGGGCTGGGCTCCAGCTGGGGTGGGACAGCCAGGGACACGCGTGACAGCCACCACCAGCCTCCCTGGCGGTGAGGAGAGGGCCTCTGCGGCCTCATTGTTTTTCTGTCTGCAGGGTCGAGCAGAGGAAGGCTTATTTTCATGAAGCATTATTTTACAAGGATTTGTTTAAGGGAAAAAGAATCCCATGTTAAGGGATTGCAGCTGTGAAAATACAGATTCTGCTAAATAAAAGAGGAGAACAAACCCCTGAATCAGCTATTTATTTGTTTTCCTTACCTGGGATGACCCCTGGGCCTCTGTCTGTAACTCACTCCCTTCCCACCTCTCTCCTCTCCCACCTGGGCTTTAGTCACCCCCTGCCCCTCCCTGGCTGGGCTGTTTCTGTGGGGAGCTGCTCATGGCTCTGCCAAGCCCACACCACAAGAGCAGCACCCTGGAGTGGCTCAGTCCCTCCTTGTGGGGTGCTGCGGGGCATTTACAAATGTGCTCCTGTCCTCCTGTGAGACCCCAGCCCTTGGAGAGAGACAGGACTGGAGGGAGGCTGGAGCCAGAGGGAAAGGAGAGGCAGGACGAGGTGATCCAGCTGCTTTGGCTCTGGCCATGGATAAGGAATGGACTCTCTTTGCTCTGTGCTGACGTAACCAGTTGTAACTTGGCATCTCCAGATGCAGGCTCAGCTCCTGGCCCTTGGTCCAGACAGGTTGTTCCACCTGCCCTCGCTCTCCCAAGATGCTGGGGGGCAGCAACAGGGTCTGCCCTGACACCCCCAAGTACATGTCTCTGTCTCTGAAGGAAAAGGGATCTCTGGTGCTTCTCTGTCCCCTGCAGCAGTGCCCAGCAGCAGGGCAGGAGGCCTCATGTTACCCTGGCTCTCCAGGCGGTGATTTAATAAGAGCATAAAATGGAAACATCTGGAGCCTCATATGATGGATAAAGTGTGCACGACGTGTCTGTGAAGAGGCTCTTTCATGCCTGAAATCTCCTGCATTATGAAATGATAATTAATCACAAGGAGCAGCCCTGCAGTGTTCTCCTCTCCCAGGGCAGGTTGCAGACATTGGCTGGTTCATGCTGTGGCACAGGGCTCCTGCCTCTGCAGCAGTGTCACCGGCTCGTTGTCCCGTGGGATCAGGACTCCTCCAGCATGGCCAGCAGAAATCCAACAAGGACTCACCTTTTTCCCATCTAGAGCAGGGAAGATGTCGGGGGGGATGCAGAGGAGATGCTTAGGGGCACGAAGGGAAGATGCTCCCAAGCATAGCCCCTCCTGGCCCTGGCGCTGCGTGACCAGGCTCACCTCACTCTGTAGCCCATGGCTGACTGAAGAGCAACACCAGGCTGGGCACCATGGCCTGCCAGGCTGCCATCCTTGAGGTGCAGCACCAGTCCCTCTGGCACAGTTGGGGAGTTCGACCACAGCCGCTCCCTTTGGAAAAGCCAAGCCCAGCAGGAGCAGCTGGGCCAGGAGGGTTCATACAGGGGAGCACTTGAGGGGTCCCCGAGATGCTGGAGCCAGGACAGGACTTGGCAGCACCGCACTGCTCGGCTCTGGAGGGGGAGTGGGAGCTCAGTGCAGCTGCAGCCGGTGCGGCAGTGGCGTGGCACCGAGACCCTTGGCACAGCTTCAGAGCGGGCTGCCGGCACGCAGGCTGAGCAAGTGTCTGCTCCCCTGGCAGTCGGTGAGCAGACGTGTTAAAAACCCCTGGCACGCCATGAAAGCTCCGGGAAGGGGGGGAAAAATCTCACACTTAAAGCATGAGAAAGGAGACAAGAAATGTCACCTTGTTCTCCAAAGAGTGTGAGGGCTCTCGGGCAGCCAGAGCCTGTGCTGCCTCCACCGCTCCAGAAACAGCCTATGGCTTGTGCTGGTTGGACTGGTGAGCTCCCAGCGAGCTCCCTGCAGGCAGCACCCCACCGTTCCCAGCAGAACGGGGTTGCTGCTGCCCCACACCGTCCTCCTGTCCCAAGGCATCCATGGCAACCCTTCTGGGCACAGCCCTGCCCGCGGACCGGGCGACCTTTCCGTGAGCACCACCGGCGGCTTGTTCGCCCAGCTGCAGCTGATTTCTGGCCTCTGTCCTGTATGTATTAATGATGGGGCTGGCAGGCAGGCCCCGCGCCTGCTCCCTTCAAAGCTAATGCTTTTCTGAGTCAATAGCTGCGATCCGTAGGGGATCTGCGCTGGTGGCTGAAGGTCAGTAAAACGGAGAACTCGCTTAAACCCGGCAGTAAAAGCTCCGCCAGCGCGGGGCTCAGCGTGCCGCTCGCCGGCCCCCGCCCCGGCTCTGCCCCCACACCAAACCTGGCGCCTTGCCAACCTCCTCCCCCCCCCCCCGGTGTTTGCTGGGGCACAGGGATGAGGCGGGATGGGGCATCTGATGCATTTCAGCTCAAGCTCACCGCTGTGGAGCCATCCCCATCCCTGTGCCGCGGTGGGAACTGGGGACCAGCTCTGCAAGCCGCAGCAGAAGCTGCCCCTGGGCTGTGGTGAGCAGCGGTGAGCTCCTCGCATGCTCGCCTGACTCAGGTGGACACCGCAAAGGGAGAGCAAGCAGGCAGCAAGAGAGCGGGCGGCACACGTGGGTGGGCCGGAGCAGGGTGGGTTTGGACACCGCCGTGTCCCATCGAGCTGCTCCATCCTCTCGGGTCATTTGCAGTAAAAAAATAAAGCAGGGAGCTTTTCCAAGCCCAACACGGGGCTGGACTGGCTCCAGCGGGAGGTAGATGATTGAGGTTTGTGCTACACATGCCTTAAAAATAATAATAGTGATCATAAAGTGAGTCGAAAAGCCCTGCGAAGTGATCTGTTGAGAAGGAGAGCGAGCAAAAGCCCTGCAAAGTGAGCTGTTGAGAAGGAGAGCGAGCAAAAGCCCTGCAAAGTGATCTGTTGAGAAGGAGAGCGAGCAAAAGCCCTGCAAAGTGAGCTGTTGAGAAGGAGAGCAAGCAAAAACCCTGCAAAGTGATCTGTTGAGAAGGAGAGCGAGCAAAAACCCTGCAAAGTGATCTGTTGAGAAGGAGAGCGAGCAAAAACCCTGCGAAGTGATCTGTTGAGAAGGAGAGCGAGCAAAAGCCCTGCAAAGTGAGCTGTTGAGAAGGAGAGCAAGCAAAAACCCTGCAAAGTGATCTGTTGAGAAGGAGAGCGAGCAAAAGCCCTGCAAAGTGAGCTGTTGAGGAGAGCGAGCAAAAACCCTGCAAAGTGATCTGTTGAGAAGGAGAGCGAGCAAAAACCCTGCAAAGTGATCTGTTGAGAAGGAGAGCGAGCAAAAACCCTGCAAAGTGATCTGTTGAGAAGGAGAGCGAGCAAAAACCCTGCGAAGTGATCTGTTGAGAAGGAGAGCGAGCAAAAGCCCTGCAAAGTGATCTGTTGAGAAGGAGAGCGAGCAAAAGCCCTGCAAAGTGATCTGTTGAGAAGGAGAGCAAGCAAAAACCCTGCAAAGTGATCTGTTGAGAAGGAGAGCGAGCAAAAACCCTGCGAAGTGATCTGTTGAGAAGGAGAGCGAGCAAAAGCCCTGCGAAGTGATCTGTTGAGAAGGAGAGCGAGCAAAAGCCCTGCAAAGTGATCTGTTGAGAAGGAGAGCGAGCAAAAGCCCTGCAAAGTGAGCTGTTGAGAAGGAGAGCGAGCGCGGTTGTTACCCTGGGCCGGGCTGCCGCAGGCAAAGGCAGCAGCAGCAGCAGCAGCTCGGCCGAGCAGCGCCGGAGAGTTCTGGCACAAGCTGGCCCTTGACACCCGATCCCAGCCCCGAGCTGCTGGACGCGCCGCGGGCCCGAGCCTCGCCCGCCCGTCCGTCAGCCCAGAGAACAAGAAAACATTTTCCTTGACGCAATGAAAACAGCCCAGCCCATCTGCAGGCAGCCTCTGGCCAGCCCCGCAGCGCCCGCGCCCCGCACCCGGTGCGATGGGCACGGCACGGCGCTGCGTGGCGTGGCACTGCGTGGCGTGGCACTGCGTGGCGTGGCACGGTGCATCGCCTTGCGGTGCCCTCAGCGCGGGCTGGCTGCAGGTGCTGGCTGTGCTCAGCTGTTCTGCGCAGCTGCTGGCAGGGTGACAGCCCTAATGAACGCCCGGGGTGGGGGCTCCGTGTTAATTAGCTCCTGCTGTGTTAATAACTACTGCAGCGGCGGGTGAGGGTAAAGGGCTGAAGGAAAGGCCATGGGCAAGCAGCTCTTGGTAGCCACAGGTCGGCTGGCACATGCAAAGCTCATGGCACCCATGGCAGTGCTGGGTGCAGGAGAGGAGCTGGCTTTGGGGGGCCTGCAGAGGAAGGAGCCCAGGGATGGGTGCACAACACGGGGCAGTGCCATGCTGGTCTCTGCCACTCTGCTGGGTGTCAAACAGCTGCTCTGCGGGTGCTGCAAAAGCAGCTTGGGTGGTTCTCCTGGCTGGACTTGTCCCCTGGCACTCCTGAGCCATCTGTGGTGTGCTGAGCGTGAGGAGCATGTGGGCACCCCTTACTGCCCCATTGCATGGGCCAGGTGGCATCCTGCACTGGGGTCAGGCTGGCACTTGGGCCACGACAGAGTCCCGTGTGGTGCACTATGGCTGTGGCACATGCTGGCCATGGTGCTCACTGCCCAGGCCCAGTAGTGGTGCTGACAACAAGATTGGTGCCACCTCTTGATGTCACAGCCCCCAGGTCAGGGCTCAGCTCAGGGGATTAATGACCCTCCACGTGCGTGTCAGGAGCCTGCAGCAGGTCACAGCTCAGGGCTTAATCCCTCACCTCCAGCTGTCAAAACTCCTGTGCTGAGCACCACAGAGCCCTGGCTGATCACTGCCGACGTGCCCAGGGGGTGAAGCTATCCCTGGGGAATGGTGGCACTGTGGCATAGAATCACAGAACCAACCAGGTTGGAAGAGACCTCCAAGATCATCCAGTCCAACCTTTCCAATTAAGATCATCCAGTCCAACCTAGCTGATCAAACAGACCATGGCACTAAGTGCCCCAGCCAGGCTTTTCTGGAGCACCTCCAAGGATGGCGACTCCACCACCTCCCTGGGCAGCCCATTCCAATGCCAATCACTCTCTCTGACAACAGCTTCCTCCTAACATCAGCCTATACCTGCCCTGACACAACTTGAGGCTGTGTCCCCTTGTTCTGTTGCTGGTTGCCTGGCAGCAGAGCCCAACCCCACCTGGCTACAGCCTCCCTTCAGGTAGTTGTAGACAGCAATGAGCTCTGCCCTGAGCCTCCTCTGCTGCAGGCTGCACACCCCCATCTGCCTCAGTCTCTCCTCACAGGGCTGTGCTCCAGGCCACTGACCAGCTTCGTTGCCCTTCTTTGGACACCTTCTGGTACCTCAACATCTCTCTTGAACTGAGGGGCCCAGAACTGGACACAGCACTCAAGGTGTGGCCTGTGGCTGAGTACAGGGGCAGAATAACCTCATTTCTCCTACTGACCACACTGTTCCTGATACAGGCATGTGGAGACCTGGACAAAGACCTGATCTCTGGACATGCCTGCACCAGCTTGGACCTGGGACTGGGTAGAAAACCCTGTCCAGAAGCTGCAGGAACAGAGGGCTTCTGTCTGTCACATGAGGCTCAGCCCCACTCACTGCATGCCCTCGCTGACACGCGGCTGGGCTGTGCCCCTGGGCGCACACGGAAGCGAGTGAGGCCCAAGGGTCTTGTTCCCCCCTCATCCTGGCCCCAGTGAATGGTTTCTGCACCCCGAGCTCCCTGGTCTCATCCTTCCCCCTCACCCCAGCCTCATCTCCACTGAAATACCAGACTGTGCCGAGCATTAATAGCAGGGTTGCCTGCCAGGTGCATAGTTTGACCAGGCAGATCGCACATGCCAAACCACAGGTATTTTATGAGACGTTTCCTGTTATGAAGACATTTTTGTGGGGATTCATTCTTTTCTTCCCTTCTTCTTCTTCCCCTCTCCTCCTCCTCCTTCTCCCAGCAGGACGGTGGCCTGCCCAGGGGGGCGGCAGTGATGCTGACCCTGACAGACAAAAGCCGAAGCAGAGCAAGAGCTGGGGCTGGGGTCAGCAGTGGGGCTGGCAGAGCTGGAGGGTCATATCCCTTTTTGGTGTGCTGGCAGCCACTGGGCAGGGTCTGGAGCCCCTCTCTGGAGTCTGGGCAGGGTCTATGTGGGTGCAGTGGTGGGATCTGAACTGCAACATGAGCCCTGGCTCATGCCACAAGCTGGGCACAATGTCTCTCACCCAGATCCTGGTGTGGGATGTGGAGCCCAGAAACCCTGGGGAGGGCCATGGGCAGTGAGCCCAAGAGACCTGCAAGAGCTTTGAGGCAGCTTCAGGGTCTTGGTCAGCCAAAGCAGCCTGGCTGCAGGGACATGCAAGCTCTGGTGGGGGGGCACAGGCTGTTTGCCTGGGTTTGTGGGTCAGACACTGCTTTGCCCTGCCTGGAAACAGCGATGCAAACAAACCTGCTAAGCCTGGAGGGGCTGGCAAAGAGCAAGTCCCATCCCGGGAAGCTTGTGGGCAAGTGGCCATCAGATGAAGGCATCAATACCCCTCAGCCTTGTGTTGGAGTCACCAGTTCAATTATAACAAGCTGTGGTCTGGGCCAGGAGTGCTCTGAGTGGCCAAGGCAGCTCATCTGGGGGACTGCTGATAGGATGTGAGGGGCAGGGATGCCCCAGAGACCTCCTGTGTCCCTACCCCTGCTAAGAGCTGAGGTCCTGGAGGTGCTGGAGCCCACTACTCCTGCACAACATCACAGCAGGGATGTGGCTTCATCTCTTAAGTGAACACAGGGACACTGTGTCTGCTCCAGCCCCTGCTCTCTGCCTCATGGGAAGGGAATCTCACAAAGAGGGATGCAGTAGGGAAGCAGTGGGAGCCCATAGCAACTCTAGGGCAGTCACAGCCATGGGGAGCCTGTGATGGTGTCATGGAGACCTGTGGTGGCTTCAGAGCTCAATTAGGAGGACCTATGCTGGGCATCTCCTCCTGTCTCATCAGGACTCTCAGGGCAAGCCCAGTAGCATTTTCAGCCACTTCCTCAGCACCTAAGGAATGAAACTTGGGATGGGGGGCACCAGAAATGCCCGAGCTGCCAAGATCAAACAGGGGGAGAAGGCAGGTTTGACCCCCTGGACCCTCATTCCTCGGTGGATTAGGTTTTAAGCAGCAAGCTGCTGCTCTGCAGGATCTGTCCATGTGACCATGCCCAGGAGATTCTCCTACTCCAGACCTCAATGCCACCCTCCCAGTCCCTCCATTCATCAGCTCCAGTGCCCAGCTTTCCTCCTGCCACCTCTAAGAGTCCAAACAGCAACTCTGAATGCAATGAGAAGCCTCAACAGCAGCACTGCAGCACCTGCCCTCCTGCAGATGGACTTGCTCCAGCCATGGTGGCCTAGCAGCACGGTGGGAGCAGGATCTGGAGCAGCAGAAGCTCGTGGTGACAGCATCTCCTGTGCCAGCTCCTGATGCCACCAGGAGAGCCGGGGGCACTGATTGGCAGCTCATTCCCTGGCACAGTGTTACCACCTTGGTGTGCCCCACACGGTTGTTTTCCCAGGCTGAGCACCGCTGCTCCTCACTGGCACCACTCTCTGCTGCCCTCCCAACTGCCCAGACAAGTGGCAACTTTGTGAGAGAACTTCTGCTGTGTGAAGCACCAAAGAGCACAACCTCAGCAACCACTGCCACCAGTGAGCCCTGCTGCCCGGGTGGGAACCTGTCTTGCAGAGGTCATCCTAACAGTCATTTGATGTCAGGGGTTGAGATCCCAGCTCCCTCGTTTTGTTGGATCCTTTCATCTCATTCCCTTCTCGCAACCCCTTCAGGTGACCCTGCCAGCCCCTGGCTGGTGCCCACACTCTGGCAGTTGTCCTCGCTCCTGCATGCTCTTCACATAACCCCTTTGTGACACCAGCCTGGTCAAACCAACCTCACCCTCAGAGCAGCATCTCCTTGGGGTTTCAGCATCTAGGGGGTGAGCCTAGAGCCCAGTTCCTGGATCCCAACAGACAAAACCCCAGTGGGAGCACCCATGGCTGCACCAGCCTCCACCATCCACTGCAGCCCCTCCTGGTGGGATGTCTCCTGGGGCTGCCATCGCTTCCCATCGTGGTCACAGCCCCGGGGAACAGAACTAGCCCTGTGCTTCTGCACAGCAATGTGGCCGCAGGTGCCGGGGAGGTGCTCCGAGGTCCCTGGGGGTCAACTCAGGCAGGTGCTGTGGCACTGGTGGGCTCCAGGCACGGGGTCCCTGCCGGCGCCGTGTCGCCGAGCTGGCTGCAGGGCTGCTTCTGGGGTTGGGGGAGGTGGGGGGAAGGAAGAAATCATGTTTATGCTTCTCTAATATCTGCCTTCTGTTTTGCATTTGCCTTTCTTCAAAGATAGGGAGCCGCCTCTGCCAAGATTCCTGAGGAGATCTCCTCAGCAATGCCGACCACGCTCCCCACCGCACTCAAAGAAAACAAATGGCAGGCCAAGGATTGATATGAAATAGTTTAAAAATGAGAAAAAGCTGCCTCAGAGCTAGGTTTACATTAAAAGAAATTTCAGGAGCGGCAGCCTGGGCTGTGCCCCTCCCCGGCGCAGGGGTGCGAGGGGATAGGGTTACCTGCCGGGGTGGTGGCCTTGTCCTGCCTGCCCTCGCCTTGGTGGCTGCTCCCTGCCTGTGCTGTGGGGTCTCACCAGGGCAAGGTGCTGCTCTCCAGGCACAGGGATGTAGCACAGGGTTCCTGGGCAGGGTGGTTCCTAGTTCTTCCCACTGGCATCCCTCTGGGCAGGGTAGGTATAGTGAACTCCACCCCACTTTGCTCAGCAAATCACCTCCAGGTGGTCGCTACCTCTCTGACGTTTCCCACTCCTGCCCAGGACCCCTCCCAGGGTCTCCCAGGCACACCTCCCAGCAAGGAGCATCCCACTGCTGGGCAGTGAGGTGGGTAGCAGCATCTAGGTGAGCTGTGGAATGTCAGGGAGGAGAAACAGGGGCTGCACCCCTGGAGCACCCTCACCTCCCTCTGCCCTTGGCATGCAGCTCCCTGCCAGGGAGCTAAAGCTCCCTGCCAGGGGGTTAAAGCATGCAGTTTTCCTGCACTTCCAGTTAGCCGGGTAAAGAAAATGAGTGGTAGCTCCTCTCTGGCTGGCAGTGGCTTCCAGCAGGATGGATCCTCATCCTTTGCTGCCCCAAACCTCCCCATCCCACTGCTGTGAGCACCCTATCATTGCCTTCACCATCGTTCCCATCCCCATCCGTTTCCCATCCCCATCCCGTTCGCATCCACACCGTTCCCCATCCCCTTCTGCCCCCGGGGGCCGTGCACCACGCAGGAGTTTTCCTGGCAGGGCAGCGCCGGAGCTGCTGGGAGGCGTTCGCAGCGCGGCGAGGGGACGGCGCAGGCTTTTTCAGGCAGCATTTTGGTTTCTGTTCGTTAATTTAATTGAATTTGTGCGAGCCGAGCCCAGCAAGCCCGAGGTGTTCAGTGGAAACTCTGACAAGACGCTACCATAAACCGCGTTGGCCCCGCGCTGCCGGCTTGGGTTTCAGCTTCTCCCCCTACGCTCCCTGCTGCCTGTTTCGGCTGGGGCCAGCGCCGCAGGCTCTGAGCACTGCGGGGCTCCTGATGCCCATCCCAGCCTCCTGATGATCCCAGGGTACGGATCCCAGGGGCAGCACGTGCCTTTCTGTTGGGATGGATGCCGGTTGTGTAAAATCCAGCTGATCTCTTCCCAGAATTCTGTTTGGGAAACCAACCCAAATGTCCCCAGCACTGTCCCAGGATGTTTCCACATCGCTGATTCAGCTGCTTTGGCTTTTCCAATTTGGGAATTTTTCTTTTTTTTAGCTTTTTTTTTTTTTTTTTTTTTTTTAGCTTCCACATTTCCTTTGTCTCTCAGCCCAAAGCCTCACAGGGAATTCCAGCGGTCCTGCTTTCCTGGGGATTATGCCAAAGCCTCTGTTCACCCCCAGCCCGCGGGCACGGGCAGCAGAGAGTCCTTGGGGCAGTTCTGCTCCCCTGTCCCCTCAGGGGTCTCAGCCAGCAGGATGCCATGCCCCAGGAGGGGCACACAGCTTCACTCTTCCGACCTGCCCCATCTCTGCTTGTCATGAACCAAGAGCTTTTGACCCCAGGTGATGCCAGTGTGCCACTAGTCAAAGCCACAGTCTACCAGGCTCCTAATTGCCAGTGCAATCGAGTATCTCATTTAATTGGCTTTAAAGGGTTCCAGACCCCCCTGGCCTGCCCCTAGATGAACCTCTGCACACACAAATCTCCTTCATCTCCTGCTGCTTCTCCTGACACAGCACCATCCACCAGAGCTGCCTGGCAGAGCCAGACCTGGACTGCACCAGGGCAGCCCAAAGGAAAATGGGATGGATTTTGCATGCCCCAGACCATCCCAAGGGAAAAGCTACATCTGGACCCAGACTGCAAAACAAAAAAGAGCTCGAGGAGCAGCTAGGGCAGTGCCAGGAGCAAGCTGGTTGGGAATGGCAACAAGGAGCTGGTGACCTTCGAAGGATCCAGGGCTTGCAGTTCCAGAGCTGGCCCTGCCTCCCCACAAGGCACAGAGCATCTGCCCAGGGCATTGCTGTTACCACTGACCCTTTGCCAAGCAAAACTGGGAGCCTGGAGTCCAAGCAGCAGTGGGAACCAGCATGGGACACGTCGAGTGTTTGCTGACTTCTTTCTGCCAGGCGCCAGCCCTCAGACACGCAGCCAGCGGTGCTCGGGGTCACGCCTGTGTCCCCGTGTCCCTGCAGTCTCCTAGGGCTTGTTTTGCTGGGGGATGGGATGGAACTGGCAGTGGTGATGGCACAGAGTCATGCCCTGTCCTGTGAGCACCAGGGTGCAAAGTCAGGGACCAGTTCAGTGTTGACTGGGAGGTCTGTGCTGGCCACTGTGGCCAGCCAAGCTGGGTGATGAGCAGGGGCCAGGGGACACACTTGTTACAAACCCTTTTGTTTAGGCTCCAAGCTGGAGCAGCATCCAGATCCTCTTTTCCAGGCAGAGCTTTATTCTAGGCTGTGTTGTGTGGGAACCTTCCTCTATCTCCACTAAGGACCTGCTGCCCAAAGAGGCACTCATCCTGCCCAGGGCCACACAGCACTGAGCCCAGTGAGGACAGCCCACCTCTTCATGGGGCACAGGTACTGGGAGGCTGCCATAATGCTCAGGGTGGGACTGGCACCCATTCCTGCTCCCCCAGTGCCAATCCCATTTGTCCCTCTGCACTGGGAAGCAGAATCAGAGAGGAGAACTGACCTGGGGAGCAGAACCAAACTGGCAAGAAGAGGCAGACCTGGGAAGCAGATCTGACCTAGGGAGCAGAAATGACCTGAGGTGAAAAACAAGACCTGGGGAGCAGAACCAGAGCTATGGAGCAGATCTGATCAATGACCTAGAGTGAAAGACAAGACCTTGGGAGCAGAACCAGAGCCATGGAGAAGATCTGACCTAGGGAGAAGAAATGACCTGGGGTGAAAAACGAGACCTAGGGAGCAGAACTAGAGGCAGGGAGCAGATCTGACCTAGGGAGAAGAAATGACCTGGGGTGAAAAACAACACCTGAGGAGCAGAACCAGAGCCAGGGGGCAGATCTGACATGGGGCAGGTGCTGGCATGTTGGTTGCTGCCTTCTAGGAAGAGGTCGGCACGTGGCAGCCCCAGCTCGGGTGAGCACTGGGCATCTGCTGCGGGTGCCAGCTCTGCCACACTCATCTGCCATTTATGAGCCTTCACATGTGGCAGTGAAAGATGGGGAGAAAATTAAATGACCTATTCATTCCAGTTTACTGGAGGACAATTCTAACAGAAATACCAAGCAAGAAGAGAAAAGAAACCCAAGGAACTCCTCAGCCTTTGACCTCAGAGCTATTGTGCAGGAAAAGAGCAAAGAAAGGATCTTGGAGGCACTGGTGGGGTTGGGGGTGGTAGCAGGCAGTGCCCCCTGATCCTTGCCCAGTGTGGGGTGTCAGAGACCTGGCTGTAGGAAGGTCAGGGACACCCCAAATCCTCTCACCAAAGTTAGGGCAGCCAGAGTGAGACCCCCCCCAGATAGGTTCTGCCCCTTGTGCCTGCCTCCTGGTGCCAGCTCCTACCCACTGCCAGGTCCTTCTATCCAGAAGTTACAGCTGCCCCCCTCCCACAACCCCCACTGAGCTCTGCCAAGGCCAGACCATGACCCCAGTCAGCTGGGCTTTCTCCACCAGGAGAAAGCAAATGTCACCCAGGGCCAGTGTCCCACGGCCTCTGACCATCCCAGCTGGTGCCAGACCAATGCTGCGGTGAAAATATGGCCTGTGGCCAGGCAGCCGGGCACGGGAAGTGAAGCTGTGAAGCTGGCACTCTCCTTCCAGCTCTTCTCCATCCACCAGAGATGGCCAAGGGGCCATTTGGCCTGAGTCTTGCCCTCTGTGCGTGGTGCCCGGCACGCACCGTGCCCCAGAGGTGCTCTGCTCCCCTGGCAGGGCTGTGGCACAGGCTCCTCACCAGCACTGATCCCCGTTTTTCATGATGCCACTTGCCTGTGCTGCTGGCAGACTCAGACATGGCTGCTGCCCACTGCCCACCCCTGGGGCATCCCTCCACCCAGGGGACAGCCAGCTCCAGGGGACACGTCCCGTCGGGAGGCAGGAGCAGGGACACATCCCACTGCTGCAGGAGCTGGAGAGGGAGACTCAGGACGTTCCAGGGTGGCTGCGATGGGAGCTGGGGAGCGGGGGGAGCCCAGCTCCCACCCCCAGCTGGGGCTGCTGCTGGGGCCATCCCATCCAGGCTCGCCTTGGCGGGGCGCGGGGCTATTTCGGGAGCTTTCAGCACCACCCCGAGAGGTGTCCGATGCTTTTATTTATAGCCCCCCTGGCTCCCGCCCAGCTCCAGCCGCTCGCCTGCAGGAAAAAGCCCGGCGGAGCCAAGACAAACGGAGCCAGCAGCATCCCCGCGCCGCAGGAGACAACGGCGACCGGGCCAAGGATGCTTCTGCTGCCCCGCCCGGCCCCGGGCTGCCCGTCGGGATGGACAAGCCTTGGTACCACGGCCCCGGGGGCTGGGCTTTCACAGCACAAGACTGCGCGGCCACCTGAGTGGATCTCGATGTGCTGGGGATGCTGTGGAGTAGGTGGGGGGGTGCCGATAGGACTCCTTCTACTGACCCCAGCACAGAGGCTGCTGCTATCTGTCAGGAACCTGCATGTGTGACATATCCTGCTCGAGGTCTGCAGAACCACTCTGGGTAGCTGCAGCTGCTGTGGGATCCCCAGTGCTGCAACTACTGCCCACTTCCCACCCTGCTCACAAGCACTCTACTGGAACAGTTGGCCCCACTCGTGGTCAGAGCTGCTGTGGGGGGAAGTACAGGGCAGACAGTGAACAAACACCCACAGCTCCTGCTGAGCTGCTGAGCTTGGGTGGCTAGAGATGAGAGAATAAAGGTCTAACCCCATCCAGGGGGGCAAAGGGTCTGCTCCACAGATGGGCTCCCCCCTGGCACTGGCTCCAGCGCCCAGCAGCGTGGCAACAATCAGGGTATTGTCAGCGTGCTGCCAGGGACACGAGTGTGCCGGGGAATTCCACCAGCCCGGCGCTGCCTGCCTGTCCCAACAGCTTTCCCAGCCCAGGCTAATCCCGTAAGATGCCCAGTCAGCACAGCCCCGGCCCTGCAGCTGGCAAGGAGGGATGGCAGCTCCCAGCCCCTTGGCCCCCATCTCGCCTGGGCAGGGCCACAGACACCGGCGAACACAGCCCCAGCAGCTGCCACGGTGCCCAAGGTGGGCGCAGACAAAGGCAGGGCGAGCGCTGGCTCCGGCGGCGTCGGGGGGCTCGGGAACGGGGTCCGTTTGCTGGGTAGTTGTTGGAATAACAAATTGTATCATCCAAAAAAGCCAAACCACAAAAGGGGATCGGCTTGCAGCCCGCCTCACAAAAGCCCCTTGTCTGGAGGCCCCCCGCGCCCCCCAGTGTCCCAGAGCAAGCTCCAAGTAACCAGAGCAAACAGCGCTCCCTGCCCGGCGCTCTCACGCTCCCCGGCACGGCTCGGCACGGCTCGGCTCGGCAGCTGGCAAACTCCAGCGCCCACCTCGCTGCCTGCCCGGGGCATCCCCACCAGCCCCGGCTCTCTCTGCCCTGCCAGAGAGCTGCTGACTTCTCCTGCCCAGGAGCCACCAAAGCTAAGTGATGCTGAGGGATGTGGTTTAGCACCAGAGGTGGTAGAGTCAGGGAGTGGTTGGACTTGGCCATCTTAAAAGACTGCATGGGGCACTTAGTGCTGTGCTCTAGTCGAGTGGGTAGGGCTGGGTGATAGGTTGGGCTGGATGATAGTGGAGGCTTCTTCCAACCTGGTTGATTCCATGATCTTGAAGATACTAGCACAGAATGGCAGGGGCTGAAAGGGTCATCTGAAGGTCACACAGGAACATGCCCAGGTGGGTTTTGGATGCCTTCAGAGATGGAGACTGCACCACCTCTCTGGGAAGCCTGCTCCAGGTCTCCATCACCCCTAAGTGAAAGAAGTTTATCCTCACGTTTAGATGGAACCTCTTCTGGTCAGGTTTGTGCTCCTTACCCTTGTCCTGTATTTGGACACCAATCACAAAGAGACTGGGGTGTGTGGGGGGGGTTCTCGGCTCAGTGTGGACCCCCTGTGCTGGTGCAGCCCCCCCTGTGCTGGTGCAGCCCCCAGCTCCTGAGGTCAGCAGCAAACATGCAGAGGAACAGGGCAGGCCCAGCTCCAGCACGGCTTACACAGGAGCAGGGAGGAGCAAGCCACGGGCTTCCCAGCAGCGGGATGAAAGATGAGGTTTGACACCTGCTAATGCCTCTAATCCTCCCCCTGCTCCTTCACCCTCAGCTCTCCAGCAGGCTTGGAGCCCACCAGCCAGGCAGGAGGCAGATTTACAGCCAGCGAGCCTCTGGGAACGCCAGCAAGAGCAGCAGGGAGCGATCCCAGCCCAGCAACCTGAGCAGCCAGCCAGATCCATCAGCTGGTTTCCAAATCCCGTGGGCACATCCCATGCCTGTGCATGTGGCCAGACGTTCGAGGTCACCAGGGAAGAGCCCAAGGTCATGACTTCCAATTTGCATCCTACCAGGACACGTTATGGGAGGTGCCCATCTGGGTTCTATCCTGGGAGGCTGCAAGAGGGAGAAGTGGCTGATGGAAGGAGAGCCAAACTCCTTCCCCATGAGGCTGCCCCCCAGAACAGTGGGGTTTGGGGTTGCTCCATGACCCCTGGGAGCAAACTCTATCCCATGTCAAGTGCCCCTCAGCAGCTGGCCCCGCAGTGGTCCTGCCATTGGAAAGGTGCCTCCTGTCACGTCTCCAGTAGCCCTGCAAGGAGGTGGGCAGAGGTTTGCTTTTCTCACAGCCTTCATACTTCTACATGCAGGGCAGCAGTGCCAGCTGCCACTCATGATGTGGGAGCACCTCTGCAAACCCAAAACTCCTTTGAATTCTTTGCCACCTGAACAAGGCTGCTTGGGTTTCAACCCAAGTTTCAATCCTGGACTTGTTGCCATCCAGTCTCCAATTAAACACCTCCAGGGATGGGGACTCCACCACCACCCTGGGCAGCTCATTCCAGTGCCAGTCACTCTCTCTGGAAAGAACTTCCTCCTAACATCCAGCCTAAACCTGGCCAGGTGCAGTTTGAGACTGTGTCCCAAAGTGCCATGGCCACACAGTTCTTGAACACTTCCAGGCCTGGTGACTCCACCACCTCCCTGGGGATAACTTATTTCAGTGCCTGTTCCCTGGCTGGTGGCAACAGGTCCAGGGTTGAAACCTGGGTTGGAACCCAAGCACAGCCTTGTTCAGGTGACAGGTGACAAAGAATTCAAATGAAAACTTCTTCCTAACATCCAGCTTAAACCTACCCTGGCACAGCTTGAGGCTGTGTCTTCTTGTTCTGTCCCTGGGTGCCTGAGAGAAGAGACCAACCCCACCTGGCTACAACCTCCTTTCTCCTGGGAGAAGAGACCAACCCCACCTGGCTACAACCTCCTTTCTCCTGGGAGAAGAGACCAGCCCCACCTGGCTACAACCTCCTTTCTCCTGGGAGAAGAGACCAACCCCACCTGGCTACAACCTCCTTTCTCCTGGGAGAAGAGACCAACCCCACCTGGCTACAACCTCCTTTCACCTGGGAGAAGAGACCAACCCCACCTGGCTACAACCTCCTTTCTCCTGGGAGAAGAGACCAACCCCACCTGGCTACAACCTCCTTTCTCCTGGGAGAAGAGACCAACCCCACCTGGCTACAACCTCCTTTCTCCTGGGAGAAGAGACCAACCCCACCTGGCTACAACCTCCTTTCTCCTGGGAGAAGAGACCAACCCCACCTGGCTACAACCTCCTTTCAGGCGGTTATAGAGAGCAATGATGTCTGCCCTGAGAGATAACCGCACCTGAACTGCCACATCCCCTGGCAGGGAAGGATGGGAGGGGGCTGCCAGAGCCCCCATTCCTGGCTGCATCCAAGATGGGCACTTTGGCATCTCCTTCCCAGCGAGGGGTGACCAGGGTCGACCCCAGCATGGCAGCTCCTGTGCCGCGGGTCATTGGCCGCCTGGCTGCATTCTTGCCCCGAGCGGTGTGGATTTGCTGTGCTTTGTGAGCCACGACAGGAATGCTTTAAATGAAATTAGTTCTTACCAACCCAAGGTTTCATCAAAGTGCTGCCTGGGCACAGGCTGGCATGGGCCTGCTCTTGTTCGCTCGCTTGCCCTCCCCCTGAGGGGAGGAAAATACTGGGCTGGGTATAAAATAATTGCAGACCTGTTGTGTAGCTCTGCTTAGAGTGGTTTGGGTTGGAAGAGACCTGAGAGATCATTGAGTTTAACTCCCCCCCCCCCCCCCCACACACACATCATTGCTAGGGACACCTTGCACAGGAGCAGAGTGCTCAAGATCCTGTCCAGCCTGGCCTTGAACACCTCCAGGTGCTCTGGGGTCCTGTCTGAGCTCAGAGCTGGTGTTTGGCCATAACACCACACTTGGTCTTTAAGAAACAGCTACAGGAGGATGTGCAATGGGGAAAAGCATTGGTGGATGTGCCCAGAGACATCAGACATGCCCTGGCTAGTGCAGCAGTGCTGAAACCTTGAGCTTCTTACAGCAGGACTGTGCCATGTGAGCTGGTGCTTCCCAGCTGGCACAGCATAGCATGGCATAATGTTTGGCACGGACAAGGTCACTGCTGAGCTCTTCCTTTCACCTTTCCTTTTAAAAAGCCACTAAATGAAACCCACAAAACTCCTCCAGCCTCAGAATGAGTCTCTGCTGTCCCACCAACCCCTGTGCCAGAGGATGCCCCACAGGATGTGACACTTGCTCAGGATCCATGGGTACCCTGACCTTGTGTTTAGGTGTGATCCACGTGCTGGCAGCTGAGACTGCCCCAGTGTGATCCCCAGAGGTCTGTGGGCACACAGAGGTTTCTGGGCTCCAGGACCCTCATGTCACCATGGCCAAGGGGATGGTCCAGCTCCAGCTGTATCCAAGGTGCCTGGGCATGGCGCCACATTACCCACACTGGTCCAGTTTGTGGTCTGCTCTGGATGCCTGGGCTGCTCGCCCCAGGGGGGGCTGCAATCTCTGCCCAGCAGCCTGAGCCCTTTGGGGCCCAAAGCATCTGAAATTAAAGGCAAAGAAAAGACAAAAGTATCGCTGCTGTAATCCAAACCCAGGACCTTTGGGGACCTGCCCGCGGGTTGTGAGTGCCAGGCTGGCAATATCAGGAAATATGAAGAAATAGCAATAAAAAGCAGCTTGTTTCTGTCCTCTGGCTGCCTGGCACCGGAGCAGCTGAGAAATACCTTCCTGCAGCCATTGACAATGCATGTTTGAGGCTGGAAATCTGCTTCTCTGGCACAAGCCCACACATTTAACCCTGGTGGGCACCAGCAGCTCACCCGGCGGGTCCAGAAGCAGAGCACCAGGGGCTGCAGCAGCCTCTGTGGGCGTGGGGGGCACACGGGCATGAGGAAGGGGGCACATTCCTCTCAGCTGCTGACACGGAGAACACGCTGAGCAGAGAGCAGGATGCAAGGGCGATAAGTGGCAAGTGTTGAAGTTCAAGCTACAGGGAAAGCAAAGGAGCTGCTGCAGCTCCCCACTGTGCCAAGATTCCCAGCTCCTTATCAGTGCTTCCCTGGAAAAGATGGCTGTGTTGTCCCGACTTGGAATATCCCCTTTGCAGTGATCCCTATCTCCTCTCACCCAATGCTCCAGCCCTGATGCACACCCTGGATTGACACTCTCGCCCCTTGGAGCCAAGCCTGGAGCAAAGCCAAAATCTCCAAAGGAAAAATGCAGGCAGAGCTTCCAAGTTTTGTGGTAAAACCACATGATTTTGATGGGAAGCCATAAATCAGTCCCAGGCTCTCTCAGCCTCCAGTAACTTCTTAAAACAAACCTGGGCTGAATTTTAGGACTTGTAATGAAAGCTGAAAGCAGGTGAATAGGCCACAGGGTTTGAGCATCACTGCAGGAGCTGTGTGCAGGGGGGATGCAGATGCTCCAGAAAGCCTTGGTCCCAGGGTCTCAGCTCTTTCTTAAAGATGGGAGCAGAAGCAAAGCACTTTCCCCCTTCTGCAGGTGTCAGGTTCATTGGAGTCACCATCCCTGGATGACTTCAAGGAACCTGTGGACATGGCACTTCAGGACATGGTTTAGTGGCCATGGTGGCATTGGATGGATGGTTAGATCTGATGATCTTTGAGGACTTTTCCATCCAAAACAATTCCTATGATTCAATCATTTTGCTGAAGAGCAAAAGAGCCCTGAGCACTGCTCCATCCCTGCAGCAGCACTGTGAGCTGCCCAGCCCCAGGGGCACTGACACAAACCCAGCAGCCAGGGAACACCTCTCACCACAGAACCACAGAATCAACCAGGCTGGGAAAGACCTCTGAGATCATCAAGTCCAACCTATCACCCAACACCTTCTAATGAGCTAAACCATGGCACTGAGTGCATGGTGCATGATGCACTGGGCAGGACCCCTCTGCCCTGCCCTTCCTGCAGCATGGCAAAAGGGGTAGGTTCTCCTAGGGTTGTGGGGATGGGGGCAGCTGCACAAGGTGGTCTGGCTGCAGGGTCTTGGGTTTCGGTACAAAACAAAGCAAAGGCTCTTACTTGGCTAATGTGCCTCTGAAGAAAGGCTGTATCCTTGTTTGCTCCCACTGCTGCATTGTCTGAGGATAAAGACAGGGGATAGATCTCATCTGATACCAGCAATATCATCCCATCCATCTGGACAGGGCTCTTTACAAGACCCTGCTTTAGAATTTAGATCCCTGGGAACTTGGAAGGCAGCAGTGAAACAAAACCCTCGGCAAGAACAATAAAGAGGCTCTCGGCGACGGCCAGGGAGATCTGCAGGGCAGCGTGGGCAGCGCTGCGAGGTCCCAGGGGTCTGGCAGTGCTGGGCCACTCGGGTGAACAGCACGTTTCAAGAAGTCTCCCGGTTTGGGGGATTCCTGAGGCCACATCGTGCCCGGGGAAGGTAAAACTTGTGCTGGGAGCTCTGCACTTCAGTGCAAGAAATGGGGACTCAATTATATGGGGCAAAGTAGCCAAGGAAAGCCCTCATCTTCACCTCTCCACAGCCACAGCAGGTGGACGCCAAGATCGTTGTCATCCTCCCTGACTGCCTCTTGCCAAGCCCCGTCCTGCACAGAGGCTCCTGGAAGAGCCTCTGAGGACAAACATCTCCAGATGGGCCAGGGGACGGGCTCGGCCCCGGGGAAGGTGGTGGAGACCAGATCTGGCTGCTCTGCAGATTGTGGCTGCAGTTTCTGCCTGTGATGTGCAGCTCTGCTCTGTGAACTCGGCTGGCACTGAGGCCGGGGACTATTGAAGAGCTCTGCATCAAGGGGCTGAGGATACAGCAGCAACCCTCATGTAGTCACTTTTGGCTCTTTCTGCCTCCCAAACTCATTTTTGACAGCACTCACATCCCACCTGCCGCACCCTGGCCAAGCCTGGGAGCTCTGCAGGGAGGCAGCAGCCAGTGGGAGCTGTGGGCTCCCTGCTGGGATGCTCCTGGAAGGACATGGGGGTACAGGGCAGAAGGTAGCCCTGGCAAAGGGTCCATCTCCTGCAGCATCTTGGGAGCAGCTGAGGGATGCCAGTGGGTGAGTTGGACTCTTCAAAGCAGAGCATCCTGATGGCCCTCCTGACCCTGTACAGATGTTTCCCGGTGCACTGCCATCCAGCCAGCCTCAGGAGAGCCCTTCCCGGCCGGATTGGATGCTATTGCTTTGAAGTTGGCAGAGTCAGGCAGCCAAAAGCATCCAGCCCTGGGGAAGAGGCCAGGCAGGCAGGGATGTGACTCAGGAACGGCTCCAGTGACAAGGGGAAGAGGAAAAATGGTTTATTGTGTCTGTGTTGGCGTCCAAATCGCCAACGCAGGGGAAGTGGCTGAGCTCTCCTGACCGGGAGGGGAGAGCCCAGGGGAGCCAGAGGTGTGGGGAATTGCCAGTGGTGTAGGGCTTTGCCAGCACTGTAGGGCATCATCCCCAGCTTCACAAGCTCCTGAGAGCTCTGCTCCCACAGGATGGCCACAGAACACAGCCAGGTCTCCAGCAGCATCCAACCTCTCACCCCAAAATATCCAGGACAGGGAGCCTCTGAGTACAAAGGAGGGAGTAAGTGCCAGTCAGTGCCCTTCTCCACCTTTGCTAAGGCAGTTAATTAACCTCTCTAGCCAGTGTCTGAGGACATGGGGCAGTTTGGAAGCTCACAGCCCAGTGCATGCCCAGGGAAGGAGCTGAGAGAAACCAGAAGACAAATGCAATTTGGTGTCTTTTTATCCCTCCCCCTCCTGACCTCCTCAGTTTTATTGTCACAGACAGTTTTTTGTAGCACAAGGGAATGGAAACTCTGCTCCTTCCCAGGCTGTGGACAAGCTGGAATGGGAGCAAATGACAGAGGGAGGGTGTAAGGATGGGAAAGGACCAGCCCCATGCACCCTCCCCACCGAGGTTAATGCCTTTTGCAGGTGCCATTGCCCAAATCCCTTCGATCTGCCATTCCCAGCTCATGAGTAGCCCTGCTGCTGGAAGGCCATGGAGCCTGCAGAGGCAGTTTTGTCATCACAGATCCCTCACATCACAGAGCCCAAGAGCAGACAGGACATTAAAACCAGGCAGTTTCATCTCAACCTTCAGAGGAGAGCCTGCGCCAGCAGCCAAGTGCTGGGATGCGCCACGCAGCGCCCGCGTCCCGTGATGGATCAGCTCAGAAAACAACACCCTGCTAATCTTCCTCCCCAGCAGCCATAAAACTGTCCTCCCGGTTCCTTCTGACAGGATTTACAGCAGCTCAAAGCATCCCTGGGCGGCTGGTGGGGGCCAGAGCCCCTCATGAGTGCTGGCCCTGCATCCTGGCAGTCAGGCAATGCCCCTGAATCTCTCAGCTTCCAGCCGCTCAATTTCCCTCTCCAAGTTACTGCTTCCCAACAGAAACTTTGCAGTTCCCCATCCTGCCCAGGTCAGTGTCCCCAAGGCCATATCTGACCCCCAGAGCTTCTTGCCAAGGTTCCATCCAGGCCACCCCAGGCAGCATCTCAAAAGGCAAAGATCTAAAGGGCACTGAATTGGGCAAGCTGCCATAGAGCACCTGTTGAAGGGCACCCACTTGTGCCAGACATGTAAAGTCTCCTGCACCAAGGCTGAGATGTTCTCACAGCCCTTCCCTTTGCTGGGCTGACCCCCGGGGATGGGGGTCAGACAGGGCAGGGGGTGACCTGCCTGTGGCTTTGGTCACAGCCTTGGTCATGGTCCCAGAAATGGTGGTCCCATGAGCAGCATCTCACCCAGCCACAGATCACCAAACTGTTTTCCAGCACTGAGGGTTTTCTGGGTCCGAACCCATTTAGGACCAAACACTGGGGGCTGCCCCACAACTGCTGGGCACAGCCCATGCCAGGTCCCTCCTGAGAAAGCACAGGGAAAGACTTTGAGAGCTGAGCAGTGGGAGTGAGAGGGCTGCCCCTACGCTCCCCCCAGCAGCCTATCCAAGTGGGAAACCGAAAACCCAGCGCAAGGCAAACTGTGCTGAGCCCCTGCCAAGAGCCACGGACAGAAATATCCTTGATTTCAGCAAGGTGTGAATAACTTTTGACACTTCTAGGGCTTATTGCCTTAAAAAAAAATCCCCCAGCAGCCCCCATTCACACTCGGCAGGGCTGTGTTTCATATGAATGGAATATATGAATCACTGCAAAGAATTTAAATGCTTCCCTGTACAAAGCAAAGCTCCCTCCCCTCTCCTGCTGCTGCGCCTGGGCTCCGTGCAGCCTAAAACAAAGAGATGGCAGGAGAGGGGACAAATCCCCATCCCCAGGCCTCTGCTTCTGCATGGGCAGAGCTGGGCACCCTCCACCACCCACTTCAACCCATCACCATCTCCTCTAACCACAACATTTGTGTTTTCCCAGATGCCGACAAGCTCCTGACAGCTCCCAGGTTCACGTCTCTGTGTGCCTCTCACATTTCGGCTCAGCTCCCACCCTTACATCCCAAACTTCAGGCTGGAACAAGCCAATAAAGAAAATCATTTAAGTTCAATTCCTCTGCCCAAAGAGGGCAACTCAGTGCCTGGCTGCTGAGGGGTGATTAGGTCACCCTGGCTGATGGAAATAAAGAGATTCTCCCTGCAAGAATCTCTCCCATTTTTCAGCAGTTTGAGTTTTGCTGCTTCTTTTCCCCTTGGGCAATAGGGTGAGGAGGAAAAATGTAACTGGAAGCCTGGAACAACCTCGTTGGGTTTCCAGCTGGGATCTTTCCCCTGGCATTGTGTCTCCAGCCCTGGCAGCTTGAGGGAAGCCAGGACAGGGCTATGAGCACCTCAAAGAGCAAAGGCAGAAGAGCTGAGCATGGCCGGAGACGGCCCCGGGAGCCCTCATCTTCCACTGCCCCTGGCCAAGGCGGGTCAGAACCATCACCCCAGTGCCCTAAACTCAGGGGATCAGGCTGGGAAAGGAGCAGCTTTGTTTCCCAGTGTCCCTCACGGACGGATCAGAACTGCATTTTTACAGAAGCAATAAAAATCCCAGGAATTCACCGGCCTTATGATTTATTAAACATGTTCCCAACAGCAAAGCTGCCCCTAGATCAGGAAAGATCTCCGGTGGGTTATTGCCTTGCCTGGGGCTACCACACAGGGGAGGGGATGGCTCCTGGCTTCTTGGGGACATTCAAAGCCAGGGGATCTGGTAGGTCAGGAGCCAATTAAGAGCAACGCTCTTAAAAACAGACAAATAAAGTCAGCACCTTGCATTTCCCAAGGTGTCGGTGGAAGGAGCTGCGGTGACCCGGCACTGCCACTACCCAACAACCGCTGGCTGCAGATGCTGGGAGCCATGGGAGGGGGATTGACCTCCTGGCGGGACCAGGGCACTGAGCAGCAGCAATCCCCAAAGGTCACAGAACTTTCCCCAAACACTTTTGTTCTCACAATCGTTTTTCGTAAGAGCAGAAAGAAAGAGCTGAGCGCTGGAGTATGGCTCGGTCTGTCTGCTCCCTGAGTACGGCAAAGCCTCGGAGTAGGGCTCGTTGGGAAAGGTGCAGGAGGGAAGGGGATCAGGGTAAAAGAAGAGATGAGAAGAGGGAAAAAGAAGGGATGAGAAGAAGAGGGGGAAAGAGGTAAGAAGAAGGGGGGTAAGGGATGAGAAGAAGGGGAAAATGGGATGAGAAGAAGGGGGGAAAAGGGGTGAGAAGGGGAAAAAAGGGGTGAGAAGAAGAGGAAAAAAGGGGTGAGAAGGGGGAAAAGGTATTAGAAGAAGGGAAAAAGAACCAAGAGAAGCAGCGGAGGCTCGGAGCGCACTTGGAAGAGCCATTCCAATATTCTTCTCTGCATGGGGAAAAGCAATCAGAGCTACAGGGACTCGTGACTGAGAAATCCAAGCGATTTGCTCCCGTCCGAGCCCAGCGGGACCGGCGCGGGAGGCTCAGGTGAGCACCGGGAACCGAGCGTCGAGAACCGAGGACCAGGGACCGGCGGGGCTCTTACCTCGGCGGAGCGCGGCTCAGGCGGGCACGGGCTGGCGGGGAGCAGCCGGGACGGGCCGGGACGGACGGGACGGACGGGTCGGGCACCCCCGCGGCGGGGCGGAGCGGGCCGGTGCGGGGCGGAGCGGAGCCCGGCGGGGCGGTGCGGAGGGGAGCGGGGCCGGGAGGTGCGGAGCGGAGCGGGGCAGGGTCGAGTCGGGCCGGGCCGGGCCGGGCTGGCTGACGGTGTGGGTTTTATTTTTTTTCTTCTTTTAAAAACTTTTTCCCCTCTCTCCCCGCCCCCCGCAGGTCGCAGCCCGGCAGCGCTTCTCCTCCGGTCCCCCCTCGGTGCAGAATAAATCACTTTCAAAGTGCGCCTCCCTCCCGCCCTCCGCCCCCCTGGGTGGGAGCTGTGGGCACTTGGCCCCTTCCTCATGAGGGCGGCGTGGAGCCCATGGGCACCGCACAGAGCCTGGAGCTGCTGCGGGGCAAGGATGCCCAGTGCCCGGGGGATGCTGGTGCCAGAAGTGGTGGGGAAAGAGCCCCTCCCCCGCCTGCTGAGAGCCCAGCACTGGGTTCTGGCCACATCTGGCACTGTCTTTCCTCTCCTCGGGCCAGTTGACAGCCCGGGGCTGAAACAGCTTGCTAAGTAAAGAAAGGAAAGAAAGAGAGAAAAGAAAGAAAACAAAGAAAAACAAGCAAGAAAGATGGATGGGTGGATGGATGGAGGTGGATAAATGGATGGCTGGAGGGATGGCTGGAGGGATGGCTGGATGCAGGCACAGGGAGCAGGAGGTGCTACCCTACTCTGCTATGGCAGGGGGGGGTCTTCTACTACCCTGAGTGGGAAAAGAGAGCAATGTGGTGCTGGTGCAGCCAGGTCTTGCTGCCTCTTGGCTCAGCAGGTTCAAACCATGCCCCAGCCCGGGGGCATCAGGATGCCCGCAGCCCTCACTGCCTGCCTTGCCCATCCATTGCCTGCAGCCCGCTTGTGAGGTGACAGGGATTCGGCGTCCCGCTGGCAGCCGCGTGCCTGGCACAGCCAGGCCACCGCTGGCATTGCCGCAGCCGTGGGATCCTCGCCATGTCCTGCGCATCGTGGCCGAGCCCGGGGGAGGTACAGGGCCCTGGTGTGCCCCGGGAGGCAGATTAGGGTTGCTGAGGCAACGGGCACGGAGAAAGCCCGTCTGGACCGAGCCGCCGGGGCGCACAAGGGTGTTTGTTTTCCGTATTAAGCGCTGGAGCAGGGGGGGCATCAGACGCCTAATCCCCCCTCAATGCCTTCCCTGGGCGAGCGGCCGCGGGCCAGACCCTGCTCCCAGGAATGCTGATGTGCTCTGGGGCTGGGATCCCCTCCCTGCTCCAAGCAGGCAGAGCTGGGGGTTCCACCCTTGTCTGGTGCCTGTTGCAGGCAAAGCAATTCCTGCTCCTGGTCGTAGCTGAGCCTGGCTGAACCATCACCTGCTGCGTGGGGACCGGCTGCTGGCACAAACCACTCTGCCACCAGCCATGCCCTCATCCTCCTCCCATCTACAGCCCCCGGTGCTGAGGAGCCCAGGCACAAGCACAGCATGGAGGGGCCTCCATCAGCATGATGGTGCCAGCAGAAGCAAACCAGCCTCGTTTAACTGGAGCACTCATGGGCGAAGCATTTCCTCTGCTCGCAGCCTCCTCAGCCAGCACAGACATTCCTCTGTCCCACACCACAAACCAACGCTTGCAGCCTCTCTCCATGATGGCCTCCCCACCTGCCATCACCCCCACACCACCTCTCTCCTCCATGCTTTGTCCCTCTGCCAGGATTTAGCCTGGAAGGCAGCCTGGCCATGCTGCCCTGGACACCTTGCCTCACCTGGCCAGGCTCCAACTCCATCCCTCTGTGGGTGCTTGCTTCATGCTTGGCCATGTCCCACTGGGGATGAGCATGGCTGTGCAGGCACATGCAGCCACAGTTGCTGGTGGCACTGGCACCCAGCACACAGCTCATCCCTGGGCATGGCTTGTCCTGGGACACAGTACATCCCTGGAAACACTTGTCCTGTGCCATGGCTTGGCCTGGGCACAGCAGCACACAGCCAGACACCAGCTGTGCTGATCCACTGCTGAGGGCTCTGCTTCCCAGTGGGAGAGGGAAGCTGGGCTTAGTGTGGGATTTAGCAGCTCTGTTGCTTCTAACCTCTGGCAGCTCTGTACCCGCCTGCTGTGCCAGGGCTCCGTGGTGGCCCCGGCCGCCCAGTGGTGTGAGAGATGCTGCCTCACAGACTGGCATTGAGCTCACCTTGCCAGTGGCTGTGCGTGAGCCGGCAAGGACCCCAGCACTGCAGCAGCACCAAGGCTTAGGTGCATGGGCACTGCTGCACCCAGGAGCTGCTCACAGGGTCCAAGGTTTGCTCCCTCCACAAAAAGCCCCAACCCAGTCACTTTGCTGCTCCACACCAGAGGAAGGAAAGAGAAGGAGGAGAAATAATTCAATCTAGGGCTGAGAAATGCCTTAACTTAATTTCGGCGGCTCACGGACGTAATCGAATCAGCCTCGCACGCTGGAACCTCCTGCCCATGTTTCCACAGGATGGATAATTGTGCTCTGAAAACCAGCCCGTGGTGCTCATCAGGAAAATCTGCCGCGGGGCTGGGAGGGGGCCAGGGGCTGGGCTGGCAGCTGGGAGCAGAGCCCCATTGTGCTGGCATCCACGTGCCACAGCATCCCCACGGCGGGAGAGGCTGAGCCCCACCAGCTACGTGTGCCAGGGTGCTCGCTCAGCTGACTGGCAGAGCTGTACCAGGCTGTGCCGGGGGCAGGGATGGAGTCTGGGGTGCACCACTCTGGCGTGCAGGCAGTGAGAAGCAGGTGAGAGGCGGCCCAGGCGGGAGGAGGCCGGGCAGTGAGCGGCGGTGCCGGCGCAGCGCTGGGCGAGCCGCGGCTCCGTGTGGAGCGCGGTGCCAGATCCCAGCCTTCGGGAACATTCAGTGATGGATTAAATGCAATCTGACTACCACTGTGGGAGGTTGGAGAGAATTACTTCATACAAATGCACTTCGGAAAGTATTTAGAGTCAAATTTTCAAAAGCCCCTGAACGATTTAAGAGCCAAAATCCCATTTTCCAAAGTCACTTAAATGAGCAAGAAAAGATCAGCAAAGAACACAGGGCAGGCAGCCGGGGCCTGGGGCAGAGGCTGCGGTGGCTGCGGTCACAGCATCCCAGAGCAGCTGCTCTGCCAGAGCATCACCAGCTATGACGCCAGAGCATCACTGGGGCCACCACAGCCTTCATCTTGCAAGATTCAAGGATGCATCAGCCCCCTCCCTCCCCGCCCCGAGATGCATCTGCTATGTCTCTGACCCAGGGGTTCTGCCTGGGCTGGGGCTGGGTGCCATGCATCAGCTAGCAGCAGCCAGGCTCTGCACCCGCAGCAGCCGAGGGACCACCACAGCCACCACCAGCTCCAGGCATGAACCACTCCAGGGCAGAAAGGGTCCCCGCCTGTAACGGGAGAAGGCAGGGCTGAAGCTGGGAACCGCAGGGCTCCTTCCCTTTACCTCACAACCACTGCAGCCTCCTAAAATCATCTCTGGTTCCCTGTTCAGCATCCTAATGAACCACGAGGGCAGCTGGGACCCTCTGAGGCAGCAACCATGGAGACTTGACCCCCCCCCAAAGAGTAAATCCCAAAGCAATTAGCTTTGCAAGCTTCGGCCAGGCTGGTGGAGGTTCCACATTCCTTGGTGGCTATAAAGCTCTTTACTGGGATTGTTTTTCTGTGCAAGCCCTGCCCGGGGTACACATGGCCACAGCTCCCTGTGCCTTTGGTGCATCTCATAAAAACAACACTCTCAGCACGTTGACTTTGCTAGAGCTGAAAAGCAGTGGGTTTATACACTTCCCCTGATAGAAAGCATAAAGGATCTGAGACAGAATTCTTGCTCCAGGATCCTTTACAATTCCTGGAGGACATTTTTGGGAAGGGAAGGGTTGTGTTTACTTTGGCAGCTGACTCCGCTCCCATACACATGTGCATGGAAAAACTGCACTCACCTAAGGTTTCCACAGCTCCCTCTTCTGCAGAGAGCCAGCCCAGGTGGGAGCTGGTGAGCCCAAGACCACTGCTTGGCAAGGGCATGTTGGACCGAGAACTGTAGAGGAGCTGGAGCTAAAACCTCTGCCCATGGCAGCTGCAGAGGCTGCTGGACCTCCTTAGGCAAATGTTTGCTTAGAGCCAGTGAGAAGTGAAGCTCAACTGCTGCAGTTCAGGGAGTGAAGAGGAGGTGAAGGAGAAGGGCTGCTGGGCAGTACTGGTGAGAGGGAGCAGGAATTGGAGGAAGAGTAGGAGCAGAAGCAGGAGCAGGATGTCTCTGGCCCCACGCCACTGGTGGGTTGCGTGGATAGGAAGGACATGGCCCCAGGGCCAGTGGTGGAGTGTCCCAGAGGTCTTGGCCATGCCCTGACCAGGAAGACAGCCAGCACAAGGCAGCCCCTTGGCTCGACAAGGTGTTGGGACAGGGGTGAGGGGTGAAGTGACCCCCACTGCTGTTAAACACAGCAAATGCAAAGCAGACACAGAAACACTGCCTCAGGGTCTGGCTTGAAACAACTCAGCACGGGCCCAGGGATGTGAACAGCAGCAGCAGCTGCTCCTGTGCTGGCTGAGCTTGGAGCTCTTGTGTCCTGCCCAGAACCACGATGGCAGCTGATGGAAACCAGCCCACAGCCCTGCCAGCCGTGCTGGGGCAGCAAGAAACCAGCCCACAGCCCTGCCAGTCATGCTGGGGCAGCAAGAAACCAGCCCACAGCCCTGCCAGTCATGCTGGGGCAGCAAGAAACCAGCCCACAGCCCTGCCAGTCATGCTGGGGCAGCAAACTGGGGACGTTCCCAGTGAATACTCCCTCTTGGGTGGTGTTTTTCCTGGACACTTTAATTCCCAGCTGCCTTCTGCAGGAGGCTGCAGTGCTGCACACCTTACCCATGGCTGTGGTCCCCCAAGGGCAGCCAGGAGGTGTAGTGATGGTTGTCCTCACACATCAGCCTCAACGACCTGTTGGGGCAGGAGGGGAGATGGTAAAATGCAGCTCCCCTGGGGAACAGCAGCGTTTGTGAGCATGAAATCTATTGGCAGAGCATCTGTCAGCCTCTCCAGCTTCACCCAACCCAGCTGCCCAAGAGCCCAGGAGGAGATGTGGCAGCCTCAGTGCTCACCACAGGTCAAGGTAATGGTTAGTAGCCAGAACCAGGCACCATCCTCACGATGCCCCAGCCGGATGTGCCCCAGGTGCCCCCAGCCCCCTCCTGGCACCTCTCCCCACCCTGCCCTGCAGCCTTTGCGTGGCTGCTGCGATGAATTCAGCACCAGCAGGACAGGAATAAATCCACTCATTGGCACGTTGTAAACTCATCACGTGCTGGGGAGGCACATTCCAGCCCACCATAAACACCCCTGGCTATGAGCTAGTAAATCTGCCAGCGGGGGAGCAGAGGCACTGAGTGCCAGGGGCTGCTCCGTGCCTGGGCCAAGGCCACCCCAGCACCCATCCCTGACAGGATGTGTCTCAGGAGAGCAGACTCCTCAGGCTGCTGTCACCGTCCCAGTTTGCATCCCTCCTCCTTAGAATCATAGAATCAGCCATGCTGGAAGAGACCTCCAAGCTCATCCAGCCCAACCAACCAGACCATGGCACTAAGTGCCTCATCCAGTCTGTTCTTGAACACCTCCAGGCACAGCGACTCCACCACCTCCCTGGGCAGCCCATTCCAATGCCAATCGTTTCCTGCACCAGCGACTGAGTGGCTGCTGCCATCTGCACGCTGATCCCAGAGGAGCTGGAGATCCATCCCATGGGATGAAGGCAGAGTCCTGCAGCCCGTTTGGGAGCTACCCTGGGGTTCTGCTGACCTTCCTGAAGTGCACAGCAGCACAAGAGGAGGTTTGCTGCTCCCGGTGCTCTGCTGTGCTGCTGAAACGTTTATGCAGTAAACTACTTGTAAAAGAGCAAAAGAAATAACGTTTTATTATCCAGCAAACAGCTGCTGCTTCGTTTTATGGGGGTCATTCTCTGAGGAGGTCCAGCTGGAGGAGCAGAGGCACAAAGCTCAGGTCCTGGTGGGCTCCAGACTCGTGCCCCGCCCCCAGCTAAGCATCCCGCGGTCCCCATCCAGCCCACAGCAGCAGAGATGGGTGGCAGCAGTGGGCACCACCCGGAGAAGTGCACTTGTTGCTGTATGATTTTTATCCACTGCTGGGGCTGGCAGCAGGTGGAGGCTCTGCTCAATGGCTGCTGGGGAGGGGCTGCGTCCTGTGGCACCCCCAGAGCTGGCAGCGAGGTCAGGTGGTGTGTGAGGAGCTGTGGAGGGCAGGGAAGGGAGCAGGGATCTGGGCTGGTTCCCATCACCTTGCCAGGAAAGGAAACCAGGACACAGCTGCTGTTCCCAGAGGAAGTCCAGTGCTTGACCATGGCATCACCAGTGCCCAGAGCCACAGGGCAGGGCTGCAGCATGTGGGTGCCAGCCAGGTGTGCCAGGACTGCTGCAGCCCCCAGCACTGCCACATGAAGGGTCACTGTGGGGTTTGGAGTCCCTGGGCATCACTGGGGGATGGGGTCCCTGTGGCAAAGTGAGCACTGACAGGGACAGGCAATCATGGGGACAGGTCAGCTCTTGTACTTGATGTCTCCCTTCCTCCTTCCCCACCACTTGACCCCTTTGTGCTGATGGGAGCCACATGGGCATGACTGAGGCATCCCCGTGCCAAGGCTTGTGCCAGCGCTGGCATTGGGGTGCAGGATGCTGCCTGCCCTGGCAGCACAGAGCTCCCAGCAGCTCCAGCCCTCTGTGAAATACTCTGTTACTTGGTTATGGAACAGCGAGTGGCTCCTCTCCAGGTGGCACATGGCAGAAGCCAAATCAGCCCCGTGCCTCTCAGTGACTGCCCCACTCAGCCAGCATGGGCAGGGACTGGCAGAGCAGTGGGAACCCAGCTCCCCTCACCCACGCTGCCACCCCAGCCATGAGGACTGAGGCAATGATTAATTAATTAGGCTCATTACTGAGGCTGCCATCTCCCTGAGCAGCTTTTCTGCAGAGCAAATGTGCCAAGGCTGTGCACACTTGTGGAGGGCAGTGCCAGCAGGTCCTGGCACCTTTGCCACGCTTGGCATGCTGAGGTGTCCCCTGTGGCTCAGTACACCCCAGTGTGGTGCCACTCCAGCTGCCCACACCATGTCCAGTCTGCCCAGGGTGAGAGCAGCCAGACCCAAGCCTGGTGCCATGGTGATGCAGTGCCAGGCTGCTGCAGTGCTGTGGTGCCCCAGTGCTGTGGTGTTGGACTGGTTGCTGATGGGAGGTTATACTGGGAATGCAGACCTGGGGTGAGCACTCAGCACCCCACTGGGGAGGAAGAGGAGGAGGTTTTACCTTTTCCATGCACAGGGATAGATCTCCCTCACGCTTGGTGCATGCAGACTGGAATCAGTGCAGAGTGGGCAGCAGGGTGAACTGGGATGGCTCCTGCAGTGCAGTGGGGCTCAGGCAGGGCAGGGTGTGGGCAGGGCCAGCCCCATCAGGCAGCAGAATGGTCTCACCTGGGACCTTTTCCTTGATCTGCTCTTAACAACAACACTGCTGAGAGCCCTGTTTGGGTGGGAGCTGCCCTAGCAGCATGGTTGAGGCTTGGCTGTGCCTTGCTGCCTTTGCCCTGTGCTAGCTGATAGTGACCCTGCCTGAGCCCTGCCCAGCCAGTGTGACCTGGTGATGACTTTGTGCTGGGATGGGTGTAATGAGCTTTGGAAACCAGCACCCTGATCCATGTCCTTCCCTCTTCCCAGCATAAATACAGGACATGGCTGCTGCAGCCTTGGACCCAGGGCTGAATGTACTCCGTGGAGTCAGGTGAGTGCTGATGGTGGCTCCTGGGCATGTTCATGTCATCCTCCCTTTGCTTGCAGGGGCTGGAGGGGACTGGAACAGCTGAAACCTTTCTACTGGGGTGAGGCAGAAGCACCCAGGATTCATGGAGGAGCAAACAAGTGGCTGGTGGGGCTGGGGTTGGCTATGGGAGTGGGGCCAGGCACAGCCTGTGCAGGGTCCAGTTGTGCCATGGGACACCTAAAGCACAGATGTGCAAACCTTGGCACTGTCCAGCAGAGATGGAGGTGGCATGGTGCTGGTAAATCAACTCCATGCCAGGATAATCTCTTGGCCAGGCAAGGAGAGATTTCCCCAACTGAGCTACCATGGTGGGCAGCAGCCCTGTGGGGTGAAGGTGGCTGTCCAGGAGTGGGGGGCATTGCTGGGGGCAGATGTGGTGTTGGTCACTTCTTGGTATCTTTCATAGAATCAGGCAGAGTTGGAAGGGACCACAAGGAGCAGCCAGTTCCAACCCCCCTGCCATGCCCAGGGACACCCTACCCTAGAGCAGGCTGCACACAGCCTCAGCCAGCCTGGCCTCAAACACCTCCAGCCATGGGGCCTCAAACACCTCCCTGGGCAACCCATTGCAGCCTCTCACCACTCTCCTGCTCAACAACTTCCTCCTCACCTCCAGCCTCACTCTCCTCACCTCCATTCCCCCCAGTCCTGGCACTCCCTGAGAGCCTCAAAAGTCCCTCCCCAACTTTTCTGTAGCCTCCTTCAGATACTGAAAAGCCACAAGAAGGTCCCCTGGGAGCCTCCTCTGCTCCAGCCTGCACAGCCCCAACTCTTTCAGTCTGTCCTCATAGGAGAGCTGCTCCTGGCCTCGGGGATGGGGAGACCTGAAATGCTCCCTCCTCCTGCTGCAAATAGGAGCCCCAGAGTCCTGCTTAGGGATCCTGACCTCACTCCAGCAGCGGGTCACAGATGGGGTCACAGACAGCAGAGCAGTCCCCTTGGGGTCATCCCCCAGGATCTCGTGGGGGTCTGGCAGGGTCTGGCAGTGCTGAGCTGAGCTCTCCCGGGCTGTGCAGGCAGCACCCCCTCCCCACTGACAGGTTTTAGACTTGAGTCCTCAAAAATGCAAAAAATGCTCTGGGAATCAAGGTTGGCCTGAAGAGTTTTGATCTTTTCACAATTGCTGCAGTGCTGCTGTAAGTACATCCAGATGGCTGCAGACCACACAGAGGCAGCTCGCCCTGCTGCCGCCACCACGGCCACCTTTGGGCCACCGCGGCCCGCGCTGGGGGCACCGCTGGGAGATGCCAGAGGGCAGAGCTCGAGGATGCAGCAGCTTGAGCTGAGTGTCATTAGGGGTTGCCACTAAGAGATGTCTGCAGGGTGAGCTGTGCCCCAAGGTGCATGGGTGGCTCTAAGAGGTGCTGAGCAGAGGCATCCCCCTGGCTTGTACCTGGAGCAGGGATGTGATCTCTGGCACAGCTTTGCTGGATGCAGCAGGGAGCTGAGCATTGTGAAGCCATAATTACAGATCAGCTGCTGAGAAGTGATGTCAAACTGTGTCTTGAAACCACTGGCTCTGTCCTCTTGGCTCCTGGCATGATCTCTGCCATGGGTTGTGATGGTTCCTCAGGCTGTCGACCCACTGGTGGCCTGGGGAGCTCATTTGCTCTTCATTTGGGTTCAGTGTTGCTAGTGTTGAAACTTCCAAAGGGAAGGGAAATGAGGGGTGAGATGCATCACTGGTAGCTGCTGTGCCTGCAGAAACCTGGGCAGGGCAGAGCTGGGCTTGTTCTGGTGCTTTTGTTGTGTCTTGGAGCTGAGGATGGATGGATGCATGGATGGATGGATGGAGGCAATGGCTGCTCCCAGCAGTATGTGCCCAGGACACTGGTGGATACCCCTCAGGGTGCTCCCAAAGGGTGCCCAGTACCTACACATGGGTGCTTTGCTTGCCTCCAAGGGCAGCAGTGTGGTACAGCAGAGCTGTGCCCAGTGCAGGTGTTCTGGCCCCACTGTAGGTGCTGGTGCCAACCCTCTTCCCCTGGCTCCCCAAGAAGTCAGGGAAGTGATGCTACATTGGCTGGAGAGCTCATTTTAACACCACCACCCCCAGTTGCTTTACTTGTGCTCAGAGCTGTAATGGGAGCAGTGCTGCGAGGAGGTGCAGGCACCTAGATCCAGCTGGGTGGAGGGGCAAGGGCATGGCTGGGGGGGTCCTTCTGCCTGCATGGACTTGGCTGGGGCACCCCAGTGCTGCCAGCTCTGACTCCTGGTCTCGTTCCTTGCAGGAGTGAGAATGTGTTTAGCCAAAGCTTGCTCCTCAGGGAGCAAACCCATGGTGGCTTTTGTTGAAAAGCAAGAGCATTTCTAAGGAGATCAGAATTTCCTTTCCTGAAAGCCAGTTCCCAGGAAGGAAAACATGTTTGGACCAAAAGCTGACACCCAGCTCTCTGTGCTCTAGCCAAGAGCAGAAGATAAAGCACTGGTGCTGTGAGGCAAGTGCCTTGCCCAGCTTTGGTCCTCCCCAGTGGCATCTGTGCCAGCCATGGTCCCCCCGTGATGGTGCAAAGGGCCACTCCCACCTGGCATCACCCCAAAGCCAGCCTGGCTGCTGGCACAAGGCTCCTGTGGTACCTGGCAGGGATGCTCCCAGCACCCAGCCTGTTCCTCCTGCTCCTCCCCATCACCTGAAGGCAGGTCCCAGTCCCATCCCTGCTCCCCTGCTCCCCTCCTGTCGGGGCCGTGAGCCGTGGCCATGCTCTTCCTCCCCTCTGCTGCCCACCAGACCGAGGAAGTTGCAACCGCAGAGCTCTTGAAAGCATTTTTGGGTAGAGACCACCGGTACTGAGAGATTAAAATTGCTGTTGTTTCTTCCATTACTCAGCTTTCCTGAATTATGGGGTGTAATACTCAGGGAGTGGGAATAATTAGGGGAGAACAATGGCAGGCTTGAAGGCTTAACTACGCCTGTGTGGTGCTCCCAGCCGGTCCAGCCTGCTGTCACATTTCTCTAGGCCTCCATTTTCCACAGCCCCTGCCAAGCCCTTTCCACCACGATGCCCACTCCTTGGCTTCCTCATTCCTTAGGCTCTGCTCCCTGGTCCAACTGTCCCTGGTAATGCTCTGCTCCCTGGCTGCCAGCCAGCACCCATGGCATGGCCCCCTGTGCCCAGCCTGATGGAGATGCTGGAGCCTGGAGGATGCAGGAGCCCAGGGGAGGGAGCTCAGGGGATGTGGAAGCTCAGAGTAGAAGGGGGATGCTGGAGCCTGGGGTAATGGGATGTAGGAGGCTAGGGGGATGTCAGAGCCCAGGGGAAGGAGGTGTAAGTAGGCAGGGGGATGTCAGAACTTGGGGTAAGGAGATGAAGGAGCTTGGGATGCAGGATAATAAGGGTAGGAGGATGCTGGAGGCTGGGGGGACATGCAAGAGCCCAGGACAGCCTCTGTTGCCACTTTGTTCCCTCCAGGCTCTTTTGTGCTCCTCCACACCAGGTAGGCAGAAGTTCCATCAAGACTTAGTGCTCTGCTGTCAAGAAAGCTGCTGGGTTTTTCCCCTCTGCAGGGGGTGCCCCTCCAGCTCCTCGGTGGCATCTTGCTCAAGCATCTTCCCAGCAAAAGCTCACCACTGCAGGACCTGGGGGAGCAATGATGCCCAGGCAGGGAGCCACAGCCCAGAGCAGAGTCAGCCTCGTGCCCAGCAACTTCTCCCCAAGCCCTTGGACATCAGTGCTAGTGCCAATTAAAACTAAATCAACATTTTCTGCCTGGAGAAAGAGACATTGTTCTGGTGAGCACTTTCCCCAAGCAAGCTGCCCTGTCTTGGCTGCCCACATGTGACAGCCAATGGGATCCTGAGCTGAGATGAAATTCTGAGGCTTTGCTGCTCTTGCAGAGGGGAATGGGTTGAAATGTTCAGATCTTTTGCTTCTCTGACTGTTAACAGTTGGGAAGCCTTGACCACAGCCCATTCCCTCCATCCAGTCATCTGGCAGGGTCCTGTTTGTGGCAAGCTGTTCATCGTGATGGGGATGGGCTGGGGGCTCCTGTGTGACCCTTGGTTGGTGCCATCAGTGGCTGGCACAAAGTGTTTGAAAAGTAACCCACTCACCCCAGGCCCTGCTGCAGGACAGGACACTGCAGGCTTAAACTGCTAGAGGAAAGATTTCATCTAGAAATTGGCAGCTCTGGGGGGCAGCTGAGGAGGGACTGAGTTTCCTGGGGCAAGGAGAGAAGCTCCATCACTGTGTTCAGAAGCCTGGGTCAGCCCGGGGATGGGCTGGGAGCAGCTCCTGGGATGAGTTGGATGTCCTTCAAAACTCGGCTTGCTGTGGCCAGGGAAGCACAAACCATTTCAGCAGCTCCATTCCTTGGAAGCCACAATTAAAACTATTTTAAAAGAAAACAAACATTTCTCATCAAAATGCCTGTCTGCTCCTAGCCTGCAGCTGAAGCTCTTGGCACGGGCAGAGGCTGCTCAACACCAGCAGCTTTCTGAGCTGCCTTGGGGCAAATCTGCCCGAGCTGGACTCGGAGCCCTGACCGTGTTTAGTAACCAGCCCCTGGAAATTTGGCACTGTTTGTAGGAGATTTGTAAGGAAGACTGGATGAGAGCTGCCCAGGAATTCTCCAGGGTCCCTGTTTGGAAAGGCTGGATGGGAGCTGCTCAGGTCTCTCTGGGAGTCGTTGTTCCTGGGCTGTCGGTGAGCTCACAGCTTCGGTGTCTGCAGTGCAAAGCAGCTGCAAGGGCTGGCTTCATCCTGCCAGCACTCCTGCACCCACTCAGATGGAGCCTGGTCCCACAGGACTGCGTCTCCATGCTGCATCCTGCAGCCTGGGCAGCTTCCGGAGGGGCACAATGCTGCTGCCGGCAGGACAATAGCTGCTGTGGGTTTAATTATTGGGGTTTAGTTGTGTGGAGCAGGAGGGGAAA
The DNA here is from genome assembly GCF_015220805.1 of Pogoniulus pusillus. Lineage (NCBI taxonomy): Eukaryota > Metazoa > Chordata > Aves > Piciformes > Lybiidae > Pogoniulus > Pogoniulus pusillus. The sequence goes on from NC_087300.1 coordinate 4,286,342, forward strand.
CTGAGCAGCGAAGCCGCAGGGAGAAAGGCAGAAGGGATGGGCTTTGGCTGGCTGCCCGGTGGGAGGTGTGGTGGGCATGGCTGGGCCACCCCTTGGGCAGCAGAGCGCCGATGTCCTCGCAGGTCACGGCACTGGGAATGGCGGCACGGCTTGGCTGCTGTCAGTCTGTCTGTCCTCCTGTGACTGCCTTGCTGTTGCCCAGGGCTGTCCCTTCCCACCGCAGCCTGGCATGACCAGCTGCTGTGTGGCATGGTGACTCTGGAGGGTGCAGTGGCACACCGAGACAACTCCAGTCCCCTGAACGTGTTGGTGGTCCAGGCTGTGCCCAGGAGCGGGGACGCTTCTGGCTGCGTTTCCATTCCAGCACATCAGCAGCTGCCTGCGCCGCAGCGTCGGCTCTGCGCGGGCTGGATCGGCTCGGCAGCCGGGCAGAGGGCGGGAGGAGGGTGTCTGTCCTGCTTAGGAAACACGAAACAATGAAAGAGGAACAATGGAGCCTCCTTCCCTTTTCACCCCAAATACCAAACGCTACCAAAACGCGGCACAGCTCCTGTGTCCCCTGGCCTGAGGAGAGGAACTGCAGCTTCCTCCTCCTCTTCCTCAGCCCTGACAAGGGATGCTGCAGAAGGGTGGGTGCCAAGGAGTGTTGCCAAAGGGCTGCCCTGACCCGCTGCTGCTGCCAGCGGGCATTGCCAGCTTTGGAAGCCACGTTTGGGCCAGGGCAGTGTTTTTTGCAGCGTGGCTGTGTCTCAGGAAAAGGTTTTGTGAGCTTCCCACACTTTGCAGTGGCCTGGGGGCTGGGCAGCTTCCTTACAGCACCCAAGGACCCAAATCTGCCCAGCTGCTTCATTTGATACCTGTGTGGTGCCAAGGGCAGGGAGGTGCTCAGATTGAGCAAAACAGGAACAGATTGAGCAGGAATGGATCCATGCCTACCTGAGCTCACACCCTGGGCATTCTCGTGCCTGATGCATGCCAGCCATACAGAGGAGCTGCCATCCCTGGTGCACAAGCTCTGGTGGGTGAAGCATCCTTCACACGGCCCCAGCAAGCTCCCAGCACCCCAGCCAAGCACATCTGGCTGAAAGCTGTGGGAGCTGCCCCGGCGCTGAGGACACCAGTCCAGAGACGCTTCCCTCCCGGAGAGATTCCCCACCCCGGCCAGGATTCCCTCCCAGCACCATCCCTGCCCCATCTGCGGGTGCTCAGCTCTCAAAGGGATGGTGTCCAGAACTGCTTTAGGTGGCAGGAGCAGGACTTGGAGCTCTGCTTCCCACCAGTGAGGGAAGGCATCTCCCACCTCCAGGGTGATGTGAGGACGGGGTGAGGGTGCTGTAGGCATGGGGTGGTGCAAAGCGTGGCTGAGCTCAGTGGCAGCTCTGCCACTCTGTGCTGTGTGGTCAGAGAAGGGCAGCAACAAACAGCCCTCACCAGCTGCCTGCATCAAAGCAGGGCACAAGCCATGGGCAAGCTGGGAGTGGCAGCCAGGTTGCCCTCATGCTGGGCAGGTGAACTGGCTTAAGCCCTCAAGCTGGACCCTGCTAAATCATGCATTGGACTTGGGCTCCTGCCAGTGCATGTCATCAGAACACCAGCCAAAGTCCTGCTTGCCCGCGGGAGCAAATGGTGCTGGAGCAGAGGCTGTTAAAGCTGCTTCTGCCCTCTGTGGGCACCACATCATAACTAGAGCCTTGCCAACCCATCGCCCTGGGAGCCTAGGATGGGGCTAGGACGTGGCATGGGGTCTGGGTGATGCAGAGTCCATCTGCTGCCATCATGGGGTGGGGGAGAGCCTGGCATGAGCAGGCAGGGACCAGGCATGGCAGGAGGCACAGCAAGGGGCTTGCCCCATGCACTGGGCTCTGGCAGCATCACTCTCCCGGCCCCCCCCTCCTCCCCCAGCCTGTGTGCTGTGTCCCATGTCCCCTCCTCGACTTGTTGCTGTTGTCATCTCTAATACCACGCAGGGCTACAAGAGGCTGCAAGTGGCCTCTTTTCCTGCCAGGTTAAATCCTCCTCCAGGAATGTCTATTATTCCCACAAGTCAACTTTTCTCCTCTGTGGTATGTGTCCAGGGGTCAGGGCTGGCACCACATGAAAGCAAAGGGTATTCAATAACCTAGAGCCGTGGAAAGGCTTTAGTCCAACTCCAAGCATGTTTGGGGTTTTATTGGTGCAGGATGCCTTTCCCCATTTGTTTCCTATAAACAGCACATGGTAAGATTTAGTAGGTTTCAAACAGAGCTTTTTGCATATTCTCCCTTGTCCACAACGAGCTGCTGGGTAGTAGACAGCTTTAATTTACCTAATGTAGCTTTTGCTTTTTCTTCTTCCAGAGGGTCTAGGCTGGTTTTGATCCACTCATCCCGAATTACTACGCGGCTCTAATTCTCAGAGGGAGCTGGGATCCCAGTCCCCAAAGGGGCAAAAGCCTTCACTTGCTTGTTGGAAGGAAGGAAAAGGACTCACTGCAAAATAACTCCCTTTTAGCTGTGACATCAGTGAGGACATGGAGCCTCCCAGGCAATTGGAGCCAGGACCCAGGTGAGCTTTGGGGATGTTTGGGGTCGTTCTGGCTGTCGAGGCTTGGCTCTGGCCTCCAGCTGGGTGGGTGACACATGATGCTTAGCAGCTCCATCCAAAAAGATACTTTACTGCACAAGCTGCCACTGCCTCTTCCTGGGGGCACTCGGATGCCTTCAAGGTGGTTTTTCAGCACCACGAATACCCACAACCAGCAGGTCTCAGCTCTCTGCCTCGGACTGGCACTGGTGGGTCCCTGCCAGTGCCCACACACATACGTGAGTATTGACAGGGCAGAAAAAGGCCCCTCCTCAAAGCAAACATTGACTGTCTGGTTTCCCAGTGCTGCCCATCAGCCCCCCAGAGTCCCACCCCCAGCCCCTCCGTGCACTGAATATGGGGCAGGTTTCCCTCAGGAGCAGCTTTCACCGCGCCAGCAGCCGCATTCTTGCTGCGGAGCTGCGGTCGCCCTGCCAGCCCCGCTCCACGCTGGCATCTGCGTCACCCAACACAAAGGCAAGAGGGCACCAGAGCTGACACCGAGATTCTTTTAATGCAGTTGCTTTCAAAATGCAGCCTTAAAATGACTTAGAATGGTCAACAATGATGGGGGGAAAGGATTTTTTTGATCTCTGCAACGCAACGCTGGCAGCTTTGCCTCTCAAGCCATCAGCCACTCCCTGCCCCAGTATTACTCTCCAACTGCTTGTACAGCAACTTACTGCTCTTTTGCAGGGCAGACCTCCCACCAAAGGGACTCATTTGGCCACAAAATGGGATGGAGTGAGCTGTGCAGCACCCAAGTGACCCAGTGTTGAGCTGGAGGAGCCGAGTGAATGGCAGCAGAGGTGGTAGTTTCCTCCCTCTCACCTTACACTCAGGCACAAACCCACAAAGGCTGTTTGAGCCACCAGCTCCTTGAAAGAGCCAGCATCAGCTGTAAGCTCTTTGTTCCCGGTGGATCTGCCTTCATGGTATGTAAAGTGAGTGGAGAGCTGCCCTTCTGGCTGAGCAGGGTGGCAGAGGAAGTTGATTTTCCAATCTCTCACTCTCTGAGCTCCCACACTACCCTCGTGTTTGTTTTACAGAGCAGCAGGTGCTCCAGCCCGCCCAGGCTCTGCCAACTCAACTAACAGGGGAAATTCTGTGGTAGCCTAAACATCTGTGAGGATCCAGCCCCAGCACCACCTCCTCACCCAGCAGTGTTTACACAGGGTAACAGGAGAACAGACTCGCCCTGCTGAAAGCAGTTGAGAGCTTCAGTTTGGGCTTTCTTTCTTTCATTCCTGGACTTGCCAGGCAGCGACTGGGCTGTGCAGAGACTGCAAATACCAGTGGCGTTTCAGCCCCTTTCTCCTTTTCTCCACTGTGATGGTGCTGCTCTTCCAGGAAAGGAGTTAAGAGATGGATGGGGAAGAGACACCACAAAGGCTGAGGCGCCATGAACCTCTAGAACCCGCCAGTGCTGTGTGATGCTGCTGCTCCCAGAGAAAAAAGGAGCTTCCCACACACTGCCAGCTCTCCCACAGCACCCCTTTGTACCAGGCATGTGTTTTACCAGTAACTCCAGAACAAAATGCAGGAAGCCAGCTTGGGCTACAGAAGTACCACGTGCTGATCTTGGAATGAATTCTAACCCTTCTTTTAAGGACAGCGTTTAACAGTGAATGAGTGGGCTCTTACAGCTCAGTCTCCAACTCTGGTAGTAGAACTTGGATGCAGATTTGAGCAGTAGCTGTTGCACAAGCAAACACCACAATTAGAAACTTAAGCATAGAAAGAGTCCCCAGGGGAGTATGAAAAGACATCAACCCACGAAAATGCTTCAGGATGACCCTGTGGAATAAACGGCGACCAGACAATCGTCCTCTGCAGAAGATGGAAGGAAGAGTAGAAGAATAGAATATAGTAACATCTTAAACAGTCAGTGGTGAGTCCATCTGCACATAGAGGGGCACTAGATCCCTACAGATCTGTGACAAAAGCTAATGGCCAAACCCAGCTGGTCCCCTCCAGTCCCAAAGGAAGACTGGGCCGAGGGTCACTCTTCACCAGCTGGGAGATTGTCTTCGATCCGCCTGATGAACTTCATCCGGATCTCGGTGACGCTGTCACCCTTCAGCGTGTCCTGGACAAACTTCACATCCACAGCCATCTGAACCTGGGTGATTGGAGAGAAGAGTGGTTACCTCCATCCTCTAGGAGCCTTCTGATCATGAGGCACCAACTTGGGCACTCTGAGGGCAGGATGTGACATGATGAGCTCTGGAGAACAGGCATTGTGCAGATCACACCCTCCTTGTATGCTGCGATCTACAGGGTGGAGAGCAGGTACCTTGCCTCAGCAGAAGTACCTCCTACAGCAAGAGTGAGACTGCTGGTGATGGGAGAGCAAAGTTCAGGGCCCAGCTAACCCTACTGCTCCAGGCTACATATCCTGCCCCATGTGTTCCTCAAACATTTCAGCTAAGCAAGATAATCAGAACAGATCCCAAAACCTGAGATAGAGCTGGGCTCTTGTTCCAGCCACTTCCCACCTGGAGCTCTCAGCAGCTACAAAGTGAGGACTCTGCAGCTTCATTAAAATTCAAAGAGGTGCTGCTAGTGCTTGGGTCAGAAGATGAAGGGGCCTGGGCAGCACCTCCAGGACTCACAGCTGCCATATGCAAGGCAGCTGAGCACTCCTGTGTCTCTGCTCTCCTCCTGGGAATGAGTTTCCAGCCCAAAGCAAACACAGAAGTCACAGACACAGACTAAACAGCAAAGTATCTGCTGAAGCTTTGGTTATTCTTAGATCTCCTGAGGGGAGAGAGGCTGGCTCACCATTTCCAGGGCACCTCGCAGCACTCCACACAACAAGTTGGAGTAGATGAGAGAAGAGTGGTTGTCAGGGAGCTCCACGAAGTCCACCAAGGGGTTATTTTCCAAGATCAGGGAGAACTCATCGCCTCCAGGACTCCAGTTGGTGATGCTTGGAGTGATGCCCAGGTACATTTTAAATGCTATCTGTTATGTCAAACAGAGCATGAACAACACAGCCCACAGAGCAGCAGCACAGCTTTGATCCTTGTACTTGAGAACAACACATCTTCCACCCAGCTCCCACTAGTCTGCAGCAGTTAGAGATCTAACTGTCCCTTTTTCCTCCCCAAAACCCTCAGTCAAACCCTCAAAGCAGTGCTGTGAGCAGCAAACACTCCACCCTGACCTGCAGAGCTGCACCCTGGTGATTACCTTTGAGATGACATCCGCAGTCTCACGGAAATCATGGCACCTCCCAACGTTGGAGCGGGCCAGGAAGTCCTCTATGAGCCGAACTCCAATGTTGTAACCCCTGCAAACACACAGAAAAGCAGCAGCTGCCGAGTGGGCAGAGCAAATGTGGCTTCAGAAAAAGCCCCAGCAAAGCACAGAGGTGCCCACTGCCACCCTGAGCTCCCTGCTGCAGCAGGGCCACTCACATTTTGTCCAGCTGCTTGTTGACATCCTCGTCGTTCTCGTAGTCCTTGCAGAGCTGGGTGACCAGAGCACCATAGGTCAGCGTGAAGAGCTCTGAGTTCTAGGCAGAGCAGAAGAGATTCAACACAAGGCACAGAGAAAAGTGACCAAGCACTGACTGCTTGCAGCGCTGCTTCCGCTGGCCCGGAGAGGGAGCACAGAAACCTGCTGTCCCAAAGGAATTTGCTGCTTAACAAGGAGAGATCCCAGCTCCTGTTTTGGCAAGGTCACTTCAGCCTCCTTGGAAAGAGAAATCCTCTTTGCCTTTGAACGACTGAGCACTTCCTTTCTCTCCCTCTCCACACAGCACTTCCCATTAAGGATCCTGATCTGAAGCCAGGAAGCTGCTGCTCATGCTCTGCAGCTATTCTTAGCTGCCAATTAATGTCCCTCTGCTTTAATGATGCCTGGGTAACTGCAGTGACACCTCAAGATCATTTTCTGTGCTGCTGACCATCTCCAAGTTGCCAGAGATGTATTCCAGCCAGTCCTGGAGGCAAAAAGGATCTCAAACTGTTCTCTGTGTTTTGTCACCATGCTGCAAACAGGCAAAGCTTGGTAGGCTCCATTTCTGGTCCTCTCAAGGGGACAGAAAATCCTCATTTATTCAGACATTTATATATTCTCCTACTAAGAGGAAGCAGGACCTGCCTGGGCCCTAAAAACTTTTCTAGGCATGTAAGTTGCTTCATGCATTAAAGCCAGCTCCTCAGACCAGAAGGGGAGCATCAAGGACAATGCCAGCTCAGCTCAGATGTGTGCACAGAGGCTCTCTAGGCCTGGCTAGGATCAGAGCTCCTTGGGATTTCTTTGAGCAGTGTCCTGACTTGTAGAAAACAAGGGAAGGCATCTCCTCCCCCAGCACCTTTCCCAACCTGAAGCAACTGTGTCCAAGAATGTTTTCTTGGGAGCCATGAAGCCAGACCAGTGCCTAACATGGTCATTAAAGGCTACACACCAAAAAGCTATAACAGGCTTTAGCTTTTCACAGACCCTGGAGTGCTTTCAGGCACAAATAAACGGTCAGAATTAATTTCTGCCTTCAGTTTTAGCATTCAGAGAGTCTAATCTGGGATTAAAAGCCTATCACCTACCATGAGATGCATAGATGCAGAAGGTGAAATGAATGGCAAATACCAATACTACAGAATGAAAGCAGCAGAGGGCAGAAAGGAAGGGAAAAGAGACAACATCAGAGTTAACAATGCTGACCAGACGTCATTCCCAACCAAACAAAAGCGAGGAGAAACCACTCCCAAACATTCCACCCATACAAACCAGGTTAGTTAGAAGACACAAAGGGAATTCCACCTTGTCCTCGGTACTTCACAACAAATAGCTCGCAAAAGGCTCTCAGCAGGTGAAAAGGAGCAGTCAGGCTCCTTGGTGCTTCTCACCTAATTTCAGCTTTAAAGAATGGGGACATTCTTTGAGGGCTTGTTTTGTTTTTGAGTCACAATCATGCTTTCACCTTGGAAAGACGAAGGTTGAGCAAGTTCACAACCCGACAAGGCGGAAACCTCCTTCAGCTCAACTGGCAAGAGTCAGACATTTGGCAGAGAATTTCACAAACATGCAGAAAAGGTTAGGCTGTGTGTAAGGATTGCAGTAATTTTAGTAGAGACAGGGCTTGGCAGCTGGAGAGAGTAGGGGGTGAATGGATGGAGGAAACCCAGCTGTTACCAGTCCAAGATCGTGTCAGTTACTGGGTAAAGCCACGAAGCTGTCACTGTTATCAGCCCCAGAGTGCAAACCCAGTGCAGGTCGCAGTTCCCTCCTGCGATGCTGCTGCTCGGTGAAGTTTAAAGTGTTATAAGGTGGCAAATTTCTACAGTCTTCTTTGTAAGCCATTTTCAGGCTTTCTAACGGAATTCAACTGCCTGATAATTTCTCCGTTATTCCTTCAGGTTTTTTTTCGTGCTGCAGACCGGTGCAGAGTCTCAACACTGAGTTTTGTGGCTACAAGGTGTCAGAATCAGTAACAGCAATGCCTTAAATAAAAATCATGGTATTTAAGGAGTTGGATCCCTCCCGCTGCAGAGGTGGCAGGAGCAGGCAGCTGCCTGGCCTCTGCTGAGCCTGAACCAAGAGGGCTACAGAGGGAGGCAACCCCCCCAGATCTTGTTTTTACTACTTGCTCTCAAACATTGACGGTGCATCCAAAACGCATTAATTCGATCTGGTTTGGCTCGGAGTTGGACCTCAGCTCTGTAAATTCTTTCTCCTTCTCTCAGTTCTCAGACTGGTAACATGGAATCGCGCTAGGAGAAAAGGGAGAGACGCCAGAGAAGCGGCTGCGTTCTGACTGACAGCTCCGCAGGCACAGAAGCGGTCCGCCCCGCCTGATCGCTCCGGCACACGCAGCCGGCTGCTCGGCTTCGCAGCGCGGAGGTGGCGGGAGGTCCCGCCGGGAGAAGCTGCGGGTACCGAACGCTGCAGACCGAGCCCGTTTAGAAGCGGTGCGAGCTCCTCAACTCCCGTGGCACCGCGCCCTGCGCTCCGCACCGCTGACCTGCCTCCCGTGTCAGGCGCCAAAGGGGTAGTAAATAGGCAGCCGAACGGTTCCCGCCCCGCAGCTGACGGCCCAGAGAGGGGCGGGCGGTTGCCGGCGGAGAGGCCGGTCCCGCCGAGCCCACCCAGCGAACGGAGGCGGGCAGCGCGGCCCAGCGGCGGGCAGGCAAAGCCGCGGGCCTTGGTTTGACACCCGGGCTGGGCCTTCACCTCCTCCAGCACCCCCCGCCCCGGGTCCGCTAGAACTGGTCCCGCCGGGGCCCGCCCGGCCCCTCAGGCGCTGCAGCGCCGCCGTTACCATTTTCTTGCTCTCGGTGCCGCGGCCGGCCTGGCGCGACATCCTGCCCGGCCCGCTGCGTCCGCCCCGCCGCGCCCCGCCGCCTCCCGCCTTCGCCGCTGCGCCGCACGCCGTGGGGCACGCCGGGACGTGTAGTTCGCGCGGCGCTTTCGGCACCGCCGCTCACTCACCGCTGCACTACAACTCCCAGAAGGCAACGCGGCAGCGCCGTGCGCATGCGCACTGGGGCTGGGGGGGGGGTGGGTGTGCGATTTCTTTCACGTGACTGCGGTGCCTACAAATCCCGGCGTGCAGAGGAGGTCGATGCCTGTGTGTGGGGATTGTGCCGCCAGGGGGCGACTGTGCCCGCTCTGCGCTGCCTCCGCTGGAGCCGGACCTGGACCCGTAGTCTCCGCGGCCGCGGCCAGGAGCTCCCTCGGCCCCGGTGTCTGTTAGCAGCGGGGAACTCCTGCCTGGGACGGCGGCGGGGACTGTGACGGTGCTCTCCACGACCGATCTCCGGTGAAAACGAGACGGCTGACAGTCGCTGCCCGGCCTCGGGCGGGGTCCGCTCCTGCCCCCGGGGCCGTGCTGGTAGCAGCGAGGGGTATCGCCGGGGGAACAGCTCCGCACGGAGACCAAGCACGGGTCTGTTCGGGGAAACAGTCCACTTCCCCGGGGCACCGGCGTTGGTGGATCCTGCTGTTGCTGTGCCCCGGTGCTGGCCCCTTCCCTGCCCAGCCGCTGGCCCCGGTATCTCGGAAGCAGCTGGGACACAGGCAGCCGACGTTCTCTAGGACAGCTGGAGCGAGGCTTGGGCTGGCAGGGTCGAGCCAGCTCTGAGCCTCGGGGCAAGAACGGGAGCTGCACGGCACTGGATTTCCACACACCTCGGATTGAGAAACGCGCACGGCAGTGGGGATGATGACGCTGCAGAAATCAGGCCAGTTTGGGGCTCTGTGCGACTGCAGTAAATATTTACTGAAATCACTGAGCTTCACCGGGCCCCTCCAGCCAGCCTGGCCACGAAGCCCCAGCCTCTGCTAGCAGCCCGGCGCTGCCTGGGTGTTTGGTTGTTGTGGCGTGTCTCTGGACTAGACGTCTCACTGAGCAGGGGCCTGACCACTGCTCCCTGCTCAAGGCTGCTAGAGAGGCAGCACTGGGTGAGATCTGCTCTGGGTGCAGAGGGAGCTGTCAACAGGACCCACCCTGCCGCCTGCTCAGGAATCCAGCAGCTGGGTGGCTGCTCGCTGTCCCCGCCAGCAGCAGTGCTGGGAGTGTGGGGGCCAGCCAGTCTCTCCAGGCTGTGGCCGACCTGCTGGCATTGCCTTACATGGCTACGGACGTGCAGCCTGTGGGCTGCAAGCCCCACGACCTGATACCAGCTCTGATCCGGGCTGGGGAGCGGCCAGCATCACCTCCAGCCCTGGCAGGAGCAGGACACACTGCCAGAGAGGCAGATGCATCTCTGCTCCCCTGACTCCCGGCCTGGAAGCACAGGGGAGCAGCCCAGGGTCACTGGCCTTGCTTCTGCTGCCAGCCTCATCCCAGGACTAGGAGTCAAATGATCATTTCATACTCTTCTCTGCTCTCCCTCACCCATGCATCTCCCAGCTGCAGAGCTGCATCTAGGGGAGAGTGAAGCTGAGAGCAATGGAGACCCCATGGCCACCATGTCAAAGTGAGAATGAGCCTACCAGAGCCAGGCAGCTACCAAGCTGACCCATGGCAATGGGTCCGTGTCCAAGTGGAGGGCAGTGACAAGTGGAGTCCCTCAAGGATCAGTCCTGAGACCAGTCTTGTTTAACAGCTTTGTTGACAACGTGGACAGAGGCATTGAGTGCAGCCTCAGCAAGTCTGCTGATGACACCAAGCTGTGTGGTGCAGCAGCCAGGCTGGAGGGCAGGGATGCCATCCAGAGGGACCTGGACAGGCCGCAGAGGTGGGCACAAGCCAACCTCAGGAGGTTCAACAAGACCAAGTGCAAGGTCCTGCATCTGGCTTGAGGCAATGCAAAGCACAAATCCAGGCTGGGCAGTGAGTGGCTGGAGAGCAGCCTAGAGGAGAGGGACTTGGGGGTGCTGGTGGATGAGAAGCTCAACAGGAGCCAGCAGTGTGCACTTGCAGCCCAGAAAGCCAAGCAGAGGCTGGGCTGCAGCAGCAGAAGTGTGGCCAGCAGGGCCAGGGAGGTGATTTTCCTGCTCTGCTGAGACCCCGCCTGCAGTACTGCATCCAGTTCTGGATCCCCTTGGGACAAGAGGGCTGTGGAGATGCTGGAGAGTGTCCAGAGCAGGGCCAGGAGGATGCTCAGAGGGCTGCAGCAGCTCTGCTGTGAGGACAGACTGAAAGAGTTGGGGCTGTGCAGGCTGGAGAAGAGGAGGCTCCCAAGTGACCTTCTTGTGGCCTCCCAGGATCTGAAGTGGGCTACAAAAAAGCTGGGGAGGGACTTTTTAGGTTCTCAGGGAGTGACAGGACTGGGGAGAATGGAGCAAAGCTGGAGGTGGGGAGGAAGTTGTTGAGCATGAGAGTGGTGAGAGGCTGGAATGGGTTGCCCAGGGAGGTGGTTGAGGCCCCATGGCTGGAGGTGTTTGAGGCCAGGCTGGCTGAGGCTGTGTGCAGCCTGCTCTAGGGTAGGGTGTCCCTGGGCATGGCAGGGGGTTGTGGAACTGGCTGCTCTTTGTGGTCCCTTCCAACCCTGACTGATTCTATGTGAAGTCACAGATGTCTGTAAGCCCTTTGGCTGGTGCCAGGCCAAACCTGTGCTCTTGCCATGCTGTTTGTTCTGTGCCAGTGGCTGTGTGGGAAAGCCGCAGAGCAAATATTGCTATAAGCCCAGGGGTTGCCAGGGCCACACATGCTGCTCTGGGTCATACTGTGCCAGTTGTAGTGGTCAGGAAGTCACCTGGCTGCGCCCAACGCCAGTTCAGGCTGGAGCCACCGCCCAGCTTCACGCCCTGTCCCCTGGCTGCACGTACAGGTTTTGGGCAGCACGGCTGGGGAGGACCAAGAGCTTCAGTCCCCGGACCTGGTAGTGCCCTGGGACCCCCGGCACCAGCATCCCCCGCCCCCGGGACCTCTGCTACCAGCATCCTTCCTGCCGACATACACCACTCCAGCATTTTCTACCCCAGGACCTCCGGTAGCGGCATCCCCCGGCACTGAGACCCCATGCCCCGGGACCTCCTCCGAGCTCGGGGTGCCGGGTCCCGCTCCGCTCCGCCTCGTCCGGCGGGCGCAGGCCCGAGAGGCAGCGCTCCGCCCCAATGCGCTCATCACCGTAGCCTCGGAGCGCCGGAACGGGACGGGCAGATCCCGAGAACGGAGCCTTGCCATGCCGCGCCTCGTCGCGCCCCCGGCCGATGTGGCCGAGCTCCGGGCCGCGGCCGTGCTGCTGTGCGTGCTGCTGGGCACCGGCCCCGTCTGGTCTAAGCCCGGTCCCTTCCCGTTCCAGGACCCGGCGCTGCCCTGGCACCGCCGCCTCGACGACCTGCTGGGGCGGCTGAGCCCCGCCGAGATGGTGCTGCAGGTAAGGGGGGGGGGGGGGGGAATTCTCCCGGACCCTCCCGGGACCTCTCCGGAACTCTCCCGCTCAGCATCGCTGGCCCGCAGGTAGCGAGGGGGGGAGCGATGGGGAACGGTCCCGCACCCCCTATCCCGCGGCTGGGCATCGGGCCCTACAACTGGAACACGGAGTGTCTGCGGGGCGACGCGGAGGCACCGGGATGGGCCACGGCTTTCCCCCAGGCTCTGGGGCTCGCTGCCACCTTCAGGTACCGGCACCGGGAGTGGGAGCCCACAGCACGGACCCCACGGGATGGGTCCCCAAGGAGTGGCACCCGAGGGATGGGACATCTGGGATCCACCTGGAACATGGCCCTGCAGGATGGGAGACCGAGGGATGCACTTCCCCACGGGATGGGTTCCCCCTCCCCTGCAGCCCCCAACATTCCCACACTCTTCTCCGCAGCCCCGAGCTCATCTACCGGGTGGCCAACGCCACTGCCACCGAGGTGAGAGCCAAACACAACAACTTCGACGCCACAGGCCGCTACGGTGACCACACGGGGCTGAGCTGCTTCAGCCCAGTCCTCAACATCATGAGGCACCCCCTGTGGGGCAGGAACCAGGTGCCACCGTGGGGCAGGGAGTGACCCTGAGCCAGGCTCTGCCCACGCAGCACCACGGCTGACTGGCTGGCGATGGCTGCGGGGCTGTGGGGCTGGGGTCCCCAGTGGTGACCTGCCTGCCTCTTGGCCAGGAGACCTACGGGGAGGACCCGTTCCTGAGTGGGGAGCTGGCCCGAAGCTTCGTGCAGGGGCTGCAGGGCCAGCACCCTCGCTACATCAAGGCCAGTGCTGGCTGCAAACACTTCAGTGTGCACGGGGGCCCTGAGAACATCCCCGTCTCCAGGCTCAGCTTTGATGCCAAGGTGAACACGATGGGGGGGCCTTCAGGGTGGCAAGCAGCCCCTCCTCCCAAGAGCTGACAGCTCCCCTATGCTGCATGCGGCCCTTGCAGGTGCTGGAGCGGGATCTGCGCACCACATTCCTGCCCCAGTTCCAGGCCTGTGTGCGTGCTGGCTCCTACAGCTTCATGTGCAGCTACAACAGGTATGAGAGGGGCTGCATGGGCTCAGATGCCTGTGGGGTGGTCAGTGCTCAGCTGGCACTGGGCTGTCCCATCCCCCCTCTGACAGGATCAATGGCATTCCTGCCTGTGCCAACAAGAAGCTGCTGACAGACATCCTGCGTGGGGAGTGGGGCTTTGAGGGCTATGTGGTGAGCGACGAGGGAGCCCTGGAGCTCATCATGCTGGGGCACCACTACACCCACAGCTTTTTGGAGACGGCAGTCGGTGAGCTCACAGGACGGGTGCAGGGTCCCTGGGCACTCTGCAGCCATGATGGGTGGTTTCCCTTCTCACCCACACTGCAGCCTCACTGAACGCTGGCTGCAACCTGGAGCTCTCCTATGGCATGAGGAGCAATGTCTTCACACACATCCCGAAGGCTCTGGCCATGGGCAACATCACGCTGCAGGTGAGCTTAGGAGGAGTGGGGCTGGGGGCACAGGAAGGGAGCCAGGGCTGCCTCTGCCAAGCACAGCCGAGGTCCTGGTGTTGGGGTCTTCACAGATGCTGCGTGACCGCGTCCGGCCTCTCTTCTACACACGGATGCGGCTGGGGGAGTTCGACCCCCCAGCCATGAACCCCTACAGCAGCCTGGACCTAAGCACCGTGCAGAGCCCTGAGCACCGCAACCTCTCACTGGAAGCTGCTGTCAAGAGCTTCGTGCTGCTGAAGAACACACGGGGGACGCTGCCCCTCCGGGCTCAGGACCTGCTTGGCAAGAGCCTTGCGGTGAGCACCGCGCACAGAGGCAGCCAAGGAGATGTGGTGACCACAGCTGCTGGCTCCATACCCCAGGCAACACAGGTGTCCCCTTGTTTGGAGAGCCACAGGCTGTGTGGCACAGGGCTGCTGGTGCCCACCCTCAGTCCTATACCCTCCACAGGTGGTGGGTCCCTTCGGTGACAACCCATGGGTGCTGTTTGGGGACTATGCACCAGTGCCTGAGCCGCACTACATCTACACTCCCCGGTGAGACAGCATCGTGCCACCTATGTCCCCCAGTCCTGGGCATTGCCCGAGGCTGCTGCTGGAGCTACTTGACCCTTCTCTGGGGGCTGAGGCAGGGGGGGATGTCCTCAAGGTGCCCCAACCGTGGGGCACAGATCTGCTCTTTTCTGGTGCAGGAGGGGGCTGGAGACTCTGCCAGCCAATGTCACCTTTGCGGCGGGCTGCCGTGAGCCACGGTGCCACTGGTACTCACGGGCAGAGGTGGTGAGTGCAGCAGGGGCAGCCGATGTGGTGGTGGTCTGCCTGGGGACAGGTAGGTGAGAGTGGGGAGGGTGTTGGGTGGGCTCAGCCTGGGGTTGGGCAGCACCCGGCTCCAGGAGAGGAACAGGTCCTCATAAGCCCCCTGAGGCAGTTGGTGCTCCTCTGCCCTAACCATCTGTGATGCCCTGGGTAGGTAAGAGGCTGTCTCTTGGCTGTCCCCATGCAGGGATAGATGTGGAGACAGAGGCAAAGGACCGGAGGGACCTGTCCCTGCCTGGCCACCAGCTGGACCTGCTGCAGGATGCGGTGCAGGCAGGTAGGGGCTCTGTGGAGCTCAGCTCCTGGCACTCCTTGGAGTCCTCTGGGTCGAGGCCAGCCAAGAGAGGGTGGTGATGGGCTGGGGCACAGGAAGGGGAACCACAATGCCTCAAGGTGTTCTCCATCCATGGGGCACCCCAGAGCTGCCTGAGCAGCACTGGCACTGGGCTCTTGTTGACAGCCATCTCCCTGCAGCTGCTGGACGTCCTGTCATCCTGCTGCTCTTCAACGCGGGGCCCTTGGACGTGAGCTGGGCACAGGCACATGAAGGCGTGGGGGCCATCCTGGCGTGCTTCTTCCCCGCCCAGGCCACCGGCCTTGCCATTGCCAAGGTCCTGCTAGGTGAGGCAGGGGCTAACCCAGCTGGCAGGCTGCCAGCCACGTGGCCCGCAGGCATGCACCAGGTAAAGCTTGGACAACTGGTGGCACTGGTAGCCTTTTCCTGCCATGGTGGCTAGGGGAGCTGCAGCATGCAGGGATGATGCTTGACCATAGCCATGCCAGCCTTGCCCTGCTCCAGCGGCCCCACATCCCACAGGTGCCACCAATGGAGAACTACACCATGGAGGGGCGGACGTACCGGTACTACGGGCAGGAGGCTCCACTCTACCCCTTTGGCTATGGGCTGTCCTACACCACCTTCCGCTACCGGGACCTGGTGCTGAGCCCTCTGCTGCTGCCCATCTGTGCCAACCTCTCCGTGTCTGTGGTGCTGGAGAACACAGGGCAGCGGGATGGAGAGGAGGTGAGCATGGCTGCCCCTAAATGATGCAGCCACAGGAGACGTGGATACAGCCAGGGCCCCCACTGCCAGGGGGAGCAGCTGGTGGGTCCCGTTGGCACTGACTCCTGTCCCTCTGGACAGGTGGTGCAGCTGTACCTGCGATGGGAGCAGTCATCTGTGCCAGTGCCCCGCTGGCAGCTGGTGGCTTTCCATCGTGTGGCTGTGCCAGCTGGCCAGGAGACCAAGCTGTCCTTCCAGGTGGTGGCCGAGCAGCGTGCTGTCTGGGCACAGGACTGGCACCTCGAGCCTGGCACCTTCACCCTCTTTGCTGGTGGGCAGCAGCCAGCCCAGCAGACACGGGTACCCTCAGAGGTGCTGAGCACACAGTTCACAGTCACTGGCACAGCTCAGCCCCTGCACGGGTGCTAGAACTAGGGATGGCCACAGGGCTGGGCATCACGGGGTGCTGGTGGGGGGAAGGTACCATGTGCCCTGGCAAGTGCAGTTTGCCTCACAATAAAGCACTGAGTGCTGCTCTACAGCAGCTCTGTGCCCTGCCTGGGGCTTTTGCCCTCCTCATCCCTGTTCCACCCCAGGGTGCTGCTGTAGCCCCACACCCTGCCCATGCCCCATGCCAGCTGAGGGGCAGTGGCTGCCCAGACCCACGTGTGCCCTGCTTGGCACAAGCTTGTGCCTTCTGCTCTATTTATAGCTGCCAGGGCCAATCCAGCGCATTCCTATGCCGAGGGTGTGGGGGACTGGCAGTGCTGCCTTCATCCTCAGCCTGGGAGGCTCAGGAGGGCTGAGGCTGGCCCCAGTCTGGCCCAGGCAGGATCTGTCCTCAGGAGAGTGGCAGCCAGGCAGCAAGACCAGCGTGGCAAGGAGCAGACGGGATGTGGGGGGCAGAGATGCAGCAGTGGCAATGGCCAAGCCCTGCACTGAGCAGAGGACAGCTCGGGTGCTGCGGGACAGGGGTGGGACAAGGGTCCAGCAGTGATGCAAGGAGTGTGAGGGTCTGGAGCTGAGCAGGAGCAGTTGGAAGGCTGGGATCTCCTTTGGCCCTGAGGCTGGAGGCCAAGGTGGGTCTGGCAGGGAGCTCATGGGGCTGCCCAGGCCTGACACTATGACATCAGGGCACTAATTACACATGGGGCCTGGGATAATGACAGAGCAGGCGAAGGCTGGGGTGGGGCAGGGCAGGACTCAGCCCATCACTGGCTCATTTATCACCTGCACCCACAGAGGATTGTCCTGCAGCACCAAGGTTTTTTGCCCACCACAATGCATGCCCAAGGCAAGATGCTGGGGGCTGGTGCCTGCCTTGGCACACTGCTGGCAATGGGCTGGCACAGCACCCATCTGCTGCAGGTGAGATGCAGAGACAGATCTTCGCCCTCAGGTTCCTGCTGGGTCTGTGCCCCATGGCTAGTGGGGGTCAGCTGAAGCATTCTAGGGGCAGGGGTTCAGCCCTCATGGTCCTGGTACCACTGCCCAGTGTGGACTCCAAACCACAAAGCAGCAGGTTTGGAACAATCTGGGGCTGAAGGAGGAGGGTGTGTGGAGCAGGTGAATTGGGGTGTCCCACACAGCACTTTGTTGCCATCCTCATCCCTGTTTGTACCCAGACTCCCACAGCGCCAGCTTGCACCATGGCAGCATGGCACCCCGTGCCGAGGGGCTGAGGAGCACGGGGGGCTCTGGGGCCTGCAGCTGCTGGGGCTGGGCAGTGCATTCATCAGGAGCACATCGGATTTTCCATGGGCTTGGGGAGGGCAGCAGTTCCCAGGGACGCTGCTGCAGTGGGACTCTGCCTGCAGCAGGGCGATCGATCAGTGCTCTGCATGTTGTATAAGCCCTGTCGATGGGCTGCCAGGGCAGCCAGAAGCCCTTTACCAGGAGCCCTCTGCACCTCTGCCCACACGGGGAGCACTGGCTGAGCACAGGCACAGGCCCTGCACACTCGTGGGTGTTCATTCCTCACTGTTCCCCCTGCTCCAGCCTGGCCTTGTAGTGGAAAGGAGGACACTGGGCATGGCCAGACCCAGGCCCAGGCTGTCTCAAAGCCTTGGGATGTTCATCTTGCTCCCAGATGATGCTGTGCTGGTCCCCTGCCCACTCTGCTGGGACCCACAGGGTTGTGGCCACACGAGGCACAGGGGTTTTATAAGTACACTTGGAGGAGGTCACAGGATGGCCCTGGCTTTGCTCTCTACAATCTTTCATGTGCCATGGAAATGTAGGCTGTTCCCTGTCCTTGTCTTGGGCTCTCCCCTGTGTTTGTGGGAGCAGTGGGACATGCTCCTATGCCACATGTGCCCTGCCACCCCTGTGCAGCTCCTGAAGCCATGGCTCAGCCACACAGCATTCCCTGGTGGGGAGGCAGACAAGAGAGGAAGGCTGCTGTGAGTTTCAGGGAAGGCTCTGCCCTGGCTGAGCCAGGAGAGCAGAGTCTGGGGGGCACGGGGAGGTGAAGGCTCAGCCACAGCTCAGGGCTTTGGGGTAGTTTGGGGCACAGAGCCACGCCCCCAGCAGTGCAGAGCAGGGCCACCCTGTCTGCCAGGGAACCCTCCTGCCCGCTGCCTGTCCCCTGAGTCAGAGGAATGAGCTTCCGGAGGAGAAGGCTGGAGTTTGGGGAAACCTGTTTGCCTGGTAGTTGAGGGAGGATGGGGTGGCAGGGGATCTCCTGGCCCTGTGCTGACATCATCCCAAAATGAGGCATCCCTGATGGGCGCTGCCCACAGAAAACTAAGTCAATTCATCAGTGTGAACCTGGAGATCATAGAATCATAGAATCAGTCAGGGTTGGAAGGGGCCACAAGGATCATCTAGTTTCAACCCCCCTGCCATGGCCTGGGACACCCTACCCTAGAGCAGGCTGCACACAGCCTCAGCCAGCCTGGCCTTAAACACCTCCAGCCATGGGGCCTCAACCACCTCCCTGGGCAACCCATTCCAGCCTCTCACCACTCTCATGGTGAAGAACTTCCTCGGCATGTCTAGTCTGAGTCGCCCCACCTCCAGCTTTGCTCCATTCCCCCCAGTCCTGGCACTCCCTGAGAACCTAAAAAGTCCCTCCCCAGCTTTTTTGTAGGTCCCCTTCAGATATTGGGAAGCCACAAGATGGTCTCCGGGGAGCCTCTCTTCTCCAGCCTGCACAGCCCCAACTCTTCCAGTCTGTCCTCACAGCAGAGCTGCTGCAGCCCTCTGAGCATCCTCCTGGCCCTGCTCTGGACATGCTCCAGCATCTCCACATCCCTCTTGTCATATGCACTTCAGAACTGGATGCAGTGCTCCAGGTGGGGTCTCACCAGAGCGGAGTAGAGGAGTGATCTGTGTGGTGCTGTGAGCTGGGCCAGCTGTGTGGTGAATGGGGACATGTCCCCTGGATCCTGCTGCCCCCCCCCAAAGTCCCCAAGCAGTGTTTCTCCCCCAGCTGCTGCTGCCATACGTCCGCTGCCCTTGGCCGTGCTTCTGCAGCAGACAGATGCCCGTGCCCAGAATGCTGCGTGGGGCAGGGCTGGGGGCTACACTCCCGGCCCAACCCTACGTCTTGCAAAGGCAAGAGGCGTTTCCCCCGCTCCGAGCAGGGCTGAGCCGAGGGCTCTGCTCCAGTCTGGAGGAGGCCTCTTGTTATCGAAGCAGGGTGGGATGTGGAGGGGATGAAGCCCCTGGGAGCAGGGGGGGTGGCTGCTGGCAGTGACTAAGGCTCATGTGTGTCGGGTGGGTGGTGGGGAAGCAGCTGCGAGGCCTCATGAGCAGCCAAGGTGGGGCTCCAGGATGGAAAGTCCATTTTGTTTGGGGGTGCCCAGAATCGAGCAGCTGATCTGGATGGCGCTAGCGAGGGGCAGGAGGAGTGTGTGGGGGAGGCTTTGCTGCAGGGCCAGAGCTTCACTGGTGGCCAGAGATGTGGGGAGTGGGCAAGGGTGGTTGCAAGCCCCAGAATCTGGTATAGGAAGAGCTGGAGATGGGCGAGTGCCCGGGCAGGGCTGGGGAATGCTGCAGCCTGAGCCGGAGTGACGGGCATGGGTTCCCGCTGTGGCTGCAGGAGGGTGACTGAGACCCCCGGGGTGGGACCCACGCGGAGAGCCGCGGTGCGGGCCTGGGGAGAGGCGAGTCTGGGCAAAGCATCCCCCGCCCTCCCGTTCGCCCCCACCCCCAGTGGCCCGGGGCGGCGGGGCCGGGCGGGATGCGCGGCCGGGGCGGGGAGCTAGGAGCGTCCTCCCCCGCCGGGCCGGGGGGAGCGGGGCGGCTCAGCACGGCTCGGCTCGGCTCGGCCAGCCCCCTGCGCCTCCCCGCCACGCCATGGAGAGGAGCCGCGCCGGGCGGGAGCCCCAGGGTAAGGCTCCGTGGCGGGGACCGGTACCGGTACCGGTGGGGGTTTGGTGGCCTTCCTGCACCGTGGGGCCGCGCCGGAATCGGGGTGTAGGATGCGACTGTGATGGGGGGCGGGAGCCGGGCCGCCGTGGGGAGCAAGAGCCGGGCGTGGGGGTGCAGAATTCGGCAGTGGGGATGCGGGACCCAGTTTTGGCGACAGGGTGCGGAACCCGACCGTGGAAAAGCGGGAAAAACGGGATTCGCCGCGGGGGGTACCGGATCCGGCCGTGGGGGGAATGAATCTGACCATGGGGGTACCAAATCCGTCGTGGGGAGATTGGATTCGGCCATGGGGCGTGCTGGACCGGACCCGGCAGTGCGGATGCTGGCATGGATGCGGCGGCGGCCGGGCCCGGAGAATGCGGCGGGGCCGCCCGCGAAGCTGCTCGGGCGGCAGAGCCGGGGCGGGGGCCCGGGGCGGCGGTGGAGGAGCCCGAGAGGACGCGGGGCCGGGGGCCAGGCCGGGGAGTTCTTCCCAGGAGGGACAAAGCCCGGGCATGGTCCCTCCATCTTGGGGTGGGACGGAGCCGCGCAGCCCCCGGCCCTGGGACGGGGAGAACTGCCCTTGGGGAGCCCTCTCGGAGTCGGCCCCGCCGTGGTTGCGGGGGGGTGAGACCGGGGCGGCGGCGCCTGTCCCTGCCTTCGCTCTTACCATCCCCCCCCTCCCCGCCCGGAACCTGGCGCTGATTCCCCTCCGCGTGCTGCCGCCGGGGTCCCGGCGGGCAAGGCCCTGCTGAGCAGCGGCGGCAGGCACTGCCCAGCGCTGGGGTCGAGGGGTGCAGGCGTTACCCCCCTAACATGCACAGGACCAGCTCTGCCTGCCCCCGCCGTGGGCACGTCCTGGCAGGTCCGTTGCCGATGCTGCCCCAGGATGAACTCTGCCACCGGCTCGGGGCTGGGCAGGCGGGAGGGCGGCGGCCGGTGCGGTGGAGGCTCGGGTTTGCTTTGGCTCTTCCTCGCAGGGCTCTGGCCAAGGGCTCCTTGGCTCCGCCGGCCGCCCTCGGCGCGGGGCTGTGACTAAGCAGGGCTCTCTGTGGCGAGGCAGCTTCCCACCGATGGAGGAAGAGGAGAGGCAGCTCCCCTCCCCCTCGACCCCGGTGCCCACGGCCACACCGTGATTCATCTCCCGCAGCCGCCCGGGCCTTGGCTGGTGCAGAGCGATGGCTGCCGGCTCCCGGCAAAGTCAGAACGTCCCTTTATCGGCGGCTCTCGAAGGCGCTGGCAGATCCCCGGCCTCAGGCGCGTCCTGCGCTGCAGACATATTGTCTGCGTCCCGCTCGCCGCCTCCGCAGCCTTCCAGCTTGCCCGGCGTGCAGTCTGCCTCGGCCTTGCCTCCCCTCCCCAGCCCGTCGCTGCCTGGGCAAGAGGGTGGGCAGCTCCCGGCCATGCCAGCCTCTCCTGCGGCCGGTGCCCCCGGGGTTCGGTTCTCCGGTGCAGGGAGGCGTTCTTGCTTCTGTGAGCAGAGGATGGTACTGGGGTGACTTTGCAGCGTGTCCTGCTCTGGGCACCATCCCAGTCCTCCTCATTTGGGTAATGTGCGTGGCCCAGGCTGCTGCCTGTCTCACTGCCTGCCGTGGGTTAGAGGCCCCGCGGTGTGCCACGTCCTGGCTGCCAATAGGGATGGGATTTCACCGGGACCCTCTGTGGCACGGGCAGTTGGTGGTGCTAGGAATGCAGGAGCTAGTGGTGGCCCCATGAAACTGACCGGGTGGGATGCGGCCCCACAAGTGGGCAGAGGACCAGAGTAGGGAGCGAGTAGGGAGCAGACAGGGGTTTATTCTTAACCAGGTTTCCCCCAGCTTCTCCGGCCGTTCTCCATCCAGCTCGGTGCAGAGGCAGGGTGCAGGGTGATCTGCTTGCCAGCCAGCCCCCATCTTTGGGAGCAAGCAGCTCAGGAGCTCTCCCGGTGCGGGGACACCAGCAGAGCTGCTGCTGCGAAGCCGTCAGAGCAACGTGATGCGACGTGCGGAGCAGGGATGTGACAGTCCCGTGGTGCCATGTCCAAAATAGTTAGCAGAGCTCTCGCTGGTCAGAGGGCTGGGAGCAGGGACGGCACAGGCAGCCTGCTGGGAGTGCAGCAGGATCCTGCACAGCCCCAGCCCTGATAGGTGTCTGCGTCTGCACTGCAAGGCTCAGGACCCGTTTTTCGGAGGTGCTGGGCACTTGCTCCCCATGAGGCTGGGTCCCAGCAGGTGTGGAGCCCTTTGCCCTACCTTGGAGCCAGGTTTCTGTTTTCCCAGCATGATGCTAGCAGACAGGTTCTCAGGAGCATGGCTGGGTCAGCCGCCCTCAGCGCTGGCTGCCCTCGGTGCTGCCAGCTCTGCGTGGGTCACCCCAAGGACGAGGGCATGTCCTGTCGGCACTGCCCAGATGGATGTCAGGCAGGTGCTGCCTGCCCCTGCCCTAGATCTGTTTGGGGCTGTGCTGTGATCACAGCCAAAGAGCAAGTTTGCTGTGGGGGTGCCGAGGCAGTGCAGCAGGTCTGACTCTTTCCTCTGTCTATATTTTAAACTCTGGAAACCCCCCAGCTCTGGCCACGAGATTCCAGCTCCCAAGTTCCTCTTGTTGCTCTCTGCCTTGGCATGTCGCTGCCTCGGCTGTCTGGGTGCTGAGCCACAGGACCTCGGCAGTCTCTGCCACAACCAGGGGCTGGTGCAGATTCCTAATGGCTGCCCCATCCCCATACCCCTCATCCTGGTGGGGTATGGATCCCAGGAAGGTGGGGGCTGGTCCTCCATGCTGGGGAGTGCTGGGCAATGGGTGCAGCCCTCTCCCAAACCAGCCCTGCCTGAAGCAAAGGCAGCATGGCCACCACAGCTGAGTGGGCAATCCACTGCCACATCCCTTTCTCCTGCCCAGTACCCACCATGGGCATCTGGCTGTGCCCTCCTGGCTGCACTGCTGCTCCTCCTGCCCTGTTTCTGGCCCTGGAGTCCTGTCCCCAGAGCAGAGCTGTGGTCAGCACGTGGAGAACCGTGGGACTGTGCCTGACCTGCCCTGGCACTGCTGGCTGCGTTTTGCTGGCTCTCAGCTGGTAGGGAAAGGAGCCAGCCTCAGATACAGCACCCATGCTGCCCAGAGCCAGGGAGTGGTGGCTGTGGGAAGCAGCATCATGAGACACCCCCACACACATACGGGTGTTGTTGCTGTTAGCAGCTGCCAGGGTGGCACTGGCCATCCCTGTGGTGTGGGGCTACTGGCATATTCCACCTCTCTCTCTGCCCATGGCATGTGAGCTGGGGCAGAGTGTGTGCGTCAGCACTGTGCCTGTGGCTGGGATGTGCCAAGGACATGCCGGGGCTGTGCCAGGGCTGTGCCAGGAATACTCACTCACTGTCCTCATCCTCCAGGTGCCAGGAGAGCTGCAGCGCTGGGAATTCCCAGGAGCTGGGTGGGATGGGGCTGAGCTCAGCTCTGAAGCACATCTGAGAGGTAGTGAGGTGGGATGGGAGGGCTCTGAGCACCCTCTGTATACCCGACAGCCGTGGCATGCCAGTGACCTTAGGCATCTACTCTCCCCACTAGACACTAACACTCACAGAGCATGCTGCACTTAGGGCCACAGATGCCACCCTGCTCAGCACCAGGACCTGTTGGTGGTGAGGGGAGGCCCCAGGGACCCATCCTGCCCCCTCCTGTGGCACAGCCATGGCACCAGGTTACACTGGACACACGGATGTCCCCAGTGGCATTCTAGGCTGCGTTCCCCCCAGGATCCTCATCTCTGGCACTCGTGCAATGGCCAGAGTGGCAAGGTCGCTGTCTGGGAACTGCAGCCCATCTCGGTGTCTTTGCAGCAGCCAGTGACAGGTCCCTGCTGTGCCCACCAGCCCTGCTATCCTCTAGTCCCAGACTACAGGTGGGCCCCATCTGATGCCCCAGCCCCAGGTGGGCTCAGCACGTGGAGCAGCCCATGGCAGGCCCTGCCATGCCACAGAGCGGGTACATGAGGATACGGCGGACGGGGGGAGCTGAGGTTAAAGCGTGGTGGGGGCCCCCGCCCTCGTGGGAAGTGCCCGGCGGGGCTGCGCGGCGGCCGGTTAACAAGGGCTGCTCGCCTTCCGACCGGAGCGCCCCGCGGGGCCTCGATGTGCTCTCGCTTCACGGCACCGGGGAATTTGCCTCTGCCTGGCTGAGCATCCCCGTGTTCCCTGTGCTGCCCATGGAGCAGCGCTGCGCCGGGCAGTGCCAGGCCGGAGGTGCCAGCGCTGCTTGCTGCTGTGGGTGCTGGTGCCTCATGGACCGTCTGGGAGGAGCTGAGATGGGCTGGGTGGCACGATGGTGTCGAGGGCCAGCACCTCACCCTTCAGCCACGGCCGGTGGCGGGGCACGGCACTGTCCTGTGCCGGCAGCAGTGGGGCTGGGGGGCTGCAAGGGAACCATGCCTGTATGTCTGGGGGGCCAGGGAGCTAATCCCCTGTGGAATGCCCGGGCTGGGGGAGAGGGAACGCCCGCACGCCTGGGCGCAGGCAGCGTTGGGTTTCAGGGCAGCTGCTGTGCTGAAGCAACGACAGGGACAGATGGTGGCAGGGCTGGCCGTGCGTTGGGATTTTGGCGGTGCCCAATGGCCCTGCCCTGGCCAGAAAACTGGTGGAGTGGGACAGATCCTGCCCAGGGCTGTGCCCAGGGCTCTATGCCCAGTGGTGCAAGGTGGCAGGAGGCACCTGCCATCCCCCTGCCCCACTCCCTGCACGTTTGTGCCCACAGGAGACATTCCCATCTGCTCCGGGATGTCAGCCTGCCCTTGAAGCTTTCCTCGGCTGGCAGTGCCCGGCAGTGCGTTCAGAGCACCTCTCCAAGCTGGGACACATGCGATGCCACTATGGATGCTGTCCTCTGAGCTGGCATCTGTGGGGCTGCCGAGCTTCCCTGCCTGCAGGTGCTAATCTGGGGCAGCCCTGGGAATTGGGGTGGGTGATCCCCTGGATGAAGCCCTAGCACCTTCCCGGCCACGCAGCAGGCTCAGGGCCACCTCAGGAGCGCGGCGATGGGGCTGTGGGATGTGCAGGACGGAGGCCAGGGGATGGGCTGGCTTCCTGCGGCACAAAATACCCGGAAGGCTGCCGGGGTCTGCGGGGGGGCCGGGGCTGGCCGTGTCCTCGGTGGAGCCCAGGGTGGGTCAGCCCTGCTGGCACCAGCTCCGGCATGCAGGGAGGATACAGCAGCAGGACCCTCAGCCCCTTCCTGGGTGCTGCTGTGAGGGCTGGGATCCATGGGAGCCGGGGCACAGCCGTGCCCGCGGGGCAGGGCAGGCTGGTGGGGCTGACCCCGGCTCAGCGGGTGCGGGCAGAGGGTGGCGGCTCGGCGCCGCCTCGTGTTTGCCGAGCCCACACTTTGCCCCTCGACGGAGATTGTGGAGAGCTCTGCAAACACGGCTGAGCCATGACATCACCCCACGGCCAGAGCCAGCGGGTGCCGGTCACTGGTGTCCCCGACACGCCTTGCTGCCGCGGCTGAGGTCAGACGCTGCAGCGGTGACCGCGGGGACTAGACCCTTGTGCCCGTGGCATCAGGGCAGGTTGGGCACCACTCCTGGGCAGGAGTGGTGGCGCTGCCTGCTGCGTGGGGGTCAGGGCTGTAGTCTCAGCACCCCGAAGGTGCCTTTACAAGGTGCTGGTTAACCAGGGCGGGGACATTACCACTGCTGGTCACTGTGGGCAGTCCTAGCACAGCCACCCTGTGCAGAGGGCACATGCTGCTGCTTCGCAGGGCAGCTGCCATCGTGCCCCTGTTCCCAGCGCCAGGTCATGCAGCAGGCTTTCCCGGGCTCCACCAGGGCTGGCTGGGATGAGTGCACAGAGCGGGCACGGTGCCCCCCACCTGCCCTACAGCAGGCAGCGAGTGGCCAGCCCCACGCGAGGAGGGGGCTGTTTGCTGGCGCTGGCCTCGTCCCGTGCATTCCTGTGCCATGAGTTCATGGCTGTGTGCGGGCCTGGCCGCGGCGTGGTGCGGCCACAGCGGTGACGTCAGGCCGTGGGGCCCGCGCCCATCCTGCCGCCAGCACCGGCAGAGCAGCCCCGCATCCTCCAGGGGCAGCAGCTGGGGCATGCCTGGGTGCCCGTGCCCGTGGAGGTTTTTGCCTCCGCGTCCCCACCATGGTGAGACCAGGGTGGCAGCTGCCGAGGGAAGAAGGGTGGCTTTGTGGTGCTGGTGCCTGGCAGAGCCCTGGCAAGGCCCTCTGTGTATTGTGCACCCTGGCACCTGGCATGGGGCAGCATGGATGCCCCCCGAGATGGGGCAGCAGCAGGACTTGAGTTGGGGTCCTACTGCCTTTTTCTGAGGGGACCTAGGGCTGTCCCCAGCCCCTGCAGTCAGTGATGGACTGGCTCCCGAGTGCTGTGTTTGGGGGGAACAAGGCTGCACCCCCGAGCATTGTGTTTGGGGGGAACAGGGCTGCCCCAAGCTTGCCCACTGCGTGACCATCCATTCTGCTCTGCTTGTGTTGCAGGGAAGCCACCATCCCTGATGGGAGACAGCATGCCCACCCCGACCTTATCACCCCGCACTCCTGGGGATGCCCTGCAGGGAGGGTGTGTCCCCCCACAGCTTGACCAAGCTGTCCCTCCAGCCGTGGTCCCTTCTGGACAGCCCATCTTGCCCGTCCCTCCAGCCATCAAACCCTCCCCAAAGACCATCTCACCTGTCCCTGTTGCTGTGACCCCCTCCAGGCAGCCCATCTGCTCCCCAGCCGTGACAGCCCCTCCCGAGAGCAGCACCCCACAGCATGAGCAACCCCTCCCTCCAGCCACAGCACCCTCAGGACAACCTGTATCCCCCATCCCTGCGGCTACAGCCCCTTCAGCAGAGAGTGTCCCGCCTTGGGACAAGTCCCCTCCTGGGCTCCCCCAGCCCCCTGTGTCAAAGCACCCCAAAGAAGAGGCATTGCCCCACGCCGGCAGCCAGCCTGGCCCCGTACACACTGCAGCTGCTGCCCCTTGCCCAGCAGAGACACTGCCCCATGGAAGCAAACCCCTGGCCCCAGCTGCCAGTGAAGGGGCCCCTTCCGATGCCAAGAGCCCCCCGGGTGGCACAGCTGGGCCCTCAAAGGATGTGACTCCCCGGAGTGACCGTCCCTCCCCAGCTGCAGCCTCACCAGCTCCTGCTACCTGCTCCAAGCCCAAGCAAGGTGGGTGCCAGGGGGACCAGGGGTGCTCCAGTGATGCTGGCGCCCCATGGGCACTCCCTGATACCCCCACGCCTGGGTGGTGCCTGTGTGGCACTGCGGCTGGGGGTGCTGGGTGCTGCTCTGACTGTGTCTTCTTGCTGCAGATGCCCAGAAAGCCCAAGCAAGGCACAAGCAGGCAAAGGAGCGACGCGAGGAGAGGGCCAAGTACCTAGGTAGGGGACTGGGGCGGTGGCAACCCCCGGGGCATGCGCTGGGAGGGAAAGTGGACGGAGAGGAGGAAGAAGCTAAGGAGCTTTGCCGGGTCATGGGCAATCCCATTAGCTGTGATGAGCTGAGCCCAGGCAGGAGCTGCTCTGGCTCCCTGGCACGTCACTGTCACCCTAGCAGTCCACTGCCCTTGCTGCTGCGCTTCCCTGGCTGCTCCCCGCAGTCCTAGTGCCCCCCAGGTGCATCCAGCCCCGTGCCCATCCCTCTGCCCTGTGCAGGCAGCTGCAGGCAGCCCAGCGGCCGCTGGTGGCGGCGGCGAGTGGGGCCCCTGTGCCGCGCTTGGGGCCTCCTGCTCCCCGCGCTCTTTCCACCCTCATTCCCCCATTGTTCGCCGGCGCGGCTCGGCTGGGCTCGGCGGGCTCCCGGCCTCCCTTTTGTCCTCGCCAAAACCCCTCCCTCACCGGCCGGCCGCGATGCCGCCTGCCCGGCGCGCCCAGGGTGCCCAGCAGCGTGCCCTGGCCGGAGCCAGCCCTTGGACCCACGCTGCCGACACGGGCGCCCGTCCCAGCTGCGGGGCTCGCCGGGGTCGTGCTTCAGGTGTGACCCCACCGCCCCGGGTGCCCCCTGCAGCTGCCAAGCGGGTGCTGTGGCTGGAGAAGGAGGAGAAGGCTCGGCTGCTGCGAGAGAAGCAGCTGGAGGAACGGCGCAAGCGCCTGGAGGAGCAGCGGCTGAAGGCGGAGAAGCGCCGAGCGGTGCTGGAGGAGCGGCAGAGGCAGAAGCTGGAGAAGAACAAGGTGGGGTCAGAATCAGACTCGGTTAGGCTGGAAAAGACCTTTGTGGTGTTAAGGGGTGGGTGTAGACCCGCTGCAGTACCCAGCCTTCGTGGTGCAGGGCTTCCATGGTGCCTGGCTCTATAGGCACACATGCCCTGTCCAGGGTGGGCATTACTGCTCCATCCAAGAACCTCCCTGGCTGTGACAGCCTCATGCCAGGAGGCTCTACCCAGCCCCCGTTCTCCCAGCCTGATCACGTCCCTCTCCCTTGGGCAGGAGCGCTATGAGGCAGCGATCCAGCGGTCAGCCAAGAAGACATGGGCAGAGATCCGGCAGCAGAGGTGGTCCTGGGCTGGGGCCCTGCACCATGGCTCCCCTGCACACAAGGATGGTGAGTGCTGGGCTGGATGATGGGCACCTGGAGCCCCATGGCTCTGCCGGTGACAGGAGTGGCTGGGCACAGCTCTGCGGTGTGTTGTGCAAGGAGCTCAGTCTCACTCTGCTGTGGTCGTGGTGCCATCACCTTAGGCAGTGCCAGGGCCCGAGGAGGTCTGCTGGCACTTCCCTGCTCTGTTTGGGGCTGGGTGAATTGGGGGCTGTGCGTCATGGTCACCGTTCTGTGCAGGAATGTGCTTGGGGACAGCCCTGGCTGGCTGCAGGGATGCCGTGGCCACGCTGCCTGGGTCTGCAGCAGCCAGGAGGAGCCAGGTGTGGGTTGTGCAGCTGTGTGAGGCTGCTGCTGTCTCTCATGCGAGTCTGTTCTGTGCCGTGTCCCCTTTTCTGCCAGCTGGGTGGGGGCAGCACTTGGCCCCTCGAGCTCCAATGGCAGGGTGACAGTGGCTGTGTTTGCTCATGGGTGTGCATGGCTGCGCTGTGCCTCACCAGAGGCTCAGCTGTGCCCATTGCCACACAGCTGGAGCACTGATGCGTGCTGGCCCCTCTCTTTGGGGATCTTGAGGGACACCCCACAGGGTTTGGCACCAAGATTGAAAATGTGGAGGTCTGCCCTGTGCTGTGACTGTTGAGGAGACAAGGCTGTGCTGGTGGCTCTGGCTTTGCCTGAGGCATCTGATGTAGGCTGACAGCATTGAGGGGTGTGCTGTGCACCATGTTCCTGGCACCACGTGGGTGCAGGTGTTGTGTGCCAGGTTGTGTGCACCAGCATTGTGTCTGTGGTACCTCATGGGTACAGGTGTTGTGTGCCAGGGTGTGTGCACCAGCACCATGTCTGTGGCACCTCATGAGTACAGGTGTTGTGTGCCAGGGTGTGTGCACCAGCACCATGTCTGTGGCACCAGATGGATACAGGTGTTGTGTGCCTGGCTGTGCCTGCTGGGCCATGTGTACCAGCACCACATTCTGGTTATGCCTGTCTGGACTGTTTGTCCAGCTGTGACTTGTGGCACACTTGGGGACAGACCCTGAGTCTATGGTGTGACATGTGGCAGGGTCTGGCAAGGGGACATCTTCCTCTGCTACCTCCAGTGGAGACATTCTGGGATGTTCAGATGGGTGGAGGGGTCCTGGTGTCCTGTAGAGGTGCTGCTGGCCACCAGCACCCTCCTAGCATTGCCCTAGTGACCCTGGCACCAGTGTCAGTGTTGTCCCATGTCTGTCTGGACTTGCTACCCTCAGACCTGCTCCCCCAGGGCTGGCTGCTGGCCTGTGCTGCCAAGGTCCCTGGCCACCTGGCTCCCAGTTCCCAAGACTGCTTTTGAGGATACTGGTGTGGCCTGGTAGCTGCCCTGGCTCCCTGACTACGAGATCCCTGCATGATCCCAGCATGACTCCTCCTGGGGCTCAGGCGCCGTGCCGTGCCAGATACCAGCGCCGTGTGTCATGTTCCCAGACGCCAGCATCTCCTGGCCCCAGTCTCTGTGCCGCCTCCTGCCCTCAGTGCCCCAGCGCGGCCGTGCATGCTGCATGTGGGGGGCGCAGCCCCAGCCCCGGGACCTTAATGCCCTTGTGTCTTTTCCCTCCTCCAGGTGCGAGCCGCTGCTCAGTGTCCGCTGTAAACCTCCCCAAACACGTCGACTCTATAATCAACAAGCGGCTCTCCAAATCCTCCGCCACCCTCTGGAACTCTCCCAGTAGAAGTAAGAGCCCTTTGCGTTTGCCCCAGCGCAGGGGGCACAGCCTGGCCCCCATGTCAGCGCTGGGGAGCCCCCTGAGACCAGGGTCCCCCATCCCCCGGCCCTGCCTTGCAGCATGGTGCCCACGGAGAGAGGAGAAGCCGTTTGCTGTTTGTGGGAGGAGGCTGGAGCTGGCTGGTGGCTCCTTGATGCTTGGTGCAGGCTGGGAGGAAGACGAGGAGGAGGAGCTGGGTGCTGGCAGCCCTGTGAGGTGCCAGCATGGGGACCAGGAGCCAAGGCTCCCTGCCCCGGGACAGCTCTGGTGGGTGCAGATGCAGCCACAGAGTGGGGCTGCCTGTCACCAGACCCTCCTTAGGGCTGGGCATGCTGACAGTGCCCGCCACCACGACGCCTGTCCCCACAGGCACCCGGGGGCTGGGTGCCATGGAGGCTCTGGGCACAGTGCTATGTCGGGTGCTGTGAGGTCGTCCTGGCCTTGGACGAGCTGCTGGAGGCCGCTGGGTGAGCCAGAGGGCTGCATCCAGCCCTGGGGCTGCTGTTGTGTTTCGAGGTTGCCTGGCAATGGGCGTGCGCCGTCCCAGCCGGGTATAAATAGCCGGAGCAGCTGACGAGGATGGCTGCGGGCACTGGTGACGCAGGTGGCTCCAGAGCTGGGGGCTCAGCCCAGGCAGAGGCATCCAGGGGCTCTCAGCACTGCCTGGGCAGGAGCAGCATCTCCCTGGGCTGGTGCCAGGCCCAGTGCCCTGTGCTGCACTCATGGCTGTGTTTTTCTACTCTGCTGGCAGTGGGTGCTGCTCCCGGCTTGACCATGGGCCCTGGTGGACAGGGGCCAAGGGGCCCTGTCTCTATGGGTGCTTCCCTTGTGCCCATGGGTTGTTTGGTGCCAGTGATGTGCACTGGAGGGCTGCCAGTGGCAGCCCTGTGCCAAGCTGAGCCAGTAGTGTGGCCAAGGACCGTTGTCCTTGGGTGCCATGAGTCTGGTGTGGCTCCAGTGGCATGCTCAGTAATTTCGGCGCAGCTCCCTTGGGGCAAGGGCATGTGGTGGTGTTCCTGCAGCAGCTGCAGCGTGCTGGGGGCTCAATCACATCACGACAAGGACACATGGAGAGTGCACACCAGTGCCAGGTGCAAGGAGAGAGACAGAATGGAAGGGACTGTGGTCAGCAGGGTTGCATCTTGGCATGGCAGGTGCCATTCGCTGTAGGTGTATGGTGGCCAAGGTGTCTGCAGGGCACAGAGACACCATTGTGCCATTGCACCATCCTGTGGGCACTCAGCTGCCCACCCACATTTGTGCCTGCATGGCCCTCATCCTGCTCAGCCAGCTGAGCAGGGCAGCAGGGTACACCTCCTTGGCATGGCTGAGCTGCAGGCTCTCCTGGTGCCACACACATGCCATGGCCTTGCCACAACTGCATGGCTGCTCCCTCCCTGTGAGCAGCTGCAGGGCTGGGGGCTGTGGCCTCAGGGACATGCTAAGGGTCCCTCTCTCTCCCCAGACCGGAGCTTGCAGCTGAGTCCATGGGAGAGCAGCATCGTGGACCGGCTGATGACACCCACCCTGTCCTTCCTGGCACGCAGCCGGAGCGCCGTGACGCTCGCCGGTAACGGCAAAGAGCAGGGTGAGCAGTGGGTGAGGGGCACAGGGCCACACATGTCCTGGCATGGGCAGGGAACTGGGACAGGGATGCCTGAAGCCAGCAGAGAGCCGGTACCGGTGCTGTGCCAGCTCTGCCCTAACGTGTGGTCACTCCTGCCCCCAGTGCCTGTGTGCCCTCGCTCAGCCTCCGCCAGCCCCCTCAGCCCCTGCCACAACCACCGCCTGCCGCACCGCTGCTGGGAGAGGCGGAAGGGGACCACTGCCAGCCCCGACGTCACCCCGCGCCGCAGGACCGAGTCCTCACCCGTGAGTGCCACCTCCCGAGGGGACCTCTCAGTGCCAGGGTGGCTGTGGTGGGGCACAGCATGGCTCCTGGCCAGGCTCCCAGCATTGAAACCATCTCTTTTCCGTGGGGCAGAAGAAGAAGGAGAAGAAGGAGAAGGAGAGGGAGAACGCCAAGGAGCGCAGCGCCCTGTCCCGCGAGCGCAGCCTCAAGAAGCGGCAGTCACAGCCAGCAGCACAGCCCCGGCTGCTGCCCGCAGCAGACAGCAGGTGGAGACCCACTGCCCGGGGCTGCCCAGCCCTCTGTCCCCTGCCCTGCTGCCCGGGGCTGCCCAGCCCTCTGTCCCCTGCCCCGCTGCCCGGGGCTGCCCAGCCCTCTGTCCCCTGCTCTGCTGCCCAAGGGCTGCCCAGCCCTCTGTCCCCTGCTCTGCTGCCCAGGGCTGCCCAGCCCTCTGTCCCCTGCCCCGCTGCCTGGGGATGCCCAGCCCTCTGTCCTCTGCCCTGCTGCCCAAGGGCTGCCCAGCCCTCTGTCCCCTGCCCTGCTGCCCGGGGCTGCCCAGCCCTCTGTCCCCTTCTCTGCTGCCCAAGGGCTGCCCAGCCCTCTGTCCCCTGCTCTGCTGCCCAGGGCTGCCCAGCCCTCTGTCCCCTGCCCCGCTGCCTGGGGATGCCCAGCCCTCTGTCCTCTGCCCTGCTGCCCAAGGGCTGCCCAGCCCTCTGTCCCCTGCCCTGCTGCCCGGGGCTGCCCAGCCCTCTGTCCCCTTCTCTGCTGCCTGGGGCTGCCCAGCCCTCTGTCCTCTGCCCTGCTGCCCAAGGGCTGCCCAGCCCTCTGTCTCCTGTCCCATTGCCCCGGAGGCTGTCCCAGCCCTGCTAACATTGTCTCTCCCATTCTGTTTGCAGCCCTGGGCCCAAGAACCGTCCCTCATCCCCTGCCACTCCCAAAGCCCGCCCGGCATCCCCCAGCCCAGCCCTGGGCTCTCCCCACAAGCCGCCCCTGCCCCGCAGTGCCCACTCTTCTCCCAAGGTGAGGGCCAGGGCCCGGGAGGAGCGAGGAGAGCAGGAGGGCCAGGTGAAGGCACGTGAGAAGAAAGAGGAGACGCGGAGCCCAGCACCCCCAGCCCTTCCTGAGCTTCCCAAGGTGTCCACAGAGCCCCCCAAGGTGCCTACAGAGCCAGCAGCAGGTGGGTACAGGGTGGTGGGAGTGGTGGAAGGACTGGGGGGAGTAGGAACAGCACTGACCTGCATGCATCCTGCAGCCCCTCTGGCTCCTGCAGCCCCCAGCCCTGTGCCAGCCACCCCCCCAGCCCGAACATCAGCTGGCACCACAGACCGGGAGGAGGCTGCCCGGCTGCTGGCAGAGAAGCGTCGCCAGGCCCGCGAGCAGCGGGAGCGCGAGGAGCGGGAGCGCCGGGAGCAGGAGGAGCGGGAGAGGTGAGTGCTGCTCCCCCTGGCCCCCAGCCCTGACCCCCAACTTTGCTGAGGGTCCCCTCCCTGCAGGCGGCTGCAAGAGGAGCGGGCACAGGAGGCGGCAGAGGAGCAAAGCCGCAGGGAGGCCCTGGCACGACGGCGGGATGAGGAGCGACGGCTGCAGGAGGAACGCGAGGCCCAGGAGAGGGCACAGGCTGAGCGGGAGGAGACAGAGCGGCTGCAGAGACAGGTCTGGGCTGGAGGGAATGGCGAGGAAGAGGTGGGATGGAGAGGGAAAGCAAGGTTGAAGGGGGGAAGGCAGGGATGGAGGGAAAAGGCAGGATGGAGAGGAAAGGTAGGATGGAAGGGAAAGGCAGGTTGGAAGGAAAATGCAAGGATTGAGAACAAAGGCAGGGATGGAGGGGAAAGGCAGGAATGCTCTTCTGTGGTTTCCAGCCCAGTGGGATGAAGGGAAAAGGATAAGACCATTCTCTCAGTGCCCAGGGTGGCAGGAGAGGAGGTGGGGCCAGACTGTGCTGAGCCACCTGGGCAGTCTGTCCATGCTGTCCCTGCCCCATCCCATCTATCCCTGCCCCATCCTATCCATCCTTGCTGTGCTGCAGAGGGAAGAGGCTGAGGCAAGGGCGCGTGAAGAGGCTGAGCGGCAGCGCCTGGAGCGGGAGAAGCACTTTCAGCGTGAGGAGCAGGAGCGGCTGGAGAGGAAGAAGGTGAGGGCTGGGAACACTCCTGGATGCGTGACACAGCAGGGGCTCCTCCTGCCAGGGGCCCTGCTCAGCACCCAGGGCAGTTCTTGCTGGTGAGCACCATGCACAAGCCCCTCTCTGCCCCGCAGCGCCTGGAGGAGATCATGAAGAGGACACGCAAGTCAGATGCAGCAGATGCCAAGGTGGGTGCCTCTCCCCTGATCCAGGGTGCCTGGGGACACGGGGGACTCTGCAGAGCCCTTCCATCCCTACCCACAGCTGCCAGTGCCACTCACTGCTCTCCTCTCCCCACAGAAGAAGGAGGACAAAAAGGTGGTGAACGGGAAAACAGCTGAACCGGAGGATGTCCCAGGTATGTGACCCCATTCTGCTCCTCCCCCGCCAAGCTCCTCCCTGGGGCTCTGCCTGAGTGAGGTTCTGCCAACGTCCCCAGGCTGCGAGAAGCGTGCGGGGCCCATGCCAAAGGAGGAGGAACTTCCTGAGACACAGACGCCAAGCATGGGGACCCCAGGAGGGCCAAAGGGTCTGGCGGGTGAGGGGCTGCAGCCAAGGTGAGCATGGGGGTGGCCAAGGGGACTGGGGTGAGGTGGGGTCCTGGCTGACCCCAGCTTTCCTGTCCCACAGCTGCCCAAACAAGGAGGTGGCATCCCCAGCATCGCTGGTGAACGGTGTGCAGCCCAGCAAGCATGAGAACGGCTTCTCAGGCACAGAGGGCTCCCAGGAGCTGCTGGAGCTCTCCCACCACGGCAGCAGCCCAGCAAGCATCATCCCCTTTGGTGACAAGGAGCCTTTCCTCAAGCAGGCTGTGGTGAAGCCCCCTCAGGTGACAGGTGAGGTACAGGATGGGCTGCACAGTGGGGATGGCCGAGCCACGGCTGCTGGCTCTCACTAATTCCACCCTGCCTCCTCTGCAGAGGTGCTGTGAGGGCCAGAACGGTGCCCTAGCAGACGTCCCCACGGGGCCACCGCACACCTCCTGTCTCCGGACACCCACGCAGAACCGTAGCTGTCGTCAGAAGAAGAACCTTGCTGCTCCCCTCCACTTGCCTTGCGCCCCCAGCCCTGCCGCGGGGGGCTCGGGCAGCGTGGGACCCCGGCGAGGTGGCTGCCAGCTCCCTGCCCGCCGCAGGGGCACCTGAGTTCTCTCTTTGTTATCTCGTTTTCGTTGGATTTTTCTGTTGTTTTTAATTTTATTTTTTCAAGATGCACCTTATCAGACTGACACCCCCACCCTAGCAGCCTGCCAGAGCCGCCCCAGACGTGTGGTGTAACGATGTAGTTATTTAACTTGCTGGGTACAATGTCTGTGAATACTGTAAATAGAGCTCGGCCAGGCACCGGGGACGCCGGCCTGGCCTAGCCCCGCGTAGGCTGGGAGGACTCCGGGGTTGGTGGGAGGACTTGGCGGGGGCGTGCAGGGAGAAGGGCTGCAGCTCAGCTGCAAGGGAAGGTTGCTCCCTGTCCCCACCTCCCTGCGCATGTCTGTGCTGGGTGTCCCGGTGCTGCCGGAGCACCCCGGGCCTGGCAGGTGCCACGCTGCTCTCCGTGCCGTTGTGACAGTGTTATGCATCCGGACAACCTTTGCCAATAATAAAAGTGGACAACTGCCCTTGCCTTGTCTTGCTGCGTGCCCAGGGGATGGGAACCTGCGGGTCGGTGGTAGTGCCTTGGCGCTGTGGGGCTGGTCACGCTCCTGGCATCTCCAGCAGCAGCTGGGCAGATTTACCCCGAGGTGATCTCGCCTTGCCAGCGTGGTGTATTTACCCCCGTAGCAGGGCTCATCTCTGGTGACCCACGGTCCCAGTGGGGCAGGTTTACCCTCGTGTCAGCGCTCGTCCCTGGAGCACCGTTTGCTCTCAGCAGCTTGCTCCCTCCCAGGGATGCAGCAGGCTCATCCTGGCAGCGCTCAACCATTAGCAGAGCACTGCCAAAGAGATGAACCCTCCCCATCCCAGCCTGCAAGCGTCCGCAAGCGGCCTGGGGCAGGTAAGAAAAGCCAGACAGCGGCTTCCAGGGGAACCCGGAGAGGCCTCCGACGGCTGAGGGTGGCTGCCCGCACCGCTTCGGTGGGAAGGAAGGGGTAGCCACAGGGTCCCCCCAGCGATGGACTTCTTTCGCTCCCCTTCAAGGCGAGGGCAGCTCTGGAGCGCCGGGCGGTGCGGGAGAAAGCTCGGCCCACGCCAGGAAGGGCGGAAAGCATCTCCAGCATCTCCGCCATCACCACCTCCCCGCCGCCATTTCCCGGCCAGGCCCCGTGCGGTCCCGCCCGTCCCCGCCGGAAGCCTTCGCCCTCCCCGTGGCACCTGGGGAGGAGGCGGAAGTGACGTTTGCGTGGCCGCGCTGCCCGCTGGGAGGTGTAGTGCAGGCAGTGCCGAGAGCCAATGAGCGCCGCGGGGCTGGACTGCGGCTCCCGGCAGCCCCCGCGGCCGGCGGCGGGCGCGCGCGAAGCGGAAGTGCGTGCGGAGGAGGCGGAGGCGCCTGGCTGCTGAGGAGGCCGCGGGCGGAGCGCGTCCGGTGAGTGCGGGTAGGCCTGGCCGAGCCTGGCGCGACGGGGCCAGGCCTCGGCCTCCGCCATTGAGCTTTTCTTGCCCCTTTCCTTTCTCCCGCCTCGCAGCGAGGCCCTTCCGCGGCCATGCTGCCCACCCTTGTCCCCATCCCCGCCCAAGGCCTCATCGCGGCGCTGCGCCCTCGCCACGTGCCGGGCGCGGTCCCGCGGTCCCCCGGGCGAGGCTGGAACGCGGCGACGGAGCTCTCCCAGCGCCCGGGCCAGGCGAGGCCTCGTGGCCGGGCTTTGCTCCACCTCCTCGCATCTCTGGGCCTAATTTCCTACTCCTGAGGCCTGTCTCCAGAGGCTCCTCTTGTCCCGCTCCAGCCTAACCTGTCTCCTGAAACTCGTCCCCTTGTACTGACTCAGCCCTTCCCGGCGATTCCCGAACATCACCTAGGCCTTAGGGCCTCATCCCCATAGACTCCTCCCCCGCATCGAGCCTCCGGCCTGTTCCCGGAGGTCTCCTCCTTTCTCCGGTTCCCAGGCTGTGTCCGGGTTTGCTGCGTGCCCGCTGCGGCGCAGGAGGCACTGCCTGTATTCCCCAGGGGTCGAGCGGCAGCTTGCAGAGGTGGCAAGTTGTCCTGCCCGAGCCATGACCTCCTGAGCTGTGGTTGGTATCTCCTCTGATGGTATGTAGCTTTATCGGTGCTCACGCACCGGACGGCTCTCAGCACCGCCTGCTTTTCGGTGCAGCGTGATGGATTTGGTAACTCTTATACCGCCCTCTTCATCTCGGCTGGAAGTGTAGTTTGGTGGACCCTCAGAGGATGGGATCGAGTGAGCTTCGGAGGGACACAGAGACACGCATGGGCCGTGAATCTTCACCGGATTCACAAGAGTTCATTTCCTTAACTCTTGTTTTGGGGAGATTAGTGTGTTGGAGGTACATTTCAAAGCCTCCATGAGATAATTGTCACTGTCACTGCCTTTGAAGTGGCTTTCTGAGCGCAGTGGTGTGCCAGAAGGTGATGCAGTGATTTTGGTGTAAGCAGTACTCAGTGTAGCAGCCCTGGGAGGTGCGAATTCGCCGCTGTGTGCTCCTGGGTGGGGAGTGTGGAGGTGTGGGGTAGATGGGTGGTGTGTGTGCAGCAGCAGTTCTGGACTCCTCTGAGGTGGGATGCACGTTCCTGTTTTAAGTGTGAGATAATGTGTGATGCTATGGTCTAAGAACAGATTTACTCATCGAAGTAAATTCGATGTAGAGCTGTGTGGAGAGCTTTATGGCTTTTCTCAGAGCTGATGGCTGGACGGACCAGGGCATGGATCTGCTGTTTGTGCGGCAGTGTCTGCACAGAGCACATGTGTGTGATGCTGCAGGACCGCATCAGCAGATGGACGTTTTCAGGGTGCTCTTTCTTCAGAGCACAGACAATTAAATCAGCCAATTTATCTCTGGGAAGGCCTCCTGCGGAGCTCCTCCTTGCCAGCAGCGTGGCCAGGTGGCTCTGTCAGTGTTTCTGATGAGGTCAGTGTCTGTTTTTAGTGTGCCTTTTGTGTGACTGCTGCCCTCCAGTGCTGTGGCCGAGGAGGAGATCTGTTCTTTAGGTTTGCGTTGCATAACTTCGCTTCCATTCCTTTAAAAGTACATGTTTTGAAGTTCACCCTCTCTGATTGCCTTTAAGGCAGTATATAGTAGAGGCAGAAAGAGTGTTTAGGCACAGCAGTGCCTTCTTCTGGAGTTTGGAGTTGTTCATCTGTGCACTTTCTGTGGCGCTTGCCCAGCACAGGGTAGGGAAATGGCTGATTTGTGAACTGCATCGTTTGTTGCGCAATCTGGCAGCAGGAATGAAACAGGGCAGAGAGGTGTCTTAAAATGTATGGGGTTGTGACATGGGATCCTCCAGGCCTTTGTGTCCATATTTTCTTTGGATCCTGCCATATATTTCAGTTTCGTGTCCTCCCCGCTGTGAGTTGTTGTTCCTGCTTTAGCAGGAGCAAGAAGGGGCGCTATGAGAAGTCAGTTTCAGGAGTTGTTTCTGAAGTCCCTAGGAAGCTGACGTTGCAGAAACGCTGCTCCTGCGGTTGTCCTTCAGCAGATAGCCTTCACCTGTCTTTTGGTTGCAGGTGAGGCTGTGTGGTCTGTAAAAGCCACAACCCTAGCACGGGGGGGTTGCAGAGCTCTGGGGTCTGACTGGCTGCATCATGCACAGTGAGCTCCCGTTCAGCTGCGATTGCTGCCTGGGGGATGGAGGCAGGCACACGGCAGTGTGCTGTCGCTGGCAAGGGTGCCAGAACCCTGCTGCCTGCTCACTCAGCATCTTATTTTATCTAGGGATCGAAAGGTGAAACCTTCTGCCTGCCAATTTCCTGTAAAGAAACAACCTGCCCATGGCAAGGAGGCAGCTACAGTGCTGATACCTTTTCAAGCTGCTGGCTGTAAAAACACAGGAGCAGTGGCAGGTGTGCCCTGCTGGGTATCCATGTGGACCAGCTGTGGGCATTGTGGGTGCAGGAGCAGTGGCAGGTCTCACTGCTCTGCCAGGTGTCCATACAGACCAGCTGAGGGCACTGGCAGGTGTGTGGAGATGGATCTGTGCCTGTAGTGCTTTGTCTGCAGAAGTCATGCCTGTGTTCCTGCTGAGTTACACTCGGGTGTCTTCCTGCTTTTCCTCTTCCTTGCTAACTCCATGTCTCTGGAAAACATTTCTGCTCTCAGTGCTGTCTGGAAAGAGGTTCCCTGTGTGTTCGGATTTCTTAGCAGCCCTGGGTCCCCTTCTTAACTTCTGTCTCAATGAAAGTTATGTCCTGTGTATCATGCATGAAGTGTTCTGCTGTTAGAGCTATTAAAAAGTCATTTAGCTGGCTGCTGCTTTCTTTCAGCTTCCTGAAGCTAGGGAGCTTTGTAAACTATTCAACAAAATAGTCGGTGGGGTCAGGCCAGGGCTCTGCCAGTGGCTTCCTGGCATTTGGGACTGGCATGCTGCAGAACAGCAGGTGAACACCTTCTAAGGTGCAACACAAACCCATCACATGTATAAAACATTCTGATACAAAGTAGGTGACAGTCCATGAAAGTCAGCTGAGTTAGTTATATTTTACCTGCTCCTACTTTCTCTACTGTAAAAAAAACCTTGCTTTGAGAGGCTTTGGAAGTGCTTTGCTGAGCTGGTTAAGCCTGAGGATGCTTTTCATTGCAGCCCTGTGGTGTTCCCTTTGTAGCTGTGTCACAAAGTGCTCCTTGGAAGAATTGTGCCATTCTGCCAGAAGCTTGATTATCATTATTTATTCTTCTTTTTAAACTCACTTGGCTTTGTCTTTGCAAAATGACCCTTTGCCATGTCAGAACTTGGTAATTGTTTCAGCAGCTTTCTAGCCCTTGAACTTTTTTCCATATCTGGAAAAGTTGACAGTGTTCTGAGCTGTGTTTAGTGGCTGCCTGTGCAAGCAGAGTAATGTGGGCTTTGGCTGGTGAAGTTTCCTCTGCCTTACCATTGTACAGATTGTTGCTCTGTGGCAGGTTTCTTGTTCTGTCCTGAGCCATAGAGTTTAGGCTACGGGCACTGAGAGAAAAAGGAATGGTGGTGGTGGTGGCGGTTGCAAAAGCTCTTCTGGCTTCCTGGGGAGCTTGTGCAGAGGATGATCAGAGGTCTGGGGCATCTCTCCTCTGAGGAGAGTTGGGGGCTGTTCAGTCGGGAGAGAAGACTCCAAGGTGACCTTATTGTGGCCTTTCAGTATCTTAGGGGGGTGTACAAAAAAGCTGGGGAGGAACATTTTAGGCTGTCAGGTAGTGATAGGACTGTGGCAAATGGAACAAAGCTGGAAATGGGGAGATTCAGAGTGGATGTTAGGAAGAAGCTCTTCAGCATGAGGGTGGTGAGAGCCTGGAACGTGTTGTCCAGGGTGGTGGTAGAAGCCTCATCCCTGGAGGTGTTTAAGGCCAGGCTGAATGAGGCTGTGGACAGCCTGATCTAGTATGAGGTGTCCCTGCCCATGGCAGTAGAGTTGGAACTGGCTGATCCTTGTGGTCCCTTCCAACCCTGACTGGTTCTATGATTCTGTGATTCTAAGGCTGAGTGACAGTGAAAGGGAGGCATGGAGGGTGTGCTGCTCCCCTCCTGCATGGCACAGCTCTGAGCTCAGTGCTGTGTCCTGGCGTTCAGCGAGCCCTCACTGCTGGGCAGGCCTGGAAGTGTGGCTTAAAACTGCTTGTTGTGTGTCTGTAGTAGCTCCTAGGACGAGAAGAAGGTATTGGGTGCAGCAAAAGATTTAATCTCATCTCTTCTGTTGCTTCTGGAGTCAGGCCAGAGTGGTGCCTGGAAACAAGTCAGTGCCATTTTGTTTCTGGGTGACAGGGCTGGGTTTGTAGGTCGGGAGCCTCTCTTGCCATGAAGCAAAATATCCTTCCCCTGGTCAGAGTGATCCAGGGCACTGGAGAGGCCAAGTGGTAGCTTTGAGAAAGTGAAGGGCTCCTGCTTAATTTAGCTTTCTTGTGTCAGAGCTATGAATAGTCACATCATGGATTACATTTCACGCCAGCTGCGAGCTGTGTTTGCACTGCTCCACTCCATGGCAACCGGAAGCTGTCACGTCCATAAAGAGAAAATAATGGTGACACACGGGGAGAGGGCACCCAGCCTTGCTGCAGGGGGTCCTGCAATGGAGGGGTGGCATTTCCCACCCAAGGAAGTTTTCCATCAGTGCCCTTTTTCCTGTCCCATATGGAAGTACTTGGTGGGATTCTCCTCTGTTGCATTTGTTCAAGAAGGAGGCCTCCCTGCAGAGCACTGCTTAGAGCTGCCTCTCCTTGGGCAGGAGAACGAGTGGCCTGCTCATCATTTCATCTCCACATTTGTCATCTGGCCATTTTTAGCCTGTCATGATGTACAGAGTCCAAGTTGCTGCACAGAGCCCAGAGCAGCCCCCGCTGCAGTGCCAGGAGCTGCAGCCTGCCCAGCTTGCCCGTGGCTGCCCTGCTGCCCACACTCGCTGTGCTTCTGGGTGAAGGCTTCTGAAGGGGAAGCTTGGCAGTAACCCAGAGGGTGTCTGCTCCAGAGCACAAAGGTGATGGTGTGGGGGATGCTAGGCTGAGATTTCTGTTCTCAGGGGAACTAGGCATGTCATTAATGATGTTAATTTGTGCCATAACAGGGCTGTACACCTGGCATTTAGGAGGGCACCTGATTATTTCAAGCCCTGTGTATCTGTGTAAGTTATTGCAGCTAATTGCTGCCGTAGGGCTGTGGATGAGGTCAGATTTCCACAGTTAAGGATCTGTCTATGCACTGTCTGATTAGATTAAGTCATTTTGGCAGCTGTTTTTTGATTGGGAATTGATTCTGGGATGAATGGCAAAATCAGAATCCTTTCCTGTGAGCTTTTTCTAAGGTCTTGATGGGTTTAAATTGAATTTTTTCCTTTTTTTACTTAGGTCAGTCTTCTGTTGCTTCTGCTAAAGCTCTGTTGAGAAACACCATTGATGGGAGACCTCTGCAAGGTATGTACATGCACCACTGGGAGCTGTCTGGTGAAATAAGCTGATTCCATGTGTACCAGATTTCTGTGGACAGGCATTTACCTATTTTGTAGCCTGGCAGGGTGCAGGGACAGCCTGTCCTGATGACTGTCCCTGCCATGGGGGTTTATTTTTGTTAAACAACGTTCAGTGTAATCCCAAGTCATGGAAATCCTTCTCCTTGTTCTCCTCTGAGGTAACAAGATTCAGATTAAGGTAGAGAGAAATCAAGCACTGGCTTAAGAATAAATGGGTAAATGGTTTTGCTTTCTGCAGCTTGTAAAGGAGAGTTGCTGGAGCTGAGATTTTCCTGACTAAATGTATGAAGAGTAAATGTGTGACTCCTTCAGGACAAGACTCAAGTCGTGGCTGTAGCTGTTCTGTGTATTTCAGAAGATATCCAAAGAAGCTGCAGTTCAGTTGGGTTTTAAATTATCTGCAATAAATAATTTTTACCTTCTGGGGATTTAAGTTGGAGAGAGAGAGAGAGATAGAAGGTTTTTGGCTAACACAAAGGCTGCTACAGTTTAAGTTGCTGTAAGCCTTTTGGGTGTCTTATCCAAATGTTAAAAAGCTTGTTTTGGGGGAAATGAAACTTGGAGGTTTTTTTAACTGTGTAGTTCTGTGACTGTTCTGAGTGTCTGTGAGCAGGGACTGCTGCTTCCTTATCATACAGCATGCACTGGGCAAGACATGCTGTAGGATTATATTTTTTTTAGCATTAACTAATCTCATTTGGGTTGTGGAGCTCAGGATTATGAATTGTGAAGCTGGCTAAAGGAGAATTAAATTCCCTGGTAATGAAGGGTGTTCTGAGCAAGGAAAGCAGGCGTTCAGCTGCTTCTCCCCAGCTGAA
This sequence comes from Pogoniulus pusillus, assembly GCF_015220805.1. Classification (NCBI taxonomy): domain Eukaryota; kingdom Metazoa; phylum Chordata; class Aves; order Piciformes; family Lybiidae; genus Pogoniulus; species Pogoniulus pusillus. Next base: position 4,329,471 of record NC_087300.1, read on the forward strand.
TGTTTGTACTAGAGGACACTAAATGAATGACAAGACACTCAGGCAGAAATGCTTTCTCTAATGAGGTGCTGTCTTGTTTGCTTTAGGTCTTGGAGCAAAATAAACCCTAACAATTTCATTAAGCCCTGGCCAGAAAGGAACAAGTCAATTTCTGTTTTCCTGCCACAGTTGCACAGAGCTTTCTGCAGCTGCTTTCACAAAATATTTAAAAACTTGCAAGTTAATGTTTGGTAAACACAAACTGAAACTGCTCTGAGGAGTTCTGCAGCCCTGTGCATGCTTCCAAGGTGTGTTCAGAAGTCGTTTGAGTCGTTCCCAAATGTTCTGAGTGTTTATACTCGGTGTATTAGGGACAGACACGAAGAGAAACTGCTTTGGGTAGGGCCAAGTCTGCTGTGGCTTTTTCTCTCTGCTGGCAAATGCTCCCTGCTGTAGCAGTCCTCGATGACACTCTGGAGCTGGAGCAATTTCAACTGTAACGTTCTCTTGGAGGCTTTTCTTGTGCAGTGGTGGCTCTGTTCTGCTGCAACATCTGTGAAAGGTCTGAAGGAACTGCCTGAAAGACTTCAGAAAAGGAGTGTAGGGTGGAAAGAGATAGTCATTGAAGTACTACAGGCCAGCTGGAAGTGGGAAACAAAACCCTGGAAGAAGGCATTGTGAAAGTAGAGATGTTCTTCATTTGACCCAGGTCTTGGCACATAGAAATGTTCTTTACAGTGTTCTGGAATAGCAGAGTGCTGGACTAGGAGTTCTGCTTCAGCAGAGAGTGCTGAGCACGTTTCCTACTCTCCATGTCTGGAAGAAAGGTTAGCTGGGCCTGCTTCCTGAGTGTGGTCCTGGCTCATATGAGATAGGAGAAAAGGGCACTTAGGGAAGCTCTTGGTAGTCTCTGGTGGTAATAGGGACAGCAGTGTACTTACAAAGGTGCTTCAATGTATTTTCTTCTCATTTCAGGTATACTTCCTGATTCCATAATTGACCAAGCTGAGACAGTGAAAACTGACTGTTGAAGGCTGCAAGGTGTGAACCTGCACAAGCAGGTGGGTACATGATGGAAAAGAAAACCTTCAAAGGTGGTAGAACTGCCTGCCCTGGAGCCTGGAAGATATCTTCTTGTATTCCTTCTGTCCTGGGCACTGTTCAGTTCTTGTTTAATTGTTAGTATTGCTGTGCCTAAAGGAGTGTCATGTATTACTCAAACAGATTGTGAAGGAAAACCTCTGCCTTATGTCTTGGAATGTTGTGGTTTACCAAATAACTGGTAAATAGGGTAAAATATACCAGCTCTGAGACAAAGAATCTTGGATGTTCTGGTAGGACAAGTGCTTCCCTTTTTTAATGCTCTGGTTAGAGTGCTTTTTGGATTTACACCCTGGTGGCTTTTGGGAGTAGAGGGCTCTGCTTCTCCCTCTTTACCTAGATTGGCTGCATTATTCACTCTCAAGTGTTAAACTTCCTTTTATGTGCCCCCTCTCAAACATTTGTCCTCTTGCTTAAGCCTTGCAGTGGTGTTATTCAGTGCCCATAAATTCTCTTTACCTGTTCTGCATAATCACATTCTGAGGCTGTGGGAGCTGATGGAGTGTTCAGCAGTAAGAGCCTCCTGACACTGACTGTTTTCATTGTCATGCAGCAGAGTTGAGCTCTTCTTTTGAGTTCTGCCAGGAGACTCAAAACAGGTAAAACTTTAATTTCCCTGACATTGCTTCCTGATGGAAGTTTGTTTTCCATGCAAAGTCCTTTGTGATGGCTTAGAAGGAACATTTGTTCCTCCTCTTTATGTGGTTTGATGGATTGCTTGTGAGGATTCAGAAACAGAGAAGGCAAAGTTTACTTCTTGAAATAGCCTTCAAACTTTGAGAAGCACTTTGAGAAGCTTGAGGAGGGCAAATACAAACTGATTATTAGCAAAAAATTCTTGACAGTGAGGGTGGTGTGAGACACTGGAACAGGTTGCCCAGGGAGGTTGTGGATGTCTCCTTCCTGGAGCTGTTCAAGGCTAGGTTGGAGGGGGCCTTCAGCAGCCTGATCTAGTTGGATGTGTCCCTGTCCACAACAGAGAGTTGGAACTGGATGGTCTTCAAGGTTCCTTCCAACCCAAACCATTGTATGAATCTGTGAGGGTGAGAGACTTCCAGGGTCTTGATTCTCCAGCTTAACCTCTCCTTACTTGTCAGCAGGACTCATGAACAAGGTCACAAAATCAGTCTGGATTAAAAATACTCTTGTAAAAGACTATTTGTAACCTCTGCCATGATTAAGTGTTGCCATGGATTAAGTTTTGAATGTAGATGAAATAATGCACTGCATTGTCATGATGAGGACATTCTCCATGGGCCTTGTTGCTAAGGTAGTGATTAATTGAAGCACTCCTCAGCAGAAATATCCTCAGAGACATCTGTCTGGTTTTGTTCTACTTCTTTAAGGAGTAGCAGTGGATCTCTGCAGAAAACCATCCTCAGAAGTTCCTGCTAAACATCAAAGAGTGTTAGCTTTGGCCTTTGTCTTCTCTGGTGTCTTCACAGACTTTATCTGGGTCACTCAGTAGTTCCTAGACCAACGAAAAGTATATCACAGTGAGTTTACAACTGCAGAGTCAGCACAGGGGAGCTGAAATGACTCCCAAGATTTCATTTGTTTAACCTTTTGAGTGCTGATTCAGCACAGCAACAACTCAGTTTCTATTCTAGTCACAGTTACCTCACACATTAGGAATAAATCAACTTTAAAAATATTGACAAAGATTAAAAAACCCAACTCAAACCCAACCCCAAAACACTTCTAAGGCAAGAGAGCTTTTGGCACACAGCTGACATACCAGAGTGGTGCTTGGCTGGCGAGTGCTGCAGATCAAAGTGAAATACAAAGCCTCTGAAACAGCTCAAGGCAAGGGACATTTTTAAGACCCTATTTTGGGGCCTTCTCAGGGCTGAGAGTTAACTGCTGCTTGGTCACTCAGCTCTGCCCAGGTGCTTTTTCTTGGGAAATGAGTGCTTCTGGAAGGGGCACAACGGAGGAGCTGTGGTGAAGGCTGGTTTAATGATATTAATCTACTGAAAGTACTTCAGGCAGTTCAGAGTTCAGTGTAAATAGAGGTAACTGATGATGTATGCTGAGTGTGGCTTGTCCTTGAACTCCAGGGTTGTCATTTAGTAGAGAGCTGTCTTGAAATTACACAGTTTGTGGAGTGTATTTGTAATCTGACAAAGTAGCCTCTTCTTCTGCTTTTCCTGGATCAAAGCCCTTCAGGATTCAGCTGGGAACAGCTCCCTGATCCCAGGAGCTAATTCAGATCAGCTTTTTGTATCTTCTAGTAGTTCCTATTGCTATTTCTTTCTGCTTCTCCTCCAGAGTTTGGTTTTCTGTGCTAAACCTCTGATTGTTTTGACCAACAGACTGGAAGTTTTGCTGTTTGAGTGGGTGTAGTTGGTAAATAAAATGGAAATATTTAGAAGTGGTCCTTTTACACTTTCCTTCCCTGAAAACTGACAATGCATAGGAATGAACTCCACTTCCTCACTGGTAGGAGGAACTTCACCCCTGTTAGAACTTCACCCCTGGTGCAATTTAGTTTTTTCTGATAGTGCTCATAGAAACATAGAATGATTTATAGAATCATAGAATCAACCACATTGAAAGAGACCTCCAAGAGTTATATATAGTTTATGGATTCATTATAGTTTAGGTTGGAAGGGACCTCAAAGATCATCTAGTTCCAACCCCCTGCCATAGACAGGGACACCTCTCACTAGAACAGGTTGCTCAAGGCCTCATCCAGCCTGGCCTTGAACACCTCCAGGGAGGTGATACAGCTGAAGGCTGTGCTGCCATTCAGTGAAACCTGGACAGACTGGAGAGCTGGGCACAGAGGAACCAGATGAAGTTCAGCAAGGACAAGTGCAGAGTATCTGAAGGCTGCCAGGAGTGGGGGCACAGGCTCTGCTCACTGCTGCCTGGGATAGGACAAGGAGCAACAGGTATAAGTTGCAGCAAAAGAGATGATTCTACCTCAACACAAGGGGGAACTTCTTTACTGTAAGGGTCACAGAGCACTGGCACAGGCTCCTCAGGGAGTTTATGGAGTCTCCTTCTCTGGAGCCTTTCAAGGCCTGTCTGGATGTGTGCCTCTGTGATCTGTGTCAGTATTGTCCTGCTCCGGCAGAAGGGTTGAACTTGATCTCTTTGGGTCCCTTCCAGCCCCTAACATCCTGTGATCATCCACAACCTCCCTGAGTGTTAAGTCTTTTTCTTTTTTCCCTTGCATACTTTGCAGTGTGGAATATATTAAACTACTTCAGTTGCTGCTGCATGTGGAGTGTAGTGAAAGGGGAGGACAGGCAGATGGAACATGACTTTTCAAGTAAAAGCCAACTTCTCATTTTGGGGAAGTACCAGCTCTTGTGATGAACCACCACCTCCTTTCCCTCTGGCTGCTCCTGGGGTGTTGTGCTGTTCCTGAAAGGGCCCTGGCAGCAGCTGGAGGATTTGGTAACCATATATGTAATTTGGCTTTTGGGCAGTGACTGCAAGTGCAGACATTGCAAGTCAGGCCACTGGAATTTGCTTAAAATGGATCCAGCAGCAGAAGTACTTACTGGGTTGTGTCTTTAGCCCTAAATGTCTCCAGTTTTAATCACTGGGTGACAAAAGGAGGAAGTTGTACCATTATCAGCCGTTGTTTTTTCACTGTGGCTATTTGGAAGGATGTCTGAATTCTTCTGGCTGCCACAGAACTGGCTGCTGATAGGTGTCTGCTCACAGCAACTGCCTGAACTGCATGAGCAGGACAAGTGCATTCAGGACTTAACCTGAGTGCTCAGAGCCATGCCCTTGGGGTTGTGTTTGATGGATCTTGGATTAGCATTTCTGTTCAGAATTTCACCTGAAAAGGGAGAGAAAATTTTGGGGATGGGGTGGTGGGGTTTTTTGAGGGGAGGTGTGGGGTGTAGGCCCTTTTATTTCTTTGTTGATCTTTAGCTGGCAGTGTTGGTAGTGGTGTGACTGAACGGAGCTGGTTCATCTCTTTCAAGATGTCCTTGTTGAAGCTAGCAGTGTGGCCTCTGCCTTCTCCTGGCCTTTGCTGTGCTGCTTTCAGCTGTAGCACTGTTATTTGTAATTGCTTTCAACCTCTCTGCAGATTTCCTCCTTGGACTGAAAAAACCTTTCTGTTCTCGTGCCCAGCACCATTCATCTGTTATTAGGCAGCAGCTTCAAACGTTCCTGTTTCCAGTCTTATCAAGCTCTGTGTCACTCTGTTCTTTGTCAGGCTGCCAGATGTTCCCTGTTCTCAAATCTGCTGTGTGACTTCACTGTTTTAAAATGCTCTTCCCTCCCTGTTTCCTTCAGGTACCACTGGCAGGTGTTTGCCAAGATGTCTAAAACTAACAAGTCCAAGTCCGGGTCCCGTTCGTCCCGGTCGAGGTCTGGGTCGAGGTCTCGTTCCCGCTCCTTCTCCAAGTCCCGCTCCCGTTCCCGCTCTGTCTCACGCTCCAGAAAACGCAGGCTCAGGTAAGTGCCTGCAGCACAGAAGCCCAAGGGTGTACCTGGTTTTCCTCTCTGTCCTGCCCAGATGGTTTGTCACTTTGCAAGGAAAGACTTTGATTAGATTCCAGAGCTGCCAGTGTCCTGCGTCCTGTTTCCTGTCAGCCTGTGCTGTTGTGAAGTGTTTCAGCAGCCAAGGGAGTCACTGGTGACTGTTTGTCAGCACTGTGGAGGTCCTGCTTTTCAGCCCTGAATCTGAGCCCTGTGAACAATAATTTTACTTTTCTCTCTACAGGTCTCTTTCCCTTAATAAGGACAAAACCAGTTATGGTCATGATGGTCTTTGGTTGGAGATCAAAGTTATGATTCATAGAATGGTTTGGGTGGAAAGGACCTTAAAGACCATCCAGTTTTGACTGCTCTACCCTGGGCAGGGACACCTTCCACCAGCCCAGGGTGCTCAAGGCCTCATCCAGCCTGGCTTTGAACACCTCTGGGGAAGGGGCACCCACAATCCATGATCTTAGAGGTCTTTTCCAGCCAAAACAGTTACGTGATTCTGTGATACCGTAAAGCACAGTCAGACAAGGAGCTGGTTTTGTTACTGTGAGACAGTCCACAGCAGAGCTGTTGCTACTGTTGGACTAATGTCCTTTGATTTTCCTCAGAGGAAGCAGAAACCCATGGCAAAGTGCACATGAGTTTTCTCTCCAGGTTCTTCTGCAGTCCCTAGTGGCTGCTGTCTGCAGCGGGCAAACCTGCTGTGCTGTTCCTAACACCCCTTCTCCTAGATCCATTCTCCTGCACTGAAAGTACTCATGGTTAATGCTGGCCTTTGAAAGTGGCAACACAGGACAAAGTGTGAAAAATCACATCTGGTTTTCCTGATCTGAGATTATTTTGAGGACTTTGCTTTTGACCAGACCTTTGCTTCACTGGAAGATGTTAGGTTTGTGTCCCAGAGTGGGGAGAGAGAGTTGGGAACATCCACACCAAATCATGCTTCTTTGTTCAGTTAAACATAGAATCACAGAATGGTAGGGGTTGGAAGTGACCTCTGGAGATCCAGTCCAACCCCTCTGTCAGAACAAGGTTACCTGTGGCAGGTCACCCAGGAACACATCTTTGTCTTTTTTAAAGCTTTTAATGTAACTGGTCTTAACTCTGAGGGGACCTTTGTAGATCTTTTGTGCTTTACCCCTATTTGGTAAAATGATTCCAAGCAAATTTTCTTCTTAATTTAAGGTACTACTACAAAAAACAGGGAAAATTATTGCTTCTCTGTGCCTGCCCCCAGCACCTGGGGGCACTTCTTGTTTCTCCATGCCTGCCCCCAGCACTCAGGGGCACTTCTTGGTTCTCTCTGCCTGCCCCCAGTACTCAGGGGCACTTCTTGGTTCTCTGTGCCTTCCCCCAGCACTCGGGAGCAATTCTTGGTTCCCTCTGCCTGCCCTCAGGAGTCTGTTAAGCAAAATCTTAGTTCTGTGAGGATAAAGACCACAAAGGTAATTTCACTGCAGTTCATTTTGAGAAATGATTCATGTCCATGATAGTTGTCCTTAGCTCCCTGAATTATTTCTGATCAGGCCAGTTAAAGGCTCAGCCTTCTCTGGATTTCAGTGTATCTTTATGCTTTGCTTTTGGCTAAGCATTCTGTATCTGGCAAAGACCTTGGAGTTGGACAGGCTGTAGCGTCAGCTGCTTTTTCACTGATCTTAAATTCATAACATATATTCTGGAGATCTTTAGGCTGTAAACACATGCAACTGTTAACAATTAAAAGACAGCTTCAGAACGCAGAGGCTCTAACAAATGTACAGTTGGAGAGAGAAGGACATGACAAAAGTAAATTAGAGGCGGAGACTCCAGTTCTTTTCAGGAGGAGGCTGGAATGCTGGAAGATCTGTGGTCATTTGGGAATAGCTGCCTAGCTCTGAAGGAACTTTGACAGTTGAAAACAAAAGGCACCCTGTGCAAACATGGTCATTTCCTCTGTGCTGCTGCTGAGTCTGCTTGGCTTTGTAAATAACAAAGAGTTGGGATGGAGTGGGTTAGTACGGCCAAGTCATCTTGTGTGGCACTAGGATGTTCTCTGAGGTAGGTCTGGTGGTATCTTGGCGTGGAAGTCCATTATTGTGTGCTCCAGCATGCTCCACAGCAAGGGTTTTGCTTTTTGTTTGGTAGGTTTACTGGTTGGTCTAAGCTGTATTGCATCATGTTGGGGTCTGCCTAATACTTCTTACTTTCTTTAGGGCTTTATTTTGCCCTGTTGTAGAGCAGTGGGTGTTAGCTGGCTGGTTACAGGGCTTGGCAGAGGAAGGAGAATTCTTTTTTCTTAGGTAAATACAGAAAAATCTCACAGAAAAGATTTCTTGTAGGTCTCTGCAGCCCTTGGAGTGAAAGCTGCCTGCTGCAAGCCTCTCTAAAACGATAGAGCAGCAGCAGGGAGTCGTGTGTTGCTGGGCTGTAAAAGTAGCTGTTGGGAGTGCAGCAGTGAGTGTTCTGGAGCTGCATGCTCTTAATGGAAAAAGGGCTTCTGGAAATGGTTTTCATTAATATTGTTCACTGAAAAAAATCTCTTTAACTTACTCCTGTGGACTCCTTTGCTGCTTCACTAATGCAACTTAGCTAAAATCTCAGGCTTTCAGCAGAAGTTTGTTCTTCCAACAGCTGTGAAACACCTCCTGTAAAGCTGGCATTTGCTGCTGAGCTGCACTGAGGCTTCTAAACAGTTACACAGCTGCAACTCCAAAAATTCAGGAGAGGAGACTGTTGGAACAGAATGTTTTGCCATTTCAGCATCTGTTCTTGCAGGCTTTGCACTTGTGGGTTCAGTTCTGTTTTTCAGGCGCTGTGGCTGTGAGCAGAGGGACACTGAGCAATGCCATCTTGTGGCACCCCTCTGCTCTCCTGCTTCTCTCAGGCTCCAGCATTGAAACTGTGGCCTTTGAAACTGCTGTTTGCTCTCTTCTCTTCTCACGTGGAGGTGCAGCCTTTTACTTAGCTCTTGCGGCAGAGAAGTAAAGTTTCACCTGGATTATCAGAATTTCAAAAGCATGCCTGGGATGCAAAGGGATGGTTTGGGATCTTTCTGAAGCTGGCTGGCAGCCACATTCACCCTAGAAGAATGAAGAGCACCATGTTCTTCTCGTGGTCTCTGCAGGGATCCTGAAATCAAACATCTGTTTGGCAGACAGAAGTTACTGCCACTGCAGGCTTTCTGAGGGTAACGTCCAATAAATACCTCATCTGGATGAGGCTGTACCAAAGATCCAAATTTTGGGTGTCTGTGCCTGAGTTTTGAGGGGGCCTCGGGTGTGAGTTTTCAGAGCTCCACTGAAAAGCTTTGATCCCAGAATAAACTTTGTGTGTCATTGTTTTCTTCCCTCTCTTCCCAGTTCCAGATCTCGTTCAAGATCGTATTCTCCATCTCATAACAGAGAAAGGAACCACCCAAGGGTCTATCAGAACCGGGATTTCCGAGGCCATAACAGAGGGTACAGGAGACCCTATTACTTCCGTGGCCGCAACCGTGGGTTCTACCCCTGGGGCCAGTACAACCGAGGAGGCTATGGCAATTACCGCTCCAACTGGCAAAACTACCGCCAGGCCTACAGCCCTCGCAGAGGGAGGTCCCGCTCCCGCTCGCCCAAGAGGAGGTCTCCTTCACCCAGGTCTAGAAGCCATTCTAGAAATTCTGATAAGTCATCTTCTGACCGGTCAAGGAGGTCTTCCTCTTCCCGGTCTTCCTCAAATCATAGCAGAGTTGAGTCTTCCAAGCGTAAATCTGGGAAGGAGAAGAAGTCATCCTCCAAGGACACCCGAGCGTCGCAGGCTGCGGGAGATAACCAAGGGGATGAGGCTAAGGAGCAGCCCTTCTCGGGGGCGGCGGCGCAGGACACGAAGGCGTCTGAGGGATCAAAACCGTGGCAGGAGGTGACCACCTACGGCGCCAGCTCGGCGTCCAGAGCTTCGGTGTCTGAGCTCAGCCCCAGGGAGCGCAGTCCGGCCTTGAAAAGCCCTCTGCAGTCGGTCGTGGTGAGGCGCCGCTCCCCTCGGCCGAGTCCACTGCAGAAGTCGAGCCCTCCGCTGTCCAACCCCTCCCAGATGAGCTCTGCTCTGCAAAGCAGCAGCTCCTCCTTCCAGGCTCAGAGTCCCTTTGACCACGGCTCGGCAGGTTTGAGCCCGACGAGGAAGAGCCCTGTGTGCAAAAGTCCAACGCCCATCAGTTCCATGTATGGAGCGTCCCAGAAGGAGGAAAGCACAGCTCCTGGAGGAGGAGCCTTCTCCAAGAGGCAAGTGACTGGTTGGGTTCTGGGATGTTTCCTAAAACGAGTGGGCACATGTAGATGCTCTCCATGAGCAGAGCAGGGGTTCCTGGGGTGTGCAGGGTGCTGTGGCAGCCAGCTGCTGGTCCTGCTTGCTGTCCAAACAACAACAAAACCCAGACCTAGCCCTGTGCTGTGGGAAGGTGGAGTTAGTTTCTGACTTGGGTAGCTGTAGAGTTCATCAACAAGGTGGAGACATCCTTCTACAGAGAGGGCATCAAGCTCTCATATCTCTCTTTGGGCAGCAGGTTGGTGCCTGAGGGTGTTTTGTTAACTACAGCAGCATTCACAAATGCTTTTTAAAGACTTCTCTTGATTATTTTTTTTTTTAAGCATTTATTACTGATTCTGTATCAGGGATATCTGCAACTTAATCAAATAAACTGACCCAAACCTTTAACTCCTGTTTGGGCTTCCCAAGGCACTAAACTAATGTCCTTGGGCTCTACAGCTGGTTCCTGGAAGCTGGGGTTTTGCTTAGGGAATGCTTTAAATCCCATGCTCCAATGTAGATAAATTGTTGTTCTCGTTGCAAGTGTTTTGTCTTCTCCCAGCCAAAGAAACATTTCTCCTCTGTTTAACCTTTTTGCTTTTATTTGTATTTGCAGTCTGTCATGAAATATTTAGCTTACCTATGAAACTTGCATCCCAAATTTGAAGTAGCTTTTGAGGCTTTTCTTTCCAGTGTGTTGTTTAAAGCAGGACAGCCCAAGTTTGAAAGTTTTGGTCTGTTGTTCTCCTGAACCAGGTTTGTGAGGAAATAAACGGATTGGGTAAGATGTTACTACTCTCCTTAAATTGAATCTGTGGGTAAGCTGGTTTTTGTTTGCTCTTAAGCCTCATTTCATCAGTTCTGCACATCCATTTTCTTCTACATTTGCTGAATTTAGTGAGAACTTAAAAGTCTTAAATCCAGGCTGAGTGATCTGCTTTGTGTTACCTGTTGTAAGGCAGCTTTCTGCCCATGCCTAGCTCTGAAATGTGCCTGCTCGCAGCTGAAGCGCTAACCGGTTTGGAGCTTTACTAAGAGAACTTCTGCAATGTCTCATTTTATGAACAGGTATCTGGAAGAGCAGAAGGCTGAGAATGGGAAAGACAAAGAACAGAAAGTGACAAATGTTGAAAAAGAAAAAAGTAAGGAAAAAGGGAATTTCTCTGAGTTGGGATCAACAGATGGAAAGGCAAAATCCGACTCCTATGCGTCCAAAGCCGACTCGGACAAGGGATACCGTGGCAGCCAGTCGCCCAAGCGTTACAAGTTCAGGGATGACTTTGACAAGCTCAAGGTCCCAGAATTCCACAAGGAAAGTCATTATGGCAAAGAGGAAACGGAAGAGCAGGAAAAGAAAGACAAAGCAAAGGGCCGAAAAGATTCTGAGTTCGATGACGAGCCCAAATTTATGTCTAAAGTGGTGGCGACTTCAAGTAAAAGCCAGGAAGAGGATCGGTCGGGAAAATGGGAAGGTGTGGTCTTCTTGCCACCTGGGAAAGAGAAACAAAGGAAATCTGATGAAATGGAGGAGGAAAGTTATTCTGAAAGATGCAAAAAGGAAGAGAGGCCAGCATCCAAGAGAGCTGAACCAGGTCACAGGGGCTTTGTTCCTGAAAAGAATTTTAGAGTGACCACTTACAAATCAAGCCAGGAAAAAAGTTCTTCCCCTCCACCAAGGAAGACTTCAGAGGTTAAAGAGAAACCAGGCACCAAAGTAGAGGGGCTCACTCCTGGCAAATCTTCCTTCTCCATTACTCGAGAGGCCCAAGTCAATATTCGAATGGATTCCTTTGATGAAGACCTTGCCCGGTGAGCATTTGCCGTTGTTAGAGCACTCTAAGTAGGTATTTTTCCTGGGTCTCTTCCCAAGATCCTCACTTTCTGGCCAAGTCTTAGCAAGGCTACATAATGTTGCATCATGGTTTGCATTCTTTGGCAACAGGAGTTAATTTTTTTCTGGTGTTGTAATACTTGTGTGACCTTTCTTCTGTGGTGGGAGGTTAGAGGGTCACCACTTTGCAGCTGCTGAAGGTATAAGCATGAAGCTTAAGCAACTTTTATACCACCAGAGGTAAGATGAGTTCAAAATGTAGATGCTTCTACCTCAGGTTCCACCTACACTGAGCTCTGGGAATAGTCAGGTACTTGATGGCTTCTTGCTGCTAGAATCTTAGTGGCACAGTGAAGTTCCAGTGCCTCGTGAATGCCATCTGATTGTCTGGAGCGTGTTTAACTGCTCTGATTGTCTCAGCACAGCATTACTGAAGCTCTGGGAACCACTTCAGCTGTGCTTCAAGAGATCTTAAGACAGTAAAAAAATCCTTCTGGAAAAGAGATTTGCACAGCAGTAGGCAGTGAGTATGAACTACTCTGGGGGATGTTAGAGGTGGAATTTAACAACAGTAGTGAAGGATCGCTGCAGGGAATGGAATGAGAAGGGGCTTTTGTGTCACAGGTTGTACCTGTCAGTACCTGCACAGGATGTGGGGGTTCAGTAACAGACCTCCAAACACAGCCTAAGCAGTGACCCAAACCACTGCAGTGGGGCAGAGGCACTGGCACGAGTGCCCTGCTGATGCTGTTGGATGTCCTTAGGTGCTTCCACAGTCCTGCATAAGAAAGATGCAGTCAGCTTCCACCTTCTGAGATCGATTATCTTCAAGTGCTTCTCTTTACCCCCTTCTTCCATTTGATGTGGTCTGTTCTTTTTCCAGTCCCAGTGGCATTTTGGCTCAGGAGCGCAAACTGTGCCGGGACCTGGTGCACAGCAACAAAAAAGAGCAAGAATTCCGCTCCATTTTCCACCACATTCAATCTGCTCAGTCCCAGCGGAGCCCTTCTGAACTGTTTGCTCAACATATAGTGACTATAGTCCACCATGTAAGAGGTAGGTCAGATGTTCAGGTATCCTCAGATGAAGGTCACTTCTCCCTTGCCCAATAACCAGGTTTCATCACTCTGGTTAATGCTCAGAGAGCTGATTGCCAGCAGATAGAGCGGAGATGAGAATAGCAGCTCAGCTGTGAGTCTTCATTTGCACAGATGTCTCTTCTGCCTTTCCAGCAGAGAAGCTGTCCTTGGATTTGCCTGGGCAATATTCAGAGAGGCTGTGACTTTAGACTTTGTGTGTTCTGGAGAACTTGTGACTCCTTGAATCAGTGGTTCAATTCAGGAGTGAAACTGGAATTTGTCAGCAGTATTAGTTACAGCTCACACAATCAGAGTGTTAGGGGTTGGAAGTGACCTCAAATTGGATCATCCATTCCAACCCCCCTGCTAGAGCAAGATCAGCTAGGGCAGGTCACACAGGAACACATCTGGATGGGTTTGGAGTGTCTCCAGAGAAGGAGACTCCACAACCTCTCTGGGCAGCCTGTTCCAGTGTTTTGTCATCCTCACAGTGAAAAAAACCTTTTCCTTATGTTCCTATAGAATTTCCTCTGCTCCAGCTTGCACCCAGTGCCCCATGTCCTGTCATTGGGCATCCCTAAGCAGAGCCTGGCTCCGTCCTGACACTGCCCTACACATCTTTAGCAGCAGCAATGAGGGCAGCCCTTGGGCTCCTCTGCTCCAGGCCCCAGCTGCCTCAGCCTGTCCTCAGCGGGGAGATGTTTCACTGCCTTCAGCATCTTTGTTGCTCTGTGCTGGACTCTTTCAAGCAGTTCCCTGAGGTCCTTCTTGAACTGAGGGGGCCCAGAACTGGGTACAGTACTCCAGATGCTCAGCAGCAGTGTGCTCCACGTGCAGGCATCTGATTGCTTGAGCAGGCTGTAGGGCTACTGTGCTTCATCATTGTACAGAAACAATGTTAATGTTTTGGTGTTGTTTACTCACCCTCCTTTCCCACAGAGCACCACTTTGGCTCTTCAGGAATGACACTGAATGAACGCTTTACCAAATATCTAAAGAAAGGAATGGAACAGGATGCAGCTAAAAACAAAAAGAGCCCTGAAATCCACAGGTTGGTGTCATGAGTGTCTCAGCGTTTCAGGGGTGGTTCAGATTTCCTTCTCTTAAAGTCTGGAGTCATTCTGGAGTAATTAGAAGTATATAAATAGCTTCAGACAAAAAAACAAAAAGATGGAATAATATGGGGAGTTTTAAGTACCTTTGTTAAAACTGACCTGCTTAAGACACACAGAATGTTAGGGTTGGAAGGGACCAACCCCTGCTGCCCCAGCAGGTCACACAGGAACGCATCCAGGCAGGTTTTGAATGGATCCACCTGGGGTTTGTTCTCTTCTCCCAAATGATAGGATGAGAGGAAATGGCCTCAAGTTGCACCAGGGGATCCCAAGATGTTTAGGGGTTGGAAGGGACCTCTGGAGATCTTCTGGGCCAACCCTTCTGTCAGAGCAGGAGCATAGAATCCAGTACAGGTCACACAAGATCACATCCAGATGGGTCTTGAAAGTCTCCAGTGTAGGAGACTCCCCAGTCTTTCTGGGCAGCCTGTGCCAGCCACAGAGAGAAACAGTTTTGTGTTCACATGGAACCCTCAGAGTGGAAAAAGTTTTGTGTTCACATGGAACCTCCTTTGCTCCAGCTTGCCCCTGTTGCTCCTTGTCCTGTTGGACATTGCTGAGCAGAGCCTGGCTCCATCCTCCTGATACTGCCCACATGAATGAGAGCAGCCCTCAGGCTTCTCCAATGCCACTTGATCTAAAACCTTCAGATTCTTCTGAAGAGCAAGACTGTATCTGTGTGCTTTCTTCACTTCTAGGAGGATAGATATATCTCCCAGTACTTTTAGAAAACATGGATTCTCTCAAGAGGAGTCAAAAAGCCCCAGAGATCCTGGCTTCAAGGTGAACTGTTAACTCTGCTTAGTTTTAATTCAACAAAATGAGTGCATTGGGCATGATCTTAACAGTGATGTTTTTGTTTAAATTACTCTCTACTTAAGTTTGTGTTTTTCTTTTAAGGATGGGCATAATTCTAAAAATGAACTACAAAAGGGTTAATTTTTATTAAAAATGTATCAACAACCTTTGTGAAGTGGTTTAGACTATGGTAAATGATCCCAAAGTCAATTGAGGTGAGCTTGAGAAAAAAGAGAGGATTTTTGGAACAAGTGCCCTTGATGAGAGAAGAGACTTTTTGTGATATTTTTCTGCTTGTAAGTATGATTAACTCCATTGTCTACACGTGATTATTGCCAACCATGTTTGCAAAAAAAAAAAGAAAGACATGCATGTCAAAAAGAGAGGGAAGTAAAGTTAAATACTTAAGCTAAACCAAGTACACTTAGTTAAGCAGATGATAAACTTTGTTCTAACGACTTCTGTTTCTGTTGATGATTTTTTTTTGCTGTTGCTTTAACATTCAACACTTTAAAAAACTTTGGAGTAGATCCAGAGCGTTTGGAATTGTTTTAGCTTTGGTAGAGTTAGTTTGGGGGGGGTTAAGCCACTGTCACTGACTAAACCATTAAAAGAAATGGCTTAACCTCAACATAAAAACCTAGTTTTGGGGATTTGAACCTTTGTTTATTCACCTTCGTAACATATTTACGTTGAAAGTTGAAGAGATCTTTAACAGTCCTGCTGCAAACCTTACTTGTTTCATATTTGTTTTCAATTTTTTCCCAAACACACTTGGTGGCTTGAGATGGACGATGGTGAGATGGATTTGATGGGCCTGAACTCTTGAGCATCAGCTTGGCAGAGTCTATTATAAACCTGGTTTCCAAACAGCTCGGCCAGCCTTCCGTGTGAAACAGACGTGCCCTCCCAAACCCAAATAGCTGTTTGCTGTACCACATAAGGGAGCTGCTGCTGATTTTGGTCACTTATCTGGCATCCAACGTTGGTCGGGAGCAGTTTTATTCTCAGAGTAGAAATTAAAAAGCTCATTGCCTGGGGAAAGTAGAAGAGCAAAAAATATCAAAACCAAAAAAAAAAGCCAAAGCAAACAAACAAACAAAAAAACAAACCAACCCAAAGCCAACTGCTCTCACTGCTGCGTTATTTGACCTCTTTATTTAAGCAAACAAACAAAAAGAGTGGTTAGAAACTCATGTAAGTAACAAGTTAACTAGCTAGAGACTTACTAATCCTTCTGTGCTTAATTCAAGACAATGAATGTGATGTTGTGTTGCATATCTGAGTGGTGCAGTTCCCGAGGTCAGGGTTGTGTAAGTGAAGTAGCACTGGTTGAGCACAGCCTTTGATGCCAGCAACGTGGTGAGCAGGCTGCCCCCCCCCCCCAGCTCAGCGTTGGTCAGAGCTGCAGCCGCTGCCAGTTTGCTGCTCCAGTGGCTCCTCCAGGTACCGCTGGCCTTAGAGCTTCTCCTTCTCCTAAGAATCTCTCTCAATCCACTGTTAAGCAGCAATTGAAATAGAACTCAAAGCAAGCATTAGCACGTTGAAATGATCAGTGGAACACACCCCAGAGAGGCTGTTTGCTGAGTGCTTTTCATACAGCTGTTGGTGTTTGCTTTGTGAAACACCAGGGGCAGCTGACATTGTGTGGAGTAGCCCACACTTCTGTCTTTGGTACCTCTCACAGTCTGCCTTCCAGCTGAGGGGGAAGGAGTGCTGTGGGTGCTTTACCACAGAGTAAATCCCCTTGAGAGATGTCAGAGGCTGCGTGGGAGCGATGTTGGCCTTCTCCCAGATGCACTTGGTTGCTGCACTTCAGTGGCCTCCATCCCTTACACTTTGATCACTGATCACCATCTTAAGTATCTCCAAGCAGCAACCAGATTTCGCTTCTCCTTAAAAGTGCTGCTTCCAGACCTGGTGGTTCACATTCCTTCCCCTTTGCTAGGTGATGTCTGTCAGAAGGACAGCAGAGGTGCTGCCATTCAGTGACAGACCTCCACAGGCTCTTGGACACTTTTGGCCAGCTGTAGTTCTGTGTAATCAGTTGGGATTCAAAATCAGTTGGATTCCCAAGTCGTTCTCACCTCTCACTGGCTGTGGTGTACAAAAGTATCAGCTTCAGCATCTCTCCCTCCCCTAGTAGGACATTTAATTATAATGCTGCTTAAAAGAGGACAGTAGAAGCTAAAAAGCAGTAAGGAAGTTAGATTCTGACAGATGCAAACTTTGCTAGTGCAGTGTTCCTCATCTTAAGATGGATTATTGATTAGTACTCAGATAAAGCTGTTCTCCAGAAGTCTGTGCAGTCGATAGCAAAGTAATGGTGCTGAGCTGAGGCCCTGGAAGCCTTGGTGTTAAACTCTCCTCTCTTCCCTGCATTTGTAGGCTGAGGGCAAATATAAAGACGACCCTGTTGACCTGCGCCTTGATATTGAACGCCGTAAAAAACATAAGGAAAGAGATCTTAAACGGGATAAATCCAGGGAGTCGGTGGACTCGAGGGACTCAAGTCACTCAAGGGAAAGATCAACTGAGAAAACGGAGAAAAGTCACAAAGGCTCAAAGAAAAAGTATGTAGGAAAGCCTCTAGGCACTCCCTTCTGCCTTTGGGGTTTCTGCTGTTAAGGCTGGAGACGACACCGTTGTACATGCCGTTGTACCTAACTGCTCCAGTGGCATGAGTTGGTCCTCTGGGAGTCGTCTTGATATCATTGTAGCTGTCTGAAACACTAAGTAACTGTTAAAGGTAAATGAGAAGGCTCCATGTGTCAGAATGGGTGAGTCACCTTTCCTTCTTCCTGTTGTGTTACAGAGAACAGGCAGGTTTCAATCACTCTGCTCTAATGTCGATTTCAGCCTTTTCTCTTGGCTTCGTTTCTGACTAAAGCTCTGTGGGTGTGTGGTTTGTCTCGGGCAGTGGTGTAAACACCTCAGAGGCAACAAGTTCTGTGCAGAGAAGGCTTGGGATCTGTTTTATCTGTGTCTTACAGCTGGTCTAAGCCCTTACTAAGGCTTAGATCACAGTAGGGAAAGGAGAGTGTTGTGTTGATGGGGTGTAAAGAAATGGCTCTGTGGCAGACAAGGCACAAGGGAGGTACCAGCCCTGTTGGTGTCTCTCTCACCTCTGTTTCCTGTCCCTGAAACAGGAAGCACCGACGGGTACGGGAGAGATCCAGATCCAGCTCCTCATCGTCACGTTCCTCTCACTCAGCCAAAGCAGAGGAGTATCCTGAGGAGACTGAGGAGAGGGAGGAAAGCACCACAGGCTTTGACAAGTCCCGGCTTGGGACAAAAGAATTCCCTGGTCCAAATGAGAGAGGAAGAGCTAGAGGGACCTTTGTAAGTGTTCTCCACCCCTTGCCCTGAGTGTCCGTTCCAAGAGTGGGCATAAAAGCAGCTGCTGTGTGCTGCTTCTCCACAGCTGAAGCCCACAGCAAAGGAGAAACCCCACAGTCATTGTCTGGGCATGGCTGAGGAGCCACAACACGATGGCTCCAGGTGTGGAGCACAAAGCAGGGTGCTGAGGACATAGTCTAGGCAGCTGAACTCGGGATGTGTGAAGCAGAATCAAGGCAGGAAGCCTTTTGTACATTACTAATCGCTGATGTGCTTAGCTGGTTTTTGGGTGAGGCTGTTGATGAGACTCCAGGTCACAGACACCCATGAGACTCCAGGTCACAGCCACACAGCCCAGTGCCTTGGTTATGCAGATGTCTCATGTGGGTGTTCTGTTGGTCAGATGCTTTCTCTTGGCTGCTCTGGAAATGCTTCTGCAGGGTCTTAAACAGCTTGGTAGAAATCAGATGAGCTAGAAAACCCTAAAGTGCTCTGACCTCATGTTTTAATGATGGGTGATCAGAGAAGTGATACACCTCTTGGACGTTCTGAAAGCTGTCTGGGGGTGGGAGGAAGCTGCCACCACAGCTGCTTCATTTCTTTTCTGTGTTTTGCTGTTGCAGCAGTTCAGAGCCAGAGGGAGAGGATGGGGCAGAGGCAACTTTTCAGGCAACAACAACAGCAATAGTGGTGGCAACAACGACTTCCAGAAGCGAAACAGAGACGAGGAGTGGGATCCAGAGTACACACCCAAGAGCAAGAAGTACTACTTGGTATGTGTTTGAAGTCCTGAAACGTCCCTGTGTGCTGCAGGTAGAGCTGCTCTTATTAGAGGTGGAGGCACCAGCTGGCATTAAACCATCTGATCCACCAGGGTAAGGCTTCATCTGACACTTCTTCATGAGGAGCTTATGGCTAAAGAGGGCTTCTTTCTGCTCCTTGTGGTCTGCTGTAAGGAAACCCTAATGGTGGGGAGGTAGGAGTAGATGACCTCTGAGATCCTTTCCAACCCAAGCCATTCTGTGTTATAATTGTTTGGGCTGCCAAAGCTCTCTAACGTCCTTGAGGAGCAGCTGAAGAAGCTGGGGTTGTTCAGCCTGGAGGAGGCTCTGGGGAGACCTCATTGCTCTCTACAACTACCTGAAAGAAAGTTGTAGCCAGGTGGGGTTGTTCTCTCCTTCCAAGCACCCAGAGACAGAACAAGACAGTCTCAAGCTGTGCCAGGGCGGGTTCAGGCTGGATGTTAGGAAGAAGCTCTTCACAGCAAGAGCAATTGGCATTGGAATGGGCTGCCTAGGAAGGAGATGGAGTCCCCATCCCTGGAGGGGAGAGAGGACTTCTCCCTTAAGAGGAGTCAATGAGGCACTTAGTTGGTTCATTAGAAGGGTTGATAGGTTGGACTCAGTGATCTTAGAGGTCTTTTTCAACCTGGTTAATTCTGTGAGTCCAACCATCAACCCAACACCACCATGGCCCTTAAACCATGTCCCAGAGTGCCATGACCACAAGTTTCTTGAACACCCTCCAGGGGTGGGTACTCCACCATCTCCCCTGTTCCAACCCCTGACCACTCTTGCAGCAAAGAAACTGCTTCTAATATCCCAACATTTCCCCTGGTACCCAAAACTGCTCTGGTGAGTACTGCAGCTGACGTGGTTGGCTTCCTCCTGCACAGCACGACGACCGAGAGGGCGAAGGCGCGGACAAGTGGGTGAGCAGAGGCCGCGGCCGGGGCACCTTCCCCCGGGGCAGAGGCCGCTTCATGTTCCGCAAGTCCAGCACCAGCCCCAAGTGGGCTCACGACAAATTCAGCGGAGAAGAAGGAGAGATCGAGGATGACGAGAGCGGCACAGAAAACAGGGAGGAGAAGGACACCTTGCAGACGACGGCCGAGTAGCTGTGGTGCCAGCGTCTTTGCAGGGCGCCCTGGCAGCAGGGAAGGGCTTCAGCAGGCTGCTGCTGCCGCTGGAGAGCATCAGGGGCGCGCCCGAAGCGCTGAGCCAGAGCCCCGGCCAGGAGCTCCGAAACCATCCCTGAAATCAACTGCATTTCCAGAGCTCAGCCTCCCCCAGCGTGGACTGGAACTGTGATCAATCATCGATGCTTGGATCCACTCGTGGAATTTTCTCTTCCCAAAGACTTTTCCTTCCGGACTGAGTAGGGTCAGGTTCCGGGGCGAGGTCCTGGACTTCCTCTCCTCTGTGACCCTAGCGAGTGGTCGGTTACATTTTCCTTTGGGTTGGTTGTTTTGTTTTTTGGAAGCCAATGTGGATTTTGGTTTGTGCCCATCTTAACCCAGTAGGTCTTGACTGATTTTTGTTTCATTTCGTTTCCTCTTTTATAATTGGAAGCTAGAAAAAAAAGGTGAGGAATTAACTCACCTGTTCAACTTTCCCCTTCCTTCCCCTCAACCCTGTTGTGTATTCATTTTTTTTTCTTTTTAATTCATCCTTTACTTATTTTAGGCTTTTTTTTTTATTGTCCTCCTGTAGTAACATCAATTAAAGGATCATTTTGGAGACTCTTTTTATTTTGGTTCTTAGAAAGAAGCAAAGAATGAAGCATGTGAATAAACAACTCAATGTTAACTCGGTGGGACCAAACTGCTATCATTTGATTTTTTGGTGGGTTTCTTTTTTTCTTAACACCTTCCCCCCTCCCCCCTTTTTTTTTTTTTGTCATGTTAAAGTTGAGTTTTTAGGGCCTTTTAAAAAACACAAAACCTCTTTGTTTTCTGTTGGGAGCTGACAGAATTAGCATGGTTTAAACCAATAAAAACAGAAGAGCCTTTCCCCCTCTCGCCTCCCCCTTTGCCCCTACTGTTTGTGTACACTGTTAGGCCTGGTGTGTGCCCCCCAACTCCTTCCCTTCCCAACTTGCTCATTGGCATTTTGTGTATCTCCTGGCAGCTGGTTGTGAACCCGATGCTCTTTCCACCATCACAGTAGTTTTTCTAAGACACTTCAGGATTCTACTAGGCTTAAAGAGGAGAAAAAAAAAAAAAGAGATGAGGAAATTTTTTTCAGTATTTTTTATTAATCTTTTTATATATAAAACAAAAAACCAAACAAAAACCAAACCACAGAAGTCAGGTCCCCTCCTGTGCCGCTTGAGGATGGCCTTCGTGGTGGTGTTTCTTTTTATCTTCTACTTGGAAGCCTTCAGAAGGAGCTGGCAGGTGGTTCCTTGGCCAAGCCAGGAGCCCCCAGCAGGAGAGGCCATGCCCGGTGTGCCCTGTCCTGTGCCACCCCTACCCTGCCCAGGATTGCTGTGCTCTGTCCCCGCACACACCAACTAGAGTTTGGTTTGTTTTGACTTGAACAGTTCCTGTTTAGCAAAGCCCTGAAGTTTGTTTATGCAAAATAAAGTACAATAAAATCGGTCGTAGGTGTAACTCTGCTTTGTTTCGTGTGCTGAGTCCAGGGGGGGAGCTCCTCTCGCCAGCTGCTTGCCTGAGGGGTGTCACTGCGGGGGGCACCAGAAGAACCAAACACCCCTGGCCACCCTCAAGAGCTGGCAGTAGAAGGGCTGGATTTGGATGATCCTTCAAGGACCTTTCCAACCCCTGACATTCTGTGATGAGTTGCTGGGAAGGGAATGGTTACAGCATGGTTGTCCTGGAGGAGAGAGGCTGGACCAGACAGCAGTCAGGAGAGGAAGCTCAAGTTGGGAAGTGATGACTCTGGGTGTGGTGCACAGGAGGTTCCTGGGGTATGTGGCTCTCCAGCTGGGAATGCTGCCCTTGGAAGCAAAGAATTGCCATCACAACACCGGGAGGTGTGAGAGCCATCAGAAAGCCATGAAACGGTTTGGAAAGGAGCTTAAAGACCACAGAATGTCAGGGGCTGGAAGGGACCTCGAAAGATCACCTAATCCAACCCCCCTGCCAGAGCAGGATCAAGAGATACCCAATCCAGGCCCCCTGCCAGGGACAGGAGGTGCAGCCTTTGGGGTGAATTTTGGTTGCCTGTGTGAACTGAGGTGTCCTCTTGTGCTGCAGAGAAGCCTCCCTGCCTGGGGTTGGTCAATGGTGTTGGCTAACAGGTTGAGGTGGATGTGGGCTAACGGTCGGTGGGTCCCTTCACACTTGAATGTAAGCCCTTGGGATGAGAGGATGCCCAGTGTTAGGATCATGGAACTGGAATCGTTCAGGCTGGGAAAGACCTTCAGCTGTGAACCCAGCACTGACAGGTCACCACTGAACCATGTCCCTCAGCACCACATCTCCACAGCTTTGAAACCCCTCCAAGGATGGGAACTGCACCGCTGGCCTGGGCAGCCTGTTCAGGGCTCTGCAACCCTGTAAGGGAAGAAATTGTTCCTCATGTCCGACTTAAACTTTCCCTGCTGCAACTTGAAGCCATTTCCTTTATCCAGCTCCTCAGCCTGAAGGTTCAAACACGGAGAGGAGCACACTTGAGGCCCCCCAGCAGGAATCTCTCTACTGCCCCTCTGCACAGTATTGATCCCCAGGCTGCCTCCCAGTTCCTGGCTCAGTGCCATGTCCATCAGGATGTTCCTGCTGCCAGCCTAGACCTGATGCTGGCCAGGACCAGCCAAGGAGCCCTGGGACCAGCCATGACCCTTCTGTCTGCCCTGCTCTGTAGAGGGACTCCAGTGGCACTGTGCCAGCCCTGAGTGCTTGTGGTTTGTGGGTTTCAGCCCCTCTGTGGTTTGGGTTTCACTTCCCCCTCCACATTGATGGTGACAGCAAGACCTGAGTGGTTTTGTGCTGCTGTCCAGGGACGGGTGTGACTCCTGGACTGACAGCCAGTGCCAGCCCCACGGCCCTACCCCTGTGGGTTTTGGCTGCTGCCTGCATGTGCAGCTCAGGTAGGGACATGCCAGGAGCAGTGCCCAGAGCTCAGGGGTGGGGGGGCAGGGGGCCCTGGGGCTGCAGCTGGCTCTGCATAAAGTCAGGGGGAATCTGCTCTCTTCTGCCTCGGGGTGAGACACAGGGTGGGAGCAGGGGTGGGGTCATGGATCCTCTCCGTGCTCTGCAGGGGCAGCTGTACCTGGTTGCTCCTGCTCTATCCACTGTGTAGTTGTGGTGCCACAGCCCCGCGCTGGCACTGCCGAGCTGCCACGGGCTCAGATGGCAGCTGCTGAATGCTGGTGCCATGGTGGGGATGTGCTGTGTTATGCTTTGGGGCCAGCTGCTGCAGGCACAGCTCCCCGTGGGCTCTCAGATCTGCAGCCTGGCACAGCTGGGCCTCAGGACTGTGCTCTCCACCAGTGTTTGGGTCCTCACTGTGGCACAGAGCTCCCTCTCTGCTCTTGCAGGTGGCCACTGAGATGCTGCAGAGGAGCAGATGCCCAAGACCCTCCCAGTGCCAATGGAGAAGGTGAGAGGTGCTCATGCTAGGGGCAGTTTGGAGCTCAGGGGACATGGGGCTGGTGCTGAAGGGCTGGACCTTGGCTCAGAGCTGGCATCTTTGTGCCCCAGTGGAACTCCTCCCCTGCAGGCAGAGCCATGGTTGGTGCCACAGTGCCCAGCACCTAGCCTGCCACCAGAACCAGGTGAGTCACCCTGTCCCTGTGCCACGGGAGGACTCGCTTGGGGGGACCCTGCCAGCCCCATTCTAGCTACCCTTTCTGCGCAGCCCACGAGCTGCAGCCCTGCCGGGCTCTGTCTACACCTCGGTGCTGACGGAGCAGCTGCCGCTGCGGCAGGGAGAGGTCGTCCAGCTCCTCAGCACGGTGAGGGGACACCGGGATGGGGGTGACCCTCAGGGCTGCCCACCCCCAAGCTGTCGTCTGTCCTGCTGCAGCAGACAGAGGTCGAGGGCTGGTGAGATGGGCAGAGCTGGCATCGAAGAGGCCTCTTAACCAGTAACTTCATGGAGCTGCCAGCACCAGTGCCCATGGTGAGCAGCTGGGACTCTGCACCCTGGTGAGCCAGAGGCCTCCACGAGGCCAAAGCCTGGCATCCAAGGAGCTGTGTCATGCCAATGAGTCCTGCCTGTGGTGCCAGTATCCTCACCCAGCCTCCCTCTCTTGCAACTGAGGCAGTCAACATGGTCTTGGGATGCAGAGTCTGGTGAGTCTGGCAGTGGTGCCCATCCAGCCCTTGGGATCCCAGTGCCCCGCCAGAACCACCGGGTGGCCCCACGGCCAGCTGCGAGGTGGGTTGGAACAGCCGTGGGGCCGGGCAGCTGTGGCAGCACCATGGGGCATGGGCACACGACATAGACCAGCACCGAGGTGCTCTCTGCTTCGACTTCCTTCCCAGCACGGAGCCCATTTCCTCTGGCGTCACATGCGCGGTGTGGGGCCGTGGCAGACGTGGGAGCCTGGCACAGCACCGCTTGGCACGGCCTCGTGGGCAGCTCCACGCCAGCAGGTAGGATGGAGTGGCCACAGCGCTGGGGTCCTGCACATGGGGACTATCCTGGTGGCCGTGCTGCTCCTGGGGTCTGCTGATGCCCCTGGAGCTGGTGGAGCTGCCAAGAAAGAGCAGGGGCTGGTGGGACACCGGGCAGCAGCTCTGGGCATCACTGACCCCATGAGAGCAATGGAGCCCCAGGCTTGCAGAGCTGCTCCCCATGCCCCTGGGCCTGGGCATCCTCATCCCTGTCCTAGTCCCTGCAGCCCTCGCGGCTGTGCCCAGCTCTTCTGGTGCCTAAAACCTGCAGGCATTTTTGGTGCTTGTGAGGCCAGCACGGTGAGGAGCCTGCTGGTGGTGACAGGGTCCAGGCAGCATCAGGGCTGCTGGCTCGTCAGGGGGACAAGGGCACTGCCACAGGGACAGGGTGGCTCTCCAAAGAGACCAGGTGACCCAGCATGGGGACAGGGAGGTCCATGGGCACATGCTTGTGACCTGATACCCTGTACCCTATTGTGCCATGGGGTCTGTCCTGATGGGACCCCGGGGCTCGATGGCAGAGGGCTGCTGCTGCACCCTAGGTGGTGGTGGGGCAGCATCCTGCCCGGTGCCGCCGCTCTGGGGAGGGTTGCAGCTGCCTGCTCTGCCGCACGCAGAGGAAGCGCCGACCACAGCAGGACTGGGTGCTGGGCTGGGTACAGGACCGAGCACAGGGTTCGGGGGCAGGGATAGGTGCGGGGCTGGCAAGAGGGGCAGCTGCCCCTAGAACAGCTAACAAGGCCCTGGGCACAAGGACAGGATTGTTGGTGGCACAGAGCTGCCATGGGGCTGGTTAGGTCCTGCCGAGCATCGCTGCCGGCCGTGGCAGTTGGTGCTGGTGGAGTGCCGCTGGGGGGGACATATCCCACCCCTCCCGCCTGTGGGTGACTCTTGTCCCCGTCCCCGATCCCACAACACGGCCCTGAGGCAGGAGCTGAATGTGGGCATGAGGGCGGTCGGGGTGAGGTGGTCTCAGGACACCGAGTCCAAGCAAGCAAGGCAGGAGGGGGTGTCCCACCCGGCCGAAGGGTCCCTGGCGAAGCGGCATAAGGAGGGTCCCCTCCCAGCCCCTGGGCAGTCGCTTCGCTCCCTGCAGCCGGTGAGAGAGAGAACGGCGAAGGGCCAGGACGGGGAGCAGCTGGGTGAGTCCCGGACAGAGACAGGAGGGAAGGACTGGGATGGGGATGGAGAGGAGGACATGCCCAGGACGAGTTCCCCATGTGTGGGGCAGGTCCCTGGTGCCAGGACACGGTCGTGGCTCAGGGCAGGAAGCGTTTCCTGTGCCGCGGTGCTCGTACCAGCCCTGCTCCTGCCTCTCGCCCAGAGCTCCCGGCACTGGCGAGGATGGAGCCAGCCAAGCTGCCCCCCAGCAAGAGGATGGCTCCTGCTCCCCCAGTTCCTGCCAAGGCCAAAGCGGCCCCCACGGTGCCCAGCAAGTAAGACACATGTGGCTGTGCCAGGGCGTCTGGGGCCACTGCGATGTCCCCAGCGCTGGGGCTGGTGATGTCCACGTGCGGTCCCCGGCATGGGGGCTGGCAGATGCCGCACGGGAGGGCTGAGCACAGCCCGGCTGTGCCGCTTAACCTCCTCTGCTATCTCCAGGCTTGGCGCCCTCCAGCCCTGTGCCTCAGCTGACACCGAGCGGGGCAGAGTTCCTGACCCAGGTAAGCACTGGGTGCTGGCACTGGACACCACAGCCACCATGGTGCCATGTCTGTGCCAGCAGCAGGCTCTGACACTCTCTCTTTGGCAGATGCTGATGGCTTCAACGCGGTTCCAGTCACCACAGCCAAGCTGAACCACCCCACTGCCACGCGGCCCCGGGTACCAGGCCAGCGGCCACCTAGCCTTGTCCTGGGGAGTGCGGGGGGTCCCTGCAGGGAGGAGAAGCCCTGGGGGCCCTCCCACACTGGGCTCTGTGCCCCTCTCCCTGGCACAAGACAAGTACCCGTCCTGCCGTGGAGCACGGAGGTGCCAGCAGCACCACGGCCAGAGGAGATGTTGGCCCTGGAGGACCTGAAGGCTGAGGTCCGGACCCTGCACATCCTCGTGGACCTGATGCGAGTCCAGCACCTGTGAGTGGGGCTGGGGGTGCTGGGGTGCTGCTGAGGGGTCCCCAGCGGCCGCCGGCTGAGCCGTTGTGGTTGCGGTGCAGGCGGGACCTGGAGGACATGCGGCTGGAGCTGTGCCAGGAGCGGGCCAAGCGCCAGGCACTGCAGGTAAGTCCCTGGCAAAGGGCTGTGCCCATGCTGGGGTCCCCATCACCCCCCCAAACCTCACAGCTTCTCCCCACAGGCAGAGATCGAGCGGGTGAGGAAGGTTCTGCCCTGCTAAGTGTGGCCGGGGGCGGTGGTGCCCAACCCTCTGCAATCTCACAGGCACGGGGCCGGCAGGTGGCCCAGGGTGCTGCAGGCACTGTACCAGTGCTGTGCCATGTGCCCCCCGGCCCCGCTGCCCCCAGCCTGGCTCTGCACTGATCAGACCCACCCCGTGCCCAGGCACTGCTTTCTGCCACGCAACAGCCCCTAGGTGTATTGATATGGTTTAAAATAAACTATTTTGGGTACAGAATGGTTCTGAGCTGGGTGCTGCAGAGGGCAGTGCCAGGGGCTCTGCCACGTCCCTGCATGGTTGGATGGGCACAGGGCAGTCTCATTATGGCACAGAGGGTCCTGTCATGGCACAAGGAGGTCCCACCAGGGCTGGCTCACTGCAAAGGCCCAGGTGCTGGTGGACTTGCCAGCAGCCATGGGCAGGGCTGCAGGCTTTGCCAGCCAGCCCTGGGAGCAGCCAGATGTCCCCATCGCTCCCTGCACCATGTCCCGGGCTGGGATGCAGAACCAGGGCCTCCTCCACCTCCTCCTTGTCTTCCAGCTCATGCACAGTTTCCCAGCCCAGTCCCAGTCCCAGCACATCCTGGCCTCCAGCCACTGGCAAGGAGCCGGGAGCACATCTGGAAAACATCTGGATGCTGCTGGCACAGGCTGCATGGGGGCTGGCCTGGGAAGGAGCTATTTTTATAAAGCTGCTGGGTGGGGGTTGGGGAGGGGGGCAGAGGGGCCGGGAGCATGGGCAGGATGTGGCCCAGCCCTGCGGGGAGCAGCCCAGCTCCCTGGAGAGCACCCACGGCCCCAGAGCCCTGCAGGGACACATCCGGCCCGACCCCGGCCAGGCAGTGCCGGAAAGGGCCTGGCTAATTTTAGTGGTGCTGATGGGAAGGCACTGGCCAGGAAGGTGGCAATGGCAAGGCAGCTCTCAGCACCACTTGTGCCCTGGCATGCAGGACCCTGCCACGCTGGGCTCCATCACGTGTGACAGCACCATGTTTAGGGGCAGAGCCCCACAGCTTACATGGAGAACAGCCCGGCCGTGACCCACGCCGTGCCCACCCTCCAAATGCCCACAGCCAAGGCTGGCAAAGTCTGCCCTGTGCTTGTCCTCGTCCCCATGGCATTCTGGGGCTGCTTGGTTGGTGCCAGCAGTCGTACCAATGGCTCAAAGTGCATCGCGCCCCACAGCACCGGGGCCAAGTCTGGCCCTGGGGATGCCCATGGCACTGAGGGCTGGATGCCAGCAGCGCAGGGGTGGTCCATGGCAGCTCCTCCCAGCTCAGGGCAGCGAGCAGCATCCTGTCCTCGCATCTCCTGGCCCCAGACCGGGTCCTCAGCATCTCGCAGAGGCGGCACGGCGGGAGCCAGGCACGGTGCCAGGGCAGCTGCCCCCATGCCGGGGCTCAGTAGTAGTGGACGCGGCCCAGGGTGCCGGTGCCGGTGCCCAGGATGTCGGGCTGCCCGTTGCGCCAGATCTCGCGGATGATGCGCTCCCGCTCCTCCAGCCGCTGCGCCCGCTCCAGCTCCTCCGCCGAGGCGAAGACGTTGATGGCCAGAGCCCCGTCCCCGGGGCCGTGGCTGTCCAGCGGGATCTCGGTCACTGGCAGCAGCGACTCGGACGCTGCGCGGTCAACAGTGTCCTCCTCTTCCTCGTCCTCGTCGTCTTCCTCGTCCTCGCTGAGGTCCCTCGGGTGGTGCGGGGGCGGCGCGGGGGAGCGGCAGGAGAGGCGCAGCACCAGCAGGCACAGCGTCAGCACCAGCCCGAAGCAGACGCCCAGCACGAAGTAGAGCCCGAAGCTCTCGGGGTTGGCTGCGGGGAGAGCAGAGGGCATGAGGAGCGGCCTGTGCCTGCTGCAGGGCCCGTGGTGGCCCTCGGATCCCCGCGGGATGCGTCCCTGCCGGAGCTCACCTCGGATGTGGGCGTACGCGGCCATGCTGTTGCTCAGCAGCTCCATGTCCCGCCTGCGGCTCTCCATCCTGTGCCCGGCGCTCAGTGGCTCTGCGGATGGCACATGCCTGGCATCTGCGGGACACGGGGGCTGAGAGAGGCGGCACTGGGGGCTGGGACCCTCTGCAGTCCCCCATCCCTTTCAAGGCTGCACCTAGGTGCTACCGTGCCCCAAGGGCTGAGCGAGCAGCAGCCAAGGCAGAGGCTTTGGGCTGCTTGGGCAGGTCTGACTCTCACAGGTGGAACCAAAGCCACCCTGCTCCCACCTCCATCCTTCCTGTAGGACCGGGATGGATGTGGCTCCTCCAGGACACCATGCCAAGCAGATCTGTGGCACAGGGCCAGCCAGAACCCATGCCATAGGGCTAAGGTTGGTGCCAGCATACCCCTGCAAGGCTGTCCATTCCAGCAGGGCCATAGGGCATGCAGGAGCTGTTGCTGCTTGTGCCCCACCAGGCCACTGTTGTGCCAGCCAGCTCCAGCCTCATCTGTTTGCCATGGGACCTTGTGTCACAGGGCAAGGACCTAGCCATGGTGCAAAGGGCACTGAGCAGCAGGGAGATGCAGCAGAACTGACCCTGACCCCACCAGCTCCTGCTACAGCCCCTCAGCAAGAGGAAAAGTGCCTCCATGCTAACCACTCACAGAGGAGTTGGCATGGCTCCCACAGGAATCTGCCCTGGGAGCTGGGGAGGAGCCGTGGGTACCTCAGGCTGCCTCCTCCATGACACCTGGCTCTCACCTGGCACTGGGGTTTGGGGTGAGCACCCACCTCCTCCTGCCCAGCCACCCGCCTGGCACCAAGCAACTGAGAGACAGCCCTGGTAGCTCCTCACTGCCCCCACAATGCTGGTGTGGAGCCAAGTCCCCCTCAGCTGTGGGGTCCCACAGTCCCCAGGTTATGGGACTGTGCATGTGGCACAGCAGTGGGCAGAGCAAGAGGCAGGACGTGGGGTGCAGCAACTGGCAAGGCAGTAAGCAGGACAGCTGGTGTAAGAGCAGGCAGAGCAGCAGGCAGGAACGTGGGGTACAGCAGCTGGCAGAGCCGTGGGCAGGACAGCTGGTACAACAGCGGGCAGAGCAGCAGGCAGGACAGCTGGTAGAGCAGTGGACAGGGCAGTGGGCAGGACAGGGGGTACAGCAGCGGGCAGAGCAGGAGGTGACAGAGCCCAGCCCTGGCAGGGGACGAGCTCATTTCCCAGAAACGGCTCCAGGGAGGGAGGAATGAGGAAAGAAATGCAGAAAATGTGACACATCAGCAGAACCATCCCCGGGCAGCCCAGAGCCGCCGAGCTGCTGCGCGGGCCACGCTGCCACCCCCAACGCAAGCCCAGTGGCGGTCCCAGGAAGGTCCTGATGCCCTCCCCAGAGTGCAGCCCCACTGGCACCCCCTGCCCCTACAAGTGGCAGCTGGGAGCTGCATGGCTCTGCTGTGGGGCTGAAGGGGCAGAGCCCTGCCATGGGGTCCCTGGAGCACCGCCGCTGGCTGGGCTGCTGGGCGAGGGCACCACAGGGCTGGACCCAGCCTCAGATGGGCACCCTGGGCCTTGGCAGGGCAGGGATTCGGGCCACCCTGTAGTGGGTACAGAGGGTGTGTGAGTCTGGGAGTGGCGGGGAAAGGTGGCAAAAGTGGGTGTCGTGTGCTGGGCAGGCAAGTGCCAGTGTCTATCCCCAGCCAGAGCTGGGGCTGCCCTGCACCCCAAGGGCATCACCTGGGATCACTCTCAGCTATGGGTGTGCCTGCGGGCACGGTCCCAGAGCGCTCAGCCCTTCGTCCTCAAGCGCCAAACCCCAGGTCCCCATCCCCACATCCTCAACTGTTGCATCCCGGAGCCCTGAGCTCTGCATCCAGCCACAGGCACCGAGCGCTGTGCCCTCAAACCCTGCCAGGCACTGGTACCCTCATCCCCAAGCCCCGCGTCCCTGCACACAAAGCAAGCGAGGGGACAGAGCAGGTCCGGGACACGCCACCACTGCCACAGCGCTGAGTGGCTGTGGGGCTTTGGGGGTCCTTCGCGGTGCCCCCTCCGCCCCGCTGCCCGCTGCGGCCCCGAGCCCCCTGCAAGTGCCAAGGGGCGGCTGGGAGCGGTACTCACCGGGGCGGCGCTGGGACGGCGAGCGGCAGCCGGAGCCCGCTGCACTTTGGCTGGAGCAGGGAAGCGCCAGCGAGGTCTGTTCAGCATTAGCGCCGCAGCAACAGGAAATAGTTCGGAGGCGGCTGGCGGTCAGCGCTCCCCGCCCGAGCCAATGGCGGCCCCGGCCCAGCGCCGAGCGGGCCCAGGGGCTGGGGTTCGTCCTGCTCCCCCGGGACGCTGCGCTCGGCCCAGCTGCGGAGCCGCCCCGGGGCTGGGAGCGCAGCCGCTGGGCGGGCAGCTGCAGGCCCCATCCTGGCCTTGGCTTGTGCATGCCTGGCAGCTGCAGGCCTGGCCGTGCCCTGACCCAGGCTGGGCTGGTGGTGCTGGACCCCAGCCGAGTACCCTGGGCTGGCTTCAGAGGGACCAAGTCCCCATGCGGGAGCTCCCCGTGCCGGCAGGGCAAAGCTCCTGCATTGCACCACAGCCAGCCGGGTGTGCAGGGGGTCCCGGGGCAGCCCCCAGCCCAAAGGAGGTGTGGGGATGGGGAGGGTCCTGCCCCACTCCTGGCTGTACAGGGATGGAGCAGCCCAGGCCATGTACAGTGCCCTGGCCCCATCACAGCTCACTTAGCAGCCTGGCACATGCAGTGACGTGGGGAAGAGCTGCTGGCATGGACAAGAGGATCTGCCCCACCTATGCCAGCACTGGACATAGAATCAACCAAGTTGGAAGAGACCTTCAATATCATCCAGCCCAACCTAGCACCCAGCCTTATCCAGTCAACCAAACCATGGCACCAAGTGCCTCATCCAGTCTTGTCTTGAAGACCTGCAGGGACGGTGCCACCACCACCTCCCTGGGCAGCCCATTCCAATGCCAATCACTCTCTCTGTGCAGAACTTCCTCCTAACATCCAGCCTAGACCTACCCCGGCACAACTTGAGACTGTGTCCCCTTGTTCTACTGCTGGATTGGACCTTCAGGACATGAGGGCTGTGCCCAACATTTGCCCCACCGGCTTGCTCTGAGCCAGTCAAGGAGGGCTGGGTGCAGCCTGGGGCTGGCAAAGGGAATCTGGGTGCCAAGGGGGCAAGATGGGGCTGTGGGCTTGTCCCCACGGTGATTTTTCACAGGTCCCACTCCCCCCCAATCCCCACGGGCTCGCCGGGCTCTGGGTCTGAAGGTTTATTGCCAACATGCAGGAGCAGCTCCCAGGCAGTACAAAAATAATGTCTTTATACAATTTTGGTTTCCTTGTTTCTTTTTTTTTCTCTTTTTCTTTTTTTTTCTTCCTCCATTTTCTTTACAACAGGCTCCTTACAACAGGCTCCTTCCCACAGCACGGCCCCCTCTGCCCACGCACATCTCCCGCCCCCCCCCCACACCCCTCTCCACAGCTGCTCCAGCCCTCCCCGCACCCCTCCCCAGTTCCAGTTTGCTTTAATACAAGTGTGAGTTACTGGCGATGATTGGCGCAGGGATGCTGGGGGTGAAAGAGCCTTGCAGAGGCTCCAGAATATTGCTTTGACTTTGGGAAAATAAAACAAAAGAGGTGGGAGGGAAAGAGGAGGAAACCCAATGGAGAGAGCAGAGACATCCCCCCCCAGCTCCAAGGATGCTCAGGGCTGGGGAAGGTGTGTGTGGGGCTGTTCTACTGCTGGTGGCAGAGAAGGGGCAATGAGGGCATGCTGAGGGGGTGCCAGGACAGACCTACCCTCTTCAAAATAAATAAGGCTAAGACTTGAGGCTACTGGCTCAGCTGGCTGGGGTGGGGGCAACTGTTCTGGTCTGTGTTAGTGTTCACAAGGCCCTGCCTGCTGCTAGGAACAAGTGGGCAGGCAAGGTAATGCCCGATGCTGCTGAGGGGTTTGGGTCAGTCCCTGTCCCCACAAAGACACCTGTAGGGTGGCACCAGGCCAGACACAGGCCACTACCCCAGCCTGGGGCAAGAGAAGGCAACAACATGCTACAAAGATCTGCCCCTCACTCCCTGCTGGCACTCGCTGTGGGTCAGAGCTGGCACTGAAATGCAGGGCAGCCCCCGCAGCTGAGGCCACAGCAGCTTGAGGCTGGCAGGAGAGGAGGAGGCCAGAGCTGCCACAGGACTAGGAGCAGGGGAGGGAGGCAGCTGGAAAGCTGCTGCCTCGAGCAGGAGCCCTGGCTGGGGCACTGGGAGCCCTGGCATGTGTGTGAGAACAGTTCATCTGGCAAGACAGGCATCCAGTTCACAAAATGAGGCTCAGAAACAATCGTTCCTGTTCTCAGCACAGGCAGAAGCTCTTCCAGTGGCCTCAGGTGACAAAGGGGACATCCTTCTCCTGCCTCAGCACCACGTGGGGCTGGCATAGGCAGGCCCCAGTTCGTGGCAAGGCTGGGATGGCAAGATAAGCTGGGGAAAACAAATACAGCAGAGACTTCAGCCAGCCCCTTCCTAAACTCTAGGCAGATTATCTTGGGAAGCTTTTTCACATTATAACTCCTATCTTCTATCTGTACCACAACTGAAGGGTGAAAAGGCTAACTCAGAATTAATGCAACTTTAACTGCACCTTAGATAAGCTACTGAAAAACAAAACAGAACAAAACGATTAAATCATAAATCCTTACGACCTAAAAGAATCGGTGAGAGGTGGGAAAAGTGGTCGGAGAGGGGCCCCAGTGCTGCCAAAGCTCTGGCTCGCAGGCAGGATGCCACCCTTGCAGCGATGGCTGCGAGGAGGAACCTTGCCTGCGGCAGCAGCTGAGCTCCTCGGGCAGCCCCAGGTCACATCAGGTCACTGGGAGCCGTTTGTGCCGCTGGGAGGCCGCCGTGCTGCAGCCCACACGTGGCGGCCGCGGGGTTGGTGACAGCCAAGCCAGGTGGCACGGGAAGGGCAGACACAGAGTGGGTGCAGACGAAGGGAAGTGGGGAGGTTTGAAGGACTTCTTCCTTTCCAGAACAACCTCCCCCTCCCCACCCCCGGTAAATCTCAGCTTATTCAAACCACACGGAGCGAAACGACTCTCCGCAGCCACCGTGCCTGCCAGGGAGCCAGCTTCACCCCGGCCAGGGAGCCAGCTTCACCCCGGCCAGGGAGCCAGCTTCACCCCGGCCAGGGAGCCAGCTTCACCCTTGGTAGTCTTCTCCTTTCCCACAGGCTTTTGCTCGATCCAGAGAACAGCATGGTTAAAAAGACAAGAGAGGTAGATTACAGTCATGATTAAAAGCAGATTAGTCATCATCTAGGCTTCGATTTAAAAAACAAAACAAAACCAAAAAGATTCCAGAAGATGCCAAGAGGTTTGCTGCTTCCAAAAGTAGCTCTTGAATTAAAAAGTCTTCTCTCTCCAGAGCGAGTGATGAGTGTGTCCCTCCCCGCCGGGGGCAGAGCTCAGGACTGCTACGTGGCTCTCCACCGCGGGACACTGGTATTGCTGTTGAGCTGTAGTAGTAGTAGGCGACGTGAAAGGCAGACTGCAGAGTGGTGCTTTGTGCTCCTGTGGGGCAGCTACTTCCGAAGGTACCTCTGGGCCAGGATGGCCGCGTCCAAAGGGTTCATGGGCTGCGCGTCGTGGCCCAGGCGCCGCACGGGAGGGATGTTCCCGAACTGCCGCTTCTGGAGGAAGCTCTTGGCCTCATGCAAAGTGTTCTTCTCCTCGGCCAGGAGCAGCTGCTGCCTCATGTAGTTCTCAAACTCGTACTGCGAGCACTCCTCCGTCACCTTCACCTGCCGGACAACCGCCCCGTAAGAGCCGCAGGTCCCAACGCTCGCCTCTGCCGGCCCCACCGCTGCCCTCTCACCGCCCTGAGCTGCCGGTCCCACCGCTGCCCTCTCACCGCCCTGAGCTGCCGGTCCCACCGCTGCCCTCTGACCGCCCTGAGCTGCCGGTCCCACCGCTGCCCTCTCACCGCCCTGAGCCGCAGGTCCCACCGCTGCCCTCTGACTGCCTTGAGCTGCCGGTCCCACCGCTGCCCTCTGACCGCCCTGAGCTGCCGGTCCCACCGCTGCCCTCTGACCGCCCTGAGCTGCCGGTCCCACCGCTGCCCTCTCACCGCCCTGAGCTGCCGGTCCCACCGCTGCCCTCTCACCGCCCTGAGCTGCCGGTGCCACCGCTGCCCTCTGACCGCCCTGAGCTGCCAGTCCCACCGCTGCCCTCTGACTGCCTTGAGCTGCCAGTTCCACCGCTGCCCTCTCACCGCCCTGAGCTACCACGGGATAAGGGGGCTTTGGTGCAGGAGATGGATCTGCTGCCAGATGTGCAAGCAGGGCTCCTCATTGCCTCCAGAAGCAGAGGTCTGGAAACCTCAGTGGCCCTACCCTGATGCAGCTCACCCCAACCTCACCAGACACTCTGTGAGCTTCCTGGCTCCAGCTCTCACATCCTCACAAGCCTCACGGTGCAGGGGGGGACCTCTGATGGCAATATCAACTGCATCATAGCCACGAGCTCCACCAAGGCTGCTCCCAGGCAGTGAGGTCACCAGCCCTCGCTTCCAGCACCAAATGTGCTGGCAGGGACACAGGATGTTTGTTCCCACCAGAGAACTCACCGGGGAGCCCAGGCCAGCCCTGTGGCCTCCTCCCAGCTCTCCCAGCACAGGCAACTCTTGGCTGCCTTTGAGGGCCAAGTGCTGCCCCTAGCCAGCCCCGGGGCCAGTGAGCTCCCTTCCAGCTGGATGGGACTCCAGGTCCCAGCAGCATCAATCAGCCTTTCCTTCTGCTGCACAAGGTGGGGATGGACTCAGCTGCCTCGGAGCAGCAGCCACAGCTGGGTCCTCACCATCCTCCCCAACTTGGGCCTATAAGCTCATTTCATGGCAGACTTGGCACAGCAGCATGGAAAAGCAGCTCCACGGAAAGCAGAACCTACCTCCTGAGGGTTTTCAGGGTTAGCCACTTGGTCATCAATGTCTGGCACCACTTGCAAAGGGCCACTCAGCGAGGACATGGACTGCCTGGGGGGACAGCACAGTGTCAGGGACCCTCACCCCACACCCTGGCCAGGGCAATCTCACCTGGCTAGCCACAGCTGGGCACCCAAGTGTGGCACAGCACTGTCTGGGTACCAATCCAGCTACTGCTGCTGAAAGAAACCTCTCCAAGGACAACTGCCCTGCTGTGAAATCATATCAGAACCCCAGAGCGACTTTATTTCTGTTTTAAAACAGGATGTGGAGCTTTAGCTCCTGCATAGGTAGGAGAGAAAACAGCCACAGCTCCAAAACTCACAGAGCTCCCTGCTGACTCAACAGAACTTGGCCTGGGCATGCTGTGCTGCACAGACAGAAGGTCACAGAGCTGGCCAGAGAAGCCTGCACAGACCAAACACCACCAGCATCCATTCCCATTGGAGTGGGTTACTAGAATCTCATCCCAGTTGGTTCATGCCAGACCTGGAGTGAAAAATACCCTCAAAAGGCATCCCACACACTGCATCTTCCCACCTGTACCAGTACCAGCATCTCCTGCTCTTCCCCTCCAGAGAGCTCATCCTGCTTCCACATAGGTGATAAAGCAGAGCCAATTCCAAGCTGGTAGGAAGTGGCTGTTTGGCTGCAGCTCTTTGTCCACATCAGCTACTCCTGACCCTTGGGCTTTACTTAGAAAATTCAATCTGGGGAGCACAAGGGCACAGCCTCCTGTACCCCAGGACTGCTCTCATGTCACTGCTTTACAGATCTCAGCCTTGGTCACAAGGCCAGACATGGCCCAGGCCACTTGGGCTGTGTCCATCAGCAGACACCAGCGGTTGAGAGACAGCGTTCAAAGATCTTTCTGTCATCTCAGAGCCTCCCCTTGTGTCCTGCTGGCAGCAGTCTGCTGGCCACAGCTGGAACAACACAGCCTGAGGCCAGAGAAGCCATTTCCCTCTCCTCTCCTCTCCTCTCCAACCTACCAGGAAGCTATGATGGAGCTGAGAGAGTCCAGCACTTCAGAAGCCGTCAGGCGCTGCTGCGGGTCCAGGACCAGCAGTTTCCGGATCAAGCACACAGTGTTCTCTGAGACCCGACCGTCCCTGCGGGAGAGAGCAGCAGCTAGAGGCAGCAGCAGGATGCTCAGGCACGAGAGGAGCCAACTGCTCTGACCAAGGGACTTCAGAAGGACCCAGGAGGTTGATTCCCTGGCCCCGCAGTGTCAGGCCTTTCCCACCTCTGCACAAGATGTCCCAGCTCTGCTACTGCTTCCTATGCTGGTTCACATTGAGCTTTTCACCCCCCAGGGACCCCCAAGTCCTTCTCCACAGAGCTGCTCCCCAGCCCTTCAATCCCAGCCTGGGATGATCTTAGGATGAGAAGAAATGGGTTGAAGCTTGAGCAGGGAAGATTTAGACTGGAGATTAAGAAGAAATTCTTTACAGTGAGGGTGGTGAAACACTGGAGCAGGGTGCCCAGGGAGACTGTAGATGTCTTCTCCCTGGAGGTGTTCAAGGCCAGGTTGGGTGAGGTCTTGAGCAGCCTGGGCTAGTGGGAGGTGTCCCTGCCTATGGCAGGGGGTTGGAATTGGATGATCTTCAAGGTCCCTTCCAATTCAAACCATTCTATAAATCTTTGGTGTCCAGTGCATGCAACCTTTGTTCTTGCTACCTCTGCCACAGCCTCAAGCTGCACCAGGGCAGGATCAGGCTGGATGTTAGGAAGAAGTTCTTCACAGAAAGAGTGATTGCTCATTGCAATGAGCTGCCTGGGGAGGTGGTGGAGTCCCCATCCCTGGAGGTGTTTAAGAGGAGGCTGGATGAGCCACTTGGTGCCATGGGTTAGTTAATTAGAAGGGTGAGGTGATAGGTTAGACCTGATGAACTCAGAGGTTCTCTTCCAACCTGGGTAACTCTGTGATTCTGCAACCCTCGGGAGTTGAAGAGAAGCCCCTCCAGCCCCAGCTCTGCCCAGGAAAGCCCCGAGCAGCCCCCCCAGAGGCTCCCCAGGCCATACTCACTCGGGGATGGTGTACTCGGCAGCCTTGATCTTGCGGAAGAGCTCCTGAGGTATGCTGTCGTAGAAGGGGAACTGGCCGTAGAGCATGGTGAAGAGCACCACGCCCAGCGCCCACATGTCGCTGGGCTTCCCGCGGTACGGCCGCCCTGCGGCGAGGAGACACAAAGGGGACAGGCTTCAGACACTGCAGCACAGCGGCACCGCCACCAAAGGCGACACAAGAGAGATGGGGAGGTGCTGGAGCGGGTCCAGGAGGGCAGCAAAGCTGGGGAAGGGCCTGGAGAGTGAATGTGAAGAGGAGCGACTGAAGGAGCTGGGGATGGGTAATGTGAAACAGAGGAGGCTGAGGGGAGACCTCACTGCTGTCTACAGCTACCTGAAGGGACACTGGAGGGGCTGCTGCTGGCCTCTGCTAACAGGTGACTGGAGACAGAACAAGGAGGAATGGCCTCAAGCTGAGGCTGGGCAGTGTTCAGGCCAAGAGGAGAAGGCTTCTTCTTGGGGTAGGTCTCCATCCTCTCCAAAATCCAGATCAGATGGAGCTGGGGCTGCTGAGCCTGGCTGCAGCTGTGACCAGTCACTTGTGTGGCTCAGTGCAGTGGTGCCATCCTCACTGGTGGCACTGTGGGACATGGGCAGGTCTCACTAGTGACAGCAGCTGCTTGCTGAGCAGTGACAGGTAGTCTACAACTACGTGAGGGGAAGTTGTGGAGAGGCTGCTGCTGGGCTCTGCTCACAGGTGACTGGAGACAGAACAAGGGGGACTGGCCTCAAGCTGAGGCTGGGGAGGTTTAGATTGGACATTAGGAAAAAGTTTTTCATGGAGAGAGTGGTCAGGGACTGGAATGAGCTGCCCAGGGAGGTGGTGGAGTTGCCCACCCTGCATGTGTTTAAGGGTGGTTTGGATGTGGTGCTTGGGGCTATAGTTCAAGGTGAATCCTGTAGAGCAGGGTTCTAGGTTGGACTTGGTGATCCTGAGGGGCTTCTCCAAGCTGTATGCTCCTGTGACTCTACCTGGGAATCTTTTTTCTAAGCATTAATGGAAACCCTCAAAACTTCTGACTGCAGAACACTCAGAGCCTCCTTCATAGAGCCACAGAATGGTTTGGGTGGGAAAGGAGCTTTCAAGGGCATCCAGTCCAACCCTCCTGCAGGCAGCAGAGACATCTGCAACTAGAGCAGGTTGCTGAGAACCCCAGACAGCCTGACCTGCAATGGTTCCAGTTATGGGACATCTCTCACCTCTCTGGGCAACCTGGGACAGGCTCTCTCAGCCCTCAACATAAACATTTCCTCCTTCTCTCCACTCTGAATCTCCCTCTTTCAGTTTAATCCATCACCCCTTGTCCTGTCACAACAAGCCCTGCCCAAAAGTCTGTCCCCAGCTTTATAGTCAGCCCCTTCAAATACTGACAGGCCACCAGAAGGTCTCCCTGGAGCCTTCTCTTCTCCAGGCTGAGCAATTCCAACTCTGAGCCTGGCCTCACAGCAGAGGGCTTGCAGCCATCCCAGCATTGGTGTGTCCTCCACTGGCCCTGCTCCAACAGGTCCCTGTCTGTGCTGAGGACTCCTGAGCTGGCCCCAGGACTGCAGGGGCAGGTCTCAGCAGAGCACAGCAGGGAGGCAGAATCCCCTCCCTGCCCCTGTTGCTGGGGATCAGCCCCAGACAGGCTGGAGCTGGGCTGGCAGTGCTCAGTGCCAGCTTATGGCCAGCTGGTCATCCCCCAACACTCCCAAATCCTTTTCCACAGGGCTGCTCTCCAACCCTTCACCCTGTGCTGATCCTGGGGGGTGCCCTTTCCACGGTGCACCTGCTGCAGGCAGCCACACTGCAGGCAGCCACAGGGCTCTGCCCTTTGCTACAGACAATGACCTCAGCGTGACCCAAGAGCATCAGGTAAGCTGAGCTGCTGTGAGCTGTGCTGGAGCTCCCACATCCCTCCTCTTCTCCTTCCCTGCAGACTGCTGGCAGCCCCTGAGCCTTGCAGGCTCCACGGATGGGTCCTGCTGCAAGTCCAAGCCAAAGGAAACAAGAATCGAAGGGGCAGTGAGCACAAGACAGGGGGAGGCAGGAAAGCAAGCCCAGGAAGATTAAGTGTTCTTCTGGTGGAGAGTGGCCCAAGTCTGAAGCCAGCCTCTGCTCCACGGGAAGGTCTGTGTGGAAGCACAAACTGAGACTCTCCACATCCAGCTCAGCCTGAGGCCATCATGATAGGACTCTGCCTCCAGGACAAATCCAGCCTGTGGCACTGGAGCCTACTGGGGAGCCGTGGAAGGGGCAGGATGGTTCCTCCCCTGCGTGGAGGCATTCCCAAGAGCTGCTGCAGCCCAACACACCCTGGAAGCTGGTCGATGGCAGTGGTGGTTTGAAGCCCCTTTGTTCACAAGGTAAAGCCACAAGCAGCACGAGTGAGGGTCACAAAGGCAATCTCCACTGCTGCACCACAGCACGGGGCTGAGGGAATGACTTCCTCTGACTCACACAGTGAGTCACTGCTGCAGCATTTGTTATTTGTACTAATTATTCTTTGCTTTATGTGCTCAAGAAAAGGCAGCTCTCCCTCCTCCTCCTCCTCCTCCAGCCTTTCCTGCAGTGACATTTCAGCAGCCATCTCTCAGCAGAAGACAGCTTCTTCTGGAGACCCAAACCAGTGATTAAGCCTTCAGGCATCTTTGCTCCCTCTCCTACTGCATCGGCAGCACAGACAGAGGGATGCCGAGAGTCTGAAGGTGGTGTCAAAGCCTGGAATGTCCTCATTGCTCAGAGGGAAGCTGCAGACTGAACTGGTTTGGAACAGTGTTTTTAAGAGCACAGGATGGGGCTGCAAAGGGCTTTGCACAGCGCTGGAGCATGGGGTGATGGCATCCCAAGGGTCTGGCCAGGTGGTGCTGCAGCAGGAACCTGTGACTGGGGCTGAGCTTTGCAGGGTCTTGAACAGCCTCAGCTGTGGGAGCAGCCAAAGGTGGCCTGCTCTGTGCCTGTGTGACCTGCAACCAGCCACACCACCACCAGATGAGCCCTTGGAAGAACCACAGTGCTGGCAGAAGAGCTATGCTGGCAGGAAGGGTGGCAGGGCTGGAGCCCAGGACAGAGCAGCACCCTGGAGCAGCAGGAAGGAGCAGCTCCATGCAGCCTTTACCAGACACCAGCCACTTGAGCTGCAACTGCTCTGAGCTCTTGCAGAGCAGTTGGCTCTTATCATCCATCTGCTCACAGGGGCCTCAGGATATCCTGCAGAACAGGAAAGGCCTGCAAAAAACCTCACCTCCCTGCCTGCCTCAGCTCCCTTCCTGGCTCAGTCCTGCCCGGGAGGGAAGCAGCCTCAAATCTACTCAACAGATCCCAAGGGAAGAGCTCAGCTACGTGAACCTGACAACAGACACTGAGGGGAGTTCACCAGGTCTGGATATGTCCACAACAGCTCCCTCTGAGGCCATTTCTGATCTGCAATAGCTCAGGATACCATGAACGAGTAAGTGAAAGCTTCAGGGGTGTTTTCAGTATTCCAGATGTTATCCTAGCACAAACACAACAGCTGGCAGGCAGGGATTCTGGTGCACAGCAGAATGGTGCTGTCAACTTGTCCAGAGAACAGCTTGAGCTGATCTGCTGACCACAGGTTTAAGCAGTTTCCAGAGCTGCAAAACCCAGCCTGGCCCTGCAGATAGATGACCTTTAGCAGGTGGGATACATTAGGGCTGACCTTGGACTGCAGAGGGAATTTCATCTGTGTTCCACAACGTGAGCTAAGGTACAGTAACTGGAATCTGTACAGACTTATGGAGAGATGCTTCAAGACACACAGTCCAAAGTGTAAATGCACCTTTCACCACTCTGGTCAAGCTCAACTGGATAAGAGCAAGGAAAACTCCAAAAAAGCTCCCCAAATCCCCCAGACAAGGCCTTGGTCACTGCCCTGGCAACACCCTCAGGACACCCCCAGCCTGCTCAGCTCTTGCCAGCACAAAACTTAGCAGAATGACAGACACTTCACTGAAGAGAACCCTCCCAAAGCTGCATGCTTCTGCCAGCCCTGTGCACTGCAAACAGTTAAAAGGCAGGAGGACATCAGACAGAGCTGTTCTTGGCCAGACTTCTGCTTGAGGCCTCTGCTGGAGACAAGGCACAGGCCAGACTGCTGGAGACAGGACACAGCCCCAGCAGACTGCTGCTCTGATCATTCCTTCAAGTAACTCCTCTCAGTCAGCCCAGAAGGTCAATAGTTCCCCTATGGAAGCAAACAGCTGCTCCTCTGCATCCAGCCTGGAACAAACTGACATTGTGATGGGATTTGGACCCAGCTGAGGAATCTACCTGCAGCTTAAGAGACGCCTCAGGAAGAAGATTCAGACGTGGGCAGCAAAATCTTGTCTGCACTCAAACAGATCTAGGAAGAGGCAGGAGGTTTGAACTGGCTTTGAAGCTCAGCCCAGCCTGAAGTTCCACTTGGTCCTTCCCTCCATACTCTCCCAGATGGGAAAAACAGACCAAGTCTCACAGTTGGACTCTTAATTAAGAGGCTGTCACAGAAGGCAGTTTACAGAGTGGAACAGGACTAAGTTGGCTTCCATTTATTGTCAAGGGGCAGAAAGAAATGCAGGCAGTGTGAGGCTGGGAGCTCCCACCGAGGGGCTGCCTACCGCTGAGCACGTCCGGGCTGATGTAGGCAGGGCTCCCGCGCTGGTCCTTCAGCAGGTCATCCTCACTCACCAGGTGCTTCCCCAGACAGAAGTTGGTTATGGTTATTCGATGAGTCCTGGGGAGAATCAGAAGGCAGCAGTCAGCAAGAGCCATCTGCATGAGCCAAGCAGCACCAGCTGAGGCACTCAGCACCCAAAACACAGCTGCGTGTCCATGGGGCTTGCTGGGAAGGACAAGTGGAGGTGTAAGATCAGCTGCAGGGGTTCCACAGCTGCCAGCAGGGCTGGCAAGGCTCTTACCAGGGGGATGAGGAATCTCTGTCTCAGTCATGGAAAACGTCTATGCTCAGCCTGAGCAGCACTGCACCGTGTGGCTGTCAGCACAGGGTGCTCAGTAACCTGCTTCAGCCATGCAGCTACCCTCTGGCCAGGCTCCAGAAGCATCCCAGCCAGCAGCACAGCACCAGGACCTGTACCTCTGTGCCTGCTGACCATTGCTGGGTGTCAGTGTTAACAAAATTAAGCTTATTTGAACTGCTCACTCTCCCCTGCACTTCCCATCTACCACCTCTAATGGCATCTTCTCCACACAACACTTTCTGGAGGCTGAGGAGGAGGTCAGCCCCATCCCTGCCTGCTGCGCACCATCAGCACATGAGCTGCAGGGACCTGTGGTCAGTGAACTGCTTTTGTGTTGCCCACCAGGCCCACAGCAGGGCTCTGGTGGCAGTTTTACCTGATCTGCAGGACTGTGCTTCACACACAAGTGCATGGAACAGAGAAAGTCTAAGCAGCATTCACAGATTCCCCCCTCAAATGAGGTGAGAGCTGCAGGTGCCCACTCAACTTCCCTATGGCACTGCCAGCTCCAGTTAATGCATTTATCCAGGGAAATGAGCTCACTACAAAGTGACAACCACACTGAACTGAGAGAGTCACAGAATGGTCTGGGTTGAAAAGGACCTTAAAGATCATCAACTGGAACAGGCTGCCCAGGGAGGCTGTGGATGTTCCCTCCCTGGAGGTGTCCAAGGCCAGATTGGATGAGGCCTTGAGTGACCTGTTCTAGTGGGAGATGTCCCTGACTGTGGCAGAGGGTTGGAACTGGATGATCTTTGAGGTCACTTCCAATCTGAATCATTCTCTGATCCATTTCCAAACCCCTGCCTAGACACCTCCCACTAGCCCAGGCTGCTCAAGCCCTCATCCAACCTGGCCTTTAACACCTCCAAGGAGGAGACATCCACAGCCTCCCTATGCAACCTGTTCCAGTATCTCACCACCCTCACTGGAAAGAATTTCTTGCTGATCTTCCATTCTTTCAGACAATTTGGGTTCTAACACACAACATAAAGGACTGAAGAGGAAAGCACTGTCTAGAAGATGTCTATATTCTTGCACAGCATGACACAACTGGAGCCTGAGAGCAGGAATTAGATCAGTCAAAATAACCAAAATGTATTGCCAGCAAATCTAACAGACAAGTGAAATAAAACCCAGTGTGGGCTGGCAAGGGAGAGCTGATTATTAAGGAAGACAGACTTGTGTTTAAGAAGTGTTAGCTTCAACTGTCAGGAGGTTTCCCTGGCTGAACATCAATCTGCAGGCTTTGTTGGAGACCTCAAAGGCTGAGTGCTCTAAAGGACACCAAAACGTTCAGGGATGCTTGGTTTTATTTAGTCACTGAAATCTGATCTAAGCTGCAATCACCCAACTGCTGCTTTGGCTAATTGGAAACCTTGGGAGGCTTTAAAGTCTGCATCTCACAGGGGACAACGTCTGAGGGATCCTCATTAGCCTGGGGTGGGCAAGGGCCTGGTCAGGAC
Organism: Pogoniulus pusillus; assembly: GCF_015220805.1. Classification (NCBI taxonomy): domain Eukaryota; kingdom Metazoa; phylum Chordata; class Aves; order Piciformes; family Lybiidae; genus Pogoniulus; species Pogoniulus pusillus. The sequence continues at coordinate 4,373,531 of NC_087300.1, forward strand.
TCTGCAGGGCCACATAGCTACCTTTGCCCCATGCCAACGGAGCAGACCTGGCTCAGCTGCTGGAAGAGAACAAACAATTCTGCTCAGCCCAAATGCCAGGTCCTCTCCATGGTGATCTATTCTTGTGCCTCACCCACCCTTCCACATGACTCACTGCTGTAGAGGCTACAGATTTTCCTCACCAAAGCTGATGGTCTTGCTAGTAAAAAGCCAAAACAGAGCACGTCATAGCAAAAGTGACTCGGGCAGGCATGCTCAGAGCTCCAAACACCTCTCCCTTCCTGCTGCAGGGGGGGGCCTCCTGCATCAGCAGGATGCTCCACCTTGCCCAGAAAAGAAGGGAAGCTCTGGGTGGATCCTTTAAAGCAGCAACCTTTGATTCTCCTTGCAGACAAAGCAGCAGGAGAGGTTTATCTTACAGCAGCTCTTTAGGAAGGATTTACAACATTCAGAAACGTTTTTTCAGGGCCACCAATTCTGCAGGTGGTCCTGAAAGCCACCAGCTGCTGTGTGTGTGAACTGAGTCAGAATCATAGAATCAGTCAGGGTTGGAAGGGACCACAAGGATCATCTGGTTCCAACCCCCCTGCCATGGGCAGGGACACCTCACACTAGATCAGGTTGTCTAGAGCCTCATCCAGCCCGGCCTTAAAACACTTCTGGGGATGAGGCTTCCACCACCTCCCAGGGCAACCTCCAGAGGTAAAATCTGTGCTTTCAAACAGCATCAGGAGAAAGCAAACAGCAGTGAGCAGCGTGAATCTGTGTGCTCTTCACAGGCTCTGGAAGCCTGCAAACCTAAAGCCTTCCAACTTGGTTCAGTCCACAGGAACCCAGACAGTGTGAACAGAATGAATTCCACTCCTTCCTAGAGCTAGGGCTAAATATTTAGGCAGTAATATCATGAGTGACACAGCAGAGCATCCCAACTTGCTAACTACCTAACTACAGAACCCAAACCAATGAAGAAACTCCAAGGAGGCACCAAGCAAAGGGCCCACTGCCAGCAGCTGCCTCTGCTGGGGGTGATCTTGGTGCCCCACCGATGCCTCCCTGAGGGCTGCTCCAGGAGGACGTGAAGGCATCATGAACCGAGGCCTGCAGCAAAGCAGTGGATGGGAACAAGGAAGCTGTTTCAGGCACAAACACAGGCCAGACAGAGGGACTTTTGTTTAGATAAGTAAATATTTTACAGCTAGCAAAAACACAGCAGTGCCACAGTCAGAGATTTAACACTGCTCTGATTATAGCCCAGGCTGCAGCACTGGGGAGCCTTTCAGGCAGGATGGAAAGGCAACGATGGGAACAGAACCATCCTTTTAGACACATAAATTTCTCTTGTAGGTTTCTGAATGACTGAAAAAAATCCTTTTCAGAAGGTAGAATCCAAAAGAAGTGCTGCCATGGGGTCACTAAGCTTGGTGGAGGAGTGAACTCTCTAGGTTGGGCTCGGTTTGTAGTTGAACTCCTAACTCTGTGTTTTTGGGTCTGTGTTTTTGCACAGCCTGCTGCCAGCTCCCTCACCCTTCTCCCAACAAGTGCTGCCTGTGGTTGTGTTTCCAACAGAAACCTGCTTGAGGGAAGGAACATCAGGCAGCTGCCAGACCAGCAGCTCCCCAGCACTTACCTTTTGTTTAGCACCATGTTTCCTAGTTTCAAGTCTCTGTGCACAATATTTTTCTGTAAGATACAGAACAGTGTCCCATAAGCAAAAGCACCTTTGTTACAGCAGTACAGATCTGGTACTTGGGCAGAAGCACCAAGTACCCTGACATCCCATCATCTGCATTCTCAGACAACCCAGCTCATGGTTTCAGGGTTGATCAAGGTACTTTGTACACTTCATTTTCTGGTTCTGGCCAGGACAGAACAAGCAAATTTACTGCTTTGAACAGAAAGATTGATTGAAACTAAGATGTGAAGTGTAAGTGTCCATGCCCAGAGGACCAGCATGAAGGAATCACAGAACCAGTCAGGATCGGAAGGGACCACAAGGATCATTCAGTTCCAACCCTCCTGCCTTGGACAGGGACACCTCACACTAGATCAGGCTGGCCACAGCCTCATCCAGCCTGGCCTCAAACACCTCCAGGGATGAGGCTTCCATCACCTCCCTGGGCAACCCATTCCAGGCTCTCACCACCCTCATGCTGAAGAACTTCTTCCTCACACCCAGTCTGAATCTCCCCATTTCCAGCTTTGCTCCATTTCCCACAGTCCTATCACTACCTGACAGCCTAAAAAGTCCCTCCCCAGCTTTCTGGAGGACATTCCCTTAAAAGCAGTGTGCTTCACTGCTCTGCCAAGGAAGGAGGAGTGTCTCTTCCCACAGGCTAAGCAGCCAAACACTATCAGAATCTACTTTTGTTACAGTAGTTTCTAGCTCATTGATCTCCAACTTGCAGCTTGAGGTTCTGACCTCAGAAATCAATTCTTACATTGTGATTTGTTTTGCTTCAAAAGGAAATAAGCTTGAAGTGTTTCCTGCATTTGATTAGCCTTTGCTCTCCTCTTGGACTGCCCTTTCTGAGGTCAGGAACACTGTGCTTCACCTGAGTCCAGCTGGCCCCTCTCCACAATCAACAAACCCCAGGTTATCACTGAGAGCCCTGCAGGGAGGGGAAGGCTCTTTTCTGGCTTGGGCCATGAGGTCTTACACACAACACTGCTCTGGGGAAACAGCTGAAACTTCCATCCTCTGTCACCTTGCCACTACTGCCTGCACAAGGAAGTTTTACAAGACCCTATTATCCCAGTGTGGGAAAAGGGGAAGCTCCCAGCCCTGCAAGGAGCACCACAAAGGTCTTACCTTATGTAATGCTTCTACCACTCGTACCACATCATAAAATATCACCACGGTCTCCCGCTCGCTCAGCCTCTTCTCCTTAATGACATAATGCTGCAGATTGATCAGGTCTGCTGTTTTGTCACTGAAATCATGAGCACAGAGACAGTCCAACACGAGACAAATCCTCTTCTTCATCTTCCTGACCATTCTGTTGGCTTCTAAGTCTTCTATAATTTCACAAGCTCGGTCCTGCGCGCAGGGAGGAGAACAAAGGAGCAGCGGTTCAGAGGAGCTACCTGGGCAAATGTCCTGACACACAGAGCACTGGAGAGCAGATCACAGAATTATGGAGTGGTTTAGGTTGGAAGGGACCTCGAAGATCATCCAGTTTCAATTCCCTGACATAGGCAGGGACACCTCCCACTAGAACAGGTTGCTCAAGGTCTCATCCAAGCTGGTGCTGAACACCTCCAGGGAGGTTGTGGAGCACAGAAGCACAGAATGTGATTTCGATCCCATTGGGTGCTTCTGTGCTCCACAACCTCCCTGAGCAACCTGTGCCAGTGTCTCACCACTCTCACTGCAAACAACTTCTTCCTAACATCCAGTTTAAATCTCCCTTCTGCCACTTTAAACCATTCCTCCTCGACCTGTCATCACAAGAGCCTGTCAATAGTCCCTCCCCAGCCCTCCTGTAGTCCCCTTCAGATCCTGGAAGGCCACTCCAAGGTCTCCTCAAAGCCTTCTCTTCTCCAGGCTGCAGAGCCCCAACTCTCACAGCCTATCCTCATAGCAGATCTGCTGCAACTCTCTGAGCATCATGAGTGACTGTGTGCAAATGCAATCCCAGTGCCAGAGCTTTGCATCCAGCTGGAATTTCAGAAAGAAGCTTGGTGGAGTCACCATCCTTGGAGGTGTTCAAGAAATGTGTGGACATGGTGCTCTGGGACATAGTTTAATGGCCACAGTGGTGTCAGTGGTTTCATTCAGTGATTCTCAGAGGTCTTTTTCAACCAAATCAATCCTATGATACAAGATCCTTGTTTGAAGTAGCCCTTGAAGTCTGTGCTGGTTTGCCAGCTGTGCATGGCAGCACTGACAACCTTTATACACATCCAGACACCTTCAGCTAAAAGCCAGAGGAGCTCCACAGAGGTACAGACTCTGAGTACTGGGGATCCAGCAGGTTATTGAGCAGCAGAGCAGAAATCTTAAGACACAATTAACAGTTCTTCCATAAGCATTAACCAGCACACAGCTGAGTTGGACATTTGACTTGTTTAAGATGTAATCCAGACGGCCTCAGGTGAAAAGTGTTGACAAAAAGTAAGCAGCAAGCACAGCCAACACCAGCACCCAAACCAGTGACTCCTATCAGCTCATCACAGCCAGAATCAGCCCTGAAACTGCTAACAGTAGCACAGCCCTGGTGGGCACAGGGACTATTTTAACCTGCTCATAGCTTCTTGGCATTCAGTCCCCTCTTAGGAGTCATCACCAAGCAGTACAGGCTGCAGAGCACCAATTCAGCTCTCAAGGCTGCTGTATTTGCCAGGGCAAATTCCTATGGGAAAGGGACACTGCTGAGTGTCTGTCCCATCTCTGTATGCTCTCTCATTTCCCAAACCCCAAACCCTGCCACTCTCAAAAGCCTCTACCACAAACGTGCTTGTCTCAAGCAGCACTGGTTAAGCCCAGGGGTGTGCTGCTAATTCTTCACACACCAGAACAAGGTCAACACGAAGTGGACATAGAACAGAAGCAGCTGGAGCCCAGAGCAGTGAGTGGCACTCTCCCAGGCTGGGCATTGAGCAGTCCTACCTGGAAGAGCCCGTGATGATGCACCACTCCTTCCTGGTTGTGGAGCAGGGAAAGCAGGGAATACTCCGTGTGCAGCAGCATCTTACCCTGTCGCTCCTCCTGGGTTTCTATTCCTTTGTCACCCCTCTCTTCTAAGGTGAGAATCTTCAGGAAAAGGGAAAACACCTCTATAGCTCCCAGAAAAAAAACCAAGTGCCTGCAAACCTCTCTCATTTTAGCTATTCACAAGTGTTTAACAGCTGATGCAGCTGCTCTGATGTCTTGCCACCAACCTGCCTGAACTCCCATCTGTGCAGAGTGCACAGCAGGAGCTCCAGCAGCACACAAAAGCTGCTCAGGTGCCTTCCTGTAAATATCCCAGGTGGTTTCCCCCACTGGATCCACTCCCATTTTGGTCACGGTGGGACAGATGAGAGGACGCCAGGGCAGCAGCACAGCTGGCACAGAGACCTCATCTCAGGGCTAACCTCACCAGCAGATCCACATCTGGCAGCACTGCACACTGGTTTAGCCCACACCGGGCACTGCTCAGTGCTTCTGTCACAAGCAGTCAGAGAAGCCCTGAGGGTTTGGAAGCTCTGCAGTTTTGCTTACCTTTAGCTGGTAGAAGTCATCAGTCCCATCTTTTCTTGCCAAGCACTGAACAATGCTTGGCACAGGGGAGTTACCTAAACGTGGACCTAAGAGCAGAAAGCAAAACCAGACTTGTTTTCCTGTAAGCAGCAGTGACTAATTCAGGGTTACATCAGTACCAAGTGTCACACACTTTACATCAGTTAAAACCAAGTTCCTTTTTTCCCCTCCCCTTTCCAGTAGACTTAAGAACATTTCCATAAGTTACCAGCTGAAAGAAAAAAAGATTTACTAAGCTCTGAAACCTTTTTTTCTTTATTGGACAAAGTTTGCTCACCAAAGAAATCTTAACCCAAACCCACACATGGCACAGCTGTTTGAAAGACTCACACTGGTGCATGCCTGAACCATCCAAGCTTTTACTGGCAACACCCATGGCAACTGCAGCTACCACACCTCTGAAGCCAGCTGCACCTCAGGTACACAAGAGCAGTCCAAATCTCCACACAGCCTCCACTCTTCAGTTTAAAGCCATCAGCTTCCAACTGGTGATCCATTTGGTTTCCACTCTGAAGTCCATCATGGCCTGACAGCTTATGTAATTAGTTCTCAACTACACCACCCCAGCAGACTGGCAGAGTGGTCTTGCCTTGGCACACACTGCTTAAAGAGACCATTACTGTGCTGTTAAGCTGCCTACAGACTGATCTGACAGCATGGAACTAGATGATCTTTAAGGTCCCTTTCCAAACTAAACTCCTCTGGGATTCTATGATCTTCTTCCCATTGGGATCCACTGGAGAACAATTAATTTATTGTGGCCTTCCACTACTTAAAGGAGTCTCTAAAAATGCTGGAGACAGACCTTTGAGCAGGGCCTGTTGAGACAGGAGAAGGGTTGATGGTTTTAAACTGTAAGAGGGAGATTCAGGCTGGAAAAGAGAAAGAAATGTTTTACACAGAGGGTGCTGAGAACCTGGCACAGGTGGGAGATGCCCATACCTAGAACCATTCCAGGTCAGGTTGTTTGGAGCTCTGAGCAACCTGCTCTAGTGGCAGATGATTTTTCTGCTGACTGCAGGGGGGTTGGACTGGATGAATTTTAAAAGCCTCTTTCTACCCAAACCATTCCATGATTCCATTCTACATTCTGGGCAAGCAGGGTTAGCATCTCCCTGGAGCTCTAAGCAAAAGCCCCCTGAATGAATTTGTTCTTTAACAAAGTTGAAGAATCTAGTTTAGAAAATAAAAGGACAAAAGCAAAGGCTTCTCTTTCCTTCCAGAGCTCAGCCTGCCTTGCTGTGCCACTGTTCCCAGGATCACAGGGGTTGGAAGTGACCTCTGGAGATCTTCCAGTCCAACCTCCCTGCCAGAGCAGGACCTAGTGCAGGCTGCACAGGAACACAACCAGACAGGGCTTGAAAGCCTCCACAACCTCTCTGGGCAGCCTGTTCCAGTGCTCTGTGACCCTTAAAGAAGTTCTTCCTCTTGTTGAGGTGGAACTTCTCGTGCTGCAGTTTGCACCCATTGCCCCTTGTCCAGTCACAGGGCACAAGTGAGCAGAGCCAGACCCTTTCTTCCACAGCTCCAAGGGCTGCTGCTCTGCTGCCTGCAGGAGATTGCCCTCTGAGCTACGCCACTAAACGACACATCTGCATTGCCTCGTTTGGCAGCACCTTTTCTTCTCAGTTTTGCAACCAGCAGCTCCCTTGAAACCTGAGGAAAACCCTCCCTGCTTACCTAGTATGAAAGGGCCAGCTCTCTTGGCATTGTTTCCAGAAATCCCTGCACAGAGAGCTTTTGCCTTAGTGGATGTTTCCCCAGCTCCTCTGTCTGATGCTCGCCGCTTCATCCTCGGCTCTTGAAAGAGAAAGAAGACCACAGGTGATGAGCAGCTGAATTAATTTCTCCTTCTAGCCCTTATTTTGTGCTGGGAGGCTTTCGCCCACTGCCTCACTGGTGTCTCTGCCTACTTGTGTGTCTGCAGCAAGCCACGGCTGACTGCTGACAGCCCAGCTGTGGGCTGGAGCCTCGACGTGGTTCTGAAGGGATAAATCAGTCTCATCACTCACAGCACCATTTCCTGCAGCAGTTGTTTGAGAGACATAGTGGGAACGAGGCAAAACAATCCAAGCTTGGTCTACAGCAAAAAATAAACCCCAAAGTTTGCAAATTAACATATTCCAAAAAGATTTTGAAACTTGGAGGCTAATTGGGATATGTTAATGAGAGAAATCAGATCAGTGGTTGTGAAAAGAAAATAAGTGTGAAGTTTGTATCAGTCATTGGTTTGCTGAAAGGGATAAATAGCCCAAATTTGTCCCACTTTGCTCTGGGCCACTGCTTCCTTTTGCTTCTCCTTCAGTCTGCTCTAATATCTGGGGGTTGGTCTCTTCCGCCAGGCAAGCAGCAACAGAACAAGGGGACACAGTCTCAAGTTGTGGCAGGGGAGGTCTACGCTGGATGTTAGGAGGAAGTTCTTGACAGAGAGTGTGATTGGCATTGGAATGGGCTGCCCAGGGAGGTGCTGAAGTCACCATCCCTGGAGGTGTTCAAGAAAAGCCTGGATGAGGCACTTAGTGCCATGGTCTGGTTGATTGGCCAGGGCTAAGGTTGGGCTGGCTGAGCTTGGAGCTTGATTCTATCATTCTATCTTCCACTAACCTTGGCTAACAGAAAACAATATAAGCTTTGCTGGTTGTTTTGTCTGTCTGTCTGGGAAAGAAAGGGAAGAAAAAGAGGCTTTGAGCCCCTTCTGGGCAGTTTCTTGGGCCAGGAGGGGGTATGGATTTCTGTATCATCTCTAAATTGTATGTAATAGTAGTAAATAGATTGCATAGATATGCTTGCACCTTCTGCTTTGCTGTACACAGAGCTTCATCTTACTGCCAAGCCATCTGAGCTGGTCTGGTGAACTTCAATAGTGTGTGTAAGTTCCTAACCCACCACAGAAAGCAAATGCCCAACTTATCCCTCTGGGTGGTTGCCTCTCTCCTCCTGATCCAGGCCAAGGACTCTGGTGGGCTCCATCACAGAGCCAGCTCACTCAGTTAACTGGGAAGGCTCAGCCAGGAACACACAAAGCTCACTGACCACAATGAGCAACACCTTTCACCTCTTCCAGCAAGAGCTCAGAAGACAGACATGCCAGTTATGGTGAGATTCAGGTAATGAGTACTCCAAAATGGTATATTTAGTCTCAAACTAAGCCCCTCTCTCTCTTTGTACCTCTTGAGCTCTAACCTTCTTCTCCTACCTCTGTCTACATCCAAAGCAGGTGACATTTGAAGCCCAGCAGGCAAAGCTCTATCACTGCAGTCTGCACATGCAGGAGCTGGTGATCTATTTGGAAGTACCACTCTATTTTACCTGCCTTTAAGGGATGCTCCAGTGGCAGGAGGCACTGTGGTGCCAGGAAGTGTGGTCCCTCACACCACCACTCCAAAGGAAGAACAATTTCACCTCCTAAGTGTGAATCTGTCACTTTGCATCCACATTAGTTACTCAAGGTCCACACATCACTGCAATTCAGCACAACCAACCAGAAGCTTGACTAACTCCTACTTATAATTCAAGCCTTTGTGACTAAAACTTCTTCCCCAAAGGGAAGTCTGGTTTCAATTCAGCAGGCAAAAAAAACTCTGGGGCTTGCTACCAGGCTTCACGTGCTGCATGCTCACTGCAAGCCTACATCAGCTCCAGCAATCCCAAGTCCTGCTCCCAGCATACCTTGATCTCGTGGCAAATAGTTTGGAAGGCTTTCACAAGTCTCCAGACATGAAATGCTTGCACTTTAACATCTCAAAGACTGTTATTTTGAAGGGGTGTGTGGGGGAGAGGAGGAACCGAGCACAGATCCATCCCCTTACTTTGAGCAAGTCCAAACCAAGTCCTGGTGCTCTTCCCTAAGAGGTTAGGCAGCAGCAGAGTGGGAAGATATTTTGGCATTGTAGTTATTTGTTTGTAAAGAGTCTCAGTGTCTCACCAGGTAAGAGGTTGATAAATCACCAGGCAGTGAATGAAGTTCACCCTCTGGCAGTCCCACCCTCCCTGTGGACACAAAGGTGATCTCACTGCATTAATCCATCCAGCACTACCTGTCACTGAGATCAGAGATAGCAAGAGATAAGGGCAGAAACCTTGCAGCAGATTTGCAGCCCTGCACTGCTGACTTCCACCACCCTTCAGAGCAGCCCTGGCAGGCCCAGCTGGCTGAGCAGAACAAAGTCCTGAGCCACATGTGTGCCTCCATCTGCTCACTCTGTATCCCTGACCTAATATTTGACTGCGCCTTAGAAAATCCACCACTCCTTGCAACACCATCATCACCATCATCATCATCATCATCCCTGCTGGAAAAGGATGAGTAACATTTCCACTGGAGAAACCCCATTGCACAGAAACTCTGAGCTCATGGCTGTTGTGCAATGTGAGCCGGAGGAGCTGCTGGTGCAAACGGCGTTATCGTAAACAAAATAACCGGAGGACTCACGTAGTTCAGCATCAACTCTAGCTTTACTCTTCTTCCAAACTAGGTTTTCCAACGTCTCAGGAGACAGGAGTCATCACCCTGGAGAAGGCTGGATGGTCGAAAGGTCGAGGACTCTGTAATGTGAAATGAGATACACTTGATGCTGTGGTTCTGGATTATTCTTGATTACGATAACGTGGAATGCACCAAGCTCCTGCAGCCTGAGACATCTGTGTTTAGCTTGGCTCAGGGAAGGCTTGAAGCTCCTGGCATCATGTGAGGGAATTAAAGAGCTCTTGAAGTTCACTCCCCAAAGAGTCACAGACACATGGGCCTGCACAGCAAGACAAACACAAGCATCAACAGCCAAAGGCGTTTTGTGACACGAGACAAATTCTCAGAGCCGAAACAAACATCTTCTGCGCTGGAACCTCCACCACATTCTTGCACTGGAACCTCCAGCACATGGTCCTGCCATGTCCCTTTTTAACAGGATCTTAGAACCACAGAATCACTCAGAGTTAGAAAGGAACACAAGGATCATTCAGTTCCAAACCCCCTGCCATGGGCAAGGACACCTCACACTAGATCAGGCTGTCCACAGCCTCATCCAGCCTGGCCTCAAACACCTCCAGGGATGAGGCTTCCATCACCTACCTGGGCAACCATTCCAGGCTCTCACCACTCTCATGCTCAACAACTTCATCCTAACATCCAGTCTGAATCTCCCCATATCCAGCTTTGTTCCATTCCCCCCAGTCCTATCACTCTCTGACAGCCTAAAAAGTCCCTCCCCAGCTTTCTTGTAGCCCCCTTCAGATGCTGGAAGGCCACAATAAGGTCACCTGGGAGCCTTCTCCTCTACAGACTGAACAGCCTCAACTCCCTCAGCCTCTCCTCATAGCAGAGCATCTCCAGCCCTCTGCTCATCCTTGTGGCCCTTCTCTGGACACCTTCCAACACATCCATACCCCTCTTGTAATAACCTTAAATAAACTGAAGTTAGTAACAGACCAACAACAGAATCTTCACCAGTTTTTAATCATGGTAATCATGGGAGCAGTTTTTAATCATGGTAAGAGTTAACACTTGAAGTTTGGACTCCATCATCATAGAGAGGCTTAGGTTGGAAGGGAGAGTAGAGATCATTTACTCCAACCTGGCCTTAAACACTCCCAGGGAGAAGGACTTGGACAGGACAATTTCTGCAACAGGCAAAGCACAGTGAATTTTATTCTTAGCAAAACCCCACTGCAATGAGCTCCTCTGTACAGTCTGTATTTGGCCTTCAGAACAAGAAAGAATCAAATTCAACTTGTATTCAGAACCAGCTCATCTGGTTCTATTAAAAGGGACAAATTCAGGCTTTAAATCAAACACTCTAGAATTGAATCTGTACCACCTAGGACACAAATTGTCTGCAAGGGACCCTAGAGGGTCATCTAGTTCAAACTCTCTGCAATGAGCAGGGACATCTTCAACTAGATCAGCTTGCCCAAAGCCCTGTCCTTGAACACTTCCAGTTCCTTTAATCTTCAGTGTTACACCCCCATTAATCCAGGCTGGTTTAACTTCATCAGTACCCAGTCAGATTAGCTGAGAAATGCACAAGGAAGATGGGAACCAAACTCCCAACACCTCTAATATCATCCAGGGCTATCACCTGGCCCCAGGGCAGCTGCAAAGTCTGTTGAAAGTCTTCCTTAAAGTATTGAAGTTGTTTAGAGTTTGATGAAGAAGGTCCAGAGTCACTGCTCCAGAGCAGAGATGTCCCAGAGCTCTACCAGTGCTGAAAGGACATCCACAGACTTAACATCACAGCTCCATCACAGAATACTTGCAAGAGCAAAAAGCACTCAGCTGTTGAAAACAATCCTGTGCCACTTAGGTACTCTACTCAGCCTCCTCACTCAGCTCCTGCTGCATAGCAAGGCAGTAAGGGCAGCAGAGCTCCTCAGAAATCTCAGCAGCACCCAGAGGGTTACACATGAGCACCTCAGGCTCCTGTGGAACAAAGGAAAGTCGGGTGGAAGGAAGGTCCAAGAGCAAAGGGAAGAGCACTGGCAGCAGCTGCTGTGAAAGAGCAGGAAGGCTGTTGTCTTTTCTGCATGTTGTGCAACTCCAAATAGAGCAAAGGAACTGGTCAAAAGGGCACAGATCTCCTTGTGCAAGCCTCCTGCAGAACGAGTGCCATCCACTAGGCACAGGGATAAGAACAGGACCTTGAGACAGTGCTTAAGGAAAATAAGCCAAGAGCAGCAGTGCAGGAGGGCTCTCTCTTCCTGAGGAGCCAGCAGGTGTTTTCTACCTGCAAGCTTATTTAATCTTGGCTTGAGCTGTTCTGAGACAAAGCTTTGAGCTTCACTCAGAGCTCAGACACCAGCAGCTGAGCTCAGGCACCAGCAGCTGAGCTACATCCTGGAAGAAGCAGCTTGAAATGTTTTAGACAAAAGCCATAGTGAACAGGGTGGCTTCAGATGATTCCATGGCTGTAAGCAGAAACAGGAGGCTACAGCAGCCCTTGGTGTTCAGACCTGGAGCAGGACCCAGTCCTGTGGGTGCCCTGTCTCATGGGCCATGTGTGCTGAACCAACATGACAGCGGCAACAGCCTCAAGAGAGCATCTGGCATCCCTGCAGATGACCTACAGCAAACCTACCCACCCCTTAAACAATCCTAGCCTAGGGACAGGACCCTTAGATATTGCTGTGGTGGGGTTCACTGTCCCCTCCTCCAAACCCCAAACTGAGTCAAACCATCCCCACTGCAGCAGCTGTGACAGCAACAACCTCACAGGGACGATGAAATCCCCCAAATCCATTTTTAAAGAGCTTTAATGTGATATGTGGAATACATCAAACATCTTCCAGGGGAAGCATCTAAAGCTTCTTACTGTGCTAGCTGGGACTTTAATAGAATTATTAATCAAATAATTAGGAGCCCTCAATGTAACATCTTGGAATTATGTAGCTTAAGGAGACGGTCTAATGCCCTCAATTACTGCACAGTGTTCCCAGTGCCCAGCCTAACAACAAAGGAAAACAAGAGAGGAGGAAATGGACCTTTTCTTCTCAAGATTAAAGAACTGCCAGGTCCTGCAGTCCAGCAGCCACAGCAAATAGTTGAAGGAGGGAAGGGAAAGAAAAAGAAAAGTACCTTTGGGGTGTGAAGAGGATTACTCAGCAGCACAGGAACTGGTTAAGTCACTGCAGCAGCTGATAGAACCTCCATGACAGTTTCAGTTGCTTTATCTTGCAACAAGGGGACAAAATGAGTTGGGTAACATTTACCTAGGCTGCTGTCTGGCACCCCTAAAGGTGCCCTACCCTGGGGGTGATCCCTGCACAAGTAAGGTGATGGGATGAGCTGGCAGCTGAGAAGCAGCAGGAGATAATGAAGCCCACCAGAATCCGTTAGGAGTTCAAGGCTGTTAAGGAGCTGATGTTGTTAAAGGAAACCTGCCTATGGGAGCCCCTCTGGTGCAGGAGCAGCTCTCAGGATCCTGAAGAAGCTGTGTTGGGGCTTTTCTCTGCTGCCAGCACCCAAAACCCACCCATAGCTCAGGGAAGTGGTGTCGATTCCTACTTGTGCATTATCCATCTCCCTCCCCAGGCAGGAGGAGGTTGACCACCCCATGCAGCAGCAGCATCTCTGCCCAGCTTTCTTCTCTTCTGGAGCCTTTGGGATAAAGCTGCTCCAGTCCACAGGTTTGTGTCCCACTCCCCCTGCCCACTCTGCTCCCAGCTGGCAGAAGCTCAGCCTGTGTGAAAATGGAGCTAAAAATGTCGATTCAAATGAACAGCATCAGCCAGCTCCTTCGACCACCTAATTAACAGGATTTATCAGTGATGATTAAGCAAGGTTCACATTTAGGCCTGGCTCATGGCAAGTTCTAGCTCAGAAGAAGCAATGTTGGACACGACCTAGAAACCTCCATGAATATGGAGCAAAACCTGGAGCATTGGTCCAGCTTCCCAGCTTGGGAACAAGCAGGTCGGTGGAGCACAAGGAGCAGCAGCCCTGGAGCGCTGCCACACGCTGGGCAAACCTGGACAGCTCAGATCCGAGTCATCGGCGCTCCCAGAGCCTCCATTCCCATTGGAAAAGCTTCCCTGGGAGAAGGCGGAGCTGGGATTAGGCAGGTGCGTGGAGGAATCGCTGCTGGGGGATTGCAGGGAAGGTTTGCTGGGCAGATCGCAGGCGAGGCAGGAGTGTGGGAAGGAGGAGGTGCCGCAGCGGGGGCAGGAGGGGTGGCCAAGCACCACGATAGGGTCACTGTCCAGGAACATTAATTCCAGGCAGGCTTTGGACGTTTAACCACTCTGTAAGAGACTGACACTAAACCCCAAAGCCCATTGATGACTCAGAGCTACCAGCGCAGCCCCTGCGCTGCTCCTTCCGGGCGGGGAAGTCTTCTCCAGAAACAGGAGCCCTGAGTCAGAGATTTCTTGGAAACATGCAGAGGCTCATTCGAGCTCCTTCCCTAAGTGAGAAGTTTGCTCAAAACCAGAGTCAGAGTTTCTCTGACCAAAGGAGAAGGAAGAATCCCCAGGGGCTGAACACTCTCACACCGTTGGCAGGCACAGGACCTCGCTGTGTGCCACAGGCACATCGTGCCCAGCACCCCCTGCTGGACTCACCAGCTAGAAGAGCTCTCTGCTCAGCCCAGCCTGCCAGCTAGTGGCATCCTGGGCATGTAGGCATGGCACAGCCAGCTCCCGAGGGGCCACGGGTCTGAAAGGGACCTCAGGACACCTTGTTTACCACCCACATCTAACTACGACCAACCTCCAACTTCTCAGAGACAAAAAAAGCTCCCAGAGGCCAAGTCAGACACCAGGGAAAGCAAATTCCTCCCTTCCCTCCTGCCCCCCGCAGCTGGGGAAACTCTGAGGCACAGGATTCCAGCAATGTAATTACAGTGCAAGCAGGCAACAAGCCGGGCTTTCTTCAAGCCTTTCTGATGCATCAACACATGAGATAGCCAAGGACTCATCTCTGGGAGTTCCCTCTTTGGTTACATAAACACCAACTTCAGCTTAACCCTTTCACACACCAGCCACATCCACCAGGAAAAATCCCTTCTCTGGCTCAACAGCCTCATGCTGGGGACACCAGCGGGAGAAAAGCAGCCTGGAAACCCAACTGCAGCCCCAGAAACTGCATCGCTTGACCAGCAGAGAGCTCCTGACCCCAGGCTGCTCCCGAGAAGCAAGCAGCCACTGCCTTGAAAGCCAGCACGGGTGAGCTGTGGGTTTTACTCCTGGTTTACGGCTCGTGTTGCTATGTACACTTCATATTCCACAACCCCACTGCAGCAGGACTTTCCTCATGCACACAAAGACCAGTGCATGACTCACCCACGTGCTGACACTTTCCTCACAGTGAGGTGTGGTTGCTGTTTTTAATCTGCTCACCTACCCTCACAGATAGAAACACACACATCTGAGTTACCTACGCACGCTGCCGCGCCAACGTCACTCTTGCCTGGCACACAAAAGCAGACTGGCAGACACCCTAAGTCCACACACGTGTCCTAACTCACAAAAAAAGACCATTTCACATAAAAAAATCACAACGAGCATGAAGCCTCCTTGGGTCTCCACGCTGGAGAGCTCCCAGGAGCAGCGAGGCACATGCTGGAGCACCCTGAGTCTCCGCAGACATATAACACAGCCCTGACTTGGACTAAGTACAATGGCAGTGCAGGCAGAATCAATAGGGTTGCCCTTAATCAAAGAGCAGTTAAGTGCCCTTCAGGGCTTCCCTCTGATTCTGAGATGATTCTGTAATATCCTGAGCATAAAAAGCAGCTGAACACCAGGGTGCTTTTAAGCAAAGTGATTATGTGGGCAAACCACCGGCGTGGATATCAGACAGAAGCAATCAAAGGATGAAGCACAAACACTCCAGCAGTGGGGACGCACATCCTGCAGCCCAACCATCGCTGCTGGCCTGCAGATTGAGCCTTCCTCTGCCTCATCCCTCCCCATGTGGGGTGCAGGCACCCTGCAAACCCCACCACCCTCCACTCTCACCTGACTTGTACCCCTTCTGCCCCAACGGGAGCCATCTGTCCCACGGCGGGCAGGCAGTGGAGGTGCAGCAGTTCAGCACCACCACACCGGGCACTGAGCTCTACTCTGGCTTCTCTACCTCCCTCTGGATGCAGGATTCCATCCAGGGAGCAGAGCCTGGGGTGTCCAGCACACCCAGAGACAGCACCATGTGAGAAGCCTACACGTTAAGTCTCTAAACCAGCAAAGAACGAACCATCAGCAGCAGAGCAGCACACTGTCCCCTTCGGCCATGGCAGGGGGAAGCAGCTGGCCAGAAACAAGGCAAGCCCCAAATGCTCCCTGACAGAGGGAGAAGCGACAGGGCAAAGCCACCCTGCCACCAGCTCCCTCCAACAGCAGCATGCAAGACCTTCGTTGCTCACGTTTTGTGGAAGTGAAGCTCCCAAAGGCTACAGCTGGAGCCAACAGGTACCAAAGCCAGGTTCTGACGAGAGAAGATCCCAGAGGGTAGCTCCTTAGCTTCCTCTGGGGAGCCGGCACGGAGAGGCTGGGGCAGGTCCTCTGGAGCTGGCTCTGGCTGTAATACTTTCTGCTCTTACTCACTCTTGGAGGTGCAGCCTGTGACTACTCACTGCTGAGGCACACACGAGGCTCCTCCTCAGCACTGAACTCCGAAACTACTAAAATAAGAAACTCCTGCCCAGGCTGAAAGCAAAATCAGCACCAAACCCAGCCGAGCGCTGCCAGAGCGCTGCAGAAGAGGCTTCGCTGCCAACAAAGCCTGAACCGCACCGGCGCTGTCACGGGGCACAGAATGACACAGGAATTTACCGAGCGATAGCTTTAAACCCGGCCCCGGTACTCCAGATCCCACCGCCCGCCGAGGAGCGGCCAGCGCACCGGCAGCACGCACTGAATGGCTTTCCGGAACGCCCGGAGGTCCCCACGCCAATCCCTTGTCATCGCACAGGTGCGAGGAGCGGCGTGGCCGTGGCCACCGGCAGCACTGAGAGCTCGGCCTTCCTCGGGGCCTCAACCGGGCCCATGCTGAACTACCGGCAGCGGGCGAGTTCTGTCGGTCCGGCCGCTGCCCTGCCAGCCGGCTCCAACCACCGGGAGGACGCAGTCCCGGAGGGCACCTGCGGGCTGCCAGCCCAGGACCAGGCGGCGAAGCCTCTACCGGGGATCCCAGCAGCGTGAGTAAGAAGGAAATGGCTCCCACAGCAGCCGGCCCCACACGGCCGGGGCTGTCGGCAGCGCTTCCCGGCCACGGTGTCCGGGCCACCCACCCTTTACACACAACGACACCGAGGACCGGTCCTCGGCTCACCCATCCTCACTCACCCACGGCCCCAGGCCCCGGTTCGCCCGTCCCCGCTCACCCATGGCCCCGGGGCCGGCGCGGCCGCCGGCGCGTCCCGCAGCCCCACGCCCGGCCGCGGCCTCCGCTCCGCTGCGCGGCGGCGGCCACCTGACAACGGAAGTGACGCACGCGCCGCCACCACCCCCCGCCGCCGCCAGCCCGCGGGGAAGGGGAGGTGTTGATTGGCCGTCTGAGACAGCACCGCCTGTGATTGGGCAAGAGCCTGGGACCGGGGCGGGGCAATACTTGCGGTAGATTTTGATTGGCTCAGAGGCGGAGATGAATGGGCCGCAGAAAACGAAGGGCGATTGGCTGCGGTGGGAAGATTCGCTCCGCCGATTGGCTGGCGTAGCGGCCTGCGCCAAGCCTGAACGGGTTGGTGGGCAGGCGGGAGATTCGAACGCACCGTGATTGGAGGAGAGGCAGGTGCCCCGCCCCCACAGGCCCCGCCCCATCGAGCCCACGAGGTTCTCTCCGGGAGTCTCACAACGGAACCCACCGGGGCCAGGCCCTCTGCTTCCCAGCCACCCCTGCTGAAGGAGCCCATGGGGGCCAGGTCTTGCGGGTCCCCTGCCAGCACACCAGCCCCAGGCCTGTGTCTGGAGCCGGCAGGGAGTCTCTAGCCTCGCTCCTGTGGGCAGTGATGCCAGCAGCAAGACCTTGCCTGTATGAGCCAGAGGCCTAGGCTGTGGTTTGGCCATCAGAGGAGGGACACGAGTAGCTACCCACAGAAAAGGAAACAAGCCAAGGTCAGACTCTTTTCACTGGGGTAATTCATTAGAAAAACTAACCCTGCTCCCCAGCAGATACCGGCCAGAGGAGCAGCAGAGTCCTGAATCCTGTGCCAGGATGTCCAGGGCGAGGTGTGAAGGCAGCTGGCAGTCCAGTCAAACGGGCAGGTCTATCTCGGCCCTGCTGTGGGCAGTGCCAAGGGCTCACTTGTGCTTGGCACGAGGAAACTCCTTCCTGCCCTTGTCGCGGCCCCCGAAGTAGCGGATCCTGTGGATGGCCTGCAGCTGCCGCTCGATGGTGGCCCTGATGTCCACCTCGTCGGGGATGTGGACGTAGCGAACGTTCCTGCCGGTCACGAAGAACTCATCCAGGTGGGACACCATGCCCTGCCGGTCCGTGAAGGTCACCTCAGCCAGCCGCACGTTCATGAAGGCGTCCACGTTGGTGATGCGCCCTGTGGCCGTGCTCTCGTCACGCATGTCCACGGTGGTGACGTGGCCGTGCAGGCCCTGCAGCAGGATGACCAGGCTGTTCTCGGCGATGGTGCGCTCCTTCACCGAGTGGCTGACCTCCATCGCGTGGCTGTGGCGGGCAGGGAAGATGAGACGCTGCAATGTGCTCCCCCGCGTTGGTGCCCACCAGGAAACCCACCTGCCTCACCTTGCACGCCCGTGTGCACACGCACTGCCGCTGTGCATCTATCCCTCCCTCAAACCACTCTCTTCATGTGTCCATCCTCGCACACTGGGGCCCCCACTGCCTGCTACCCTTGCGCACTCACTCACGCCATCCCCGCTCCCCCAGTCACACTCTCGCCCACCGTGAACGCACAGCCAAACCCTGCTCCTTCCCTGGCACCCTCACCCACGCTCCTGCTTCTCCCTCGCCAGTCCGTGGCCCCTGCACACGCCATGCTCGCTGCTTCCTCCTCTCGCACACTCCCTCGCCGCCCCCTTCCTTTCGACAGCCGTGCCCCGCCGCCGCTCCTGCCTTGCGCACTCACCCGTTCCCGCTCCGCAGCAGCAGGAAGGGTCGGCCCCGCCTGCGCACTGCGCCCCGCTGGCTCCGCCCGCCCGCCCCGGCCCCGCCCGCCCCGGCCCCGCCCGCCGCTGCCGCCGCCGCTACTGCCGCCCTCTACGCGCCTCAGAGTGCATCCATTAACGCTAGCAGGTCTTCACCCTTCTCGCCGCTTGCCGGCCGCGGCTCCGCCACCTCCATCTCCCCGAGAATGCGGGAGAGCTCCGCCCGTCGGCCTGGCTCCTGCGGAGAGAGCGCGGCCTCAGCCCGCCGGCCAGCGGGAAACTGGGGCACAGGGACGAGACCCACCCCCTGCTAATGGGAGCCTTTACTCGGGGGCTGAGAGTAACCAGGACGTGCTCCACCACCTGCTAATAGAAGCCTTTACTGGGACGCAGTGGGCAGTACTGGGATGTGTCCCGCTGCCTGCTGGTGTATGCTTTTACTAGGATGGACTGAGGGAGGCTACCTGCCAACGAGGACCTTTGCTAGGCTGTACTGGCACAGCCCAACTGCCTGCTGATCCCCATGAGCCCCTTTAGAAAGAGCTGCAGGCGTTGGGCTGTGGCCACGGACCCAGCAGCACTTCTCCATCCCCTGCGGCTGAGAACTTGCTCTGGTGTTTGCCAGATTTCAA
This sequence comes from Pogoniulus pusillus, assembly GCF_015220805.1. Taxonomy (NCBI): domain Eukaryota; kingdom Metazoa; phylum Chordata; class Aves; order Piciformes; family Lybiidae; genus Pogoniulus; species Pogoniulus pusillus. Next base: position 4,392,953 of record NC_087300.1, read on the forward strand.
GTTCCCTAAGCAAACAGCCACCAGTTCCCGGGCTGGGCAGAAGATGCTGCCAGTGCTTCTGGATGAGCTTCGAATGCAACTGCTGTGGGTGGGGGCAAGGCAGGAAGGGTGGGAATGAAGCTCTTGAGAGGTGCTCTACTTACCTGTGTGGCCTCTATGTTGATAACCTTGTAAGATAACTCCTCTGGTCTAGTCAGCGCAGCATGTCTTGATTAGAAACATGAAAAGAGCACTTAATCTCATTAAAAGATGCAAGACATTATCTGGGGAGAGGAGAGCTACAGGTGTTGAAGAGACACCTGTACTTCATGGGATAGAGCATAGGACAAGTGTCACCTGCTGCTGGCAGCAGTGTCACTGAGGGCACACCAGGAGGCCCCCTAAGTGAAACAGCTTCTCCTGGCTGACAGCCACGATGAAGTCCAGCCAGGGAAGGGAAACTGCTCTGGGCTGAAGTAACAAAATCCTAAACCCTGCTGTTGTGTTCCCAGAACTACATGTAAAGAGACAGCTTTAGTCTCCAGGGCTGCCCACATGGCCCTGCAGCACAAACCCCAGACATGAAGGTTGCCACCTACTCTTCTTCCTCATCAGTCGTGAACAGGTTCAGGCGGAATCCCATCTCGCTGCCAGCTGGTTTCTTGACCTCCAGACCTCCCAGCAGCCTGGCCAGAAAGTTCAGTTCCTCTTTAGCAAGAGGGTTAGGGACTATATTCTCCTGCAGAAAGCAGAGATGGGTTCCTTGGTCAGGTTACCAGGGAGATGAGGGCTGTAATCATTTTTGTGTAGTCTCAGCTTACATAAACGTTAGTTGGAGCGATATAAATACGTTTCTGTACTGCTAATGGCACAGACTCTGCAGATAACTAGTCATTATCAGCTGTGTACTTAAAATGGTTGCTTGAATTTATAGAGCCAGGACAAGATAATTTTCCAGCTAAATTGAACAGCTGAGAAATCTGTAAACCCAGCTTTCTGTTTTCTGAGGAGATTAAAATAGGAAGCGAGTCCAGCATTGCATAAGCCTGTGTGTGAGGTTCCTCAGGAACGTGTGCCCTTCCCCAGCTCAGAAGGGACAGAGGAATTGGATGGAGCTCCAAGAACAACAGAACGAGTTGCTCTGAAGTTATCCTGTAATTGTAGACCAAAGAGATGGTCCTTGTTTGCCTGAGAAAGGAGAAGAACAAAGAGGAAGACAGTGTTGACCTGAAGGTGATGCCCGTGGGCATTTCACTCTGTGACCTCATCTACTAAGAGAATGTAAAATCTGGTGGATGTGGTGAAACAGCTCAAAGGAAATCATAGAATAGAATCATAGAATCAATAGGTTGGAAGAGAGCTCCAAGCTCATCCATTCCAATCTATCATCCAGCCCTGTCCAGTCAACCAGACCATGGCACTAAGTGCCTCATCCAGTCACTTTCTGAACACCTCCAGGGAAAGTGATTCCACCTCCCTGGGCAGCCCATTCCAATGCCAATCACTCTCTCTGCCAACAACTTCCTCCTAACATCCAGCCTAGACCTCTCCTGGTACAACTTGAGATTGTCCCCTTGTTCTGTTGCTGGTTGCCTGGCAGAAGAGACCAACCCCCGCCTGGCTAGAGCCTCCCTTCAGGTAGTTGTATGCTCCCATCATGTCTGAGTAGCTGCAGGACTCACTGACAGGGAGTGGTCAGCCAAGTACCCAGTGACAGGAGCAGAGCAGCACTGACCTTTGCATGGGATGCCAGGTTTTTGGATGATCCTGACATGTGGGTCTCCACTGGGCGACTAACACTGTACCTAGAGGGAAGAACACACAGGGAAGAGCGACCTGTTAGGTGTATGTGCTACAGGAACTGCAGGGAGCAACAAAGGAGCTTTGATTTTGGCTGTTTTTCTGAAGACATGAAATAACTGAGAAGTTACAGTTCAGATTTATGGAGTATGGAGGCATTAAAACGTGTGAGTGACGGAGCTGTGCAAAAGAGCACTGCTGCCTTCTTTGAATGGAAGAATTATGTTAAGCCAAACACAGAGGAAAAGAAAGAATTTCTTGAATGCATTTAAAATTGAATTACATTGCCCATAATCTGCAACAGCAGATGAGAACACTTTTTACTCAGCTTTACTGCAGACATAAATCAAACTTTTGCTCTTTTCCACAGCTCTCTGTCTACGTGTTCTGTTTCAGGACATCACACAAAAGTCAGGCTGCTAATAGTGGAAGAGGCAAAAATACCCATGGCTGTAGATGTGCTGCTGACCAAATCCACAGCCATCAACATTTCATCAAGTTCATGTTGCCCAATAGGGCAAAAATCACTTACATATTTGTTCCAAGTTTGAGCACTCTGTCTCCATAGAGCTCAAAAGATCCTTCCCTTTGTGGAGTGACATAATTTCCAGGGGTGGTGAACTCAGTTCTTTTAACTTCATCTCCACTGTGATTAAACATCCTTAAAAAACAAGGCGTTATTGAAGCATGTTTAGTGATTTTAGTACTGATTTTCAGGACTGACTTCCTCTACTTACTGCATGAGAAAAAAGGGGAATAAACCTCTGTTCTGTTCGTGGGTAAACACCCATTTTAGAGGATAAATTACTAAGAGCTAATCTACTGGAATAGGGAACATCAGACACAGCTTAGTACTTCGTTAGTCCCAAATCCTGTTCTGTAAATAGCACTTCCTGGAGGCTCAACAATCCACACAAGGTGGATTACAGTCTGAGCTCGGTTCCTGGTAGACCTCACACTCTGCAAACACTCACCTGATGAGTCCTGGAACTTCTGTACCCCAAGGAACAGGGCCTGATATAGGCAGCACAAAGCGACCATTAGAGTTCTGCACTTTGTCTTTCAGGAAGATTGAGACCTGCAAAAGAACATTCCAAATATTCCACCCTTGAGACAAGCAGTTACCTTCCTTCTGACCTGATTTTTCTTGCAGCCTGAGCTTGCAGCTTTCCTGCCTACCCTGGGAGAGGTTTCCTAGAGATTCTGATAGAGAGTCTGTGACACAGGGCACAAAGGCAGTGATGAAGAACTGTGGCCCAGAGGAGGGGCACACTGATCTAACATAACTGTTTATGCACTTGAATATGATCAGTGCCTTAGAGGATATCAAGCCCCATGACTTCCAGCTCACCACCTGAGCTTTGTATCAAGTTTACACTAGCAAATCTATACTAGTAAAGGTTTCTTTTTTCATGGCCTGTTAGAATTATTGAGGAGCAGTGTTGTAGATTTGCTTCATTTGTGACATTTTGAAGGTTTAAATCACAAGCAGATCGAGATGACTGAAAGGCACAAGTAACACAACCAAACCTGCAGCATCATCCTAGCAAGATCCCCTCCTGCTCTAACTGTAAACTCCCTTCTTACTGAGTGGTTGTATCCTGCTCTTACCCTTATGTGCATGTCCTGAAAAAACACAAGGAGTGTTTGTCTGATGAGCTGAAATTCCCCAGCAGAGAGACCGCAGTAAGTCTGGAAGAGAAAAACCATCACAAAGGCTTTGCAAGTGCACCACATGCAGCCCAGGTAAGGGTGGAAAGAAGCACTTCAGAATGCTGCTGCCCAAACTGCATAGCAGGGGAAGCAGAAATGCTCTAAGAGGGGTTGCTGGTCAGTAATTATTATCTGTGACTAAGAGTCTGATTTAATTTCTGCTGAAGTCAGAGGAGACTTTGATCAGGCTGAATAAGCAGTATGTTGATTTTAACTGGGCCAGCAGAAAAATAACTCTTGATTCATAGATACTGCTCTCTCCAGAAGCCCTCTGGAAACATTTTATGACTTCTCAGCTCTTCTAAGTTGTGAATGGGGAGGCAAATTTGTTTCCCTCAGGTTAAAAACAAATAAAGAAGGTTAGTGCACCTCTCCTATGAGGACAGACTGAAAGAGTTGGAGCTGTTCAGTCTAGAGAAGAGGAGGCTCCCAGGTGACCTTCTTGTGGACTTCCAGGATCTGAAGGGGGCCTACAAAAAAGCTGAGGAGGGACTTTTTAGGCTACCAGGGAGTGACAGGACTGGGGGGAATGGAGCAAAGCTGGAGGTGGGGAGATTCAGATTGGATGTTAGGAGGAAGTTGTTCAGCATGAGAGTGATAGGAGCCAGGAATGGTGGTTGAGGCCCTATCCCTGGAGGTATTTAAGGCCAGGCTGGATGAGGCTGTGGGCAGCCTACTCTAGGGTAGGGTGTCCCTGGGTATGACATGGGGGGTTGGAACTGGCTGATCCCTGTGGTCCCTTCCAACCCTGACTGATTCTATGATTGTACGATTTGGATGGTTCTCTGAGGCCTTGACCTCCATACCTGATATGGCACTTGCTGATGTGGTATTTAGTCTCCAAGATCAGCTTGGAAGACAAAAAAGAATTACAAATCCCCAACCCCCCTTTTTTGAGGGATTCTTACATCAATCAGCTGTCGGAAGGTCTCATCCACCTGGTTCAGAATGCCAGGGGCATCGCGTATGAAATCCTTGATTGTATCCAGGTGATTGAATGTGACCAGCAGAATGTCTTTGGGTCGAGGACACAGCAGCACTTGGTACTTGAAAGCCATAGTCATGAGGTCATACAGCTGCAAAGGAACACGGGGACAGGTTGAGTCTGACACAGCAGGGAGCATGGCACCATTTAGGTAATCTTGTGTTGATATAGAAGGAGGTTTCAACTGTTATACTTGCACCTGCCTATGGTAAGAACTTCAGCTTTGCTGCCTAAGAAAATGTGGGAACCACATCTCCAGCCCTCCTGCTGGTCTCTCTAAGAGCTTTGACAGCAGGCACAGGTGATCCAGTGGCTGCCACCTTCTCCAGCATTGCCTGCTGGATGTACTGCTTGCAGGCAAAAGTTCTAACACCTGCAACTGCAGAGCAGTGAGAGGTGACACAGGACTGTGTGCATTTACACACCCACAGATGGATTCTTATCATGTACTAAAGAATGCTTAATGAACCTCTTCACATCAAACAGCTGTTAAAGCTGAAATACTCCTGAAGTAGCTGCTCATTCCTCGAAGCTTGCTTGGCTGGGAACCACGCCTTGAGTACTGTGTCCAATTCTGGGCTACTCAATTCAAGAGAGATGTTGAGGTGCTGGAAGGTGTTTGGAGAAGGGCAGCAAGGCTGGGGAGGGGCCTGGAGCACAGCCCTGTGAGGAGAGGCTGAGGGAGCTGGGGGGGTGCAGCCTGCAGAAGAGGAGGCTCAGGGCAGAGCTCATTGATGTCTGCAGCTGTCTGCAGGGAGGCTGTAGCCAGGTGGCGTTGGGCTCTTCTGCCAGGCAGCCAGGGACAGAACAAGGGGACACAGTCTGCAGTTGTGCCAGGGGAGGTCTAGGCTGGATGTTAGGAGAAAGAGAGTGATTGGTATTGGAATGGGCTGCTCAGGGAGGTGGAGTCACCATCCCTGGAGGTGTTGAAGCCAAGCCTGGCTGGGGCACTTGGTGCCATGGTCTGGTTGGTTGGGCAGGGCTGGGTGCTAGGTTGGGCTGGCTGAGCTTGGAGCTCTCTTCCAACCTGCTTGATTCTATGATTCTATTTTACTAGGAAAACACATGGAAAGATGTTCCAGAATGAAATAAGTAAAGCCACATAGTCATGATGGCCACCAGAACCTCGTGGTTGATAGGATGGAAGCTGGGGGTGGTCAGGACTGGGCAGGTGAGCTGCTTTACCTTGTCCATGCTGGCCTGGTTCAGCCTCATGATGGATGCGTGAGCCAGGCGGTCGTACACAGTGCGCAGAGCTTTCTTGGAGTAGAGTTCCTGTGGTTTAAACAGCTCTTCCATAAATTTTTTATTGAACATGGTTGTGATGATGTCATTCATAACTGCAAAGACAAAGAGGCTCTGTTTTTTGCTTGTAGAAACAGGACCTTCATCTAATTCATTCCACACTGAGAGCTTGGACACTGACAGCTGTGAGGTGACCACTTACCTGTGCGGGGGAGGCACAGAGCCACATAGAGAACAGGAGGAGAAACACAGAACCATGAAATGGTTTGGGTTGGAAGGGATCTTAAAGATCATCTAGTTCCAACCCAGTGCCATGGACAGAGACATCTTCCACTAGACCAGGTTAAGTCCCTTTGCAACCTGGCCTCAAACATCTCATTTAATGCCACCCTGCTCTAAGGGAGCAGTTCTGTGACACTCCTCAGGGGCTGAAATGCTGCTGGAGCTGCAGACAACAAAGCCTGGTTTCCAGTGGGAATGCACTGGATTTGTTGCCATGTTTTCACTGCTCTGGCTGGCACTTCTCACCTCGTATAGAATGCTGCTTATGGGCTGCTCTGGCAGGGATGATCTGTGAGAGCTGCAGTTCTGCTGCCCAAGGAGACTGCTTGGCATCGCTCTAGATTTTTGCAGACCATTTGGCTGACTCTTCCTGTTCTCTCTTTAGCCTTTGACATTTCTACTCCATTTTTCCTCCTAAACAGAAGCTCCTGAATGGTTTGAGACTCCTTCAGGTATTAGTTTCAAGCAGATTAATGCTGCTGAGGATTTAAGGAAACATTTATAACACTGAGGTCTACATTTAGGCCACCCAGGGGTGTCATGCAGCAGCATCTGTGGATACTGGAGCAGTTCAAAAGCTCAGAACTCCAAATTTCCTTGCAGATGTCTCATTTTTTAATGTGTAAATTTAGACACAGAATTGTTATGTGAATTTAGAGTCTGTAGAGATCCCAAATGCTGAGCAGAAGGGCTGTGCAGGTTATCAAGCTTTTAATGCATAGGAGACAGAAAACATTTTGCAGTGATTCAAGCAGATGCAGCAGCTCAGCTTTTAGCTGGACCTGCTGCTTTTATTCTGTACCTGATGTATTCTGTACCTTTATTTTTCTACCCAAAAAAAGGTCCAATAAAGATGTCAGTTCAGACAGATTACTGTACAAGCATGAACTGTGCCAAGCAGGTGACTGTTAAGTGGAGTTCAGAATGCCAGCTGGTTCTTGTGGATTAGAAAAGTCTGAGAGGAAGACATAAAAAATAGAGAAGAAGTGAAAATAGAGGTAGTGGCAGTGATCAGATGGGTGAAGTACTGCTCCATTCACTCACTGGTGGGTTATGCACTGGCTTTTCACAGCTGGGGGACTGCAGCTACACAAACAGCCAGAGGAAAGGGAATGTCCCAGTCTCTTCATCCTCTCTCAGCTGATGAACCCACTGGGGCCAAGAGCTGCTTTCTGAGCCTCTGGATGAGATTTGCTCTCCCTGCTTGAATCTGAAGGTCACAGTTTCCCTTCCATGCTGTTGTTACACTCTGGTGCCATTTGCATGGCACTGTACAGAACTGGGCTCACCAGCTCCTGCTTTAACTGCCCAGCAGCACAGCTAGGGCTCAGCTCAGCTGCTGAGCAGCAGGGGTTACAGAAACACCTAATCACAAACAGGTAAAACATCTCCTCTTCCTTTCTTTTCCAATCAACTGCCCAGAGAACCTTTTGTACTTGCAGCCTGAGGTAAAAATCCTCATTTTTTCCAGTGGGGAAAACCAACTCCATTAGTATGTAGCAGTATACATTTCATTTTGCAAGTCATCAGTGCTGACAACCATTTCCTTATACTCCTATCAAGAAAAATATTTAAGTTCTCTGTGTGTGTTGGCTGCACAAAGGTTCCTCATCCATCTTTGGAGAGTCACCAATAAGCAGAACTGTCCTGAGACAGACAACATCCCAGTGTGCTGACTGTGGCTGGTAGACACTTGCAGTGGGATGGGAAGATCTGTGTGGGATGGGAAGATCTGTGTTAACCACACACAGACCTTACATCGGTTAGCTTCTGAAATGAAAACCTCTGGTATGGGCTATAAGAAAGAACTGAAAAAGACATTAAAAAAAAAAACAAACAAAAGCAGGATAAAGGGCAGACCTGTCATGGTATGTTTGATAATGAGACAGCAAAGAGACCTCTGAGCACGGGGAGTCCCTGGGGAGATACTGACACCAGTCTAACAATGGACAATAACAAAGAAAGGAGAGTTGGCTCAGGGGAAAGGGCAGGCCAAGCAGCACAGCATAAAAGCAATTTAGCAGAGAAGGGTTTCATCAACTGGGATGGGGAGAGGGAAACCAAGTGTAGACAATGAGATGGACAGAAAAGAAGCTAAGGATTTACAGTGGCTTTCACCTACGTGTGCCATGTCACCAGTGACAGGCACCAGCAGCTTGTGCACTGTCACCTAACACGGCCTGGATGCATGACCTGAGACTGGAGCCTTTACACCTAGGTTATGTTTCTGCTTCTCAGAGGACGTTCAAGGCAGCAGAAGGAATGTTATGAGCTCAAAACAGTTCTACTTGGGATAGGTTTAGAGCTCATAACAAGGCCAAAGGCAGGGGGAAACACTGCATCATGGCTTCATCAGCAAGGGGCTCAGCTATGTAACCCTTCAGAGGACACCCCAAGAAGAGTGTTCATAGGTTTTGCTCTCACAAGAGAAACTGATGGGTCACAATGGGATCTGCATCAGTGCTGCTGCCATCTAAAGACAATCCAGCAGGCTTTTAGAGAGCTGGCCATCATTTTGGGTGTGAGAAATGAGGAATATGAGATCTTTCAGACTTCCAAGATACTAAATACTGGGGGGAATGTATTATTTGAAACAGCACATAATGGCAGCCACAAAAAAACAGCTGAGGCAACCTCCAGGATATCAGGATTTACCCTCAGTAAATATTCAGAGCCTACAAATAATGCTTATTTTGAAAGCCACAAATCAGAACCTTGACCCCTCTTTAAAAAGGGCTGCACAAAAAGACCCTGGAAGCTCTGCTTGTGTTCCCCTAGCAAAAATCCTGAGAGTCTAAGAAAAGCATTTCTACACCCAGCTCCTCACCACCCCCCTCTGCTGGAGGTATCGAGGCTGAGCCCAGAGGGAAAAAGTACACTCCCACCTCAGCTGCTCACGGCAGAACTTGGATGTCACAGCAAAATCCACCCTCATGGGGTCGTTTCAGTCGAGAGGAGCCTGGCTGAGGTGTGAGCGCCACTGTGCTGCAAGCGTGGTGACCTCGAGCAGAGATAAGTGAGCAGCTAGGATGGAAATGCTTTCAATCTCTGCTGGAGTTCACCTGCCCAGATCCTAAGCAACAAATCAGGAGAAAGGAAAAAAAATCTTAGGAAAAATGTGGTGTTCCAAATATTCCTGCATTTAAGCAGTGCTGGCATGAACAGGAAAAACACAAACACCATTGTGTCTGGGAAGAGTGCTGGGGTAACAAGTTTGGATCTGTTTCTTGTCTTGCCTAAATAAGCAAATCATTTTTGAAGCCATAGGATTTGGAGATATTGTCTGGTGGTTTTTTTTTCCCCAAGATCTATCATTAAAGTGCATTTTAATGATCAGAGGAGTATTGGCAGTCATCTTTGGCACTATGGCTAGAAGGCTGCAGGAACAGCACAAGGTGTGTTCACATATGATGAGCCTCAGGTGTGCATGTAGTGGTGCTTGTCTACTGCATGCAGCTAGAAGATTACAGTACCTCGTTTCCTGTCCACATCTGTCCATTCATCTACACGAAGCATATAAAACAAAAACATCAGTTCAAGAAGTAAGAACAATAGATTCAAGGAGAAAGAGAGAAACTAAAAAAAAAAAGGTAGAATTAAAAAGCTCTAACTAATGGACTTTGGTTTTTCTCATTCTCTTAACAGGAACCAACTCTGCTGGCACTCCACACCTTCCACTTTCAATGAGCACACAAAATCACAGAATGTTAGGGGGTTGGAAGGGACCCTGAAAGCTCATCCAGTCCAACCACTGAGCCAGAGCAGGATCACCTAGGGCAGGTCACATAGGAACACATTCAGGTGGGTTTAGAATGTCTCCAGGGAATGAGACTCCACAACCTCTCTGGGCAGCCTGCTCTGGTGCTCTTTGACCCTCAGAAGATGAAACTATGTCCTTCCATTGGAGAAAAACTTGGGGTTTGCCTCAGTGGAGATCAGCTTTTGGGTTTTGCCTCAATGGAGATCAGCTTTTGGGTTTTGCCTCAATGGAGATCAGCTTTTGGGGTTTGCCTCAATGGAAATCAGCTTTTGGGTTTTGCCTCAATGGAAATCAACTTTTGGGTTTTGCTTTAATGGAGATCAGCTTTTGGGTTTTGCCTCAATGGAGATCAGCTTTTGGGTTTTGCTTTAATGGAGATCAGCTTTTGGGTTTTGTCTCAATGGAGATCAACTTTTACCTGCAATTGAATCTTAGCCCATTTTGCATTGAGCTTAGAAAATCTTCAGCTCTTTTTTAGGCACTTACAAGTGAACAATACTGGAACATTTTAAAGCATTAACAAACACTTCAGCATGGATGAAAACATATCTGATTAAAATTAACACCTTTTTTTGGGGGGGAATATAAAACACATGTCTGGATAAATCTGTATAGCTGAGACAGCCAACTGAGTACAGCTGATTCAGTTTCAGCTCAAAACCCAGACCTATACGAACAGCAGCAACCTTTTGGCAGCTCATTCCCTGAAGACACACATGAATAATTAAAAATCACACTGCTGTAGTGACACTTTTGCTGCTGTTCAGCACTTCTCCATGTTAGACAAGCTGGAGAAGGTAAAAAACATAACAACCTCTTCAATATTGGCTTAATACTGAGCAAAGCTGATTGAGCTTGAAAGTGGTGAGCAGAGAGTGCTGGGCTGAGAGCTGGGGGTTTCTGTGTCCAGTGGCCACCCAGGGCTCTGCTTTTAAAGCAATTCTGACCAAATGCTAGATTGACAGAGTTTTGTACCACCTGGATAAGGGTTTCAGAGGCCAAATTTGTGTTATTTGGAGTTTTTTTTTTTTCCTTAATTGTTCACACTTCTTCTGCTTGGGCTTTACCAAGTTGTTCCTGGGAACTACTTCTGAATGCAAAGTGACCTGGTCTTCCTGAAAGGGCTCAGGACCCCGACTGAGACACTCGCAGCCTGAGATCTCTGCCTGAAGTTGTCACTTCTGAAGCGACTATAGAAACCCTGACATATATCCCAGCGTCTCCTTTAGCTGTAGGAGTTTCACAAACCAGCTCCCAGAAAACCTCCAAGAGACTTCATGAGAGCTGGTTAAACTTGACAGGCTTTACTTCAAATTTCAGAGAAGAAAAAACCCACACAGCATCTATCACTGCGATTAGAGCTGTCAAACCGCGGTGAGGAAAGGACCTGCCCGGCCAGACTCCTTTCGAGGACAGACACCAGAATGCTCTGTCAGTTCTCAAGCACCCTCTCAGTAACAGCACAACCAGGCTGCTGCTGCTCATTCCTGCATTTCACAGAGAGAACCAGCACCAGGCAGTGCGGTGCTCAAGGAGTAGCAGGCTCTGTCCGGCAGCTGGGCACCGGCAGCTGTGGCGGGGCCGCTCCTCGTGTCCCACCCCGACACGGCCAGCGGCTCCCTAGCGCTCTGCTCGGCCGCGGGCCTCAGGGCCAGGCCCCGCACGGCACGGCCGGAGCTCCGTGAGAGGCCCCGGCCGCTCACCGCTCACCTTTGCGGGCCTTCTCGCCGGGGATGCTCTGGGCGCGGAGCCGCTGGTCCAGGATGTAGAGCATCTCCCCGCCCAGGTTGAGGAACAGCAGCGGCAGCGTCCGCACCGACATGGCGACAGCCCCGCAGCGCCGCCGCCGCTGCCTGGCAACCGAAAGGGCCAATCAGGAGGCGCTGTCTAGGCCGGTCGGGGCGCGTGCGCAAGGGGAGGGGCAGCAGCGGCGGGGGCGGAGCCCTGCGCTCGGTCCCGTCCCGGGAGCACGGAGGGGGATCGGTGGGGCCGGGGGGAGGCGACTCCTGTCCCTCTGCTCTGCTCCGCTCCAAGGAGGTCACAACTGGAGGGCTGGGTCCAGTTCTGGGTTCCCCAGTTCAAGAGGGACAGAGAACTACTGGAGGCTACAGTCCAGTGGAGGCTACAGAGATGCTGAGGGGCTTGGAGCATCTCTGTCGGGAGGGAGGGAGGGATGAGAGACCTGGGGCGGTTAAGCCTGGAGAAGGGCAGGCTCAAAGGGGATCTTTGCAGTGCTCAGCAAGAGCTAAAGGGGGGCAAATGGATTTTGAGCGGTGCCCAGTGGCAGGACAGAGGACAAAGGAAGTTCCACCTGAACATGAGGAAAATCATCGTTGCTGTTAGCATGCTGGAGCCCTGGAGAAGGCTGCCCAGAGATGTTGTGGAGTCTCTCTTTTCTCTGGAGAGATTCCAAACCCACCTGGGACATTGTGATCCTGCTGTGGGAGCCCCTGCTTTAGCAAGACTGGACTGGATTTCCAGAGATCCCTTCCAGCCCCTGCCATGCTGGGATTCATCATTTATGGTGCACAAGAGAAGATAAATTATTTAAAAGACATGATAAAGCAAAGTTATTTTAATGGAATAAACCAGAGCTCAGTAGTACCCATTGCCTGACAGGGTAAGCAGGTACAACACATCTGGGAACTTGGAGAACTTTTGGTCAAAGCTGTAGGCAGGCAGCACTATAATCACACTGGGAATTCTCCCTTAGCTTTCTGATTTTGGTACAAAATTACCAAGCCTGGGAGTGACAGAGGGATGACTGCCAGAGAAAAGATGGAGATGTCTGAGCCCACAGGGAAATTACAGATGTGATTGATAAAGAGTTTCACACAACTCTGAACCAACCCATTTTCTTGGCAGGACTGGCACTCTGAGCTGCTGTCTGGGCTGCCTGCTTTCCAAATGTGCAGCATTTCACCTCATTCTCCCTCATTTGTCACCCCACTGCCCAAAGCCCTCCTGAGCAGCATGGTCAGTGCTGTCTGACAGCTCGATGAGGAACGGTAGGACAGACCCTGATCTTGAAGATATCCCAGCCTGAGGCAGAGAAGCTACCCAAGGTTCTGACTGAACAATTCACAGCACTTCAGCTTTAAATTATGCTTGTAAACCACTCACTGCCCTCTTCAGGGTGCTCACCATGAGGCAGACCATGCAAAGAGGCTCTAGGTCTTAAGGTGTTTATTAAAGAGCCTGGTGGGCTTGGCCTCCCCTGGCCACTACACAGGAGTCTCCTTGCTCTGCAGTGTCTACTTGCTCTGTGGAGCCTCTTTGCTCTGCAGTGTCTCCTTGCTCTGCGGTGTCCAGTTGCTCTGTGGAGCCTCTTTGCTCTGCAGTGTCTCCTTGCTCTGCGGAGTCTCCTCCCTCCGAGCTACCTTCTCCCTTGCCTTTGCCTGCAACGCTCTTTCCTGCTTCAGCTTCTCCGCTTTCATCTTTTGTGCCTCCTGGAAAACCTGCAGGACAAGCACAAAGGGGTGAGAAAGGGGACACAGGAAGCAGCTGAGCAGAGCCACTCCACCACTGCTGTTCCTGCATACAGTATGAAGCCCAACTCTGGGAGCTGAAGCTGGGAAATGCTGTGCAGTACAGTCAGCTCCATACCTGAGCTTCCTCTGGGCCTGGAGACAGCCTTGGTGCAGGGAACCACCCAGAGAGATTCTGTCAGAGCCACCCAGTCCTTTGGTTATAACTTCACTGGACTGGTTTACCATTTCCAGACTGAAGGCATGTGCAGCTCTTGGATCCTCTCAGTTATACCAAGGCATGGTGCACTCAGCAGCTTCAGAGCCAAGGAGAGCAGACAGTGGTGCACCCACACCACACACATAGATGGCATCAGAATGAACCATCTCACACACTGGCTCCCATACAAGGACTTGGAAAAGAAGTCCTGCTTTGAACAAGCAGCAGCACAACATTAAGCTCTCAAGCACAGCACACACATCACTGCCACTACTCGTTGTGGAATGCTGGGTTGGACTTCAGCTGGAAGCCTTTTCCAACCAAAATGATTCTGTGATTCTAAGAACTGTGGTGCTCAGGTGGAGTTTGGAGAGAAGAGGATGACTCAGACTCCACCATGTTTACCATATACTGTCTTATATGGTTTTAAACTAGAAAAGGGAGATTCAGACTGGAAAGAAGGGTGAAAAGTTTATGGTGAGGGTGGTGAGACACTGCCTCAGGTTGCTCAGAGAGGTGGTTGAAGCCCCACCCTGGAACCACTCCAGACCAGGTCATCTGGGGCTCTGAGCAACCTGCTCCACATGTCCATGCTGCCTGCAATGGAACTGGACTGGATGTCCTTTAAAGGCCCCAATCCAAATCAGTCTGTGATTCAGTGAGTTCCTTGCTGAGCTTGTGCATCTCCCTACAGCCATTATCACTGTCTCAACTTCAGTCTCCTCTATCAGCCCTTTCCAACCGCCTTAATCATGCCCTTCTCTGAAGGGATTCTCTCCTCCTACAGCTCTGTGGCTGTCACCCAGATGGCTCCACCATACCTTGATACAGAAAGCCTTCTTCACCAGCCAGCGTTTGGTGGGCCTCCTGTTGTAGGCAGGTGGGAGGCTGTACTGGATGCCCAGCACCTTGCAGGTGTTCTCAAAGGTGCTGTAGCGGACGCGGCGAAGGTAGGAGAGGAGCTTCTTGCGCTGGTCCATGGCCATCAGCATGCGCCGGCGGTTGTTCTTATCCTGCAAAGGACTCAATCTTCAGCAGACTGCAGCCAGAGCACGCTGCCATCCTAATAAATTACTTAGACTAGACCAGATTATGGCTGAAAGGAAACAATAAGGTTAAGGACAGCATCTTAGACCAATTTTTCTTGGCAGACACCACTAGCGCATGAGGTCACTCAAAGGAGATCCGAGACTTAATTTACTTCTCCTTGCCATCACTTTCTTCATTCAGGGTCTGCTCCTTCCTCCCCCTAATCCTCAAGATGGATTTCAGGTTGTATGCAGCTTCAGGCAGTGGCAAGAGTAGCAATGGCTTGGAGCAAAGGCTCGGGGGGGAAGTCTGCTGGCTCCTTGCTTCCCTGGAAACATTCATCCAGAATTAGCACAAACCTTTGGTCTTCCAGCAAATAAAATGGGACCTGGCTCTGACTGACTGTTTGGTTTGTTTTTTGGAAGAGATGTGTAGCTTGAGTTGTGCCATTCAGGGCATCTCCCATAGGAGAAATGTCCCTTTCCTATTCATGGTGCATAAAATGGCTTTTCAAAAGGCCTCCTCTGCTGAAACATTCAGTACAAGGGATCTTACAAAATTTGAATTCTGCTCTGGTTTACCCTTCAAGCCTTTATGATCAACAAATAATGATGCACCTTTTGCAAATGCAGTTGGATGAATTTGTTTTCTCCCTTTTGCACTGCACAAAGAATCTTCCTTCTATCTTGTTCTTGGATCTAGAGAGCAAATTTCATCCTGGCCAGGATCAGGAAGAGTGTGGCCAGCAGGACAAGGGAGGTTATTCTGCCCATGTGCTCAGCACTGCTCAGGCCACACCTTGAGTGCTGTGTCCAGTTCTGGGCTCCTCAATTCAAGAGAGATGTTGAGGTGCTGGAAGGTGTTGAGAGAAGGGCAGCAAGGCTGGGGAGGGGCCTGGAGCACAGCCCTGTGAGGAGGGGCTGAGGGAGCTGGGGGTGTGCAGCCTGCAGAAGAGGAGGCTCAGGGCAGAGCCTGAAGGGAGGCTCTAGCCAGGTGGAGTTGGTTTCTTCTGCCAGGGAAGCAGAAGGGGACACAGTCTTAAGTTGTGCCAGGGCAGGTCTAGGCTGGATGTTAGGAGGAAGTTGTTGGCAGAAAGAGTGATTGGCATTGGAATGGGCTGCCCAGGGAGGTGGTGGAGTCGCCGTCCCCGCAGGTGTTGAAGCCAAGCCTGGCTGAGGCACTTAGTGCCATGGTCTGGTTGATTGTCTAGGACTGGTTGCTAGGTTGGGCTGGCTGAGCTTGGAGGTGTCTTCCAACCTGCTTGATTCTATGATGTTCCAATCTAGGCTCTGATCCCAAGTAGCTTTGTGTAGCAAGCTGCTATTAAAACATGACTACAGCCTTGCCTGCTGAATGTTTCCACAGACAGAACAGAGCGAGGGTAGAGCTGAAGTGGTAGTATTAATTACACTGGAAACTGAGTGGTGAAGCCACAACTGCAGCAGGATAAACTAAGGCAAACTCTGATCAAAGGTGCTCAGCCAGTAACAAAAAGTCCAAACTCCAGTCAATGAGAACGAAGCTGTGACTGAGCCAGCAGTTTCCCAGAGTGGCACCACAGGACAGTTACAGCCAATTTACAAACCTGCCCAGGAAAGCTCTAATCCCCAGAACTGAAATCCTTTTGTTTTAATCTAAGGGAACAGCCTGAGCAGGTGAGCCATTACCTTGGGATGCCTCTGAAGATGCTCATCTAAAGTGCGTATCTTGGCGGTCAATATAGCAACTGTAGAGCAGACAAAAGAAGCCATAAGAGAGCAGCAGCTTTCCAGAGCAGTCAATGCCACCTGCATTCCCTCCACACTGCCAGCTGAGTGCTGGGTTCTTACAGGTACCCACTGCCCCACAGCACTTTATACCACACAGCCCTCAAAGCAAACCACACGAGTGAGTCACAACTGTTAGTGCTGTGGAGCTGCTTCATTGGAGGCTAAAACTTTAACAACAGAGCATAGGAATTTATCTGGAAAATGCCTCTTGCCCTCACTTCATTCCTGGTGGCTTTAACATTCAACATTCCCAGCCAGGTCCTTCCAGCATATGCTGCAGGCTACCTGCCTCCCAGGGGCTCTCCTGAAGGAGATGCTCCAAATTGATACAAGAGATTTGAAGTGCTGGGGTGGGAAGAGCTGAATAAAAGCAGAGATGTATCATCTGCCAACAATATCCTTCTACTTTTTCATCTTACCTTGCACCTCATGGGAGCCATTGTCGCTGGGAGACCTCCTGACCTTCTCCACCAGCTGCTGTGTCTTTATTTTCACCTTCTCCTTCTGTGGAGAGCAGAGAGCTTTTCACTTTCACAGGAACACTAAAGCTCTGAGGCACCCCAGCCCTCTTCCCAAACACCCATGTAAAGGCTTTGTAATTCATAGCTTTAGTCAGTGTTCAGCACAAATGCTGCAGAAAGGGACCTGCTGCTTGGAAGACAGTGCCCAGACCACAGCAGTGAAGCAGCACAGAAGGAGCTGGGCAGAAAACAGCATCAGCATTGTCCACAGCAAGAGCCCAGACACACCTTTCACCCCCAGGTTACAGAAGAAGAGTGTTGAGGAGTCCCTGCTGCTCTTCTGAATGAGAGAACTGAAGCTGACCTCCCATGGTAGTAAGTCTTTACATGTCACATCTTTTTAAGCTCAAGATGCATGCAGCAAGAAATGGCATTTCCTTCTTTCATTTTAGCATGCCACTATTGTTATAGAAGAGACTGCAGGATCCATTTTAAGGGCCTGTAGAACTTATTACTTATATATTTAACAGCCCTGGCTTTGGGCTTTGCAGCCACTGAACAACACTTCAACTTAAAGCAAGCAAAGGGCACTTCCCAGTGCAGACAAATCTTACACAAAAGGCTTCACTCAATATTGCAGGGTTTTTATGCAGGGAGAAGGAAACCAACCTGGTTTGCCATCTCCAGTGACAGCAGTCTTCTTACCACATCATCAACGCTGCAAGGAGACTGCAGGTTAGTTTAAGGCAAAGACAAGTGTACTCAACACCAGAACAGAGGCTAGGTTTTCAGAAGATATTAACTCTTCTCCACTTTAATTGATCACAGCTTTAATTCACATCAGCTTTCCTCCCTCCCAGACCCATCAGCATAAACCATTCCTTGCCTTCCTATGGAAAGTCACAGCAGAGATCGTGGAAGCACAGAGCAGTGTTGCTGCTGTGGCAATCACAGAATGGTCTGGGTTGGAAGAGACATCCAAAGGTCATCCAGTCCAACCCCCTCTGCAGTCAGCAAGGGCATCCTCAACTACATCAGAGCACTGGAACCAGCTGCCCAGGGAGGTTGTGGAGTCTTCCTCTCTGGAGATATTCCAGAACCCTCTGGATGCGTTCCAGTGCGATCTGCTCTGGGTGATCCTGCTCTGGCAGGGGTGCTGGGCCAGATGATCTTTTGAGGTCCCTTCCAGCCCCTGACATTTTGTGATCCTATGATTCTAAGTTGCCCAGAGCCCTGCCAAGCCTCACCTTGAATACCTTCAGGGATGGGGTCTCAACTACCTCCCTAGGCAACCTGTTCCAGTGTTCCACCACCCTCATGGTATAGAACTTGTTCCTAACATCCAATCTAAATCTGCTCTTCTCTAGTTTGAAACCACTGCCTCTCATCCTATCACTGCAGGCCTCTGGAAACAGTCTCTCTCTATCCTTCTTTCAGGACCCTTCAAGGTACTGTAAGGTTATTATTAGGTCTCCTTGGAGCCTTCTCTTCTTCAGGTTGCACAGCCCCAGCTCCCTCAGCCTGTCCTTGTAGCAGAGGTGCACCAAACCCCTGATCCTTTTCGCTGTTATCGATTATTTCAAATGATGATGAAGCCTTATCAATTCCAAAAGCACTACGTGCAAACTGGGTGCTGAAGATGAACCCCCAGGTTAAGTTCACAAGTATTGAATCACGTTAAGAGCAGCAACTTTAACCTCGGGTGAAACTCTCCATTACACCACTGGGGGCTCTCCCTGCACCGCACAGGAGCAGCTCTGGGATCAAGGCATGAAAACGCCAAGCTCCAGGAGCACATCTCAGCAGCAGTCACTCATTCCCAGGTGTTTAATCACACACTTGCTAGCACCTGAGCTCCAGACAGGCACAGCCTACTTCTAAGAAGTTTATTTCCTCTTCCTATGGACTACAAAGCCCACAGAAGACAGAAGCACTTAGAATCACAGAACTGTCAAGGCTGGATCTCAAGGAACACTTAGCTCCAACTCTGTGCCATGGGCAGGGACACCTCACACTAAATCAGGTTGCTCAGAGCCACATCCAGCCTGGCCTTAAAGACCTGCAGGGATGAGGCTTCCACCACCTTCCTGGGCAACCTGTTCCAGTGTCTCACCACTCTCATGGTGAAGAACTTCCTGACATCCAATCTGAATCCACCCCCTTCTAGTTTTGCTCCATTCTCCCCACTCCTATCACTACCTGACAGCCTGAAAAGTCCCTCCCCAGCTTTCCTGTAGCCCCCTTTAGATAATGGAAGACCACAATAAGGTCTCTTCAGAGCCTCCTCATCTCCAGACTGAACAGCCCAAACTCTCTGTCTCCACTTCATTCTACCTTCAGTAAACCAAAACTTCACATAGCCCTAACTAGTGACTACTAATTGCACTTTCAAGGATGTTGCCAGTGTTTGGTGCCAAATTCCATACCAGTGATCACAGAGCAGCCACCAGTGACTGAGCAGCTTCTCTGGAGCTGTTCAAGGTGGGATTGGACGTGGCACTTGGTGCCATGGTCTAGCTTTGAGCTCTGCAGTAAAGAGTTGGACTTGATGATCTGTGAGGTCTCTTCCAACCTTAGTGATACTGTGATATGGTGGTTGTCTGAGACACACAAACCTCTGGAGAGTTTTGTTCCATTTCCCTGGATCATACCTGTTTATTATTGGGACATTGGCATAATCCTTCTTCAGCATGGTGGGAGGAAGATCATCCAAATGACTGGGGATGTCTAGAAAGAGAAGGTTTGCATTTGAGGAAGAGTAGGCTAAAGTCAGAGCTCTGAACACACTTGCAGACTAGATCAGAGGAAACAAATTGCAAAGAAAATAGACTGCACTCAGATGAGGAGGGAGAACTTAAAGAGACCAAGCTGAGACAGCAGGAACTGAGTGAACAGAATTGTGTGCAGTCTCTTGCCTTCAAAAGCACTCTGGATTCACAACATGATGTAGCCTGAGATCAGTGATCTCTTACCAATGACAACAGCTAATTTCCCTCCCACTCATGAGCTTCTGAATTATCTGAGTAACTTCTGAGTTTACAAGGGATTGTTTCTAGATGCACAGAACCACAAAAAGGCTCACCAAGTTTCTAGTTCAATTTCCCTCACTTTGAAGGGAAGTGTTCCCTTCACTACTTCCTGGAGTGATCCTTTTTCCCTCTGCATCCAGCTAGAACACCTCCAAGCTGCCTTCTGGGATCTCCTCATTACATCATTTGGCACTGCCAGGAGGAGTCTGGCTTCCTCACCTCTGTAGTTACCCATCAATAAGCTGCAGGACTGCAGAACCCTGTCACAGGGATTGTATTTCCTCTCTTGGAGGAGGGGTAGGAGAGCCCTGCAGAGGGACCTGGACAGGCTGGATAGGTGGGCAGAGGCCAACGGGATGACATTAAACAAGGCCAAGTGCAGGGTTCTGCACTTTGGTCACAACAACCCCAAGCAGCACTGCAGGCTGGGGACTGAGTGGCTGGAAAGCAGCCAGGAGGAAAGGGACCTGGGGGTACTGGTACATAGTAGGCTGAAGATGAGCCAGCAGTGTGCCCAGGTGACCAAGAGAGCCAATGGCATCCTGGCCTGCACCAGGAACAGTGTGGCCAGCAGGACAAGGGAGGTTATTCTTGCCCTGTACTCAGCACTGGTCAGGCCACACCTTGAGTACAGTGTCCAGTTCTGGGCACCTCAATTCAAGAGAGATGTTGAGGTGCTGGAAGGTGTCCAGAGAAGGGCAGCAAGGCTGGGGAGGGGCCTGGAGCACAGCCCTGTGACGAGAGGCTGAGGGAGCTGCGGGGGTGCAGCCTGCAGAAGAGGAGGCTCAGGGCAGAGCTCATTGCTGTCTACAACTACCTGCAGGGAGGTTGTAGCCAGGTGGGGGGTGGCCTCTTCTCCCAGGCACCCAGCAACAGAACAAGGGGACACAGTTTCAAGTTGTGCCGGGGTAGGTCTAGGCTGGCTGTTAGGAGGAAGTTGTTGGCAGAGAGAGTGATTGGCATTGGAATGGGCTGCCCAGGGAGGTGGTGGAGGCACCGTCCCTGGAGGTGTTCAAGAAAAGACTGGATGAGGCACTTAGTGCCATGGTCTGGTTGACTGGATAGGGCTGGGTGCTAGGTTGGACTGGATGATCTTGGAGGTCTCTTCCAGCCTGGTTGATTCTATCATTCTATGATTCTTCTCAGGATGAACTCCACATCTTTAAAGAGAACACCACTCACTTCTCTGAATACTCTCTCTTCCTGCAGCATTTGGGAACAACTCTCATAACACCAAGAGCAAAACATTTTGCCAGCTGTCCCCATGAATCCTGACATACCTTTTACCTTTCTTCTCACAGGCCTGGCGTAGCATCTTGCTGTCTGAATAAAGGGACTGCAGGCTTGATGGAAAAGAACACAGATTCATCACTTGGGTGCACTTTTAGCTGTGCAGATATTAAACACTGCTCAGTACTAGAAAACTGGGCAGAGTACTCAGACTCTAAGGTGGGCAGCCAGGATTTTTGTCCCCCAGGAGGGTGTGACAGTTCAGTGTGGCTCTTACACGGGTGCTAAATCACCACTGAGCTGCTCTTTGACCTTCCAGAACAGTCTTCTCTTTCAAGGCCCCTGCTACTAGAGTCAGTACTTGCTTCAGACACGTTTTCAAATGCAGGCTTTGCTGGGCCACTGGCCTGCCTGCAGATGGAAGCAGCTAAGGCACGGGCAGTGAGCACGGAGCTCTGCAACTGTCCCTCGGTTACAGTGCACACACAGAAGCCGGCCCGGAGCTCCAGCCTGTGTCCTGGCCCAGCTCACGCCAGCTCCGCCCAGGACCTCTGGCTTCGGAGCTGCTCCAGCCGGCCCCAGCTGCGCACAGGCCAGGACGGGTGAGCTGCCCTCGGCTCTGCTTGGGAACGGCTGGCCCCGGCCCCGGCCCCAGCTGCGCACAGGCCAGGACGGGTGAGCTGCCCTCGGCTCTGCTTGGGAACGGCTGGCCCTGGCCCCGGCCCCAGCTGCGCACAGGCCAGGACGGGTGAGATGCCCTCGGCTCTGCTTGGGAACGGCTGGCCCCGGCCCCGACCCCGGCCCTGGCCCCGGCCCCAGCGGCAGCACGGGGGGGGTGTGGGCCTGACTCCCCCCTGCCCTCCCTCGGCCTGTGGACACCTCAAGGTCCTGCCCGCGCCCGCAGCCCCGGCGTGTCCCCTCCGGGTCAGCCTGCTCCCTGGGCCCTCTCAGAGCCAACTCCGGTTCCATCCACTCCGCCCCGGGCCACCTCCGACACGGCAGCTCCCGCCGTGTCCCCGGGCCCCCGCTCGGTCTCCTTTCCCCCTACGAGCCCAGCCTCTCCTTCCGCTCTCTCTCCCGGCGACCTCTGGAGCGCGGCCCGAGCTCCCCGCAGGCCTCACCGGTCCCGCCGCCGCCCAGGACAGCAGCCCCACCGCGGGCCGGCCCCGCCAGGCAGCGGCCCAGCGCCGTCCGCAGCGCCAGCATGGCCTGGCCCTCACCGCCTGCGCGCCGCCATCCCGCCCAGGCGCAACAGGAGAGCGCCGAGCCACAGCGAGCCAGCGGAGCGCCGAGCGCCTCGATAGGCGGGGCGGGGGTTGGTCCCCTCCCGCCGCCAGCCCGGTCCCGCCGGAAGGTGCGTTTCGTGCCCGGCGGCCGCTCCGGGCTTATCCCCCAACACAGCCGTTCTGAGCCGTTCTCAGCGCGTCTCTGTTTATTGTAGGAGGGCAGGGGCTGAAGGGACGCGCATAGCACCGGCGGAAGGAGCCGGACCCCGGCAACCCCGGCGGAGGTTCCCGGCTGGCTCCGTTTGAGCTTCCCGGTCCTCTAGCACTAAAACGTTCGGCAGTCGTGCAGCTCTTCGTCCCCGCCGATGCGGAGGCCCTGCAGCAGCGGGAAGGTGGCGGGGAGATCGTCGGGGCAGCCATCGTCCCCGGGGCAGCCGTGCAGGGCGGTCCCGTGGAACCGGTGGAATCCCAGGTTCTCGTAGGGCTTGGGGCTGGGGCTGGCATCGAGGAGCAGGGGCTGGGTGGAGCTGGAGCGCAGGTAGAGGCGCGGCGGAGCGTGCTGCTGGCCCTTGTACCCATCGCCCACCACCCGCGCGTACTGGACGGTGTCCTCGCTCCCACCGGGACCCCGGCACGGCTGCACGGCCGCCCGGCCGCGACCCAGCGCGCCGGGACCCTCCTGCCGCACGTAGGGCTGTGGCAGGGCGGGGAAGGTGCCGGTGCTCTCGATGGTGGGCTCTTTGCTCCAGGCAGGCGGCTGCTTTCCCACTGCCCTTTCGAGCACGGTGACAGTGGAAATGGTGGCCAGGCCGGGCTCCCGCACACCGGGCACCTGCAGCGGCTCCTGGGGAAGGGGATGTGGGCACAGGTTGTAAGGTGCAGCCCCTGCTCTGCCTCTCTTCCCAACACCACACCGGGGCAGCTCCTGGCATCCCCACTCTCAATCGCTGCTCTCCATCCCAGCATGGTCTCATGCCCTGGATTTTGTGGTACCCAGCGGTGGGGAGTGGGGCAGCAGTGGGAGCAGCCACCGGGGGCTCACCTCCTGGAGCTCTGCTGGCATCCACTTGCCCAGGCTGCTGTTGGCGGGGTCGGGGACGCTGGGCCAGAACTGCCGCTTCACCCTGGTGGCCATAGAACAGAGACTCAGCGAAGGGGCCTGAAACCGGTAGCCTTGGGGCTGGCACTCCATGTCCACCCTGTCCCTCCAGCAGCCAGACTCCGGCCACAGCCCCTGCAGCTGCTAGGGACAGGTACCAGGACAGCCCAGCTTGGTGCAGCTTTTGGTACTCACTGCCCGTTCTTGTGGAAGCAGATGAGCAGAAGCATGAGCAGAGCAAAGATCAGCCCCAGGGTCAGGAAGAGGAACTGGACTTCGATGTCATCTGCAAGGTGGGCAGGGGGTCATAGGCTGGGGCACCTCTGGCTGGGAAGGACCCAGGGTCTGGTGGGTCCTCGGCCAACTCTTAAACCACCTTGAATTGCTGCACCCCCTCACCTAGTACTGTGGTCACAAGGGTCAGGCTGGTGCCATTGGTGCTGCCGCCAGCTGTGGATGCCATGATGTGCACTTTGTAGAGGGTTGATGGCTTCAGCTCCCGGATGACAAAGGAGCTGAGAGAGGGATTCACAGAGGCACCTGAGGAAAGGTGGGGACTGCTTGGTGGATGCCTCTCACCTGCATGACCCCTCCGGTCTGTGCTGGTGGGGGGTCCTGTACCAAACCTGCATGTGCCCCTCATACTCTGATGAGGGCATGGAGCTTGCAGATATCCCAACCTAGCACATCAAGGCGAGGCAGTCAGGACTCACTGGACACTTCTGTGGTGCTGTTGGCCCAGAAGATGGTGTAGCTGGTGATAAAGCCATTCTGCATCTCAACTGGCACTGGGTCCCAGCACAGCTCAGCGCTGGACTTGCTGATGCTCCTCAGGTGGAGCTTTGGGGCGTTGGATGGGGCTAGAATGGAGCAGGAAAAGGGACTGAGTGCTGTGCAGAGCTGGTGCTTCAGGGTGGGGAACTGGAGGGGGGGATGCATTGAGTGGTGAGCCTCTCTGCACCCCAAGGATGGCTGCTGGGAGCACACGTACCCTTCTGCTTGGAGTAGGCTGTGGTGTAGATGGGCACTCCCACAGTGTCCTTGTAGAGAGGGTACAGTGAGATGTTGTACTGCTGGAAAGGCTCGATGCCATCTGCAATAGAGGGCAGAGGGGGCAGGGGTTTGGGGCTCTGCCCTATGCTGTACCCCAAGAGTAGATCCAGAGGAAGGTAGGAGGGTGTGTAGTGGACTCAAAGCAGCCAGCTGGGAGAGCAGGGCCCCCTGGGCTTACCCTGGATAAGAGCTGCGGTGGCGGCTCCGTCTTGCTCCATCTGCCAGCAGGCACTGCAGTGGCTGGGCTCCGAGGACACCCGCTGCCACTCCAGGATGTAGGCAGTGACAGGGGCTGGTGGTGCTGCCCAGTGCACCTGGAGGCTGAACTCACCCCCGGGTACAGCCCACATCCTGGCCAGGGGCTGACCTGCGTGTGGGCAGCCAGCCAGAGTGATGGGAGAGTGGAGCACACTGGCAGCATCCCCTCCCTGTGCCCTCCAGCCTGGAGCCTGCCCTGCTCCTTGCCCTGGCTGGGCATTCTGTCAGCAGCCTGCTCAGGAACCCCTCGGTTATACATCCAAGGAAGGGTCTCCCTGGCAGTGGGGTGAGGGTGCAGCACCCGATTTGACAGCTTGAGCTGCTGGGAGCAGAGCTCCAGGAGGTATGCCCTGCCCTTACCTTTTCTCTCCATGAGGGTGACCTCAGTTGCTGCTGACTCGCCGGCGGTATTGTAGGCTGAGAGATAGACTCTCCTGGTGCCCACAGGCATGGAGAAGTTGCAGTGGGTGTGGGTGGTGTTGCAGACACTTGGGGGGTCCCTGCCCCTCTTCCTGGGGCTAAGGGTGACACGGTACCCCAGCACTTTCCCATTTGCCTGGCGCCGCTGTGGAGCCTGGGCACAGGTAGGGTGTGCAGGATCAGTCACCACAGGGATGCTCAGTTCCCAGGATGTTGCCTTGGCAGCCCCTGCATGCCCATCACCTGCCCATGCTCACCTTCCAGCACAGCTGCACCTCCAGCCACCCACCGGCCCCGGCCAGCTGAGTGCTCCACCATGCGTCCAGCTTCCCTGTGGGGGCTGCAACAGGGAGTCAGAGAATCATCTTGGTTTAGCTGGGTGAAGGAACCTTTAAAAGGCATCCAATCCAGCCCCCTGCACTCAGCAGGGACATCTGCACCCAGAGCAGGTTGCTCAGAGCTCCAAACAGCCTGACCTGGAATGGTTCCAGGCATGAGGCATTTCCCACCTCTCTGGGCAGCCTGGGTTAGGGTCTCACCACCCCCAACATAAACATTTCTTCCAACCCTCCCATCATTATTGTGGCCTCTTCTGGCCCTGCTCCAGTAGGTCCATGTCTCCTGTGCTGGGGGCTTCAGAGGGGTGAGCAGCGAGCTATAAGGTGCTGGTGTAGCCATAATGCTGTGGCTGTGCCACCTGGCCAGGCAGAAGGGACCTCAGCTGAGTTCACACCCACCTTTCTCGTGGGTGGTGTAATTCCTGCCCGGGCTCCACTCACTCCAGTAGCCCTGTGCTGAGCTCCGCCGGCACCGCATCTGGAAGTGGTACTGTGTGCCAAAGAGGAAGCCGCAGCACTGTGTGGTGCCAGCCTGGCCGACGATGCCAGTGACCTGGTGGCAGTCAGAGCAAGAGCTGTGCTGGATCCTGCCTCAAGCATCCAGTGCAGGATCCAGCCTGGTGTGGGTGCTATGCAGGGCACATGAGGGGGCACCTTGATGTCCCCCTCCCATGCAGGCCCCTGCTGCTCCTATTACAGGAAACCTGGCACAGCTCAGAGCTTGGGGCCCCAGCTCCTGCTCGCTCCCCAGTGCCACTGTCCCAGCAGCACTCACCAGAGCCCAGGCCGGGTCCTCAGGTGCCCGGTAGCGCAGCTCGCACTGCAGCTCCATGTGTGCGTTGCTCCGGGTCACCTCCCAGGCCAGTGCCACACAGTCGGTCTGGAAGGGGATGGACTGGATGGTGTGCAGGGCTGGGGGGTCCAGCTTGGCTGGAGGAAGAGCAGAGAGGGAGCTGGAGATGTGCCATGGGCTCGTGTGTAGCCACTGTTAGTGTGAGGGGTGAGAGATGGGGAGAAACTGCTCTGAGAGGTTTAGGAGAACGGCTTGTGGCAGGGGACAGCAATAGGTGTGTGCCCCTGCCGGGGGCACAAGGCAGTGCTGAGGAGCACAGAGCCAGCCTTGCTCTGCAGCCTGGCTCCAGGAGGCATTAATGCCTATACAGCAAAACCAGATCCTGCAGGACTCAAGGTCTGGCAAAGGAGCAGGACAGCCACAGCTCTGAGTCTGCTGCCGGGTGAGAGCCCAGCATGGCCATGGTGTAGCTCAGCTGCTTCCCAGGCAGCCCTTGCCCAGGCCCACAGCAGGCAGGATGAGTGCCACTGGCTGGGAAGGTTCCTTTTATAAATAGTTTATAGGAGCTGGATGTTTTATTAATAGACCTCCTGAATAAATGGGTAATCAATTGCTGGAGAGAACTGTAGAGTGCAGCAGGTCAACTGACGGCTCATAACCTGCTGGCACACGCTGCTCAGCCTGCGATGCAGCTCTGGCATCCATTCATCCCAGCAAGACATTTATCATGGAACCTGCCCATAAAATATGACCCAGGAGCCTGATGAGCTCCATCAGCTCTCTAATGTCCCTCTCCCAGCACTGAGGAGCTTCCCCAGCCGCTGACCTTCACACGAGGCTGGTGGCTCTGCCCATCACTCACCGACATCCATGGGGTCGATGTAGAGATGCTCAGACTCAGCCGTGCCCAGGGCGTTGGTGGCAGCCACCCAGATCTCCATCTGCCGGTAGAGCTGCAGCAGCCGGCGTGGCACCGTGCAGCGGCTGCGGCCACCTTCCGGGGTGCAGCCTGTCACCGCCGGCCCTCTGCTCCTGTGGCAGCAAGAGGAGTGGGCTCAGGGTGCTTCTGGCAGAGGCTGAGGTTTGTTGTGTAGTTTAG
Source organism: Pogoniulus pusillus (assembly GCF_015220805.1). Taxonomy (NCBI): domain Eukaryota; kingdom Metazoa; phylum Chordata; class Aves; order Piciformes; family Lybiidae; genus Pogoniulus; species Pogoniulus pusillus. The sequence continues at coordinate 4,420,208 of NC_087300.1, forward strand.
CAGGGAGTGAGGGCCAGGCGAGGTGGCCTGCGGGCCGGGCATTAGGGACCGTGCCACCCCTGAGGCTTACCTGGCACACCTCAGCTCGACGCTGGTGGGGAGGTGGCTGGTGGCTCCCTGCTCCCACTGGCACGTCAGCCCATAGTCGGTGAGGTTCAGGACGCAGCTGAGGTTGAAGGGCTTTGCTGGTGGGTCTGGGAAAGAGTGGTCAGGGAAGAGCTTTAGGGAGGTGCCCATCCCAGCTGTAGTGGAGTCGCTGCTCCCTCTGTGCCCTGGTCTGCAAACCTCCCCTGCTCTGCAGCCTGCCCACTGAGCACTGGCATGCTGGGATGTTGTTGGGCACATCCCCAAAAGAGCCTTGGCTGCTGCTCTTGCCCCAGTAGCTTTGCCCAGCTCACCCAGAGCAGACACATATCGTGGGGAGCAGAGTGCACACCCTAGTGCCAGGCTGCACCTCAGCAAAGTGCACCTGTGCCCACGCGGGTGATCCGTGCAGGCAGCAACTTACAGCCCGCCCTGATCTCAGCCATGCCAACGCGCTGCTTGGTCCCATTCCACTCCACACAGCACCACAGTTTGGCCTGTGTCTGGTTGAACTGGGGCAGGGTGAGGTTGGACACCTCCATGCCGCCCAGGCCTTGGTGCTGGCTCCCAACCACGGGCTCGTTGTCCAGCATCCAGGTGATCTGGACCTTCGCCCGCTGCAAGACGTGGCAGAGCTCACTCTGGATGGTGCATGCTGCCGTGACAGCTGAGCCCAGGGGCACGATGGGTGAGCCCACAACCACCGAGGCACAGCCCAGGGTCCCTGCAGGCAGGAAAAAATGTGTCACAGCCAAGGCATGGCCGTGACAAAGCCATCTCAGCTTGTCAGTGCCCAGGCAGGACACAGGCATAAGTGGTTCTTCCCTTAGATGGGCCCCCCAGCCACGGGAGAGGAAGAGCCAGGCGTTGGGCAAGCCTGCTGGCACGTGCCAGGCCCCATCCTGCCAGTGCCTGCTGTGTAGCTCCTGTGCCAGTCAGGATGGGCACTGGATGCCCAGGGCACACGGCTTCGGGATGGGATGGGCCCCACTCACCCTCTGAGTAGAGGAGCAGGAGCAGAGAGAGCCACAACAGGAAGGATGTCCTGGTACCACACCTGGCCATGGTCTCCTCCGTGGCTTTGGCATCACCTTGGATGGAGAAAGAAACTGATCCTGGCAGGCTGGGAAGAGCCTGGGGACGAGGCAGGCTGTATGTGCCAAACTGCCACGGTCACCAGTGCATCTCATGTCCTTTTGCCATCAGAGGCAGCCTCCTGCCCACAGCTCCTGGCAGTGCTGACACGTCCACCCCCGCGTCTGGCACTGAGCAGCTGTGGGGAGGGCCCTTGGCACTGCATTCCACTGGCCCCTGGTCCCTGCACCCAGTGCCCCGGGCTGGTTTATCTTGGGTGTCTTCAGCCACTGCCAGAGATCTGGGGGCTGGGGAGGGGGATGCTGTGGCTGCAGAAAGCTCAACAGGGAGCAAGGACAGTGTGGCAGGGACAGGCAGAGCCGAGGTTCCTTTGTGCTGCCCCTCTGGCTTCATCCCACTGCCTGCTGCTGGGAATGACCCTGGGAATGGGGGATGCCTCTGCCCCTGCCCAGCCACCCACTCATCCTCTGCCTCAGGCTGTGCACCTGGCACATGTGGCTGTCCCAAGCAGGGGACAGGGCAGAGCAGCCGCACAGCCACAGGCTGCACAGCCCAAGCACTGCACAACCCACCCCTACCTTATCTCCATCCCTACCTCTCCTCCGTGCCCGGCGTGCCCAGCTGCTGCTCACCGCCTGCTCCGACTGCTGCCCTCCAGCCCCCGGCTGCTGGCCGTGCTCAGCCCGGTTGCCACCATGCTGCTCTCCCCGTTAGTTCCTCCAGCCCAGTGCCGTTAATTGCTGTGACTCTCTGAAGAAGGTGATTGCAAAACACTTCCCTGAAGGCTGTGACCGCCTCACTCGCCGCAGGAAGGAAAGCCCAGTGACATGCACACAGCCAGCAGCCAGCCCACCCTGACTGCTCTGGCAGCTGGGACATGGCACAGCCAGGATGTGGCACAGCCAGGACATGGTAACAGCTGGATCCTTGCTGCAACTAACCTGGGGCTGTGGGGATAGGCTGGGGCACAGGCTGGGGACAGGCCAGGGGGATATGGGACTCAGGTCAAGAGGCAATGCTAACACAATGTGGTGCCACTGGGTGCAGGTCACATCCCCCAGCCCACTCCAGTGTCATAGCCAGGCACTCACCATGGGGCACTAGGTTCATCCCCATACCCTCATCCCTCTGAGCTTCATCCCTCTCCTGGGAGGCACCTGCCAGCCTCACCACCCCAGTTCCTGAGCACAGCACCATTGTCCCTTGAAGCTGAGCTGAAGCTGTCTCCTAAAGGCTGACCCTGGGCAGAGCTGCCCTGTGAAGCCCCATCTGACCAAAGTTGTCCACGTTCACATCATGGCAACCAGCTCACCCCAAAGCAAGAGGCCATGCCAGTGAAATGCCCATAGGCAACCCAGGACTTCACCTTCCCACCAGCACCTGCCAGTAGTGGCCATTAATCATGTTTTTACCTCTTTGCCTAGCGCCCATGGGGGCTCATTGCTGGGATGCTGAGCAGCTCCTGCCCAGCCACGCCAGCCTGGCATCAACAGCCACAGGCCCCCACATCCAATCTGGTGTCACAGCCCCATGGGATGGGCCTGGAGCGTGGGTGTAAACAAGGAGTTGCCCAACCGGCGATGCGCTCAGAGCCTTCGCAACAGAGACAGCTCTTGTGCAAACCGCTGTTTACCGAGGGGTCCGTGCCTCACCTCCACCACGCCTGACTCAGTGCTCATGCAACCACGTACTTCCAACCACCGCAGGGGCCAGCACAGCCTCCAGCCCGGTGCCCCCAGGAGCCAGGGTGGCCCTGAGACCACAGGAGAGCAGTCTGAGGGACAAGCGCTCTCAGCTTCACCTTGCACGGAGCAGGGCTGCTGGCTGGAAGGAGATGCTGTGGGACTATGACAGCTGCTTCTCAGCCCCCGCAGTCCCAGAGAAGGCTTTTCACCCAAATCACAGCATCACAGAGCTTTAGAGGTTGGGAGAGACCTCCAGAGATCACTGAGTCCAACCCCCCTGCCAACTCAGGGTAGTTTGCACAGGAACACGTCCAGGAGGGTTTGGAAAGTCACCAGAGAAGGAGACTCCACAGCCTCTCTGGGTAGCCTGCTCCAGGGCTCTGTCACCCTCACTGTAAAGAAGCTTCTCCTCATGTTGAAGTGAAACCTGTGCTCCAGTTTGAAGCCATTGCTACAAATCTGCCTCACTCAGGGTCCCAATCCCCTGCCCAGAGTGGGGCTGTGTGAGGCACAGCTCCCCAGGCTGGGGTGTGGGGCTGATTCCCACCAGGGCGGGGGATCTGCTCTTGCACCACTTCCCTGGAGTGTAGCAACCCCCAGCACTTTGAGGTGGCAGCCTGGGGCTCGCAGGCTGTTTACCAGCCAGAGCAGGGAGCTCATGGTGTAGCCATGGCGACGTGGGCATCTCCGTGGGAACCGCTGTGAACGCCCGGCTGGACACAAACAACCCTGCCCATCCCTGCCCGCCGCCACCGATGGGGCCCTGCCGTGGGTGTGCCAAGGGACCGTGCATCCCACCCCAGCACACGTCTGCCCCCAGGCTTGCCTTGCCCGTGCTCCACAGGGAAAAGGTTTGTCCCCAGGGAGGCTCCGAGGGTGCCAGTCTGTCGGGACATGGCTCATTGTGCTGTACCCTGGGCAGCAGCTCCTTCCTGAGGTCAGGAATGGTGCAGACGTGCCCCTGTGACTGTGCTCTCAGTTCCCCTTCAGTTCTGAGTCACTTTCACAAGCCTTCAGATCCCATCTGTGAGATGGGACAGGGACAAAAGGCAGGATGCCATCCTTGCAGGGCACCCACAGCTGGACCCATGGGTCCTGTCCAGCTCCTCCAGGCAGGAGGCTGATTGAGTGCAAGAGCTGTTGGGTGATGAAGCCTCCCATGGGATGAGGCCATGGAAGCACAGAAGGCAGGTAGTGACACAGGGCTGTGGTGTGGGACAGACTGGGGAGCAGTCTGGAGGCAGGGTGGGTGCCTGTGGCCATGGCACATCTTGGGGTGAGCTCAGAGCAGCTGGCACCCAGAGTAGGGTGCAAGAGCCTCCCCTTGTCCAGGGCCACCAGCGAGGGGGAAGGTGGAAAGGGGAAGCATCTGTGGGGGTTTCCCCGGGTGTCAGCGCATAGGATGGGGACCGATGGCACTGGACAGCCCCACCCTCCCACCGCCCCCCTCTGAGGTGCTGGGGGGCTCTCAGCTGCCTCCATCGCTCCTGGGGGGTGTTACCAGTCTCTGATTTTTGTCCCTCCTGGGTGGATGGTGGTTGTTGAGCAGAATAAAGCACGTTACTGGCTCCTTTCAGCTCAGCTGGCAGCAAGCAGCAGCCTCCCAGAAGAGATTTTTCCCCCTTCTTCTGCTCATTCCCTGGAAAAACAAAACATTGCCAGTCATGGAGATGCAAGATCTAAGTGCAGAGTCTGCTGCAGTCTCTAATGGATGAGGAGAGCTGCCTAATTGCCACCCAACATCATTAATTCAAACAAACCATCTTCTTCAGTCATCAGTGATGGGGAGGGAGAAGAGGGCTGGGCAGGGAGGCAGGCAGAGGCGGTGGGGAAGAGATACTTGGCTCAGGATGGCAGCACAGGGGGGCACACCAGGACATGGAGGGACATGGGAGCCCAGGCTGCCAGCATGGAGCTGCCATGGGCAGGGGAGCCCAGCCAAGGCCCTGCTGTGTCTGCAGCGTCTAGACCTCGATCCCTGAGCTCTGGGGATGCTCATGGTGCTGGTCCCCACTGTGTGCCACTGCTGCCAGCTCCTCCTTGGTGAAGCAGCTGTAGATTGGAGAGGATTGATTGCCTGGGTCTGCAGGGCTGACCTTGAACAAGGCTCCCAACATATTACTGTAATTAATGAGGCAGGAGGATTAATTTTCAGTGTTGAGGAGATCTGGGGAGTCCCTGGTGGGCATGGGGAGGGGGAGGACAGGGTGAGAGGGGCAGAGCTGCCTGTGCTGCCTGCCATTGCTCATGTCTAATCTGCAAGACACCAAATGGATGCTGAGGGGCTATAACTCCAGCACAGGAGAGAGGTCTTTGGGTGGGTGAGTGAGTGAAAGATCTTCCCTAAGACCACATAGAACTTGCACACTCCTAAATATCTAGCTCTGTTGCCCAGGTGTCTGCAGCAGAGAAACTTCCCAATGCCTGCTGGCTGTGCCCCATGCCAGCTTCTCATTCTCTGGTGCTCCTGACAACTCCCACTCTAGAGATCAGACCTGTGGAGCATCTCCTCCTTCTGCCCTTGTTGACAAGACATTTCCTTTTGATGCTGCCTTCTCATCAAACCAGCTGTGCTGGGTGATTTTTGTGCCCCCTCCCCACCCTCACCCCCCCAGTGTGCATGGTGCCAAGCAGCACTTTGATCCCAGCTGGCAGGACTGATGTCCGACACTTCCCGGCAGCAGGGCTGTGAGCACAGCACTGTTGGGCTTCTGCTCTGGTAAACAACTCTGCCATTAATAGCAAAAAAGATCAGCTTCTACTGGGAGAAAACTATATCTGGAGATGATTTGCTGTGAGTCAATAGCTGCAAACAGGGGCTGTTAGCCCAGGCAGGTGCCAGCCACTTTAGGGAAAATCATGGAAAATCATAGCATTGTCAGGGCTGGAAGGGACCTCAAGGAGCATCCAGTTCCAACCTCCATGCCATGGGCAGGGACACTTGACACTAGATCAGGTTGTTCAGAGCCACACCCAGCCTGGCCTTAAAGACCTGCAGGGATGAGGCTTCTGCCACCTCCCTGGGCAACCTGTTCCAGTGTCTCACCACCCTCATGGTGAAGAACTTCCTGACATCCAATCTGAATCTACCCACTTCTAGTTTTGCTCCATTCCTCCCAGTCCTACCACTACCTGACAGCCTGAAAAGTCCCTCCCCAGCTTTCCTGTAGCCCCCTTCAGATACTGGAAGGCCACAATAAGGTCTCCTTTGAGCCTGCTCTCCTCCAGACTGAACAGCCCCACTTGATGTTGGAATGGCTACAGCATGGCATGGAAATGGAACAAGCCTCTCCCAGCACAGTCCAGTGAGCTCCCACCATACAAATGGGGCATCTTAGGCTGTGCTCTGCCTGACCCACAGCATCCTCACCCGCGTGTTACCCTGGGGCAGCTGCATGGACCAGGCTCCTGAGAGACCCAGGAGGGGTTTGGAGACTGGAGAAGGAGGGGTGGGAGCAGCCACAGGGCTGGAGCTCAGCTCAGCACCAGCCACCACTCATCTGCCAGAGGCTCGGGTCTGCAGGAGCAAGAAATTCATGGTCAATTGAGTCGCAGCTAATCACAGAGGGCAATTAAATAGCTGCTTCTGGAGGGCTATAAACATCCCCGATTGAAATCCAGTGACACAGGGAAATAGGAACCCAACCAAGCAGCCTCCAAAAGTGCTTCATTCCCCATTATTTTCATTAGCTGCCTTGTAATTTGATTTGTCCCTCTCCTGCTGCTGGCTTTTTGCACGGCCAAGAAGAGCAACAAATGAACACACACACCCCCCCCTCAGACGCACGGCCCCCGGCGGTGTCCCCGCGGGGCGGCGGTGACGCAGCTCCGGTGCTGCTCCGGCTCCCGAGCCGCAGCCGTGGCTGTGCCCTGCCGGGATGGACTGCAGGGTCGAGCTGCCTGGATCATCCCTGCCGTAAGCCCCTGACACTGCGACATCCCGTGCGGCGTTGGCAGAGCCCTGCACCGCCAAGCTCTTTGGGCGTGGGCTCCAAAGCCAGCCGGGGGCAGCCCCAGCGCTGGCCTGACCCCAGGAGCAGCGTTGCGGGGGCATCACCTCTGCTGCTGCTGTCACCCGCCCGGGCTGGTTGTGTCCTGCAGGTTCCAGTGAAGTGCAGCAGGCTCTCCTGCCAGGATGGATGAAGGGCTTTCCCTTCCAACGCACCCGCCTGTGTCTGCAGCGGAGGGAGCCGGAGGCGACGCCGGGTAGGGCTCCCTGCAGACCTCTGTTTTCTCCCTCGTTGGTTCTCCTTCTGCCTGCTCCCTCACAGGGACACTGCTGAGGGTCTTGGCCCCTAGGAGTTGGGCGAACTGGGGGCTCTGCCACTGACCCCTTTCCAAGCTGCTGGATGGAGCCACATCCCCAGGCTTGGGAAGGGCAGAACTCCATGGACTCCTCTGTAGTGCCGTGGGGGGTCTCATGGGTTGTGGTGCCACCCTGAGCACAGCTCTGGGAATGCCACAGGCACCTGCGGTGGTCCTGCTGGAAACTGGAGGCTGCTTAGCCTGGAAAAGATCCCCAAGGCTTCCCAGCAGCTTCCAGCACTCTGCCCAGGGGCATGATGCCGCAGCTGGGACTGTGCTGCTGGGACAGGTTCGTTGCTCATCAGAAGAGACCCTGGGGGTGGGGGCCTCAGGGCCAGCACCAGCACCATCTGCCTCCAGGTGCTCCTGTAACCCCCTGCACCTGCTGATAATCCTGCCCCCATTATCTGCAATTTCCTTGAAAGCTGTCAGGCTTTGCTGAGGCACCTTTGGAAATGAAGAGAGAAGAAAACAACCAGCTCTGCATTTATTCCACTAGAAATTAATCCCCCCCTTCTTATTTAAAGGTATCAGTGAATGAGGCCAAGTAGTTAAGTGACAAAAGAAAAATGATTCTTGCCTTCCAGGGTTATTAAAATCATGTTCTACAATTTTAGCAGCCACAAGGAAGCCCAGATAATGACAGATGATGATAATACATCTCCAGCACAGCCTGGTCTGTAATGATACTGCCCATATCTCTTGTATTACCACCAATTACTCAGCGTATAAGTATAATGAAAATGTACATCCATTCTGGGCAGCTGCCTTTGCTGCCTCTGAATCCAATTTCTCCCTCTCCCAGCCAGTGAAGGAGGTGGCAGCAGCCCGCTGCCAGCCAGAGCTGTGCCTGTGCCACGCTCTGCTCAGGGGCCAGGGGTGCCAATGCTGTCCTAGGCAGGGAACCATGAGGTGCCCCTTGCCCCAGCAGGGATGGGACCATGGCCTCTCTGGTAGGACACACTCTGCACAGGTAGGACAGGAAGGAGAAGGTTTGAGATACAAACAGCAGGAGGAAGCTGAAAAGACACCAAGGAAAGTGAATCCTCTCTGCTGTGCTGAGAAGGCAGCTGACATCTAACCTAGGTGAGGATGGGGCTGAGGTTGCCCCCAGGAGTTCTTGTCAGCTTTGTCTGCTGCCAAAACCCGCTGCAAAAGTCCTTACCCAAGTGCTGAAACAGCTCTGTCCTGTTCAGCATAGCCCCATCCTCCTCAGCATAGCATCATCCTGCTCAGCACAGCATCATCCTGCCAAGTGCAGCACTGTCCTGCTCATCACAGTGCTGTCCTGTTCAGCATAGCCTTATCCTGCTCAGCACAGCCCTCTGCTACTAAGCACAGCAGCATCCTGCTCAGCACATCCCTATCTTGCTCAGCACAGCATTGTCCTGCCCAGTACAGTATCATCCTGCTCAGCACAGCCCTATCCTGCTCAGCACAGCCCTATCCTGCCCAGCACAGCATTGTCCTCCTCAATACGGTATCACCCTGATCAGCACAGCCCTGTCCTGCTCAGCACAGCCCTATCCTGCCCAGTACAGCATTGTCCTGCTCAGCACAGCCCTATCCTGCCCAGTACAGCATTGTCCTGCTCAGCACAGCATTGTCTTGCTCAGTAAGGTATCATCCTGCTCAGCACAGCCCTATCCTGCCCAGTACATCATCCCCCTGCTCAGCACAGCATCACCCTGCCCAGCACAGCATCCCCATGCTCGCCACAGCCCCGTCCTGTCAGCACAACAGCAGCCATGGCACCCCAACCTGGGCCAGAGCTGCCATCACACCCCCAGTTTCACCTTGGGGTGCCCAGAGGCAGCAGTGTCACACACAGACACCCACAGGTGAGGAAAAAGGCACTCTCGAGCCCTTTCCCTGTCACACCCAGCCAGGCAGGTGTGCTCCTCACTTGCTCCCAGCTCTTCATCCAGTTAAAGTGGGATGGAAATTGCTGGGAGTGAGGTGAGCAGCTGGGTGCACAGCAGATCTGCTGCTACTGCAGCACCTGCAAGCTCAGAGAGGGCTCTCTCTGTGTAAGATTAATCTCGAGATATGTTTCATCTGGATTCTATTATCTTTCACTTCATTCAGGTCAAAAAGCAGGAGACAACATCTTTTTTTTTAAGGTGAAAACATAATCTTTTGGAAAATTGAAAGTGCAGCTCATTGTTTGGGTGGAAGAACTTTGGCAACAGTAGAATAATAGAATCATAGAATCAAGCAGGTTGGAAGAGAGCTCCAAGCTCAGCCAGTCCAACCTAGCACCCAGCCCTGGCCAAGCAACCAGACCCAGGAGAAGCAGTGGAGACCCCTACATTGTTCAGTTTTAAGATCCAGCTTGACAGGACGCTGGGTCACAGGCTCACAGGTTGTTAGGGGTTGGAAGGGACCCAAAGAGATCATTGAGTCCAACCCCCTTGCCAGAGCAGGACCACACAGCTCAGGTCACAGAGGAATGCAGCCAGACAGGCCTTGAAAGTCTCCAGAGAGAGAAACTCATCTCATTTCAACTCCTGTTACCTAGAAAGGTTGGAGCAGATGATCCTTGGAGGCTCTTCCAACCTGGCATTTCTGGCATTCTGTGATCCAGTGCTGGCTGAAGGGCAGGGTCTGCTCCTGGATCTGCTCCTGGATCTGCTTCTGTGTCCCACAGCCAAGGCTGCTCCATCTCTGTCCAGTTTTGTCACCACAACCAGGCAGTGAGAGCCTTGGCCTGGCAGCACCCCCCAGGAGCAGCTCCAGCATTAATATTGATGGGGGCTGGGAAGGACAGGAGCTAATTTAATCAGGGTGACAGGAGCAGGGCTCCCTGGAGGCTCAGTGCTGCCACGGCCTGACATTAATTCTGCTTTGTGTCACCAGGCATTTTCCTAACTCAGCTTGCCAGGGACATCAAGCAGCCTGCTCTGGCTGGGGGGAGGAATTGGTGTCTCCTCTGTTATGGTACAGATGTTGCTCCTCAGCATCATTAGCACACGGGAGGAGAGCTGGGGCAACACGACTGATGTTTGCAGGCGGATGACAAGGAGGAGAAGCAGATTCCTGCCTTTCCGAGGCAATAAACAGCCCCTGTCACACAGCACCCCCGGGGCATGAGGTTGAAGGAGCCCGCCCAGCTGTCCCCAGTGCTTCCCTGGGTGAGCAGGAGCTGAGCCCTGGGCTAACAGCTCAGTGCCGGGAGAGGAGGAGTCTCTAGGGGGGTGTGAGCAGAAGCATCGCTGGCCTGGGGTTGCCCACAGCCCCGGAGCTGATGCGTGGAGGGTCAGAGCTCTGCTAGCCCCTGGCACTGCTGAGCCAAGGGATGCAGGAGAACCCCAGCCTGGGTGGCCAGCGTTAATTCCAGCGTCCCTCAGCAACAAGTGCAGTGATTAGAGCTGATGGATTGGTTTGTATTAATAGGATTAAGACATCCAAACAGCCTGGTGAGAGCCAGCTCGCAGATGGGTCCCTGTCCAGGTGGGATGAGGAGGATGAGCAGCTCAGGAGGAGGCTATGCTTGAGGAACCCAAAGGACAACACATGAATAAAAGGACAAGATGCCACATTTCAGTCCCATCCTGTGCCAACAGCAAGTTCTGGGCTCATCTCCTGGGAAGGACATGATGCTGGCACTGGGGCATGGAACCAGGGAGAGTGCAGGGACAAACAGCTCCTGGCTCAGTGCTGCTGGGTGACACTCAGCAGATAAACGTGGCTGTGAGACAGCCTGAGCTGCCACAGCTACTCCAGCAAGCAAAGGTGACACTGGGGAAGCTCTCAGGGGACACTCAGCCACCCAGGACAGCCCAAACAACCAGGACATAGGAGCAAGGCTCTGGAGGTCTCTGTGCCCAGGACCTCCCAAGGAGCTGAGTAACCTGCAGGAGGGCACAATGGAAGCCCTGTCAGGGACATTTTGTACCACACCCAGCTCCTGGCAATATCTTGGGCTACCAGGATCTACATGCCAGTCCCAGAGGCTAGCATGTACCAGGGGCACTGGGCTTGGGGGTGGGGCAGCTCAAAGCACCCCCAGATGCTGTGTGTTCTGAAGCTGTCTGCCTGTTCTGCTGCTGACCTGAGATCTGAGGCACTTCGTTTTCTTCAGTGAGCTCTGCAGCTCACTCCCTTTCATAGACTCATAGAATCAAGCAGGTTGGAAGAGACCTCCAAGCTCAGCCAGCCCAACCTAGCACCCAGCCCTGGCCAAGCAACCAGATCATGGCACTAAGTGCCCCAGCCAGGCTTGGCTTGGCTTCAACACCTCCAGGGATGATGACTCCACCACCTCCCTGGGCAGCTCATTCCAATTTGGTTCCATTCAGAGCCTCTCCACCCCGTGGTGAGCAGCCCTGCTCAGTTCTGCTCATGCATCTTTTACCTCAAGTGAAAAATGAGTTGGATTTTTTTGTGTTCTTCCACCACTGTTTGGTTTCAGAGACAGAGATAACAACTCCCAGGTCTCCTCCTCAAGTGGACACAGAGGGGTAGCTCTTCTCTCCAAAGGCAGCTCTATCACCCACCAGGCTCCATGACACCATGCAGCAGGAGCTGGCCTGTGCCCTGAACAGGATTTTCCCCACCAGGGATGATGCCACTCAGTCTTCAAGCACCAGGAGGAGCTAGACGAGTACTTGGAGGGATTTAAACTCAAATGCAACTTCACCCTCTGCCCTACCAGGGTCTGAATGAGGGATTAGGGGACAAAAGGGAGAGCAGCAGCCCTTGGCTGGGAGCTCAGGGCCATGCTGCTCTGGTTTGGTTTTTTTAACGATGAATATTTTCCAAAAGGGAAGGAAAAAAAAAAATGCTATGGCAACTTAAGCAAGAGCAGAGCTCCCGGGAGCCTGCGAGTGGAACTTGCCCCTCATCAGCTGACGATGTTAATCTGCCGGATTTACATGATAATTAATGTCAAGAGGCAATCTACAGCCTGAGCAATCAGAGCTGCGGCGCAGAGTCAGGCTCAGCAGACAGCAAATGCAACCCCGGCTATGAGATCAGCATTTAACCCCTTGTGGGTGTTCCCCAGGGAAAGGTGTCGGGGGGACACCCCAGCCCTGCCACCCTCCGACACTGCTGTGGGGTACAGAAAACCCTCGTCCCTCCCCGGGGCTTTCACAGCAGGACACCACCTTCAGCTCCCACATCCCTGCTTGTTCCTTTGTGAGCTTCAGCAGCTGCTCCTTGTGCAGAGAACTGCTGCTCAGGTCTGGCCTTTGCTGCCCGGGGGACACCCTGCGCCTTGTTCCCTGAGGTAATCATTGACTCAGCAACTTGCAGGGTCCCTTTCTAACGAGGCTGCCACCAGCTCCCAGCTGTGGGATTCATCCTGCCTCCCTCAGCAGCACCAGGATCACACCCCTGCTGCCCTGGGCAGCCCCTGTGCTCTTGCTGCCCTCTCCTTGTCCTCTCACCCCACTCCAGCCCTTCCTATACCTGCTGCCTTCTCCTTGCCCACCCACTCCACCTCCACTCCAGCCATTCCCTTCCCTGCTGCCCTGGGCAGCCCCTGTGCTCTTGCTGCCCTCTCCTTGTCCTCTCACCCCACTCCAGCCCTTCCCATCCCTGCTGCCTTCTCCTTGCCCTCCCACTCCACCTCCACTCCAGCCATTCCCTTCCCTGCTGCCCTGGGCGGGCCCTGTGCTCTTGCTGCCCTCTCCTTGTCCTCCCACCCCACTCCAGCCCTTCTCATCCTCAGTTCCAGACTCACTGGGAAAGCTGCAATTAGAGCCAGGCACTTCAGAGGCATTGGTTTTGGGAAGGGGCATTGGGAGCACTGGGATGCCTGGAATTTGGCCCTGGAGGAGCACACTGGGAGGTGCAGGGGAGCCAGGGCAGCTTTCCAACCCAGAGCCACCCCAGTGTCGAGGGGCTGCTCCCATCCACCCCTGCACTCTGGGCCAGTTATCTGCCTCCCAGGACACTGCCAGTGCCTGCATGAAGCTGTTCCCACAACCTCCTCTGCAAGGAAGGAAGCTCAGCTGAATCCCAGCATCCTTTCCTCGTCCTCTTAGCTGTGAGCCAAAATCTTCAGAGGAGGAGGGAAGGAAAAAAAAACACCCAAATCCAACTGATTACTTCTGTGTGAATGAGTCAATCACTAGGGTGGGTTTTTTAATGGCTCATAAGCAAGCCTGACATGTCTGTTAATTAAATAGCCATCCCTGCTCTAATCTGCTGGAAGTTAATCAGTTGGGGAATTAAAAGGTGTCAGAGCTGAACACCTCATCCTCGGGAGTGCTTGGCTGCCCTTGCTGGCAGGAGGAGCTGGGGCTCTCCTGGGAGCTGAGCTTGCAGCCAGATGAGGCAGAGGTGAGGGCTGAGCTCGTAGAAGGTCTGAGCCATAAATGTCCCAAAGCAGCCAGACCCAGAGTTTCCTCCCACCGAGCAAGCCCAGCTGCTCCCCACGACTGACACCACTGTGGCTGCTGCAGCCTTCCCGAGGTGACAGAGCCACCCTCTGCCAAGGGCTGAGGAGGTGGAACAGGACACATTCAGGGGTATCAAAACAGAGAGCAAGCTCAATGCCTCTGCTCAGGCTCTCTTGAGTAACACCTAACTTGACTCTGATGAAGCCACTACAGGGCCACTGCCCCTGTGTCATAGCACCCTTAATGCAGCACCAGCAGGGCACTAATGGGGTCAGAATCATAGCATGGGCTGGGTTGGAAGGGACCTTAAAGATCATCTAGGTCCAACCCCCCTGCCATGGGCAGGGACATCTCCTACTAGATCAGGCTGCTCAGTGCCCAGTCACAGAATCACAGCACCATGCAGCTTGGCAAAGCCTCTCAGGATCACCAAGTCCAACCTAGAACCCTGCTCTACAGGATTCACCTGAAACCATAGCCCCAAGCACCACATCCAAACCACCCTTAAACACATGCAGGGTGGGCAACTCCACCACCTCCCTGGGCAGCTCATTCCAGTCCCTGACCACTCTCTCTGTGAAAAACTTTGTCCCAATGTCCAATTTGAACCTTCTCAGCCTCAGCTTGAGGCCATTCCCCCTTGTTCTGTCTCCAGCCATCTGTGAGCAGAGCCCAGCAGCAGCCTCTCCACAACTTCCCTTCAGGTAGTTGTAGACTACCTGTCACTGCTCAGCAAGCAGCTGCTGTCACTAGTGAGACCTGCCCATGTCCCACAGTGCCACCAGTGAGGATGGCACCACTGCACTGAGCCACACAAGTGACTGGTCACAGCTGCAGCCAGGCTCAGCAGCCCCAGCTCCATCTGATCTGGATTTTGGAGAGGATGGAGACCTACCCCAAGAAGAAGCCTTCTCCTCTTGGCCTGAACACTGCAGGACACCCTTGCAAAGGGTTGGCACAGCTACTCCATCTCTGCTCACATCCTGGTGGCACATGGTACAGCTTGAGCCTCTACAGCCAGGGTCTTCCCAGCTGCATTGGATAAGCTATGGGGAAAAAAAAAAGCCATAGAGAGCAAGTAAAGAGGAATGTCTCCATCTCCTGGAAATTGCCTTGGTTCAAGACTTTTCAGGTGTAGAAAGCTCTGCTGCAGGCTGTCAGCAGGCCATGGGCTGTGCTGGTCATGCAGAAAGAGGGACAGAGGATTTTAGAAGCTAATTAGAGGCTCTTGTCTATTAAATCTTTATTATATAATCCCCACAGAGAGTTATTCTGCCCCAACCTTCTCCCTTCTCTGCCTTCCCAGCTGCTCACCCAGCATCAGAGACTCATCCCTTCCCTCCCCTGCTTTCCTCACTGTTTCATTAAGCTAAATAACAAGAGGGCAAGCAGGGTGATTCTGGTGGGGAGTGAAGGATGCTGCTGCTGTGCACCTTGGATTAATCATCCAGTGACACGCTGGCTACTGGCCTGATGCAAGATAACAAGAGGTAATTAGTTACAAAAATTAGGAGGTAGGCAGATTGCCAATTGTTTACAGGCTCTGTGGTGCTGGGAGCAGCCAGGAGGATCTCCCTCTCCCGGGGATCAAAGCTTGTTTTCAAACATCTGATTCCATCATGGAACAAAGGCTGGGCAGCAGCAGGAGATGAACCAAATCTCCCTGAGGTCCCTGCCTCAGCTGCAGCAGGAGCATCAGAGCACAGCCAGGGAATGTGGGACCGTGGCTTGGCCCAGCCCTGCACGGTGCTGGAGCTGCTGCTCAGTGCCCAGCTGGTCCCACACGGAGCATCCCCAGACACACCTGCAAAGGGTCACTCACATGCAATGGTCTTGCTCCTCCTTCAGTGAGTTTCCAGATGGACACTTCTGGCAGGGCTTCCCACAGCTGCTCCAGGTCAGAAGAGTTCTGGGACATCAGCTTGCTCCAGGGGCAATTCCTTCCAAACCCACTCCCATCTCTGAAGAATGCTGCATGAGGTCTCAGCATCCAGGTTTGGGTGTGCAGGAGGGAAGAGGCTTTGGGTAAAGTAACCATGGGCACAGATTACTTGCTCTCCCTTCCTCATTCCCTTCCTCTCCCTGTTCATCAGTCTCCATCACGATCCCTATCCGTGGTTCTCACCACAGTCCCCATCCCTGTTCATCAGAATCTCCATCATGGTCCTAATCTCTGATTCCTCCCACAGTCTTCATCCCCATCCCTATCCCTGTTCATCACAGTCTCCATCATGGTCCCTATCCCTGGTTCCCACCACAGTCCCCAACCCTGTTCATCACAGTCTCCATCATGGTCCCTATCCCTGGTTCCCACCACAGTCTCCATCCTGGTTCCCATCATGGTCCCCATCCCCGTTCATCACAGTCCCCATAATCTTTTCCATCCCTGTTCATCATGGTCCTCATCCCAGTCCCTGTCCCATGGAACTGGGGGCCTCTGGGAGCAGCTGTGGAGTGCTGCTGTGGGGCTGGGCTGTGATGCAGGAGCCACAGCATCACCAGCCACAGCAAAACCTCCTGGCTGCCAGGGATTCCACGCTGCTGCTGGCTGAGCTTCACGCTCTGAAAGAAGAGGAGCCCATTTTCCCTCTGTGATGGAGCCCTCTCCTCTTGGCCTGCCTGGAGATCACACACTTACTTTCCTGATAGGTTTTCAATTAAGGGCCTCAAAGTCTTTCTGCCTAGGAATATTTTTTTGGGGGGTGCATGTATCAGCATGAAAAATAGGAGTGAATTAACATCTGCTTCATCCCTAGGATGTAATGAGACTGAGAGGTGCTGCCCAGGCACTTGGGCTGGGTGGGAAAATCCTTCAGTATCTGAAAGGGGCCTACAAAAAAGCTGGGGAAGGACTTTTCAGGATATTCAGGGAGTGACAGGACTAGGGGGACTGGAATGAAGCTGGAGATGGGTAGGTTCAGGCTGGACATGAGGAGGAAGTTCTTCACCATGAGAGTGGTTAGAGCCTGGAATGGGTTGCCCATTGAGGCCCCATGCCTGGAGGTGTTTAAGGCCAGGCTGGGTGAGGCTCTGGCCAGCCTGATGTAGGGTAGGGTGTCCCTGGCCATGGTAGGGGGGCTGGAACTGTCTGATCCTTGTGGTCCCTTCCAACCCTGACTGACTGAAATAAGCTGGCAGTGGGAGGAGATGGACCCTCTGTGGGCAGAGAGGCAGGGGACCTCCACCCTGCCAAGCCCTGCTCAGTCCTCATCCTCTGCTCAGAGCTTGAAGCTCTTGATCCCTGAACCCACCTCCTTTTTTAGCCCCAGTGGGACCTTCAGCTGCTCCGGGACATCCACAGCCTCCTGCAAAGTCAACAGACAACAAAGCCAGGGCCATGGTTGAATTAATTTTGCTTTGAACCCAACAAAAAAAACAGCAAGAAAAGGAATTAATTATTCACTAAGCTCTAAAGATAATAAAGATAAAAATTAAGCTCGGGTTTTGAGACAGAAAATAGTTCCTCTCCTGCTCAAATATAAATTAGAAGTGCACATAAATGCTACACGACTCAAAATTCATTTTAATTTCTAAGCAGCCATGCAATATTCATAGTCACAGAAGTGATTTCATGTCTCACCCCCGAGGTGGCTGCACCACCGCCGAAGGTAAATAGCTCCAGCCTGAGACACCTGGAGCAGAGCAGAGCGGAGCCCTGCAGCCTCCTCTGGATCCAAAACCTTCCCCCGATGGGATAAATCATCCCTGCAGAGGCTGATTCCCAAAGCCAGCCTGTTTCAGACCAGGTTAAGGAGGAAAAGCTGCACGGGTTCAGTGTATGGTGCTGGAGGGTCCCTAAGCCTGTCCAAGCTGGGGGGTCCAACCCAGGGTTCCTGCCTGAGCTGGATGAGCTGGGAGGAGGGAGGAATGTTAGTCAAGCCAAGGAGCCTTGGAATAGGCTGAACAAAGCCTTGGGACCAGGAATGAGGAGCCAGGACTCTTCCAGCCAATGCGGCACTAAGAACGCTAATAAAGCTGCTGGGAAGGTCTGGGGAGGGCTCGCTGATGGCAGCAGTTAATTAAAGAGTGGAGGAAAATCCAAGCCGGAGGATCAGCCCTGCCTGCAGCCATGGATCCTGCCCCAGGCTGGTGCTCACAACAGCCCAGCCCCACCGCTGGCACCTGGAATGGTGTCCCTGGGAAAGCAGAAGAAATTGTCAGCATGCTGGAGTTTGGTGTCCGCAGCTGTTCCCTCCCTTGGGATTTACAGTGCTCGACCTGAGCAGGAATGGTCCTGCCTGGCTCTGGCCCATGCTGCCAGGGCCCCAGAACCCAAAGAATGAGGTCCCCAGGGAGCAGCTGTTGGAGCAGCACTCCCCCCCCAGGGACTGTTTTTTTGTCTTCCATCACATGGGCAAAATGTTCTCCCCTTGCTGCAGCAGTCACCCTCTGGAAAGGGATGGATTTTGGGCTCCACTTTTGTCTTACCTCCAGCACAGATATTTTCTGCTACAGCCTGAGCAGGAAGGGACAGAAGCTTGGCTGGGCAGCACTGGACAGGCAGGGGAGCATTGGGAGCATTTCCCCCTCATCCTCTCTCGGGTTGGGGCACTGCTCCGTGTACCGTTTGCTTCACAGAGAGAGTGATTGGCATTGGAATGGGCTGCCCAGGGAGGTGGTGGAGTCGCCATGCCTGGAGGTGTTCAAAGAGAGCCTGGATGGGGCACTTAGTGCCATGGTCTGGTTGGTTGGCCAGGGGTGGCTGCTAGGTTGGACTGGCTGAGCTTGGAGATCCCTTCCAGCCTGGATGATTTTATGATTCTATACCTTGCCCTTAAGATGCTGGCTCTCCCCTTGGGGTGGGGGGCTGCACTGTGGGGCACTTTGGGGGCAGGGAGCATTTTCAGCCCCAGCTGGTCCAAAAACAGGCAGGGCTGAAAGGAGACAGGGGCAAAAGCAGGCAGGGCTTAAAACAGGCAGGGGCAAAATCAGGCAGGGGCAAAGCAGGCAGGGGCGAAAGCAGGCAGGGGCAAAGCAGGCAGGGGCAAAAGCAGGCAGGGGTGAAAGCAGGCAGGGGCAAAGCAGGCAGGGGCAAGAGCAGGCAGGGGTGAAAGCAGGCAGGGCTGAAAACAACCCCGCTCCTCGGTGGGGGGTTGCCGCCGAGCGCTGAAGCAATTTGTCTCCAGAACAACATGAAAACAAGAAGGGAGAGAGAGGGGGAAAAAAAAAATTATCTGCATTTTTGCCACGTTTTTTTTTTTTTTTTTTTTTTGTGTCTTCTTTTTTTTCTCTTTTTGCGAGCGTTGTGCGGGGAGGAAAACAAATGTGTGTAGAGCAAATTAGTTTGTGGTGAAGAAGCTCCGCCGCCGAAAGGCTGCGATGCAGATAACGCCGGCAACGCTTTGGGAAGCCGATGCCCAGCTGCACCGACAAGGAGATTTTCCTAAACGCTGCTCAGAACAATTTAGACAATTAATTTTAGCGTTTAATGGGCACTTGCACTATCTGCTGGAGCAGAAGTGAGTAGGTGTCTTTCATTACCTGCCACACTTCCCCTGTTCCTCGTCTTCTCGCCGGCGTTCCCCCGGGGGGCAGAGCGCTCGGTGATGTTAATTGAAATTGCAGCGCAGCTGCAAAAGAAAGGAGGGAAAGAAAGGGGGGGGGGGGGGGGGGGGAAGAAAGAAATAAATAAATGAGGATTTCAGGTTTTTGTCGACCCTGGTTTTCGCAGTGGGAATGTGATACTCGACTGTTTACAAGCAGGCAACTGGTTGGGGGGGGGCATACAGAGGCTGTTGGGGAGTGAAAATAAACACACTGCAGCCTCGTGTTATGCAAACAGAGGTGGGAAGCGAACCTGCTTTGTTTCTGCCTGTTACTCACCGTCAGTTGGTCCCTTGTCCATGGGGAGAAGGGAACGTAGCTCGCAAAGCTCCAGCCCCAGAGAGCAGCAAAGCTTTCCCCTTTGCAAGAGGTTGGAGTCGTGCCCCATCCTGCCGTGTTTGCACCTCGCTGCTGTGTTTGCACCTCGCTGCTGTGTTTGCACCTCGCTGCCGTGCCCGCACCTCGCTGCGGTGCCCCAGTGGCAGCTCGAAGAGCAATTGCTTGTTGCCCATCGCGTTTCTTAATGCTACAGCCTTAGGTATGCCCTGAGTTACAGCAGCTCTCACCAGCAGAGCTCAAAGTGGCTTTTTAAGTCGCATGCTTAACACCTCTTGTGAGGGACACGGTGCTGATCACACCTGGTGCCAGCCGTCATCTCCTGACAGCCATTGCCAGCTGTGGTTGTGGCTTTTCAGGCACCTGTGAAATCTGCCACCAGCTCCTGGAGGAGGCACAGAGGCACCTGCTGCCAGGGAGCCCCAGAGCTGCCTGGCTCTGCTGTTGTGACTGTGGCACTGGTGGTCCCACGTGGACAGTGGCACATCCTTCCATGCCTGCCGTGCCACGTCATGCCTGCAGCCCCGGGTGGGTGGTACTGGAGGCTCTGGCATGCTCAAGCCAAGATTTGGGGTTGAAAGGTGTTAGCTTAGGGTCGCATCACCATCCACTGCCCCCAGCTATGGTGTGCAATTAATTCTGGTGTGTTCCTGCAGCGTGTTGAGTCACACACAGGTGGATGTCCCCTCCAGCCCTGCCTCATTCCCACCATCCCTGCCTTGTCCTGACTCTCCCTGCCCTCTTACCACCATCCCTGCCATATCCTGACTCTCCCTGCCCTCTTACCACCATCCCTGCCTTGTCCTGACTCTCCCTGCCCTCTTACCACCATCCCTGCCTTGTCCTGACTCTCCCTGCCCTCTTACCACCATCCCTGCCTTGTCCTCACTCTCCCTGCCCTCTAACCACCATCTCTGCCTTGTCCTCACTCTCCCTGCCCTCTTACCACCATCCCTGCCTTGTCCTCTCTCTCCCTGCCCTCTAACCACCAGCTCTGCCTTGTCCTCGCTGTCCCTGCCGTCTTACCACCATCCCTACCTGGCCCCTAACCATCCCCACGGCCACCAGCCTGGCTCTCCGTAGATGGCAGCAGCAGCCCGTGGTGTGCTCGGTGGCTCGGTGCTGCTCCATCCAGCTCCGTGCAAACGCTGCTGCTGCTTGCCCTGCGGATGCAAAACGTGGGCTGCAAAATGGCTCCTGGAACTGGGCAGGGTGAGCTGAGGGGGTCTCGGGGAGAAAGAAGGAAAGAAGAAAGCCAAATATTAGCTTTGTGTTCAAGTTCAATTGCCTTGATTTGCTTCTTTCAGTAAGGAGGGGCAGGCTCAGCAGTCCTTTGTTCTGCCCCGTGCTCACTCTGGGGCCAGCACTGCCTCCTTGAGCAGAAAATGATGATTTTTCTTGACCAATCCTCCTGCCGCTGCTTCTTCTATTAATCTCCCTCTGTCTCTCCGGAGAAAAGAGAATTACGGCGGCTGCTGGGAGGCCCCCTTGCTCATCTGTCCTTGAACCTGGCTGGCAACCCATTGTTAGCAGAGCTGAGCAAATAGCAGAGAGGGGAACTTCTACAAATATCCTCTCCGATTCGAAGGCAAACATTCACCTGGCAGCGCCTGCGGCTCCCGTGTGCCCCCGTCTCAGGGACGCTGCTGCGGCGTTTGCCCTGAGCAAGCAGGAACAGAAGCGAGCAGGAACAGAAGCAAGCAGGAACAGAAGCAAGCACAACTTCTGCTGCTGCTGCTGCTGCCTCGGGAAGAAGCATCGCTCGTGGCTAAAAATATGCAGCCCGAGCAACGATTAAGCGGTGATAAATTTCAGGGCTGGGGGAAGAAGGGTGGAAGGAGCTGCGCTTCGGCTGGCGCCCGATGCTTGAAGCTGCACCGAGTCCTCAGCACTGGGTTGATGCCCTGAGGATCAGGACATCCTTGGGCATCCTTGTCACCACCTCAACGGCTTCAGCACTCTGTGAGAGGCTCGAACATGGAGCTGTCTGGCAATTCAGACGAGACAGGCATCCAGAATTTGGGACAGGGCTTTAAAAGCCCTATTACTTTCTGCCAAACACTTAGGAGAGCCTAATCCAATTGGCCATATGGTCCTGGGCTGCCTCCAATCTAATTCCCCCCATCCCTTGGGCATACTGAAGGGGAAAAGGGGAGGGGGTGGGGGTGGGGGGGTTGGGGGGAAGGGAGGGGGTGGGAAATTGAAAAAATGTAAATCCCATTTTAATAGACTCATAAAAATACAGGGAGTGATGGCCGAGGAAGCTGATCAGGTTTTACGGGCACGTGTGCCGCTCGGCGGAGCGTGGAGATGCCGCTCGAAGGGCGGCGCTGCCCCCGCACAGCCCCTCCGACGTAATCCAATGTGTGCCGCCCGCCAGCCGCGGCCGCCGCAGCCGTCGGAGGTGTCTGAGCGCCGTCACCTCCGCTCCCCGCGCCTGCCGCTCGGTGCCTGCCGCGCCGTGGCACGGCACAGCCGTCCCCTGCGGCGGCCGAACGGCTTGGGTTGGAAGGGGCCGCGAAGTTCCGACCCCACTGCCTGGAGTCGCCGTTCGTGGGGGTGGTCATAAAATGCCTGTCTGGGGCACTTAGTGCCATGGTCTGGGTGATTGGACAGGGCTGGGCGATAGGTTGGGCTGGGTGAGCTTGGAGATCCCTTCCAACCTGCTTGATTCTGTGATTCTGTGAACCAGGGACACCTCCCACCAGCCCAGGCTGGTCTCATCCAGCCTGGCCTTGAACACCTCCAAGGAGAGGACATCCACAGCCTCCCCGGGCACCCTGTGCCAGTGTCTCACCATGCTCACTCTAAAGAATTTCTTCCTAGTCTCCAGTCTTAGTCTCCCCTCTTCCAGCTCAAAGCCATTGCTATCACTCCAAGCTCTTGTCAAAAGTCTCTCCTCAGCTCTCCTGTGGCCCACTTCAGGTGCTGGGAAGCTGCCCTAAGGTCTACCCAAAACCTTCTCTAGGCTGAAGAACCCCCAATTCTCCCAGCCTGTCCACACAGGGGATATTCTCCAGCCCTCTGATCATCTTCATGTCCTCCTCTGGACCCTCTCCAGCAGTTCCATGTCGTAGAATCATACAATCATAGAATCAACCAGAGACCTCCAGGATCATCCAGTCCAACCCAACCCCCAGCCCTATCCAGTCAACCAGACCATGGCACCAAGTGCCTCATCCAGGCTGTTCTTGAAGACCTCCAGGGACAGTGCCTCCACCACCTCCCTGGGCAGCCCATTCCAATGCCAATCACTCTCTCTGCCAACAACTTCCTCCTAACATCCAGCCTATACTTCCCCCAGCACAACTTGTCCTTCCTGTCTGGGGGCCCCAGGACTCATTTTAGTGCATTAGGTGAGGTCTGAGCAGAGCAGAGCAGAGCAGAGCAGAGCAGAGGGGCAGAATCACCTTTGTCTTGTTGCTCACACTGCTTTTGATGCAGCCCAGGGTAGCGTTGGCCTTCAGGGCTGCCTGCTGGTGATCGAACCCCAAGCTTAGGGTCTGGATGTGCCTCATCTTCCAGCACCCCTGGGAGGGTGCAAGGAGGAAAGGACACAGGATCCAGCCAGAAATGTGCAAGCAGGAGGCTTCCATGGGCAAAGCCTGTGGGACACCATTCCCCAGATCCCTGCTGGCTGCAGTGTTCTCACCACGGTAATTTATCCAGCTGCTTTTGTTGGAAACAAAGGGAATGTTTGAAGCTTTGATGGAGATGATGGCAGAGGAGAAAACAGGTGTTGTGCAGGTGAGTTGGTAAAGTTCACCCCTCTAATTGCTCTGTCATTGTTCTGCCTCACAGTGGAGCTCCCTCTCGAGCCCCTTTTTGCCTGAACAGGCTTCCAGAGGGCTGTTTTGTTGGAAGGATTTAATTTTTTGCCATTATGTTGTCCAGCACAGTCCAGCTCTGGGTACTTACCACCAATTATCCGTCTGCTATAAAGCTAATGTTGACACAGAGGTCCTCGATGCATCGACTCTGGGAATCTGCCAGCAAGGCTGGTTTCAAAGCAGAATAATTAGTGGCCATGGATATATGTGTAAGATGCCCTTGAACTGATGGACTGCTTTTATTCACTGGGATGTGATCAATTCTGAGGGTAGTTTTTTTTCCCTCTCTCTTCTAGACAAGCCCTTGAATTTAATTCCATTCTGTACAGTAAGGATTTCTTGTCTGAAATTCACTTTGCATCAAGAGATCCCTGCCTGAGCTCCCCATTAGCTATTCTCTCCCCTCAGCTGAGAGTCTTAAAGCACTTTACATGGATTAACTAATTAGCTCTCTTTATAACCCAGACTCTAAGTTAATTTCCCCTTGTGCATTGGAAGGACGGTGAGGAACAAATCTTGCTCCCTACCTGTTGCTGCTGCAGGTAACACTGAAGCCACAGAGATGAGAGAGAAAGAGGAGAAATGGGCTCAGAAATCTCCCAGGAAGATGATCACAGGATCACAGTGTTAGGGGTTGGAAGGGACCCAAGGAGCTCATCCAGTCCAACCCCCCTGCCAGAGCAGGACACTACTATCTAACACAGATCACACAGGAACACATCCAGACAGGCCTGCAAAGGCTCCACAGAAGGAGACTCCACAACCTCTCTGGGCAGCCTGTGCCAGTGCTCTGGGACCCTTCCAGGCAAGAAGTTCCCCCTTGTGTTGAGCTGCAACCTCCTGTGCTGCAGCTTCCATCCATTTCTCCTGGTCCTATCCCAGGCATCAGTGAGCAGAGCCTGTACCCCCACTCCTGACCCCCAGCCCTCAGATAGTTATAAACATTGATTAAATCCCCTCTGAGTCTTCTCTTCTCCAGACTAAGCAGCCCCAGGTCCCTCAGCCTCTCCTCATCAGGCAGTGCTCCAGTCCCCTCATCATCCTCATAGCCCTCTGCTGGACTCTCTCCAGCAGATCCCTGTCCCTCTTCAACTGGGGAGCCCAAAACTGAAGACAGTGCTCAAGATGAGGTCTCAGCAGGGCAGAGTAGAGAAGGAGGAGAATCTCCCTTGATCTGCTGGACACACTCTTCTTAATGCCCCCCAGGATCCCATTGGCTGTCTTGGCCACAAGGGCACGTTGCTGTGCCATGGACAATTTGGTACCCACAAGGCAGCATAAACCCCAGTGGTGTCCCCAGTCTCACTGTGGTGCCATCCCTACCCACTGCATTCCCTCTCCTCAAGGCTGGCAGCACTGCCCGCTTGCCAAAATGCTGGGATGGCTGTGCCCGGGGATGGGGAGCTCTGGGAAGGGAGGGAAGCTGCTGTAGCAATTCAGGGGCAAAACAGGTAGAAAAGAGCAGCAGGAAAACTCAGGAGCAGTGTGGGAATGGAGGGAGAGGAGGGCAGGGAGGAAGATGCAGTGAAGTGGCTGCCCTGCTGTGAAGGGATCGATTTGGAGATCAAGGGGATGCAGCCACCACGCTGGCATTAAGCTGCAGCCAGAACTGGGAAAGCTGCATCTGGAGCTCAGCCTGGGAAGGGCTTTAGAGGCTTTTAAATCCTGCCTGTGCCCCCAAGGTACTGCGGCAGCCTCAGGGCTTGCCCCAGGCATGGAGTAATAGAGAGTAAGAAGGATGCTCCTGCATCCCTGTGCTGCTCCATCAAGGATCCTCCCAGCACTCCCTGGGAACAGTGGGCAGAAGTTTCCATCTGGGCTGTAAATTCAGAGCTTACCTCAGAGGTGAGCCCTGGAGCTGGAGGCTGAGTGGGAACAAACCTCCCTTTCCCTCTGTCTGATGGAGCTGGGGAGAGAAAGGCAATGCTGAGGATTCAGCTGGGTGACAACTCCTCCTACCCCACAGAGGGAATCCTCTCCGGGATCTGGCAGTTCACAGAAGTCAGTGCAGGCTTTCATGTCCCTGCCCAGCCTCACTGATGTCATCACTGCCACTGTACCTGCAGGACCTTTCCAGAAGGATGTGAATGGAGTGACTCAGCCTGACTGGGCCTTTCTGCTGGGCAGGGACATTCAGGCAGCTCCACATTCAGGACCATTCACCTGCAACAAACCTCTTTGGTTCCAAGCAGAGGGAAAAAAAAACCCAACTTTGGTGGTTGTGCTTGCCTGGCCTCTCTCCTGCTGTTCCCAAGGGCTGTGATTTTCTGTTTGCTCAGAGATAATTTCCCTGGCCCCTGAGTTTACAAAGCACTCCAGCTCCCTTGGAGGGAAGGCTGGGAACAGGGTGTACGTGGAAGGGTTGTTTACTACTGCTTAGAGACTCTGGAGGCAGGAGGAATAACTGCTGCCATATATTCAATGCTGCAGTGTAAAATAGGAGGAGGAAATTCATCTTTTCTTTCTTTCCTTTTTATAAACTCCTACTCATGTTCAACTGCTGTTCCTGTGAGCTATGAAAAGGTTTCTTGGGTGTTTTTTTTTCCCCTCAGTAAGCATGTTCTGCTTTGGCACCCAAGAAAAGAGCAGCGTGTAGAGGGAGGACACAAAGCCTCCTGGCAGAGCCTGGAAAGGAGTGGGCAAGAAGGAGGGGAAGAGATTTGTCTGAAGGAGGAAGGGAGAGAAGCGAGGAGCTGGGGTTTGCACTGAAGAGCAGGGAGATGTGCTAACAGGGGGAGCCATCAGGGACAGGACTCTTCCTGCAGACAAGGGCTGTTCTGCCGTGGGATTAGAGGAAAAGGGATGAATTGTAGCCCGTGGGAAACTGGCAGTGGCTCTGGACCTTGAGTCACAGGAGGGTTTGTTTTGCCACAAACCACCCCCCCCCCAACCCAAGACAGGCTGGGGACACGCAGAGGTCACCAGCCCTGCTGCCGTGCTCCTGGGTGTTCTGTGATGCCAGGGTGGCTGCGTGCAGGAGAGTTGAGACACCCTGCTCTGGTGACAACAGGCAGCCCCACAGGAGAGGAAGTATCCATCAGAGGGGACCTTTGTGTCACCAGCAGTAGCACATGGGCTGGTTCCTCCCTGGGAGGTGAGCCTTAAATCTGCTGCATCTCTTAGCTGCAAACCTCTGTGGTGTGAGAGAGCCCCTGGAAGATGTGAGCAGTGACCTGAGGAGCTTCTGAGGGTCTCTTCCAGGCTGCAGGGAAATCAGCTCTCCCTCTGATGAAGCCTTTGGTGATGGCTGCTCCTGTGGGGACAGAGACCAAATGCAGGACTGATGGCCAAGAGCTTGGCAGGGATATGAACAGGTGGTTTGGTCACAGACTTATTATTTATGGCCCTAAACTGTGACCTTTTCCCACTTGGTCATAAGGGGCTGAATGACAGCATGAGCCTGATGGCAGCTGTAAATCTTGGTCCAAGAACGAGTTAGGGATGGAAATTTGTTGCTGCACCTCCAGCAGGTGGTAAAACCCATTGTAAATCTCCAAAAAGCTTGTCAGGATGCTAATGGATTGAGCCCCTGATGCTTCCATTTCACAGCTTCCAGCTCTCCTGAATGTCACCTCGAGGCCTTTGTGCAAAGGGACACGGGGATAGAAATGAGCCCCCACAGCCTCTGCTGAGCTCTGACAGCAGGGATGGTCCTGAGCTCTAGCACTAGAGGGGATAAATGTGGTCTTGGAGCCAAAGCTCAGCATGGGGCTCACACAAGGTGCTCAGCTCTGTTCTATCACCAGCCAGCCCATGGTCCCAGCAACATCACCAAGCCTCAGGGCACAGCTCTCCCTCTTTGTGGCCTGGGAGATGTTCCTGCCTGGGTGGACACTTCCTCTGCGTTCCTGCTACCCTCATTTCTGTGCTGCCTTTGGACATCTGCTGCCAAGGCTTTCCTCCAGCTCCAGCCGCACATCTTGGGATGCTCAGCCCTTGCTGCAGCTCTCCCAGCGTCCCCCCTGTCAGGTTCAGCAGCACGGACTGAGGAGTGAAGAACAAAATTTCCCCTGGTGAGGCTGCCTGAGGCTCAGGAAAGGTGTCAGGGCTTAGCCTGGAACCTGGGCAGCAGGAGACAAATGGGACAGGGAATGAATGACATTAATGTGCCCACAACCAGCATTAATTTTACCTCTGCTTTCATCAGGTGAGCAGCACTGCAGCAGCACCCTCCCTCAGAGGAGAAATGATGATCCCTATTTATCTTGTCTGGAATCTCAGCTCTGGAAGCAGTTTTAGCTCAGTTTCTCCATTCCCCCCCCCCTCTTTTTGTCTCCTTAGCTGTAAGCCCCACCAAAATCTGTCTTGTTGGCTCCTTTGGAAGAGGCAGGGATGGCAGGCAGGGGAGAGGCATTTCAGGTGTTTCTCTTTGGAAGGTCTGGCCTGAGTCAGAGCAGGTTAACTCCTTGTTACTCCTAGGCTACGTCCTTTGTATTTTCTTTCAAGCAAAGGAGAAGGAAGATTCCTGTCCTCAGCACTGCTTTGAGGTAAGAGAGGTTTGCAGACTTCAGAGGCTGTCACTTTAGTCTTCATGCCCCATGAGATATGAATTTGCAGGAAGAAGTCAAAAGGAGTGCTGGGAATGCAGGTGTGATGTTGGATCCATCTTCCTCCTACCATGCTGTGCCCAGATTCCCCTGCCAGTCCTCCCTGAAGCTGCTGGGAGGAGTGATGCTCCCCATGACCCCAGGACTGAAGGACAGACACAGGGACAGAGGCAGGTCTCCTGTGCTTGCTCCTCACATGAATGCACAGGGAGGTTCACCCTGAGCTCAGCCAGCCTCATTTGACACAACCATTCCCAACTCACCTGTCACAAACAATCACTCATTACATGCATTAACATCCCCAAACTGTGTGTGTGTTCTGAAATCCAGGCAGAGCACAGCCCAGGAATAGAAAGGACTCAGGTAAAGGGTTCAGGGCCTGTCACAGCTGCCCCAGCCCCTGCTCAGAGGACTACAAACCCAAACTGGGAGTCTCCTGGGTTTTATCTTTGTAGGAGCCAAGAACTGTCCAAAAGGAAATAGCAGAAGTTGCTCTTTCAGGGGAGACAAAAACCAGAACAAATGAACAACCCTCCCCCCACCAAAAACACCCCCACCAAAACCCAACACCAAACCCCAAAAATAACCTCCCACAAACCCCCAACCAACCAAAAAATCCCCAAACCAAAATCACTTTTGCAGCAAAGAAGCTGAAGGGTATCTACCTATTGACAGCTGAAGTAGTTGAGACTACCAGAAATAAGACTCTGGGCATTGCAGAGAGATCAACCAGCTCTGAGCAGGCTTGGTACAGCCTTGAGGACATCTCAAAGCTCTGCTGAGTGCACCTTGCAGAGTGGCCAACCAGCTCTGAGCAGGCTTGATACAGCCTTGAGGACATCTCAAAGCTCTGCTGAGTGCACCTTGCAGAGTGACCAACCAGCTCTGAGCAGGCTTGATACAGCCTTGAGGACATCTCAAAGCTCTGCTGAGTGCACCTTGCAGAGTGACCAACCAGCTCTGAGCAGGCTTGGTACAGCCTTGAGGACATCTCAAAGCTCTGCTGAGTGCACCTTGCAGAGAAACCAACCAGCTCTGAGCAGGCTTGGTACAGCCTTGAGGACATCTCAAAGCTCTGCTGAGTGCACCTTGCAGAGTGACCAACCAGCTCTGAGCAGGCTTTATACAGCTTTGAGGACAGCTCAAAGCTCTGCTGAGTGCACCCAGCAGCCATCCCCACCCTCAGTCAGAGCCTGCAGAACCCCTGGGCTGGCACTGCCCTGTGTTTATGCCCACCAAATGCAAAACCCACTGGAAATGCAGCTCCTCTCCCCCTCCACACAGCAGCTGTCTCTAGAGCTTTGCCCTGCTGGGACTGTTTGGCTTTGCAGTGAGCAAACAGTAAGAAACAAAATAGTTAACAAAGTCTTCTGGAATCCCAATCGATTGTGAGTCCCTCGGACTTCAACAGCTTAAACATTGCCGGTTTGTGTCATTATGGGCTGGGGCAGGGGAGCTGTGAAAATCTGCAAGGCAAATGAATGAATTTGCTGGGTTTGTTTTTTTTGTCTGCACTGTTTTCCTTCCCAATAGCCTCCTACACCACAGGAGAGTCCAATCAATTAAATTCGAAGTGGAAAAAAGATCAGAACGACACAAACCAAAGGCATTTGCTAGTGGCACCGAGGAGCACAGCAGGGAATTCCAGAGTAGGGCTGGGGCTTCTGTTTCCCTTGATTTCGATGCTGATGACTCACCCCCAGCGGTTTGGGTCAGGATGGTTCCGGTCTCTGTGCTGGGCATCACCGCAGGGGATGCAGCCAGCTGCTGCTGCTGCCGTACCGAAGTGCGAGCCCTGGCACAGAACACCTGCTCCCTGCCTCGGCTGCTGTAGCATGGAGCCATTCTGCAGAGTTCCCCTTTAAAGTGTCCCCAGACTCCCGTGGTCTCCCTCAGGCACAGGAAGGGCTGCAGTTCTCATGCCCTTCACCAGAGGAAGGGGCTGAGGGGGAGCAGGGGGTCAGGGACCCGCTGGGTTCGCCAGGGGCCATCTGCACAGCGGCTGGAGGTCACCCGGGCTGGGCAATCGTTTTCAGAGAGAGGGCAAACGACCCCGTCAGGGATGAATGGATGTTGGTGTGCTGGAGCCTTCTGCACAAAAGGAATATCATAGCATGCAGATGTCATTTGTATTGTGATCATTAGCTGGAGCTGTGGGAGGTGCCTTCTATCAGCTCAGTTCTTCCAGAGGCTCCCACGGAGAAGAGGCGAACTTCTTAAGTGCACAGTGGCATTTAAGAGATTGCTGCCTGCTCGGAGCAGATGTTGCAAGGATTAGATAGCTCACTTTGCAAGGCAGCTTCAAATTGCAATGAAGTAAAACAACAAAACCAACCCTCCCCCCCCCCCCCCCCCCCCCCCCCGCACACACACAAATAAAGCTACAATATTTATGGGCTGCTCTGCGTGTGCTGGAAGTCTGAGAGGGACATGTGATGTCTGGTAGCCAAAGTGACAGCCAGAAACGTACCTGCAAACGTGGGGTTGGACTTCAAAGGGTGCAAGGAGAGCTGCGTTGGCACATCTCAGCTATTCACAATCATTTCAGCGAGGTTGGGATGCTGACAAGCAGCCCTCAGTGTACACGCAGGGCTGGGAGGCAGAGTGTGGGGGCTTCTCAGGCAGCTTTGATCAGCACGAAGAGGTTTGTGGGGTCTCTGCCTGCTCTTCTGTTTTCAGATGCTGGTCCTTGGCTGCCTCACTGGCAGGGCAGGTCATAGAGAGGGCTGACTGTGCCCCTGACTGCACCCCTACAGCCAGCCAGCCCCCAGCATGCTGCCAGCACGACTGTTTTCCCAGCCCTGGTCCTGCAAAGCTCTGCCCAACCCTGGCTCCTGGCGTCTTGTGCCTGGTACCACACCCCAACTCCAGGCTGGTGTCAGCTCATCTGAGGCTTAGTCCTCAAGCCCAGCAGAAAAAGGCCAGCTCATGGGTGCCCTCACTTCCTGGAGACTGGGGCAGGTGCTGATCCCTGCCTTGGCCCACCCAGCATGTTGTGCAGCGAGGGAGCAGCAGCACCAGTCCTCACCAGCCTTCCCCCAGCACTGAGCTAACCTGAAGCTCAGGGGAAGCAGCTGGTGCTGGCCTTTTTCTGCCCCAGCAGTCACCCTTCTCACCCTCAACTGCTCCTGCTCCTCCTCTTGCTCTCATTTAAATCTGCTGACCTCAGAGCTGTCCCCTCCCTCCTCAGGATGAGTTTTCCTGCTGTGTCCTTTAGGGGATTCAGCTGTTACTGCTAAGGCTTCTTACAGGGGCTCTTATCTGTATCCCAGTGCCCATGGGAGGTGAGGAAGGGTGAGCTTGGCATTGAATGCTAGAAGAAAGGCTAGGGAGAAGAAGGAGCAGAGCATCAGGGTCCTTCCTTTGTGCTCTCTGGGAGATGCTCTCCAGAGGCTCTTCTTCTGCCTCTGCTCCTGGATGCTCTTGGCTCTACCTTCCCCGTGTGTGTGGGCACCCCTGAGCGCTTTGCATTGTGGCAGAGCCTGCTATAGATGGCAGCATTGACGAGCCAGAGGCTCCAGCTCCTCACCTGGGCTCGTTGACATGATTAATACACAAAATACAGTAACAAACATTGCCCAGGTCACCTCTGGCACAACCTCCTCCCTCGCTGTAGCTTTGTCTGGGAGCTCCAGCGGCAGAGCTGCCCTCCAAGGCTGAGCTTTCCAACAGTGAGGGCAGCTAAGGGCCATTGCACCAGGCCAGGCTCCTGGGATGGTCCATCTCCTCCACCCTGAGCACTGGGTCACTGCCAGCTTCCCGTGTGGGCTCTGCTCCTCAGAGAGGTTTCCTTGAGCAAGCTCCTGCCGGGAGGCAGCACTGGATGAGGTAGTTTGGGGATGCTGCGTGGAGGCCAGGTTGAGCCACTGGTGGAGAGCTCTCATGGATGGGTTTTTCCAAGCCCTCCCATCTCCAGTGCATGTGATGACTGATGGTAACTCAAGCACACTTTGTGATTCCACCTGATGAACCTGAAGCCCTAAATCACACAAGGCTGCCAAGTGAAGTGCTTTAGCCTCTGCCCTCGCTGCCGTAAGCAGAGGACGTCTCCAGGCTCCCGGGAGCAGTTTAATGAACTGCCTGCTGCTGCCAGCAGACTTTCTAATGTTTTGTGTCCCTCCTTGCCCCTTTCCCGTGCTTTCTGCAATGTTTTCTTGTAATTGCTGCCCTTCTGCTGAGGAGAACTACAGAGAGGAGCAGCTGGGCAGGCAATGGACTTGTTAAGTGCTACTTTTCTGCGGTTATGGCAGCCTGATGTGGAGCAAGGACATGCCCCAGGCAGGGGAGGAGAGACTTTGCAGCTCCCTGTGCTTCTAGGGCAGGAAAAGAGGGCAGAGAGGATGGCATCTGGGGGCCAAGGTCTCTAATGCCTGTCCCACGGGGGAGGACTGTGGAACAACAACAGCTTCCCTCAAGGGTAAGGGAAGAGAGTTGCCTGCTTAGGACGCTGATGGGGGAGAATAAAGGTTTGTAAGGTCCCTCCGGAGGCTCTGCTATCTCCACAAATTTCCTGTTTGTTTTCCAGACACAATAAAGTTCAGAGCTTCCTGGTTTACTCCAGAGGGAGAAGAGAAAAAAACAAAACCCAACCCAACCCTTCGTTTATTTAGTTAGTTAGTTTGTTTTAATCAAGAACCCTGGTGGGAAACAAGCTTTGCTTCCAGAAGCAATTCCATTCCCTCTCTTTAAACGGGATTAGGTAACTCGATAAAACTCCAGTGGAGAAAATGTTTGCTCCTATTTAATCATTTGTTGATTTGGCACCTCACGAAATAAAGCAAAATTAAACAGAAACGTGCAAAGGGCAACCTGCTTGCTGATAAATCCTGCCCACTCCGAGCAGTTTATTACAGGAGCAATGATCCATTAGCTCCGCACATAAATTAGAGCCCTGCTTTCA
Source organism: Pogoniulus pusillus (assembly GCF_015220805.1). NCBI lineage: Eukaryota > Metazoa > Chordata > Aves > Piciformes > Lybiidae > Pogoniulus > Pogoniulus pusillus. Next base: position 4,452,884 of record NC_087300.1, read on the forward strand.
GTTTATGGAGTCGCAAATCGGCGGCTGCTGCCGTTCTGTCAAAACCCAGCCGGTGCCAAGAGTGAAACACCATTAGTGTGGGCATTGTCTGCCCTCCCCCTACCCCAGCAGATCAAATCCAGACAGTTTAAGGATAGGCAGCGTGAAAAGCCGAAAGGAATTCGAGCTCTTTCTCTCTCTCCTCGTGCAAACAAAGCAATCTGCGTCCTTGCATGTTAACGCCGGCTGAAGGCATGCGGGGAATGCTCCATCGGTGCCCTCAACGCCGACCCCTGGAGCATCTCTCGGTTAGAGGCTTTTAGTTGTCTGTGCCCCGGGTGCAAGAATACAGCCCCTGAGATGAGATCAAGCCATCAATATTCTCCCTGGGTCTACCTGGCTGCCGGAGAGGCTTTATTGCAGGTTGGATCACCACCCGAGGAGCTTTCTATTATTTCCCAGCCAGAGAAGAGCGAGTGCTGCCGCGGCGGCTTGCCGCTGCCACTGCTGCCTGTCTGCTATTAACGGGGAAATAAAAGGCTGTGGTGGTACTTGTGGTTCATAGGTAATCATTATCCAGCTCTAATGATAGAAAAACAATAGGGCTTGGGGGAGTTGCAGCAGGAATCAGCCCAGCTGAGTACTGACATCATTAGCCCCGAATTCGACTTTGCCTCCCTCCAGCCTAAGCCGAGCCTTTAGCCTGGGTGGGATTCCCGAGCTCACCAAGATCAGCAGCAGATCCCAGGCAAAGCCCAGCCTCTGTGCCTGCAGCAAGACCTTCGCCAGGAATCCGCAGTCCTCTCCTTTGATGCACAAAGCCGAGCAGAAATTGGGGACCTCCTCTGGGATGGTGATGCTGGGGGTGATCCCCAAAGCCGTCGATGTCAGCAGAGTAAGGTCTCATTGTGGTGTCAAGGAAAAGGGGGAGGCTGTCATAGCTTGGGGGCTGTGACAGGCAGCTGCAGGGTGTTACTGTGCTTCCATTTAGTAGTTAATAAAGCCCAGGGACTGACTCTGATTTCTGCTGGCTGGGAGGAAGACAGCATCTAGAGGCATCCCAGGCTGGAGCTGGGTTTCCCCTAATAAAATGATTAAGATGCCCTGATAAAACAACCTCAACTTTTAGCACCTGTTATGAAGCTGCATGCTGCAGCTGGGCTAAATCTGCACAGAAAAAGTCTCAGTCACAACCAGTGCAGAGTTCTGCTTGTTAAAGCCTTCAACTCTTGTTTAGTTCAGCCCATAGTGAACATGCCTGCTCCTGAGGGGCTGAGTGAAAACCAGGGCTGGGTTTGGCATTAAAACATGCAGTGAGAGGCAACCTCCATCAATTCACTTAGCACAAGGAGGTTTATTTTCTCTTTTATCAGACGTTTCACACACTTCAGTTGGACCACAGGACACGTGTGCCCAGCTCCCATGTGCACACACACCCACACCCACCCCTCCATGTGCTCTTTGGCTACAGCCTTTCAGCTGCAGCTTCAGCACAAGAGCATTTGCAGGGGGTGGGTTGTGTGTGGTACTCAGCCTGAGCAATATCACAGTGTCTCAGAAAAAGTCTGGAGTGGGGTTTTGGGCAGCATTTGTGCCATTTCCAAGGTGACCCAAAGGACCATTTCACTCCTGCCTTGCTGAGATCTCAGCTCAGCTCATGCCCATGGGATCATTGCCTGGGATTCCCCTAAAAAGCCTCCAATCACTTCTCTGGAGCGATGAGTGTGAAGAGCAGCTTTTGGAAACCTTCTACAGGGTTTTGTAGTTCCTGAAGATCTGTCTTGGGTTTGTGCTCAGGCTCTGTTTGATGCTGTGTTGGGTGCCCTTGGTGGCGGTGCCACAGGCAGTGGCTGCGAGGGAGACGCCTGGCTCCGAAGCCTTGGCACAGGCTGGGCTCACACCAGTGCTCTTCAAAGATGTAAAGATCTGGAGAGGGCACTGCCAAAGGGAAGGATTATACAAATGATTTGCTCTTCTCTGCACCCACAATGCAATGCCCTATTTTAAGCTCCCCTCCAAGGCCAAACACGCTCGATTCAGGGGGCTCAGCTTTCCTCTGTGCTGGAGGCTGCAGCAGCTCAGGGTGTCTGATGAGGCAGGGTTGGGTCACCCTCTCCTTCCAGATGTGCTAATTTAAAATGATGCTTAATAACCCCATCTCACCTGCATGGGCAGAAGGAATAAAATAAAAGAGGTTCTGCTTTATTTATTCTTCTTAATATGAAATTCATGCCCTGATTGCCTTTGCTCTCTCCAGCCAGGCTTCTGGGAGGTAAGAGATTCAGTTCATGAATCTGAATTTGGGGAAGCTTCATCTTTTGAGCTTTCTGTTCAGGGAAAGTTACTTGATAGCCAGGGAGCCAAGGGGGAAATACATTATTGAAAGAAAAGCTTCCTTTTTAATCTAAAATTCAGCAGGATCTTTGAGATGAAAAAGGTTATTTCCAAGAGTCAGTCCAGCATATCTTGAGGGCTTCTGCTTCCATACAATAGCGAGTGGGAGGGAGGGAGGCAAGGAGGAAAGAGCCTGGGTCAGGAGCTGGGTTACTGCTTCCCTCTCAATTACAGCAGCATCCCAGATCCTGACAAGGGAACAGCAATTCCCCCTGCAAAGAAAAGCTTGGAGGCTGAGGGCAGGAAGAGGAGAAAGTAATGATGGCTAAATTGTGTAAAGTGAGAGCAGCCTGGCAGAGAACAGGGGGTACTTGCCTGAGTAAAGTGTGAGTTAGCACATTTCCACCCAGGAAAGCACTTCAGCAGCAGCCTCTGTCCCTTTGAACTTGATTTGTTGGATGCTGTTGAAGAACATTTGGACATGAGGAAGGAATTCTTTGTAAAGAGGGTGGTGAAATACTGGAACAGGCTGTTCAAAACCGGCCTCTGCTTCCCAGGGGGCACTCTCACGGGCAGGAAGGAGATGCAAGCCCTGTTCCAATCACCCCATGTGGGCAAGGGTGGGGTTGGTGGAGCTGGTCCCTTCAAGAGGCAGTGGGAGAAAATCTTGCAGGGAAGTCAGATCCATGCTTGGGAGAAAGTTGTTTTTCTCTCTGACCTGGAAACAATCCAGATTTGCTGCTGCTCCCAATTTAAAAGCATTCTCTTGCCACGGTCAATTATTTTCAAGCCTCTCCGCGGGCGGTGCTGTGCTGAAGGAGCTGGCAGGAGCAGAGCCGTGGCGGTGCCTGCGCAGGGGACCCGGGAGCGCCAGGCTGCTGCTGCTGCTGCTGCTCCTCTCTGGGGATGCCATTAGGTGGGATCTCCGTGCAGGGCTGCAAATGCACTAAACCTGCTGTCAGCAGCTTTTCCCGCGGACTCTCACACTGTGACACTCCTCTTCACCCTTGTAGATAGATTTTGGGGCTGGCTGGATTGAAGGCAGGCTTGTGTTCCTGCCAGGTAGGTGACAAATACTAAATGAGACATTCTTGTTCCAAAAGATGCTTTTTTCCCCCCTTCTTCCCCTCCTCTTTGTGCTCAGTGGTGGCTTTAGGCTGGCAGCTGCAGGGCAGCCTCCTGTGTCCTGGTTGGGTCACTCTGTGCCCCGTGAATCACAGCTAGGTTTTGATGTGCCTGTGCCCAGTGACACCCTCACTTTGGGGAGTTCTGCTCATTGCAATGCAGGCTCTGTGCCTCCCAGTGGTTTTTTTTTTGAATCCACTGAAATGCCATTAAGCTGGGAGGAAATGTAGAACCCTCTGCTGACATTCAAGGAAACAGAATTACACTAATAGGGTATTGAGAACAAATTATCTCCTCTACCTGCCTTCACCAGGAACAAAACCTCCAGCCCTGGGATTCGTCTTCCCTGGCAAAACTAATTACAAGATATTCATAAATTTAAACTATTCCTTCTGCAAGGAATTCTTCTCAACAATTAGAGTTGTTCCCTCCTGGCTGAACACAAAGTATTTAAATGAGTTAATTTTTAACTCTTTGGGTATCTCAGCAGTTGTCCTGATAGAAAGCAGCAGGCTGGGAGGATTCGGGGATGAGGAAACTGGAGGGAGATGAGGTTTGTAACGGGAGCAGAAGTGGTGAAACTCCCAACTGTGACCAGTCAGGCACTGGTGGTGTGCCCCAAGGACCAGTGCTGGGCACAGGCCTGTTCAATATCTTTCTTGATGATCTGGGCCAGGGGATTGAGTCCAGCAGCAGTAAGTTTGCAGGTGACACCAAGCTAGGAGCAGCTGTGGAGCTGTTGGAGGGTAGCAGAGCCCTGCAGAGGGACCTGGCCAGGCTGGATGGGTGAGCAGAGGCCAATGGGATGAGACTGAATAAGGCCAAGTGCAGGGTTCTGCACTTTGGCAACAACAACCCCAAGCATCACTAGAGGCTGGGGCCAGAGTGGCTGAGAGCAGCCAGGCAGAGAGGGAGCTGGGGGTGCTGGCAGAGAGGAGCTGCAGAGGAGGCAGCAGTGCCCAGGTGGGCAGGAGAGCCAATGGCATCCTGGGCTGGCTCAGGAGCAGTGTGGGCATCAGGACAAGGGAGGTTCTTCTGCCTCTGTGCTCTGCACTGCTGAGGCCACCCCTGCAGTGCTGTGTCCAGTTCACAGGATCACAGGAAGTTAGGGGTTGGAAGGGACCCATCGAGTCCAACCCCCTGCCCCAGCAGGACAATGCTATCTAACACAGATCACACAGGAACACATCCAGACAGGCCTGGAAAGGCTCCACAGAAGGAGACTCCACAACCTCCCTGGGCAGCCTGTGCCAGTGCTCTGGGACCCTTGCAGGAAAGAAGTTCCCTCTTGTGTTGAGCTGCAACCTCCTGTGCTGCAGCTTCCATCCATTGCTCCTTGTCCTATCCCAGGCAGCAGTGAGCAGAGCCTGTCCCCCCACTCCTGACCCCCAGCCCTCAGATAGTTCTAAACATTGATTAAATCCCCTCTGAGTCTTCTCTTCTGCAGACTAAGCAGCCCCAGGTGCCTCAGCCTCTCCTCATCAGGCAGTGCTCCAGTCCCCTCATCATCCTCATAGCCCTCTGCTGGACTCTCTCCATCAGATCCCTGTTCCTCTTCAAGTGGGGATCCCAAAACTGAAGACAGTGCTCAAGATGAGGTCTCAGCAGGGCAGAGTAGAGGAGGAGGAGAATCTCCCTTGATCTGCTGGACACACTCTTCTTAATGCCCCCCAGGATCCCATTGGCCTTCTTGGCCACAAGGACACATTGCTGTGCCATGGGGAACTTTTTAGCCACCAGGAACCCCAGATCCCTCTCCAGCAGTCACCTCCCAGCCTGTACTGGTGCAGTTTATTATGCCTCCTCAGGTGCAGGGGAGGAATGTTCACTTTAATGAAGACTCTAATCCTGTCTGGGCACTCAGTGCCTTGGACAAATAACCAAGTCACAGCTCCTGCCTACCTGGGGTCACAGATTCACAGGTTGCATCAGGCTGGAAAGGACCCTCAAAGGCAATCTTGTCAAAGCCTCTTGCAGTGAGAAGGGACATCTCCAGCCAAATCAGGCTGTCCAGGATCCCATCAAGTTTAACCTTCAGTGTTTCCAGGGATGAGTCCTCCACCACCTCTCTGAGTAACCTGCTGCAGTATTTCAGCACCCTCAGTGGGTGGTGAACAAGGGTTCCCAGTTCCTTGTTCCTTGCCTTCAGACCAGTTTGCTGATCCTGGGGCTGCCTGTGCAGGAAGGGCAGAGCAGAAGACCCTCAGCCACAGGATTTGCCCCAAGTCCAGGGCTGAAAGCTCTGATCTCTCTCTGCAGAGATCACATATTCCCCTCTTGCTCAGTGTCTCCTTATCCCAGTCCTTCCCCTGAACTCTGCACTGTAATTTCCCAGGACATTTTCACTCCAAAAGCAGTCACCTGCTAAACATGCAGGAACCTTTATCTGAGGGGAGGCATCAGTTAATATTGGTTAAGAGAGGGAGTTGGTGTTTGAGCACAGAGCATTGCCTTTTTTCCCACCTAAACTGCCAAGTGATGCCTCGAAGATGTGATCAGTTCATTATTTAGAACAGCAAAATCCCTTGGAATGTATTAAACACAAAAACATTGTATGGGGGGGGGGGGGTGGTGGTGGTGCAAGATTTGCCAGGATTAGGCTCTGAAGTCGAGACATTTATCTCTGAACACACTGCATTTGCATTCATTACATCTCCTGCTGCACCTCTAAACATGAAAACTGATCTGCAGAAGAGATGATCAAAGCAGGGAAATGCAGATCAGAAAACATGCTGTGTTCACTTAGGAAGGGGGAAAAAAACCCTTGTAAAGAAAGCAAGCTGTAATTGTCTGATGTTCCCTGACATGAAACCTGAATGGAAACCCTGCTGCAGCACCAGGGAGCCCCAGAGGCAGTGACACTTGGTTTGGAGGCACTGCCAAAGGTTCTCATGGTCCTTGCTCAGCTTCTCTGGGCACAGGGAAGGTGTGGGGACAGCTGAAACACTTTGCTCTTCATGGACACCTAGAAGAGGAGGCTCAGGGGTGATGTTATTACTGTCTACAACTACCTGAAGGGGCATTGTAGCCAGGTGGGGGGTGGCCTCTTCTCCCAGGCAAGCAGCAACAGAACAAGGGGACACAGTCTCAAGTTGTGCCAGGGTAGGTCTAGGCTGGATATTAGGAAGAAGTTCTTCCCAGAGAGAGTGATTGGCATTGGAATGGGCTGCCCAGGGAGGTGGTGGAGGCACTGTCCCTGGGGGTCTTCAAGCAAAGCCTGGATGAGGCACTTAGTGCCATGGTCTGGTTGATTGGTTAGGGCTGGGTGCTAGGTTGGACTGGATGATCTTGGAGGTCTCTTCCAACCTGGTTGATTCTATGACTCTATGATTCTATGATTCTATAATGGTAGGGCTTGAAAGAGGCTTCCTGAGATCCTCCAGTCCAAGCCTCTCCCTTGCCAGAGCAGGGTCACCTAGGGCAGGTCACAAAGGAATGCATCCAGATGGGTTTTGGAGGTCTCCAGAGAAGGAGACTGCACAACCTCTCTGGGCAGCCTGCTCCAGGGCTCCAGCACCCTCACAGTAAAATGTTTTTCCTCATGTTGAGGTGGAATTTCCTGTGGTTGAGTTTGTGTCTGCTGCCCCTTGTCCTGTCGCTGGGTATCACTGATCAGAGCCTGGCTCCATCCTCCTGACAGCCTTCAGACATTTGTAGGCATTGCTAAGGTCCTCTCTCAGCCTGCTCCAGACCAAACAGCCCCAGGTCTCTCAGCCTGTCCTCATCAGATGCTCCAGTCCCTTGACCATCCTCATGGCTTCTGTTGGACTCCTTCCAGTAGTTCTCTGTCCCTCGTGAACTGGGGAGCCCAGAACTGTGCATCATATTCCAGGTGTGGTCTAAGTAGGCCTGAGTAGAGAGGGAAAAGAACCTCTCTTGACCTGCTGGGGACACTCTTCCCTGGCCAGCAGCAGCTCAGCATCCTGTGTGCAACTCTGCCTCCAGAATGGGTGACCTCAGGCACCTCTCCCTGTGGGACCCATCCCCAAAGTCACCACCTACCCCATGAGGCTGCTGCCATGCTCAGTGCAGGAGATGATAGCTTCAGCCACCCCTAGGGTCCACAAAACCATCTCAGCTTGTCACTCACCAAACCCTCTCCATCCTCTGTGTGGGTTGAATGCTGCCTTAGATGCACCTTGACTGCCCCTCTCCAGCACAAGCCCAGCACTCACCACATCCCCAGCCTCTGAACTTCAGTCAGCACTTTAACCTTCATGAAAAGAAATATCAACATCAAGGATCTAGGGACCACTTTGGCCAAATCTGGAGGATTTAACATATTTTTTAGGTTCAATAATTGCTGTTTAGCATTCCCCTGAGGTCCTTCTGGAACGAAGGTCTATCAGCATCCTGAGCTGAATTCCAGCTCTGCTGCCTCTCATTCTGAACAAAAACCTGTGAACCCTACAGAGGTTTCTACCTTTCCCACCCTGAATTCATAGGATCATAGAATCAGGCAGGGTTGGAAGGGACCACAAGGAGCAGCCAGTTCCAACCCCCCTGCCATGCCCAGGGACACCCTACCCTAGAGCAGGCTGCACACAGCCTCATCCAGCCTGGCCTCAACCACCTCCCTGGGCAACCCATTCCAGCCTCTCACCACTCTCCTGCTCAACAACTTCCTCCTCACCTCCAACCTGACTCTCCCCACCTCCAGCTTTGCTCCATTCCCCCCTGTCCTGTCACTCCCTGAGAGACTCAAAAGTCCCTCCCCAGCTTTTTTGTAGCCCACTCCAGATGCTGGAAGGCCACAAGAAGGTCCCCTGGGAGCCTCCTCTGCTCCAGCCTGCACAGCCTCAACTCTTTCAGTCTGTGCTCACAGCAGAGCTGCTGCAGCCCTCTGAGCAACCTCCTGGCCCTGCTCTGGACACTCTCCAGCATCTCCACAGCCCTCTTGTCCCAGGGACTCCAGAACTGGATACAGTACTCCAGGTGGGGTCTCAGCAGAGCACAGCAGAGGGGGAGAATCCCCTCCCTGGCCTTGCTGGCCACACTTCTGCTGCTGCAGCCCAGGCTCTGCTTGGCTTTCTGGGCTGCAAGTGCACACTGCTGGCTCCTGCTGAGCTTCTGGTGCAGCAGCACCCCCAAGTCCCTCTCCTCAGGGTTGCTCTCCAGCCACTCACTGCCCAGCCCTGGATTTGTGCTTGGCATTGCCTCACTCCAGTTGCAGGACCTTGCCCTTGGTCTTGTTGAACCTCCTGAGGTTGGCTTGTGCCCACCTCTGCAGCCTGTCCAGTTGCCTCTGGATGGATCCCTGCCCTCCAGCCTGTGTGCTGCACCACACAGCTTGGTGTGCTCAGCAAACTTGCTGTCTGCCAGCCCCAAGTGGCCAACGACTTTGCAGCAAAAACCTTGAAACCAGGTAAAACTTCAGGTGAAATTTATGGAATTTTAGGAGCCTTTGTATTCTACACCAGGAGCAGGTCCAAGGCTGCTGGAAAGATTCCCAAGTTTCATGAAGCATTCCAGTGAGTTTGGAATCACTTTAGGATGATTTATATGTTTGGAAAGAAACCAGGCTCCCAGGCTCCCTCTGGTTTTGACCTAGAGACAGAGCTCTGTTGCTTGATTTGTGCTTGATTTATACCTTGCAAGTTTTGCATAACCTCAAATCTGAGTCGAATTTCAGCCCACAAAGAGCAGGCAGAGTGAGACTGGCAGAGTGGGCTGAAGAAATCCCTCCTGCATTATTAATCTGCTTTATCTCTTCTGTGCCTTTGTTCTCCAGCCCAGATGCATCCAAACTCAACACTGCCACACCCTGAGTGCTGTGTCCAGTTCTGGGCACCTCAATTCAAGAGAGATGTTGAGGTGCTGGAAGGTGCCCAGAGAAGGGCAGCAAGGCTGGGGAGGAGCCTGGAGCACAGCCCTGTGAGGAGAGGCTGAGGGAGCTGGGGGTGTGCAGCCTGCAGAAGAGGAGGCTGAGGGCAGAGCTCATTGCTGCCTGCAGCTGCCTGCAGGGAGGCTGTAGCCAGGTGGGGTTGGGCTCTGCTCCCAGGCAGCCAGGGAGAGAAGAAGGGGCCCCAGGCCGAAGCTGTGCCAGGGCAGGTCTAGGCTGGATGTTAGGAGGAAGTTGTTGTCAGAGAGAGTGATTGGCATTGGAATGGGCTGCCCAGGGAGGTGGTGGAGTCTCTGTGCCTGGAGGTGTTGCAGCCAAGCCTGGCTGGGGCACTTAGTGCCATGGTCTGGTTGGTTGGCCAGGGCTGGGTGCTAGGTTGGGCTGGCTGAGCTTGGAGCTCTCTTCCAACCTGCTTGATTCTATGACTCCATGATTCAAATCCCACATCAGAGGTGTTGTTGTCTCCAGCCTCTGTCTGTACTCACAAAGGAGAGCTAATTCCAGTGGAAGTCCCCAGGACTGTGAGTGGAGCAAGAGAACTGCTGCAGCGCTCTCAGAGCTTCCACTGCCTGCCCCAAAAACCTCTTTACCTTTCAGCACAAAACTCCCTTCCTTAATAGAAAATTTGAAGTGACAAATCCACGGAAGGGATCTGATATTCATTATTGGTAAGGGAGAAGAGAGGGGATAGAAATGAAGCATGGCTTCAGCGAGGAGCCTCAGGAAATCATTTAACAGCTCAAGAGACAGGGAGCTGCGCCGTCGGTGGAATTCACATGATGCATTAGCCAGGAGTGGAAATGTTAATCTTCCTATCCCAAATCTGTTTGTAAAATCAGTGCAATGCTGTTGCTTTCATGGCCTTTTCTTAGCATCAAAAGTGTAAATCCTTTCACCTCTGCTGGGGACTGGAGGAATGAATGTTGTGAACTATTGACCGTTCCCCCCGAACGCCACTGCTGCGAGGGCAGGGAGAGGCTTCAGGGGCAGACAGGCTCAAAGGAGGCATCTTTAGGCTGAAAGAGCTGCTCGTCCAGCATGTGGCAGATAAACAACCTCGGGGTGGTGGTGGGGGAGGATGTGGGGTGTGGAGGTGGGAGAGATTTATCCTGCTGCCTGCTCCATCTGGATCTGCTACATGAGCAGGGATGTGAGGTCTGACCTGAATCCACTGCTGCCTGGATGCAGTGTCAGGTCTGGGAGTGGGCAAGCAAAGATTGTTCTGGTACAGCACAGAACAACTGTCAGCACCCAGACTGAGGGGGCTGTTTAGATTGAGGAAGAGGAGGCTGAGGGGAGACAAGCAAAGATTGTTCTGGTACAGCACAGAACAACTGTCAGCACCCAGACTGAGGGGGCTGTTTAGATTGAGGAAGAGGAGGCTGAGGGGAGACCTCATTGCTATCTATGACTACCTGAAGGGACATTGTGGAGAGGCTGCTGCTGGGCTCTGCTCACAGCTAATTGGAGACAGAACGAGGGGGAATGACCTCAAGCTGAGGCTGGGGAGGTTTAGATTGGACATCAGGAAAAAGTTTTTTCATGGAGAGAGTGGTCAGGGACTGGAATGAGCTACCCAAGGAGGTGGTGGAGTCATCCAGCCTGCCATGGTCTAGTTGATTGGCCAGGGCTGGGTGCTAGGTTGAACTGGATGATGTTTGAGGTCTCTCCCAACCTGGTTGATTCTATGATTCTATGATGTGGTGCTTAGGGATATGGTTTAAGGGCAACCCTGTAGGGTTCTAGGTTGGAGTTGGTGATCCTGAGGGGCTTTGCCACCCTGCATGTTGCTGTGACTCTGTGATTCTGAGTTTCAAGCTGAAATGGTGGATTAAGTGGCAGCATTTCCTCCCATCTTTCACACTGAAATCCCTGTTGCTTCTAACTGCTCTGGCCCCAGAGTGACCAACCAGGACCCACGTGTGAGCTGCAGCACATAAGCATCACTCAGCAGAGCTAAATCTGTTCCCCTGTTTAGGATGCACTTAAATACCTTCCTGGATTGTAGCCCAGTTGCTGAGGTTTCTCATACTCAAAACTCAGGCTGTAAATCACCACTGAGTGGGGAGAAAAAAAAAGGGAAACAAACCTCTGCTTCATGCCTGCTTGGACTGTTCCCTTCTGGAGCAGGAAAGCTCTGCTCAGGCAGCCAGGCTGGATGGCCCTGCCAGCTCAGCACAAACCAGGATTTCAGCACAGTGTCCACCTGGAGACCTGTGATGGAGGGCACAATGTCAGCCTGGAGACCAGTGCCAAGTGACATCCCTTAGGGGTCAGTGCTGGCACCAGTGCTGTTTGACATCTTTGTCAGTGATGTGCACAGAGGAATCAGTGCACTCTCAGCAAGTCTGCAGATGGCACCAAGCTGTGTGGCACAGCCAACTTGCTAGAGGGCAGGGATCCATCCAGAGGGACCTGCACAGGCTGCAGAGGTGTGCTCAAGCCAACCTCATGGCATTCAGTAAGGCCAAGTGTAAAGTCCTGCACCTGGGCACAGTCCCAAATACTAATGCAGGCTGGGTGGGGAATGGCTGAGAGCAGCCCTGAGGAACAGGACCTGGGGGTCTGGGGTGATGCAAAGCTCAACAGGAGCCTGCAGTGTGAGTGCAGCCCAGACACAACCCTGTGCTGGGCTGCAGCAAGAGCAGTGTGGGCACAGGGCAAGGGAGGGGATTCTGCCCCTTGGCTCTGCTCTCCTCACACCCCACCTGGAGTCTTGTGTGCAGTTCTGGAGCCCCCAACACAAGAGTGACATGGAAGTGTTGGAGCCAGTCCAGAGGAGGCCACCAAGATGCTGAGAGGGCTGCAGCAGCTCTGCTCTGAGGACAGACTGAGAGAGTTGGGGCTCTGCAGCCTGGAGAAGAGAAGGCTTGGAGGAGACCTTGGAGTGGCCTTCCAGGATCTGAAGGGGGCTACAGGAGGGCTGGGGAGGAACTATTGACCAGGTCTTGTGATGACAGGGCAAGGGGGAATGGGTTTAAAGTGGCAGAGGGGAGATTCAAACTAGGTGTTAGAATAGGGTTCTTTAGAGTGAGGGTGGTGAGACACTGGCACAGGTTGCCCAGGATGGTTGTGGAGCACAGAAGCACAGAATGTGATCAAAGGTCACATTGGGTGCTTCTGTGCTCCACAACCTCCCTGGAGGTGTTCAAGGCCAGCTTGGATGAGGCCTTGAGCAACCTGTTCTAGTGGGAGGTGTCTCTGCCTATGGCAGTGGGTTGGAACTGGCTGAGCTTTGAGCTCCCTTCCAGCCTAACCCATTCTCTGATTCTCTGAAGGAAGCCAGGGATGTGTCCTGTGTTCCTCAGCCCCAGATGACATTGATCCTAAACCCAGAAACCCCTGGAGCTACAGCAGCAGCAGTAAGACCCCAGCAAGGGGAGGCAGTAGCAGGGAGACCCCAGCAAGGGGAATCAGCAGCAGTGAGACCCCAGCAAGGGGAGGCAGCAGCAGTGAGACCCCAGCAAGGGGAATCAGCAGCAGTGAGACCCCAGCAAGGGGAGGCAGCAGCAGTGAGACCCCAGCAAGGGGAATCAGCAGCAGTGAGACCCCAGCAAGGGGAATCAGCAGCAGTAAGACCCCAGCAAGGGGAATCAGCAGCAGTGAGACCCCAGCAAGGGGAGGCAGCAGCAGTGAGACCCCAGCAAGGGGAGGCAGCAGCAGTGAGACCCCAGCAAGGGGAATCAGCAGCAGTGAGACCCCAGCAAGGGGAATCAGCAGCAGTAAGACCCCAGCAAGGGGAATCAGCAGCAGTGAGACCCCAGCAAGGGGAGGCAGCAGCAGTGAGACCCCAGCAAGGGGAATCAGCAGCAGTGAGACCCCAGCAAGGGGAATCAGCAGCAGTGAGACCCCAGCAAGGGGAATCAGCAGCAGTCAGACCCCAGCAAGGGGAGGCAGCAGCAGTGAGACCCCAGCAAGGGAAATCAGCAGCAGTGAGACCCCAGCAAGGGGAGGCAGCAGCAGTGAGACCCCAGCAAGGGGAATCAGCAGCAGTGAGACCCCAGCAAGGGGAATCAGCAGCAGTAAGACCCCAGCAAGGGGAATCAGCAGCAGTGAGACCCCAGCAAGGGGAGGCAGCAGCAGTGAGACCCCAGCAAGGGGAGGCAGCAGCAGGGAGACCCCAGCAAGGGAAATCAGCAGCAGTGAGACCCCAGCAAGGGGAGGCAGCAGCAGTCAGACCCCAGCAAGGGGAATCAGCAGCAGTGAGACCCCAGCAAGGGGAGGCAGCAGCAGTGAGATCCCAGCAAGGGGAATCAGCAGCAGTGAGACCCCAGCAAGGGGAGGCAGCAGCAGTCAGACCCCAGCAAGGGGAGGCAGCAGCAGTGAGACCCCAGCAAGGGGAGGCAGCAGCAGTGAGATCCCAGCAAGGGGAATGCTGCAACTCTCTGGATGCCTGGGGGGGGGTTGTGGAGCACTGTCCCTGTGTGCTCTGTGTGACAGCGACGTCATGAGGAGCATAATGTGATTGGGAAGAGCTTTATGCTCTGACGAGAAAGGCCTAATTGAGTGCCCTGGTGGGATCAGACACAGCTCCTGCCTCTCTGGAAGAGCAGCAGATAGCTGCCATGGGCAGGCAGTGAAATGTGCTCCAACCTGATTTTCTTCTGTTGCAAACCACTGCCCCGAAACCTCTTTATTCACTTTCACAAAGGCTGAAAGCTATTTTCTGGCACCAGATCCCCCAAATTTCCAGTTAATAAGCAGGCTTTTGTGCTGTTGACCTTACACATGCTGGCACAGCCAGATTTTTCCAGCAGCAACAAGAGGCCAGCAGCCAACTCCTATTACATTTTAAAGCAGTGCAGCTTGGAAGAGGGGAAGGGAAATCATGCAGCAGGCTCAGCACAGTGACTGGCACCCTCGGCAGAGAGCTGTGGCACAGCTACACAGCACTGAAATTACTTTTGGATGCTCTGTCAAGCACAAGATATAAATTGCACCATGTTTTTTAAATGTTTTGGAGAGATTGCCTTTTGAGTGGCACCTTCCATTTCTCTATGTCCAGCAAGGTGTGGAGAATTCATTTGCATTTTTTCCCCATTCCTGTTTTAGCCAGCCTGGACCAGAGGAGTGAATGCAGCTGTGTAGATGATGCCAGGAGCAGCTCAGCTTCCATCTGCTCTAAGATACCAATTTGATTTCCCTTCATCTTTATATCCACATTGAAAATGTTCCTCCTTTCCCCTTCCCCCCCTCCCCTTTCCTCTTTTATCCTTGCTGTAAACCGGATACTAACAAATGAAATGAGATGGAAGGGAATGGACTGCCTGGAGCTGTTCACTGCATGGGAACTAAATCCACCTCCTAATAGGACATTCCCTCTTTATTTTTAGCAGCAGATCATTCCCATCTTTGTTGTTGTTGAACACTCAAGTGGTGCTGCTGCTGAACGTTATGACTTTCTTTCCTCTGCTTAACGAGGTGCCAATCAGTGGAGAGCAAAGCAGGCTATCAGCTGGTTGCAGGATGAATATTGAGTGCAAGGACACTGCAGAGGTTACTCAAGGAATGGGCATTTCCAGCCTCTGAGTTCATAGAGGCACAGGATGGTTTGGGTTGGAAGGGATCATCTTGTCTCAAATCTTTGCCAGCTTGCCCAAGGCATCATCCAACCTGGCCTGCAATACCTCCAGGGAGGAGACATCCACAACCTCCCTGGGCAACCTATTCCAGTGTCTCACTGCCCTCACTGGCAAGAATTTCTTCCTGATATCCACTCTAAATGTACCTTGCTCAGCTCTTGGGGGCAATGTGTGGAGCAGTGGAGGCAGCTTATGGCCTTCCATGTCCAATTAGGACATTTCCAGCCTCTCTCAAGTTGTGCCAGGGCAGGTTCAGGCTGGATATTAGGAGGAAGTTGTTGTCAGAGAGAGTGATTGGCATTGGAATGGGCTGCCCAGGGAGGTGGTGGAGTCTCTGTGGCTGGAGGTGTTTTAGCCAAGCCTGGCTGGGGCACTTAGTGCCATGGTCTGGTTGGTTGGCCAGGGCTGGGTGCTAGGTTGTGCTGGCTGAGCTTGGAGCTCTCTTCTAACCTGCTTGGTTCTATGACTCTATGATTCTTGTGGGGCTCAGAAGAAAGGGAGATGATTCTTGGACATAAGAAACTCCACTTTTTGGAACCTGATTGCCTTGTTTTCAGCTTGTCCATGTGCTTTTACCCAGTGCAGGCAGCTGGATGTACCCTGAGTAACCTGAACTCTACTCCTCACTAATGAGACCTCACCTGGAGTACTGTGTCCAGTTTTGGAGCCACTATTGCAAGAGGGAAATGGAGGTGCTGGAAGGTGTCCAGAGGAGGGCCACAAAGATGAGCAGAGGGCTGGAGATGCCCTGCTATGAGGAGAGACTGAGGGCTGTGCAGTCTGGAGAGGAGAAGACTCCCAGGTGACCTTATTGTGGCCTTCCAGTATCTTGAGGGAGCTACAAGAAAGCTGAGGAGGGGCTTTTTAGGTTGTCAGGTAGTGATAGGACTGGGGAGGATGGAACAAAGCTGGAAATGGGGAGATTCAGAGTGGATATTAGAAAGAAGTTGTTCAGCATGAGGGTGGTGAGAGCCTGGAATGTGTTGCCCAGGGAGGTGTTGGAAGTCTCATCCCTGGAGGTGTTTAAGGCCAGGCTGGATGAGGCTGTGGCCAGCCTGATCTAGTGTGAGGTGTCCCTGCCCATGGCAGGATGCTGAAACTGTCTGCTCCTTGTGGTCCCTTCCAACCCTGCCTGATTCCATGATTCTAGGAACTGCCTTGAGCTACTCATTGTAAATAAATCACAGGATTCCAGAGGCATCCAACTCATGGAGCTGGCCCCTGGTTCCCTCTCTGGATCCCTTGGCATCCTCTGAGCCAAGGGATCCAGAGAAGATCAGCAAACCTTAGCCTTTTGTTTGGTGTTTTTTTTTCCCTCCCCTTCTGGTGTCTTTTCTCTTTGTTGCTGTTTCCCCACAGCTGAGGATGTAGTGCCTGCTTCTAATGAAGAGCATGACAAAGATGGGCTTCTGAGACTCCTGGGCCTTGCTGAGTCGTCTCTTGCTCCCCATGTGCTGCTGGGGTAGATTTGCCAGCATTTCAATTAGATCATCAATAACCTGCTGCAGCTGCTGAGAGAAGAACTCAGATGTTCATAAATGTTATAGTCCATTAAGTTCAGATACTTCAAAGGCAGTTTGGAAAGAAAGTAATTTGTTAGGCTGGGTGGCAGTATAGGGGAATGCAAATCATGCTGGATGCCAAAGCCAGGGATTAGAAAGCAAATGGAGTTGAGAGGTCAAATTAGCCTGATTTGGCCACTCCTGCCACACACTGGAGCTTGCTGACTGTTAGAACATTGCAGGGAGGGAAGGAAAACAAAGGGAAAATGAAAGGGAAAGGAAAAAGGGGAAAGGGAAAGGAAAAAGGGGAAAGGGAAAGAAAAAGGGGAAAGGGAGAGGGGAAAGGGGAAAGGGAGAGGAGAAAGGGGGAAGGGGAAGGGGAAAGGGAAAAGAAAAAGGGAAAAGGGAAAGAAAAAGGGAAAGAAAAGGGGAGGGAGAGTGGAAAGGGGGAAGTGGAAAGGCAAAGGGAGGGGAAAAGGAAAGGGAAAGGCAAGAGGGAAAACAAAGGAGAGGGAGAGGGAGAGGGGAAAGGGGGAAGAAGAAAAGGGGAAGGGGAAAGGGGAAAGGGAAAAGAAAAAGGGGAGAGGGAAAGAAAAAGGGAAAGAAAAGGAGAGGGAGAGTGGAAAGGGGGAATTGCAAATGGAAAGGGAAGGGAAAAGGAAAGGGAAAGGTGAGATGGAAAACAAAGGAGATGGAGAGGGAGAGGGAAAGGGGAAAGGGGGAAGAGGGAAAGGGGACAGGGAAAAGGAAAAGGGAAGAGAGAAAGGGGAAAGGGGAAAGGGGAAAGAAAAAGGGAAAGAAAAGGAGAGGGAGAGGGGAATGGGGCAAGTGGAAAGGAAAGGAAAGGGAAAAGGAAAGGGGAGAGGGAAAAGGAAGAGGGAGAGGGAAAGGGGAAAGGGGAAAGGGGAAAGGGGAGAGGGGAGACGGGAAAGGGGAAATATCTTCCAACCTGATTGATTCTATGATTCTATAAAAGAGGAAAGGGGAAAGGGAAAGAGGAAAGGGAGAGGGAGAGGGGAAGAGGAAAAGGGAAAAGGGGAAGTGAAAAGAGAAAAAGGAATGGAAATTAAAATGAGGGGGGGAAAGGAGGAAATGGAAAGGGGGAAGGGAAAGGGGGGAAAGGAAATAGACAAGAGGGAAAAAAGGGGGAAAAAGAAAACAAGGGGAAAAAAGGAAAAAGGGGAACAGGGTAAAGGAAGGAATTCCCTTTGAAGGCTGCAGGCCCAGGCACACAGGGTGCTCAGAGCACTGCCAGCACCAGTGCAGGGACCTGTTGGGAGCTGTGTGCTGTGTGTGTATCTGTGGGGGTCTATTTCTGTACTTCCCTCAGACAAAATCCTTGTGGCATTTCCTGCCCTCTGGACTCTGCAAGGCAAATGAATGCTTCAGGTACAGCAAACATTGAAGGAACTCATTAACATCACCAGAGGTTTTTCCCATTTTCAAGTGATTTCTTCTTGAAGCAGGCAGAGAACTAAAACTCCTCTCCCAGGATGCTTCCCTGCAGTCTCTCCTCTCCTCTCCTCTCCTCTCCTCTCCTCTCCTCTCCTCTCCTCTCCTCTCCTCTCCTCTCCTCTCCTCTCCTCTCCTCTCCTCTCCTCTCCTCTCCTCTCCTCTCCTCTCCTCTCCTCTCCTCTCCTCTCCTCTCCTCTCCTCTCCTCTCTCCTCTCCTCTCCTCTCCTCTCCTCTCCTCTCCTCTCCTCTCCTCTCCTCTCCTCTCCTCTCCTCTCCTCTCCTCTCCTCTCCTCTCCTCTCCTCTCCTCTCCTCTCCTCTCCTCTCCTCTCCTCTCCTCTCCTCTCCTCTCCTCTCCTCTCCTCTCCTCTCCTCTCCTCTCCTCTCCTCTCCTCTCCTCTCCTCTCCTCTCCTCTCCTCTCCTCTCCTCTCCTCTCCTCTCCTCTCCTCTCCTCTCCTCTCCTCTCCTCTCCTCTCCTCTCCTCTCCTCTCCCCCACCCCCGGAGGCTGATAACTGCACCAGAGAGAAGCAGCAGAATTTGTGGTGCTTTGGAAGGAGATAGGAATGCAAACATCAGGGTGAAGGAACAGCTGATGGGAAATGTGGCCAGCTCACCTCAGAGGAGAGATGGAATGACAGAGAGAGAGAGAAAAACACTACATCAATGTGGAGCTGCCAAACCACAGCTGAGATTCAACAGCAGAAGAAATCTGGGCATGGCATCTGCTTTCGGCAAGAGGAGCTGCACCCGAGGAGCTGAGCAGATTGCCACCGACCAGGGGTAGCAGCACGACAGATCCTGCCCCAGAAATAGAGGCAGGACTTTCACCCTCTGCCCAACAGGCTGGTGGGTTGGAAGGACTTTCCTGTGAAGGTGGCAGCTTCAGGAGGCAGAACAAATGCTTTCCCCACCTGGCAAGGGCAGGAGCATGCAGCTAACCAGACAGATCTGTCCTTTCCCTGCACATCCTTCATGACTGTGCACATATGGTTGGGAAGGGTCACCCCAGCCTGGCTCCTGCTGACTTTCCCCCTGCTCTTCCTCAGAGGCTCAGGGCTGGGCTGGCTCAAACTGGCTTTGCTGGAGAAGGAGGCTTTTGTTCAGGCAGAGCTTTTCAGCAATGCTTTGCTGCTCTAAGGCAGGCTCCAGAGTTCTGGGTGTTCACGGCTGCTGATCCAGTTAGGGACATGGCTTTGCAGGATTTTTGACCCCCAGATGTGAGAGTTTTAAACATGCCTTTAGGAAAAAAAAACCAAACCCAGGGCAACCTTGCTCAGAATCCTGCCCCAGGTTTGCCCAAAGCTTGCTGGACCTCAGCACCCACAGCTGGAGGGTGGGGACGTGGGTAGGTGACCTGGGTTCAGGGTGTTTGCAGGCTCTGCCAGCAGCACCAACAGGGCCAGGATCATCCTGGGTGGTAGGGAGAGGAGAAAGGGCAGGTTGGTGGGCACTGTGGTGGCAAGGCTTGCAGAGCTGGTGATATGTCCTCATGCAACACACAAGTTCAGCTTCATGCCTGCAAAATATCTGGGGGAGGTGAATGAAAATGAGGCAGGGAGAACTCAGGGGAGGAGGAAGGCAACGATTCTTCCCTTGGGAACAACCTCAGCCTTGCCATGGTCTAGTTGACTGGATAGGGCTGGGTGCTAGGTTGGACTGGATGATCTTGGAGGTCTCTTCCAACCTGGTTGATTCTATGATCTATGATCTATGATCTTGCCCTGAAACCAGCTTCTTCCAGCCAGCAGAGGAAGGCCCAAGTCATGCTTTCACTGGGAAAGGCTTGCTCCTGCCTCCTTTCTTCCTCACAGCTACTTTGCCATAGTAGGAGCCTCTGGAACTCCCCAAGGACACCTCCGGGCGAGCTGGAGGAGAAGCAGCCTCTGGCTCACCCTGCCTGCAGCAGCAGGGAAGCTGCATGAGCATCGCCCTGCTCTGTCTCCCGTTGATCTTCCATCAGCAAAGCTCTGGGAGAATTCAGCTCAGGTTATCAATTTCATCAGAGCAGGGAGACAGGAGTGAAATTTGATAAGCTCTCGCAATGGCTGATTAAGATGGAGAGAAGAAGAAGAAGAAGAAGCAGCCTCCAGTTTAACTCCCATCTGACCTTTCAAGAGGGAGGCTGCATGTTGAAAAATGCCATTTGGAGCTCTTAAAGGTTTTATGCCCCTGAACATCTCAGAGCTGTTTAAGGAGAATGATATTCAGCTTGCACATGTCCTGCCAACTCTTGCTTTCACTCCCAGCAGCAGCAGCCTCAGTGGGAGGCTAAGAAGGATTTATGAAAGGTCAATATTTGAATGTGCAAAACTTACTAAGTCTGGCAGAGGCTGGGGAGAGATTCTGCATCAGCTCACTGAAAAGTCAGCCCAAACTCCCAGTCAAGTAGGACAGCAGCTGAAAGAACTCTACCTGGCTCCACTGGCTCTGGTCAGCTGTGCACAGGCAGCTCCATGAAGGTCCATCCCCAACTGTCAGACTGAGTGTGGAAAGGAAGGAGCAAAAGTAGAGCCCTGCCCTCAGTGTCCCTGTGATCCCTGCAGTTCCCCTTCCCTCTCTAAGGGTGCAGAGCTCAAGAGGACAAGTTCCTACTGGGGGCTGCTGTGAGCTGCTGCAGCCTTCTGAAGAGCCAGGACATTCCCAGTGGAAAGGAAGAGGGTTGTGGACATTAAACATTGGGTATGGATTATTGTTTTTCTGTAGGAATATTAATTTTTATTATCAATATTCACCAATTTGGGAAAATTCCCTGAGGTTCTTTGGACTTTTTGGTCGACAGGAAGCAGGTTGCACAGAAGCTGCTCATAAGCACAGGATGAACAGTTTCAGCAATCAGAACTTGGAAAACAGGAAGGTGAAAACAGGACAGATTCTGACTGTGCTTCTGGAGCCTTAGCATTAACTCCAGCAGATGTATTCATGATGCTTTGGTCCCTGAGCAAGTTTCCTGTACAAAGAGGCTTCCAAAACTTGCAATAATGATCCCGAGGCACAATACAAAATATTCCAGGCAGAAGGAAAGAGACAAGAACTGAGATGCTGCTGCTGCTGCTCCTGAGCTAGTGCCAGCTGCATACACGTGGCTGCCACGATTCCCAGCTAACCAGCCACGAGTGGGGTGCTGCTCCTGGTGGAGGCTCAGTGCAGAAAGGCAGAAAAGCTCAGTGCAGAAAGGCAGAAAGGAGGTTTCTAAATCACCCCCCATGAAATACATCCCTTTTGAAAGTGAAACTGGCCAGTAGGCACTGGCACCATTGTTCTCTGGCCAATGGATTCAAAGCTTCATGCCTCCCCTGAGCATGGAGGCACCTTGAGGGGCAGCACAAGACCCCTGACACATGGTGCTAAGGGCCCTCAAGGCTTTGCTGTGGGTGAACCCTTATTGTTTGCTCATCTAACTGCACTCCTAGACTTGCAACAGGAGGAGAGCAAGGGTTAAACAGGCCTGGTAGGATTTATACCTTACCAGGACAAAGGATTGTTTGCTCATCTAACTCTGCTCCTGAACCCACAACAGGAGGAGAGCAAGGGTTAAACAGGCCTGGCAGGGTTTATGACCTACCAGGACAGAGAATTGTTTGCTCATGTAAATCTGCTGCTGGACCCACAACAATAGGAGGAGAGCAAGGGACTTATGCCCTACCAGGACAGAGAATTGTTTGCTCATGTAAATCTGCTGCTGGACCCACAACAATAGGAGGAGAGCAAGGGACTTATGCCCTACCAGGACAGAGAATTGTTTGCTCATCTAACTTCACTCCTGGACCTGCAACAGGAGGAGGAGAGCAAGGGTTAAACAGGCCTGGCAGGATTTATGCCCTACCAGGACAGAGACATTCCCAGTCTGACCAGGCTGGGAAGCCCTTTCCCAGTGCTGCCCAGGTGACACCTCAGAGCTGCTTCTAGCAAAGCTGCAGACCTGCAACGTGGAGCTAGCAAAGCAAAGGGAGCACTGAGCCAGGGAATGTCACTGCTTGTTTGCAGGATCAGAGCATCTGCAGCTTGCATGGATTTGTGTGGAAAGAGAAAGAAATTTCCCTGGAGCAGGAAAACGAACCTGGAGCAGGGGAGCTGGTGCAGGCACTGACATCTGCTGCAAAGCCAGCATGAATATTTCATAGAGCACCAGGCGAGGAGTTTGCCTGTGCCACGGCGAGTTGGAGGGGTGGTGATGGGTAACGGAGGGGTAGCAGCTTCAGCAGGAGCACACCACAGGAATTTGTTCCAGGATTTGGGGGGGTTTAGCTGTAATTTTATCCTCACTCAGCAGCTTGACAGGCAGCCAGTTCAACAGAAGAGATAAAAGAGAGGAAGTGCTTCTTGGAGTCAGCCAGGTGCCAAGACACGTCTTGAGTAGTCTCATAGCAGAACCCTGGGCCAGGAGGAGCAGACAGAGAGGTACAAAGGACCCCACCTGGAGCACTGTGTACAGTTCTGCAGCCCCCAATGTAAGAAAGGACACCAAAGAGGCCACCAAGATGCTCAGAGGGCTGCAGCAGCTCTGCTCTGAGGACAGGTGAGGCTTTGCAGCCTGGAGAAGAAAAGACTTCAAGGAGACCTTGGAGTGGCCTTCCAGGATCTGAAGGGGGCTGCAGGAAGGCTGGAGAGGGACTACTGACAAGGTCTGGTAATGAGAGGAGGAGGAGGAATGGGTTTGAAGTGGCAGAGGGGAGATTGAAAGTGGATGTTAGGGAGAAGTTGTATGCAGTGAGGGTGGTGAGAGACTGGCACAGGTTGAGGGTGCTGAGACACTGGCACAGGTTGCCCAAGGAGGTTGTGGAGCACAGAAGCATCCAATGTGATGAAAGATCAAAGATCACATTGGGTACTTCTGTGCTCCACAACCTCTCTGGAGGTGTTCAAGGCCAGCTTGGATGAGGCCTTGAGTGACCTGTTCTAGTGGGAGGTGTCTCTGCCTATGGCAGAGGGGTGGAACTGGCTGAGCTTTGAGCTCCCTTCCAACCTAACCCATTCTGTGATTCTAAATGGGGCTGGGCAGGGCTCCCTACCCTCTGAACTGCTCCCCTCTGTGCTGGCTCCTGTTCTACAGCCCCAGAGCTTTGGGGGATCACCAAAAGAAAGAGCAAATGTTGTTTGGTGGGTTGTTTTTTTTTTGGCAACTGGCCTCCAGATGATGTGGGAGACAATCAGACATGAGGCAGGAGCATGGCAAGGCTCCCAGAGACCAGGAAGCCCAATCTGTGGGAATTCCAGGACTTGCCTGCTACTTCCCACTACCCAGAAATATTAGTGAATTCCTCAGTATTTAAATGCCTTTCAAGAGCTGAAGTGTCATTAAGTTTCTCATTTTGCTGCAATTTACAATTAGTTTACCTCATTAAGCATTGTAAAAGCTGCCAGGGAAGCACCTTGGAGGTTATCCATCACCCCTTATTGCCTCCTGCTGCTGGATTGCTTCACTGGCAGAGCAGGAGGATCCCCAGGGACCAGGGAGGCTCAGCACTGATGCTGTGGAGCTCTGCACACCATAAGCACCAAGGTCCCCATTTGTGAGCAACAAGAGAGATGTTGAGGTGCTGGAAGGTGTCCAGAGAAGGGTGATGAAGCTGGGGAGGGGCCTGGAGCACAGCCCTGTGAAGAGAGGCTAAGGGAGCTGGGGGGGTGCAGCCTGCAGCAGAGGAGGCTCAGGGCAGAGCTCATTGCTGTCTGCAGCTGCCTGAGGGGAGGCTGTA
Organism: Pogoniulus pusillus; assembly: GCF_015220805.1. Lineage (NCBI taxonomy): Eukaryota > Metazoa > Chordata > Aves > Piciformes > Lybiidae > Pogoniulus > Pogoniulus pusillus. Next base: position 4,476,396 of record NC_087300.1, read on the forward strand.
GCCAGGTGGGGTTGGGCTCTGCTGCCAGGCAAGCAGCAACAGAAGAAGGGGACACAGCCTGAAGCTGTGCCAGGGCAGGTCTAGGCTGGCTGTTAGGAGGAAGTTGTTGTCAGAGAGAGTGATTGGCATTGGAATGGGCTGCCCAGGGAGGTGGTGGAGTTGTCGTGGCTGGAGGTGTTGAAGCCAAGCCTGGCTGGGGCACTTAGTGCCATGGTCTGGTTGCTTGGCCCGGGCTGGGTGCTAGGTTGGGCTGGCTGAGCTTGGAGCTCTCTTCCAACCTGCTTGATTCTGTGACTGCCTGTGCTTAGCCCACATCTGGGGCCAAACCCCAGCAGCTTCTCCATCACCCAGTGACCTCTTTCCAGCAGAGAAAGAGTGTTGAGATAAGGTCGAGATGCAAATGGATTTAATGAAAGAGATGTTCTCCAGAAGCCTCTTCCAATCCCCTCCACTCCAAGGCTCTGTGATACAGTCAAATCAGTACCAACACCAAGACGACGTCTATAAAGTCATACTAAGCTGAGCTAAGGTGCAGTGCTCACAATATCCAGGCAGGCAGCACCGAGAAGCAGGGAGAGGAGCAGGGAGAGGAGCAGGGAGAGGAGCAGGGAGAGGAGCAGGGAGATGAGCAGCCCAGGCAGGAGGCTCCTCTCTCCTCCAACCTTTTTACCAAGTGTGATGCTCATGGGCTGAACACATCTGGAGCCAACTCGTGTCAGCTGTGCTGGCTGACTCAGAGCTGCTGCTGGATTCTGTCCCAGCAAAACCAGGACACTCCCCAAGGCAAGCTGGGACCAGGACTGCACCTTCTGCAAGCTATGGGCAAGCAGTGGCTCTAAAATCCTCCTGCAGTCCTGGGGTGTTCAGCCCAAAGGACAGAATGCAGATGGCTCCTTGGCTGGCTTTTGTTTAGCAGTGTGACACTTGATGAGCAGAGCAGCAGAACCAAGCAGGGCATCCCCCCCCAGCACTGATAAAGGCAAGAAAGTTGCATTTTACCAAACTCTTTGTAATCTAAGCCTAATATCCACATGAGACAGTGGCTGCACTCTAAGGGAACAGTCTTTGTTCTCCATGTAAGAAGCTCTTCTCCCTTCCAGCAATCCTGGCTCTGTTCTGCCACTCCTCCTCATTCCCTAGTGCTCAGTTGACAGCAAGTGGTAAAGTCAGACCAGAGGACAGTGACTCACATCTTGTGCAGCCCCTGAGGACATGGTTTAAATCCAGAAACAGGCTCCTGGTGAAGCTGCCTGATGGAAGATGAGCAGAGCAGCTCTCATTGGAGCTGATGTGCCCCTGCACTCTGGAAACCTGAGACACTTTCCTTTAGTCACACTTGCAGAGGGAAGCTTCCTTTGCAGTCACTGAGTAAATGGTTCAGTATTAACCAGAGCACAACCTCTGCATTGCCTGTGGCCTCAGGAGTGCTTCCACCAAACCTTGTGGTGCTTCCACCAAACCTTGTGGTGCTTCCACCCCTTTGTCTTTGGCTTTGGAGGAACTTTGGGTTATTAGCATGGTGAAGCTTTGGGATTTCCAACAGTGACACTAAAATTTGGCCTAGCTAAGCACTAAAACAACCTATGCCTATACCTAAAACTAGCTAAGCATTTAAACAACCTATGCCTATGCCAACCTATTGCCTGTGGCACCAGGAATGATTCCACCAAACCTTGTGGTGATTCCACCTCCTTCCCTTTGGAGGAACTTTGGGTTATTAGCATGGTGAAACTTTGGGCTTTCCAACAGTGACACTAAAATTTGGCCTAGCTAAGCACTAAAATAACCTATGCCTATACCTAAAACTAGCTAAGCATTAAAACAACCTATGCCTATGCCAACCTATTGCTTGTGGCACCAGGAGTGCTTCCACCAAACCTTGTGGGGGTTCCACCCTCTTTCCTTTGGCCCTGGAGGAGCTTTGGGTTATCAGCATGGTGAGGCTTTGGGATTTCCAACAGTGACACTGAAATTTGGCCTAGCTAGGCACTAAAACTATCTAGAGAGGCTGACTTCTGCTCCCATGTCAGACTTTATTCCAATCCATGTAATAAATCAAGATAGCAACAGAGGGTATTTGGGCTTTTAATTGTTTTGATAAGCAGAGGGCATTTTGCCAAGGAGTCAGTTGAACAAGACTGTGGCAATTAGCTGAGGAGTTCTCTCTGCACAGTTTTGCTCCTTAAGCCCTGCTCAGATTTACCAATGAGCCTGGCTGGGCCAGGATGTACCTGCTAATCCCCCTGCACACACACAGCCTGCTGCAGGCTCATGCTGCTGTGTCCCACTGCTCTCTGCTGTGTGGATCTGCAGGAGCCTTTCTTCATTCCTCTTTGGAATAACAAAATGGCACTGTGGGGAATGGTGAGACAGCAAAGTGGGGGCAGGTATGGAGATCTGAGGAGCAGGGCATGGTCCTGAGCATCAGCTACAACTGTGCTGTGGTTAGTAGGTGGAGAGAAGTTCTCCTTCCCCTTTGCTCTGCCCTGCTGAGGACACATCTGGAGTACTGTGTCCAGTTTTGGTGCCCCCAGTTCCAGAGGGACACAGAACTGCTTGAGAGAGTCCAACACAGAGCCACAGAGATGCTGAAGGGAATGGAACAGCTCTGTTAGGAGGAAAGCCTGAGGGAGCTGGGGCTGTGCTGCTGGAAGAGGAGGAGGTGACCTCAGCAATGGTTATCAATGTGTGCAGGTGAGTGCCAGGAGGCTGAGCCAGGCTCTGCTGGGGGATGCCAGTGCCAGCACAAGGGGCAGTGGTGGAAGCTGAGGCAGAGGAAGTTTCATTTAAACATGAGGAGGATTTTTTCCCCTGTGAGGGTGCCAGAGCCCTGGCACAGGCTGCCCAGGGGGGCTGTGGAGTCTCCCTCTCTGCAGATATTCAAGAGCTGCCTGCATGTGTTCCTGTGTGATCTGCTCTGGGTGCTCCTGCTCTGGCAGGGCTTGGACTGGATGAGCTCTGGAGGTCCCTTCCAGCCCCTGACATTCTGTGATACCTTCACACAAAGCCAGGCAGGGAGCAGAACCCTGTGTGCACTGGTCTCCTGGTCTGGCAGGCTGGTGTGAGCAGGAACACCACAGGTTCCATACCTGTCTGGCTCTGGCAGGCAGGACCTGGAAGTGGAAACAATTGTGGCTGTCACCTCAGCCGCGATAACCTGCAGCAGGAAGCTTGTGCCTCTTTGTTGGGCAGATAAAGCCATTGCTGATGTGTGATACACTGGGCCAGCCAGACCAGCTTGAGGATTCTCTGCTGCTTTGCTAATTAATTTTATCACCCTTGTCATCTTCTCCTCCAACCCAGGCAATCCTAAGCCTTGCAGAATTGATTTCAGGGCAAAGGAGGGATGTGTGCTGCCTGGAAGACTACTCCAGCTACAAAGCTGAGGCATTTGCTCTCTGCTTACTTGCATCAGCCTGTTCTAAAGTAGGACACAGCACTTGCACGAGTTCTATTTTGGTACCTTGCAGTGTATTTTTGTAGTGGGTTTTTTTTTCCCCCTCTCCCTCCTTTTGCTTTTATGGGAGACAAACAACAGCTGTGTTGTCGGCACAGTGCTGAGAAAGGGAAGCTAGAGGTTAGCTGTGGCACCAAGATAAGCAGTTCTGGTGTAAATAAGATCCTTCACAAAGCTGAGATTAGAAATTGTCACTTGTCTACAAATAAATGATGATTTCTTGCCCTCCCCATATGTTCAAGGCACTTTAATTTTCTGTTCAGATGGTTTCTGAGCACTTCACTTTGGAGTGGAAAAGGCAAGGGTCAAGTCTCCACTCGTGTTGTGGAAGGGCTGAATCTGATTCTGTTCTCAGTATGTGCAGATCATGCAGAACTTCCCCCTGTGATGCTATCACAAAAGCAAGGAGCAGATCCAAGCAGCAAATCTACCTCTTGGCCCTGTGTTGGCTACCAAAAGTCTCCAGGTGGGTGCTGAGCTGAGCCTAGGGATGGGAAACCCAGCAGGGCAGGGCAAGGCAACTGCTCTCATCACCATCCAGCCATGCAGTGAGACCTGGGCACAGACTGAGAGCTGGGCACAGAGGAACCAAATGAGGTTCAAGAAAGATAGGTGCAGAGTCCTGCATCTGGGAAGGAATAATAAACTGCAGCAGTGCAGGCTGGGAGGTGACTGCTGGAGAGCAGCCCTGTGGAGGGGGACCTGAGAGTGCTGGGGGAGAGCATCCATGGCACAGCAATGTGCCCTTGTGGCCAAGAAGGCCAATGGGATCCTGGGGTGTATTAAGCAGAGTGTGTCCAGCAGATCAAGGGAGGTTCTCCTCTGCTTCTACTCTGCCCTGGTGAGACCTCATCTGGAGTACTGTCTTCAGTTTTGGGCTCCCCAGTTGAGGAGGGACAGGGATCTGTTGGAGAGAGTCCAGCAGAGGACTATGAGGATGAGGAGGGGACTGGAGCACTGCCCGATGAGGAGAGGCTCAGGGACCTGGGGCTGCTTAGTCTGGAGAAGACCTAGAGGGGATTTAATCAATGTTCATCGATATCTGAGAGCTGGGGGTCAGGAGGGGGGGGGCAGGCTCTGCTCACTGCTCCCTGGGATAGGACCAGGAGCAATGGATGGAAGCTGCAGCACAGGAGGTTCAGCTCAGCACAAGGGGCAACTTCTTGCCTGGAAGGGTCCCAGAGCCCTGGCACAGGCTGCCCAGAGAGGCTGTGGAGTCTCCTCCTCTGGAGCCTGTCTGGATGTGTTCCTGTGTGCCCTGAGCTAGACTGTGTGGTCCTGCTCTGGCAGGGGGGTTGGACTGGATGATCTCTTTGGCTCCTTTCCAACCCCTAACATCCTGTGAGCCTGTGATTAAACACACCCCTGGTCAAATAAACCAGGCTTAAGCCAGGCTCAGCTCCAGGACACAGAGCAGCTGAGATTAGCCTGCGCTGCTTCAGAAGCACATCCTTGGTCCTCGCAGCTCTCAACCCTCCAGGAGATTTAATCTCTGTGCCCAGAGATTTTTGACAGGGAGAGCTGAGCACACATGTGCCTGGCTTCTGGGAAAAGCAGAAGGGTGATCAATAGGTGATTAACCTAGCCAAGAAATTAATGTATTAAAAGCAGTGACTGATGTCAAATCCATTCCCTCTGGCTCATCGATTGCCTCCTTTGGAAGCCTGCATGTGCCAAAGCCACGGAGCCCAGTTGCAGCGTGCAGCCAGTACATTCATCTCCTTAATTCCATATGGATATAATTTACTAAGCAATGGCTTTGATTGAGTAAATGTGGTGCCATTGATTTTGTTGTGGCTGAATTATCTGATTTGATTGGCACCGTGTCCCGTTTAATAGAGCGAGCAACCAAGCCACTAAGTAATGCTGGTAATTGGGGGGTTGTTGTCTAAGGAAAGATTAGTTGGGTTTCAAGGACTAATGTTGCTAGGATAAATGTCTACAACAGCTGAACATGAAAACATTTATCTGGTGCAATAATGAAATGCCAGGGCTCTCTAATGGGGCACGGAGGCTTCTCGGGTAGCATGCGCTGAGCAGCTCAGCCGTGGTTTATAGGCTAATGCAAAGCTCAGGCAGCAGGTCCCTTCGTTCATTAACCCTCCAAAGGCAGTGAGGAATGCACTGATGAACTCCCAAAGGCAGATGTCCTGCCGGCCCCACCAGTTCCTGCCTTGCTCTGCAGCCCTGCTGAGCTGAACTGATGGTTGGGCTGATGGTTGTAGAGGTCTTTCCCAATCCAAACAGTTGTATGATGCTGTGACTCTCTAAGGCTCTGTGACTCTGTGGTTCTGTGACACTCTGTGGTTCTGTGACACTCTGAGGTTCTGTGACTCTCTAATTCTGTGATTCTGTGACTGTGGTTCTGAGCCTCTCTGATTCTGTGGTTCTGTGACTGTGGTTCTGTGCCTCTGATTCTGTGACTCTGGTTCTGTGACTCTGTGACTGATTCTGTGACTCTCTGGTTCTGTGACTCTCTGGTTCTGTGCCTCTCTGATTCTGTGGTTCTGTGACTCTGGTTCTGTGCCTCTCTGATTCTGTGACTCTGATTCTGTGACTCTCTGGTTCTGTGATTTTAGGATTCTATGAGTCTAGAATTCTGTGATTGTGTAATTCTGCAATTCCTTGATCCTGTGATGCTGTAACTCTATGATTCTGTGATTTTAAGATGCTGTGATTCTGTAGCTCTATGATCCTCCGATTTTAGACTTCTGTGACTCTATGATTCTGTGATTCTGTGACTCTCTAATTCTGTGATTCTATGCCTAGCTCTAACCCCAGCTCCAGCCCTGCTCCCAGCGCTGCACTACAGCACATCAAGCTCCTCTGCATCCCCAAAGCACTGAGCATAGCCCCTCTGAGGGACAAGACAAGGTGCTGGATAGGCACCAAGATCCTCTGCACCTCCAAAGCACTGACCATAGCCCCTGTGAGGGACAAGACAAGGTGCTGGATGGGCACCAAGCTCCTCTGCACCCCCAAAGCACTGACCATAGCCCCTGTGAGGGACAAGACAAGGTGCTGGATGGGCACCAAGCTCCTCTGCACCCCCAAAGCACTGACCACAGCCACAAGGTGCTGGATGGGCACCAAGCTCCTCTGCATCCCCAAAACACTGACCATAGCCCCTCTGAGGGACAAGACAAGGTGCTGGATGGGCACCAAGCTCCTCTGCACCCCCAAAGCACTGACCATAGCCCCTGTGAGGGACAAGACAAGGTGCTGGATGCACACTTTAACCTGGTGTGGCCACTTGCACTCTGCTGTGCTACCCCTGGTGTGTCCCCAGCTCTACTGACCAGAGGACTGGGTGAGTGGAGGCCATGAGTGCTCTGCAGTCAAACAGCTCTTAGTTGGTTTTCTGGGTGTTCAGCTCCAGGACAGGTGAGGAGTTTTCTCCATGTAGGTGTTTTCTAGCAGATGTGATGTGTAATGTGCTGAGTAGAAAGCAGCAAGACTAATCATGGGCTCAGAGCAGCCCTCTCTGGCTGCAAATCAATAGTGTTCCGATAGGGGAGCAGGAGCAGCCTTCACACCAAAGTGACTCCACACAATTAAGGACCTATTCCCCTCTGATAATACCTTTCCAAGCCTGAATCTGAGGCAAGTAATTTTATCCAAGGTGATGTTCAACACTGCTAAGAAGGAAGATGTTTAATTAAAATGCTCTGCTCGACAAATTTGCTACCAACAAGTCTGTCAAGTTCCTGTCAAACTGAGGGTAATAAAGGAGGAGCAACTCACAGGGATTGTTTTTTGGTCCTGCCCAGGCTGTGTTATTTTGCAGCAAGAGGAAGCAGCATCCATAATTTGAATCCCACACTTATATATTACAAAAATATACAATCGTAGGATCAAGCAGGTTGGAAGAGAGCTCCAAGCTCAGCCAGCCCAACCTAGCACCCAGCCCTGCCCAACCAACCAGACCATGGCACTAAGTGCCCCAGCCAGGCTTGGCTCCAACACCTCCAGCCACACAGACTCCACCACCTCCCTGGGCAGTCCATTCCAATGCCAATCACTCTCTCTGCCAACAACTTCCTCCTCACATCCAGCCTAGACCTGCCCTGGCAAACTTGACACTGCTGCTGGGTGCCTGAAAGAAGTGCCCAACCAAACCTGGCTACAGCCTCCCCCCCTAGGAAGGGGTAGACATCAATAAGCTCTGCCCTGAGCCTCCTCTGCTGCAGGCTGCACACCCCCAGCTCCCTCAGCCTCTCCTCACAGGGCTGTGCTCCAGGCCCCTCATCAGCTTCATCCTCACAGGGCAGCTCTGATCTTCAGCTCCTTGTGACAGCTGCAGTTTCCCAAGCCCTCTGCGTAGGCAGAGGCTGTAAAGGCACCAACGATGCCTGTCTGGAGCCGGATCCTTGTTTACCAGATGCCAGCTAATAATCAGAGGCATTACACCAGCCCTGAGAGCCATTGTGAGAGGCATGTACAAGCTTAGGAGCTAAGCTGGCTGATTTACAGACTGCTTCACAGCCTCCTTGCATGAGCTGCTTTGGATGTAATCTCCTAAAAACACCCCGGTGGGACCCATAAACTTTATGTAAGGAGCCTTAACTCAAACAGTAAGAGGCTCGCAGGGCCCATGGAGAGCAGCCTGCCTGCTGCAGTGCAGGGAGCTTTTAATGCATTTTGCTTTCCCCTCTCCAGTCACAAGGGCTGTTTTCTCTTTGTTTTTGCAGAACAAAAGCAGTGCCCCTCAACCCGAACTGGCCCTCAGCCTCCACTGCCACCAGCACAGGTGAGGCAGGAACCTTGTCCCATCACGCTGCAGCCCAGGTGAGCCTCATGAGGATCCACAAGAGCAAAGGCAGGGTTCTGCAGTCCTTAGAATCATGGAATCAAGCAGGTTGGAAGAGACCTCCAAGCTCAGCCAGTCCAACCTAGCACCCAGCCCTAGCCAGTCAACCAGACCATGGCACCAAGTGCCTCATCCAGGCTTCTCTTGAACACCTCCAGGGACGACGACTCCACCACCTCCCTGGGCAGCCCATTCCAATGCCAATCAATGCTATCAATGCAGGCTGGAGGGAGGAGGTGATAGAAAGCAGCCCTGTGGACAAAGACTTGGGGGTGCTGAAGGATAAGAAGCTGGACATGAGCACTGGGGAGCAGCAGCAAGCAAATTGCAGGTAGAGTCAGGGTGGTGAAAGCTTAATGGTGGCTTCGTGCCCTGCTGCCCTGCCCTCTGTGCTCACTGAGAGCCCCAGGCCGGCTGAGGGGTGCCAATCAAGGGGATGTGAGCGAGTTCTGATCTGTAACATCCTCTGAGTGTGAACTAGAAGGAGCCTTTTCCCTTCTGCTTCAGCACAGATACTTTAGTGGGGAGCCCAACTCTTGCCCAGGCAGGGAGGGTACAAAGCACAGTGCTGCTGCCTGGGGCTCTGGGCCACCTCCTTACTTTGGCACTGCAGCTCCTTTCTACCTCCTCACCCTGGCTCAGCAGCTCCCTTCTATCTCTTCACTCTGGCACAACAGTTTCCCTCTACCTTCTCACTGTGGCTCAGCAGCTCCCATTTACCTCCTCACCCTGGCTCAGCAGCTCCCATTTACCTCCTCACCCTGGCTCAGCAGCTCCCTTCTATCTCTTCACCCTGGCAAAGCAGTTCCCCTCTCCCTCCTCATCCTGGCTCAGCAGCTCCCTTTTACTGCCTCACCCTGGCTCAGCAGCTGCCTTCTACCTCTTCACCCTGGCAAAGCAGTTCCTCTCAATCTCTTCACCATGGCACAGTAGCTCCCATTTACCTCTTCACCTTGGCTCAGCAGCTCCCTTTTACTGCCTCACCCTGGCTCAGCAGCTCCCTTTTACTGCCTCACCCTGGCTCAGCATCTCCCTTCTCTCCCTTCACCCTGGCACAGCAGTTCCCCTTTACTTCCTCACCCTGGCACAGTAGCTCCCATTTACCTCCTCACCCTAGCACCATGCCCATGCCCCAGTGCCCTCAGCCCAGCTGGGCTGTACCACCAGGCACCACAGGCAACCCCTTCCAGTGCTCCCTGCGCTGAGCTGCTCACATCAGCCACCCACCAGCACCATCCTACCGCCCTTCTGATCCTTCCTTTCTTCCTGCTGCTTCCCAGAGGAACAAATCTCTATTAAAAAAGTGTCATTTGAACATCCACAAAGCATGAAGAGAGGCTGGAAATGCATTATCTGCCCAAACCTGCTACACAGAAGGATTTGGCTGCTTGATGCCACTTGGAGATAATTGTTTCAAAGGCTCTGAAGGGAGCAAAAATGCTTTAAAACAACTTCAGAATCAATAGCTGGTTTAATTTGCAAATTGCAATTCACTCTGACAAACAGACATCCTCCTCCTCCTCCCTCTCCCCACCAAAAGAAGAAGAAAAGGGAGGAGAAATAATGCAGCTTCAATTATATTCTTGTCCAGTATTTATCTTATTTTGTGCTGTGTGCTGTGGAGCTAATTCAATTTGCTGCTGCCAGCCCATGCTTGCTCCCCTTTCACTTGCAATATATGACTTTATGAAGAGGGGCTAAATCTTCCTGGGTGAATGGGACTTTATCTCTCAATGTGAATAAAACAAACCAGCAACAACACTCCTCAGAAAACCAAGAATAAAAGCTGGGCAGCTGAGGGATTTCTTTTTTGCAGCAGGGACCAAGGATGTGCAATGAAGGGAAATTGATGTCACTTACCTGGCCCTGAGCAAGGCTTTTGGCACTGTCTCACACCACATCCTGGTCCCCAAGCTGGTGACACATGGGTTTGATGGGTGGACCATGAGATGGATAAAGAATTGGCTTGGTGGCCACAGCCAAAGAGTGGCTGTCAATGAGTCCATGGCCAAGTGGAGGCCAGTGAAAAGCAGAGCCCCTCAGGGATCAGACCTGGGACCAGTCTTGTTCAACATCTTTGTTGGTCCCATGCATTGAGTGCAGCCTCAGCAAGTTTGCTGACCATGGCAGGGGGGTTGGAACTGGCTGCTCCTTGTGGTCCTTTCCAACCCTGACTGATTCTATGATTCTATGTCAGTGGCAGCTGGAAAGCATCCAAAAAAAAACCTCCTCAAACAACCCAGGGGATTCATAGCTAGGAGCCAGGACCTGATCTCCTTTGCCTGATGTGGTTCCAAACCAGAGGGGATGGAGTTGTTCAGCCTGGAGAGAAAAGGGTTTCAGGGGAACCTTAGAGCTGCCTTCCAATAGCTGAAGGGATCCTACAGGAAGGCTGCAGAGGGACTTTGCATGAAGGTGTCTAGAGGGGGGACAAGGGGGAATGGTTTGGAGCTGAGGGGGAACAAACTAAGACTGGATCTTAGAAAGTTCTTCAATATGAAGGTGGTGAAACTTTGGAATAGGCTACCTGGGGAAGCTGTGGATGCCTCTTCCCTGGAGGTGTTCAGTGCCAGATTGGCTGAGGCCTTGAACAGAGGGAGTGAACAGCCCCTAAAGCTTTGGCTTCCAGGCTAAACTTCCTGACATTTCTACCTTCTGTCTCATCTCCTTTGCCCTCATGGGCTGCTGCTGGAGCTATTTCTGCTCCTCTCCCAATGCCTTTTAATTTCTTTCTTCATTTCTCTCCCCCTCCCCTCTTTAAATTGCTGCCTCTGGAGTTGGGAAACAACCTTGGAGCATCAAGGCAAAAAGTCAGTCAGCTTCTGCCTGTGGGCACCTGCACTGGTGCCAGGCATCTTGAACTACACCCAGTGCAAGCAGAAAGGCTGCTGGGAGAAGATAAAGGACTAGAGAGGAGGCCATTCAGCTGAAGGCTGGGAATTGTTTGCAGCAAGCTGACAGATGTTTGTGGTTCATAAGTACACTCCCAAAAGGACAATGTTAGGAGCTTGAAGGAATGGGAAGGGAGGAAAGAAGGAAGAATTGATTTAACATCTGTGTTTTTCTTGACAATGGGGCCTCAGGAGTGTCAGGGAAGCTGACATTTTCACAAGGCAGGAGGAGTGGGAGTCAGGGCTAATTGTGGACCTGATGGTGAGACAAAGCAGGGGACCCAAAGGAAAGCTTTGGAGGCTGCGGCAGCTCCTTCCCAGCTTCTTCACTGCCTGGGATGCTTGCACTGAGAGCAATGTGGACCCACTACAGCTTTGGCTCTTTGGCTCCTTTCACACTTTGCTTGGAGATCCCATTACAGAAAGGATGTGGAGGTGATGGAGACTTCCAAGGCCTGTCTGGATGTGTTCTTCTGGGATCTGTGTTAGATAGTATTGTCCTGCTCTGGCAGGGGGGTTGGACTTGGTGAGCTCCTTGGGTCCCTTCCAACCTCTAACATTCTGTGAGCCTGGGATCCTGTGTTGGAAAGTGTCCAGAGAAGGGCCAAGAGAATCATAGAATCAAACAGGTTGGAAGAGAGTTCTAAGCTCGACCAGTCCAACCTAGCACCCAGCCCTGCCCAAGCAACCAGACCATGGCACTAAGTGCCCCAGCCAGGCTTGGCTTCAACACCTCCAGCCATGACCACTGCACCACCTCCCTGGGCAGCCCATTCCAATGCCAATCACTCTCTCTGCCAACAACTTCCTCCTAACATCCAGCCTGAACCTGCCCTGGCACAGCTTGAGACTGTGTCCCCTTGTCCTGTTGCAGATGTCTCTGACTGTGGCAGGGGGCTGGAACTGGATGAGCTTTGAGGTCGCTTCCAACCTAAACCATTCTATGATTCTACCATGAGGGCAGTGAGACACTGGAACAGGTTGTCCAGGGAGGTGGTGGAAGCCTCATCCCTGGAGGGTTTTATGGCCAAGGTGGATGTGGCTCTGAGCAAGCTGATCTAGTGTGAGGTGTCCCTGCCCATGGCAGGGAGGTTGTAGCTGGATGATCCTTGAAATTCCTTCCAGCTCTGACCATTCTGTGATTCTAAACTGATGACTTTGCAGCCCATCCTTTCTCAGCCCTGGAGAGGACCTCACTGCTCCAGAAATGCTGCATCAGAAGAGGAAGCCATCACAAATCTTGCCCTTTCTCTCTGCCTCTCTCCTTCTGTGGCTGCCCTGGTGCTTTGCAAACTCTTCCATCCAAACTAGGGGGGGTACCAATGTTGAATTACTTTTACATTCCCCACCAAACTGTCACTGCTCTGGAGCAAAAGTCACAGCACCGGAGCTGCGTGAGCAGAGAGCAAAACAGCAGCAGCCAAGCAGCCTGCTTTCTGTTCTCTCACATTTTGGAGCTGGAAGATCCACCTCACACTTCACTTCTGCCTGCCTGGTGTTACTTTTAGCATCTGAACCTCCTGTGTTAGAGCTGAAAACACAGCTGATAATGTGGCTGACAACTGTTGCTGTGAGCTGGGCTGGCAATGAGGCATCGACATCCTCCAAAGTGTGTTGTGTTCGGCTGCACTTCCAGGTTCCAGTCTCACAGCTTCTGCCCTGAGATCTGGTGGGTGCTGTAGAAGTGGTGGTCAGCACCACCCCCCTGCACTCAGTGCTGGTCTGGTTGGACGTTTTTCCCACTGCTATCCACAAGCTAATCCCTGCCTGGTTTTTCACTCCTGCTGTGTGCTGTGGAAGAGCACAGAGCTCAAGCCCCTCTGCTGGCTGTTTGTGTTTTGGGGACCAAGGAGCCATATGTGTACCCTGAGATGCCTTTGCTAGCTTAGTTAGCACTTGATGCTCTCCATCTCTTCCCCTTCATCTAACAGATCAGACTGGAGCTCCCTGTGGAGCCTCCCCTGTGCCTCTGGCCAGCTTTGGTACTCACCCAGGCCCTGTAACTAAACAGCATCTAAGGCAGACTGCTCAAATTTGGGGGATCTCCAGCTCTGGACCTGCAAAAACCCCAAGCTCACTGCTGTGTCTTCTCAGTGGGACCACAGGGATGTAAAGCTGCAGAGACCAAATCCAGGTTGCAATGAAGAACAAGGTGCAAAAGAAAAGCCTCCAGCCCTCTGGTACAAGGCAGTGCCAGATTAGCCAAGGGCAGCACCAGCTGCAGGTGCAGAAGTTTCCTTTACTTTTACCTTCAAGGTAATAAACTCTGTACTTAACCATAGCTTAATAAGTCATCAGTCTTGTGCAAAAGAAGGAATAATGAACTAATTAACTGGGATGCATTCTCTCAGTGCAGGCAATCAATACCTTATCTTAATGCAGGGGTCTATCTAGAGGGGAAGGAGGGAGGCTGGGAACAACAAAGGAACTATTGACAGGGAGAATGTTTGTTTGCTTTTCCCCTCCCAAAGAACCAGATGAGAAGAGACAAACTTTGGTGTTTGAAACCCAGGAGACTTCATCCCTCTGGTTTACTTCTTAGAGCAAACACACACCAGGAACTCCCCTTAGTGTTCTCCCAGGAACTGGTTTATATTTAACTAAAACAAGAACCAGGAGGCCAGCAAAGCCCTTTGCAATCAGCCTCCTTCCCCTCCCAAGCCTAAGGAGGTGCAAATCTGCCCTTAGAGAGAGGCAGTGCCTTGAAGAGTGAATTTGCATTGTATGAGGTTTCGAAACGTCTCTGCCTGCCTCACATTTATTCCTTTGCTTCCTCTTGTCAGCCTAAAGTTAATTCAAGTCGTTTTATGCTCGAAAAGCAAATCTTTTCTTGGGTGTTTAAGATACTTTGAACCTCTCCCAGCCCAACAGAGTCGCCTGGGTTGTAAGCAACTGCGGCAGCAATTGCTGCTCCTTCCCTCACGGATCTATTACATCCTCTGCCGCTCACAACAGAAGCACCAGGAGCGTGAATGCTGTTGTCGTGGTGACTGACAGCTGCTGCAAACACGGCTGATGGCAAGTTAAATTGCTGCACTTTGGAAGCAGAGGGAAGCTTTGACTGAAGTGATCTCTTGCATCCTCCTGGGAAAGGCTGGGAGTTGAGAGGCATCCACCAGTTCCGTCAGGAGAGTGCTCAGAGAGCTTTCTGCTCAGCCCTGCACCGGTGAGGCTGGTACCAAACGTTGGCTTCTCATCTCCTGAGCTGGGAATCTCAAAGGCACAAGGCAGAGAAGATGGAGCCTCCCCCCCACCCCCCGGGATTGCATGGCAGACAGAGACTGAAGAGGGGAAGATGCCTTTCTCAGCAACAGTTGGTCCATGGAGGAACAAAAAGACTCCCACGTTCTGCCTTGGTGTCCACAGTGCAGCTCCAGTGAGCTCACAGCAGTGCCCAGGCAGCCTAACACATCACCTCCCTCCTGCAGACCAAGCTGAGCTGTGGGGTCTTCAGAGAGTGCATACCCTGAGGTATCTGAGGACACAGAAGCAGCCAAGAGCTGTCTCAGGACACCTCTGGAGAAGAGACAGAATCACAGATGGTCAGAGGCTGGAAGGGACCTCCAAAGCTCAGCCAGTCCAACCCCCTTGCCAGAGCAGGAGCACCCAGAGCAGGTCACACAGCAACACATCCAGGCAGCTCTTGAATATCTCCAGAGAGGGAGACTCCACAACCCCCCTGGGCAGCCTGTTCCAGGGCTCTGGCACCCTCACAGGCAAAAAATCCTCCTCTGCTAATGAAGTTAAATGAAGCTTCCTCTGCCTCAGCTTCCACCATTGTCCCTTGTGCTGGCACTGGCATCACCCAGCAGAGCCTGGCTCCAGCCTCCTGGCACTCACCTTTACCATTGCTGAGGTCACCTCTCAGTCTCCTCCTCTCCCAGCAGCACAGCCCCAGCTCCCTCAGGCTCTCCTCCTAACAGTGCTGTTCCATTCCCTTCAGCACCTTTGTGGCTCCTGTGTTCATTCCCTTCTATTCCCCTGTAACATTTTCTTCTTGTTTCTAGCCTGCAGCTATGATTTGGGCTCAACACATGGTGTGGGACAGCAAAGTTGCCATGCACTGTGGTGGACACCAGCCCAGCTTTGCAGGATGAATTCCCATGAGGATCATCACTTTCCAGGAGACTGGGCACGTTATTTGATCTGTCACATTCCAGCCCTGTAGTGATAGGATCAGGTGCAATGGTTTGAAACTAGAGAAAAGCAGATTTAGATTGGGTGTTTGGAATAAGTTCTGCACCATGAGGGTAGTGGAACATGGGAATAGGTTGCCCAGGGAGGTAGCTGAGGCTCTATCCCTGGAGATAGTCAAGATGAGGCTCAACAAGGCTCTGGGCAATCTGACCCAGTGGAGGATGTCCTTGCTGACTGCAGGGGGGAGGTTGGACTGGATGACCTTTGGACTTGCCTTCAACCCAGATCATTCTGTGATTCTTTACCACATCACCCAGTGATGCTCTCTGAATCAGCTGGAGGAGAAAGATCTGTGTAGGTGCCCATGCCAACAGGTGACCACAACCCTGGCAGAGCCACTGTCTCTCACCTTATAGAACAGAGTCAGTTACAGTTGGAAAGGACCACAAGGATCACTCAGTTCCAAACCCCTGCCATGCCCAGGGACACCCTACCCTAGAGCAGGCTGCACACAGCCTCAGGCAGCCTGGCCTCAAACACCTCCAGCCATGGGGCCTCAACCACCTCCCTGGGCAACCCATTCCAGCCTCTCACCACTCTCCTGCTCAACAACTTCCTCCTCACCTCCAGCCTCACTCTCCCCACCTCCACCTTTGCTCCATTCCCCCCACTCCTGCCACTCCCTGACAGCCTCAAAAGTTCCTTCCCAGCTTTTCCGTAGGTCCCCTCCAGATCCTGGGAGGCCACAAGAAGGTCACTTGGGAGCCTCCTCTTCCCCAGCCTGCACAGCCCAAACTCTTTCAGTCTGTGCTCACAGCAGAGCTGCTGCAGCCTCTGAGCATCCTCCTGGCCCTGCTCTGGACACTCTCCAGCATCTCCACAGCCCTCTTGTCCCAGGGGCTCCAGAACTGGATGCAGGACTCCAGGTGGGGTCTCAGCAGAGCAGAGCAGAGCAGAGCAGAGCAGAGGGGGAGAATCACCTCCCGGCCCTGCTGGCCACACTTCTGCTGCTGCAGCCCAGGCTCTGCTTGGCTTTCTGGGCTGCAAGTGCACACTGCTGGCTCCTGTTGAGCTTCTGGTCCAGCAGCACCCCCAAGTCCCTCTCGTCAGGGCTGCTCTCCAGCCACTCACTGCCCAGCCCTGCATTTGTGCTTGGCATTGCCTCAAGTGAGATGCAGGACCTTGCCCTTGGTCTTGTTGAACCTCCTGAGGTTGGCTTGTGCCCACCTCTGCAGCCTGTGCAGGTGCCTCTGGATGGATCCCTGCCCTCCAGCCTGGCTGCTACACCACACAGCTTGGTATGGGCAGCAAACTTGCTAAGGGTGCACTCAATGTCGTTGTGTATGGCACCAACAAAGATGTTGAACAAGACTGGTCCCAGGACTGATCCCTGAGGGACTCTGTTTGTCACTGGCCTCCACTTGGCTGTGGACCCATTGACAGCCACTGGTGTGGTCAGCAAACTTGCTGAGGCTGCACTCAGCAAGTAACAAATCTCTGCAAAGGCCTCAAGAGCTGCATCAAGGAGCAAGACTGGTGTGGGGAGGGGAAAGCATGTGGAAAATGAAACCAAGCAGATGGAAGTGTGGGAGTAGAGTTTGGACCAACAAAAGCCAGTTTCAAACCATATTTTTAATTAAGCTGGGGAAGTTTCTTAACTGATAAACCCCTCTTTAGTTGGACTTAATGGCATTTAGCTGCTTTAATTGGGATGTCTATATTTGGAGCCCGCAGACAGAAACAGATAATAAGGCAACAAAAAAACCCAGATCACAGGGGCTTAAAATCCTGGCATTTGCATAACCCAATTGTTCCCATTATGAAATGGAAACCCTGTTATCAGCTTGCATAAAACAGCCTGGTTTTGGTAGATTGCAAACACTGTGTTTAATTAAGCAAGCTTCAGGGACAGTGAATCTTAGTGTTACAAGATACAACTGTGGAAATAAAGGCACTTCCATTTAAATGAAACAAAAGGGGAGGTTTATCAGGGATGTTACTTAATTGTCAGCAAAGCTAAAAGAGTTTTGTTTCTGCTCCAATTTATGAACTGGAATTGATGAGGGAAGCAGGGAACCAGGCACCTTTGTCCTGTGCAATTAAAGCTCTGTGGTCTTCAAGCCAGGCGCTAATGATGCTGGCAGCTAAGAGGAAAGGAGATGGGGAGGGGGGGGAAGGAAAAAGTCGATTTCCCAGCCCATTGGACATCCTGGGTTATGAATGAAAGGCAGTTTTACCCAGTTAGCCCTCTCAAAGCATCACTGGCTTGGTGACATCACCACGGTCCTGGCAATGATCTCGGTGACATCACCAATACTGGCACAGGTTGTCTATGGTGGTCTTGGATGTCCCCTCCCTGGAGGTGTTCAAGGCCAGTGGGAAGTGTCCCTGCTCAGGACAGGGGGGGTGAAACTGGTTTACAGGCTTACAGATGTTAGGGGTGGGAAGGGACTCAAAGAGATCATCCAGTCCAACCCCCTGCCAGAGCAGGACCACACAGACTAGCTCAGGGCACACAGGAACACATCCAGACAGGCCTGGAAAGGCTCCAGAGAAGGAGACTCCACAACCTCTCTGGGCAGCCTGTGCCAGTGCTCTGGGACCCTTCCAGGAAAGAAATTCCCCCTTGTGTTGAGCTGGAGCCTCCTGTGCTGCAGCTTCCATCCACTGCTGCTTGTCCTATCCCAGGGAGCAGTGAGCAGAGCCTGTCCCCCCTTTTCTGACCCCCAGTCCTCAGATAGTTATCAACATTGATTAAATCCCCTCTGAGTCTTCTCTTCTGCAGACTAAGCAGCCCCAGGTGCCTCAGCCTCTCCTCATCAGGCAGTGCTCCTCATCATCCTCATAGCCCTCAGCTGGACTCTCTGCAGCAGATCCCTGTCCCTCTTCAACTGGGAAGCTGTGAGGGTTTGGGTGTTCTCTGCCCCTCCCACTCTTATGAAATCACCCAGACTAGACTCAGCTGAGCTGGAAGTCAGAACAAAGCTTTTTGTTTACAGCACAGCACAATAGACAAGCAGTTAGAGTATATACAGCTAGAGACAGAAATAGACAGGTTAAAAAGGTAGTACAGAAACACAGCAGCCCTCCCAGAAACCAGAGTCACCAGGGGGGGCTCCCAACCTCCCTTCCATCTTCCCCCCACCCCTCTACCTTACCCCAGACTTTGCCTTACATTCAAGGCCAGTTTAGAGAACCAGCCAGGGGGGTTAGGAAGCAGAAGGATTAGTTACACAGACAGCAGGTTAGGGAGAGAAGGGAGGCAGCCAGAGCCAGAGAGCAACAACTCTGTGATCTGTATTTGTGTTCTTGTTTTAATCCAGCTCAGCAAGCCTATGAGTGCAGCAGACATCACCTTTGTTTCCTTTCCACAGCCTAGCACCTAATTCTTCTCACCAAAACATTCCAGCTAGCTTCAAACTAGCACAGGAGCCCAAAACTGAAAGCAGTGCTCAAGATGAGGTCTCCCCAGGGCAGAGTAGAGGGGGAGAAGAACCTCCCTGGATCTGCTGGACACACTCTTCTTAATGCCCCCCAGGATCCCACTGGCCCTCTTGGCCACCAGGGCACATTGTTGTGCCACGGATGTGATCCACCAGCACTCCCAGGTCCCTCTCCTCGGGGCTGCTCTCCAGCAGTGCCATGTGCCACCCATGCTTCCTTTGCCACTCCTCCCTCAACGTTCCAGCAGCTCTTTAGGCTGAGAAGCTGGGAACTGCCCGCAGAGTTAAGATGGAAAATAACTGAGCCGCGGGGGAGGAAAAGATTGGATTTTCCTTGCAGAAAACACTGCTGGAAATGGAAAACATTGTCTGGAGTTTGAGACAATAAACCCCAACCGTTTCTCTAGCTGGATGTACTTCTC
Source organism: Pogoniulus pusillus (assembly GCF_015220805.1). Taxonomy (NCBI): domain Eukaryota; kingdom Metazoa; phylum Chordata; class Aves; order Piciformes; family Lybiidae; genus Pogoniulus; species Pogoniulus pusillus. The sequence continues at coordinate 4,495,556 of NC_087300.1, forward strand.
CTAGCATTGCCAGGATGTCAGAAAACATCTTTCACTGGGGAGAGAAGAGAACAATCAGCCCCAGACACACTCCTTGATGCTTTGCAGCATCCCCTGGTACCTGCACCGTCCCTGTGCCAGAGGCCAGGCTGGGAAGTGCCTGTAAAATACCGAAGTCTGTAGAGATGTTTGTTTACAGCAATCAGTTGATAATCTGCAAACCTAAACGAGGGCTACTGTGGGAGTGTCTGCAGCTACTCCTTGGAGATCTCTGATAAGCAATCTTGTAAAGACCCAGGCCTGCAGTGGCTAAGGAAAGCAGGAAGGAGATAAAGGAGAAGCAGGGATGTCCTGACATCAGCAACAGAGAAGGGTCTGCTTGACCAGAGGTGAGACAGACCCTGGAAGGAAGACTGTGTGGGATGTTCATCACAGATAACCATCCCAGACCACCAGGGTTGGAACTGGGGTGGAGAATGGGAAAACACTTCTGTTAATGAACTGCTAAAAATGATTGTAATAACTCTACCTCCTGTTATGAATGTGCCTGCTCCTGGGACAGCCAGCAGTGTGCCCAGGTGGCCAAGAGAGCCAGTGGCATCCTGGCCTGCATCAGGAATGGTGTGGCCAGCAGGAGCAGGGAGGTCATTCTGCCCCTGTACTCTGCACTGCTTAGACCACACCTTGAGTACTGTGTTCAGTTCTGGGCCCCCCAGTTTAGGAGGGACATTGAGATGCTTGAGCGTGTCCAGAGAAGGGCAACGAGGCTGGGGAGAGGCCTTGAGCACAGCCCTACGAGGAGAGGCTGAGGGAGCTGGGATTGGTTAGCCTGGAGAAGAGGAGGCTCAGGGCAGACCTTATTGCTGTCTACAACTACCTGAGGGGAGGTTGTGGCCAGGAGGAGGTTGCTCTCTTCTCTCAGGTGGCCAGCACCAGAACGAGAGGACACAGCCTCAGGCTGTGCCAGGGGAGATTTAGGCTGGAGGTGAGGAGAAAGTTCTTCCCTGAGAGAGTCATTGGACACTGGAATGGGCTGCCTGGGGAGGTGGTGGAGTCGCCGTCCCTGGAGCTGTTGAAGGCAGGGTTGGACGTGGCACTTGGTGCCATGGTCTGGCCTTGAGCTCTGTGGTAAAGGGTTGGACTTGATGATCTGTGAGGTCTCTTCCAACCTTGGTGATACTGTGATGGAGCCATCCTGCCTGCACCCAGCACTGTAATAAAACAGACCTACTGCAGAACTCTGTTTGAGTGTCGAGGTTCATTTTGCAGGTCAGAACAAGCAGCACAGCCCCACTGCATCATCACCAGGTGAAGTCCACCACCTGGCTTCCACTATATATATTTTTTTTTCCTGCCTATGCTTTTGGAGCACAAATATTGAGAGTTCTGACCAGAGAGTACCTTAACTCTCTTCACTCAAGTTTGTAAAGGTTTATTCTTAACCTTTCAGTGGCAGGTTGTGCTGCCAGCTTCTCTAGTTATAAACCTTGAATCACAGAATCAAGCAGGTTGGAAGACAGCTCCAAGCTCAGCCAGTCCAATCTAGCACCCAGCCCTATCCAGTCAACCAGACCATGGCACTAAATGCATCACCCAGGTTTTTCTTCAACACCTCCATGGATGGTGACTCCACCACCTCCCTGGGCAGCCCATTCCAATGCCAATCACTCTCTCTGCCAACAACTTCCTCCTAGCATCCAGCCTAGACCTCCCCTGGCACAACTTGAGACTGTGTCCCCTTGTTCTGTTGCTGCTTGTCTGGCAGCAGAGCCCAACCCCACCTGGCTACAGCCTCCCTGCAGGCAGCTGCAGGCAGCAATGAGCTCTGCCCTGAGCCTCCTCTGCTGCAGGCTGCACCCCCCCAGCTCCCTCAGCCTCTCCTCACAGGGTTTGTGTTCCAGGCCCCTCCCCAGCCTTGCTACCCTTCTCTGGACACCTTCCAGCACCTCAACATCTCTCTTGAATTGAGTGGCCCAGAACTGGAGACTTGTCCTAAATCATTTAATGTGACTTTATGTATATACACCTTCTGCAAAACAGTTTTACCAACTGCATCATAGACTCTGTCTGCATTGATTGTAAATAACTTTGGGGAAGTTTCCTTTGTACAATTAATAAACTATTTAATGTTGTTTGGGTTTTTTTTTTCCCATTGGGCTCATTACAATTCACTCCTTAACCCAGATTCAAATCCTTCCTTAACAGCCACACAGGCACGGAAGGAGCAACCTCTGTCCTGGGAGCCTGCCCAGCTTGGAGAGACACAAAAGAGAGGCAAAAAGGATGCTGTGCAGGCAGGACAAGCCCGGACCTCACCGCTGCTTAGGCAAAGTACAGATCACAGGATGCTTCTCTGAAATAGGCTATTTGAAAGGACACAAAAGCTGCAGTGGCTGAGCTGCTTCCAGGAACAAAATGTATTCCATAGCCTGAAGGCTCATTTCCAGGCTGTGTTTCCCTGTGATTGCTCACACAGGCTTATCGGATTGGTCTTTTCACAGCGCAGAGCCCCCGAAATTCCTCCTGTGCAGAAATGCCGACGTGCAGATTCCCTACCACAGCCAACCCCCCCCCCCCGGAGGCAGTGGCAGGGAGCCTGCATGGGAGTTCAGCAAGAGGCAGGAGCTGCTGGTGAAGCCAGCAGGGCAGGACAGCAAAGAGATGTGCTTGGAGTAATCGGAGAGGAGAGCAGATGCTGCTGGCAATAAAAGCCTGTGTGAAACCCTGCTGAGAAACCTGCTGGGAGACCTACGGGGGCAAATTTCCCTCTGGTAGGACAAAAGAGAGCCAGCCAGTGAAGAGTGGAACAATCTATTGCAAGGTGCCTATTATCAAGCAGCAGTGAAGCTGCAAAAAAAAAAGGAGAGAATTGAATCTGAGGAGGGAAGGGAAGCAGGCACCCTGTGGACACAATTACAGAGACAGGTCTGAAATCGCTGCCTGGGTAAGTGCAGGAGCAGCTGATGGGAAAGGTCTGAGGATGAAAGGGTAGGAGTGGTCTCTCCACATGTGCCAAGAAACCCCTCAGCTGCCTGCTTCTGTTTCTGTCCAGCCCCTAGACAGCAGATGCTCAGTCCCTGCTGCACTTGCCATGCTCCACACCCTGGCTGCTGTGCCTGCTCCCCAACACCTGGCACAAGCATCTCCTTTCTGCTTCCTTTTCTCCTGTTCTGGGTCCCGTGGCTGTTCTTCCTCTCCCTACTGAACCTCTCCTTCAACCCTTGGTGAAGGAGAACCTCTGAACCCCTCCTTCACCCCTTGGGTCACCTCTGGTTCTCAGTCATACAGGTGGAATTGCTCCTTTGTTCCCACAGCCCACATCCCTCATGGTGTGCCAGAAAAGCTCTGCAGATGAAAGTGAGGGATGGAGACACCTGCAGCACAGCCCTGTGCCCCTGACAGCATCACAGAATGGGTTAGGTTGGGAGGGAGCTCAAAGCTCAGCCAGTTCCAACCACCTGCCATAGGCAGGGACACCTCCCACTAGAACAGGTTGCTCAAGGCCTCAGCCAAGCTGGTCTTGAACACCTCCAGGGAGGTCGTGGAGCACAGAAGATCACATTGGGTGCTTCTGTGCTCCACGACCTCCCTGGGCAACCTGTGCCAGTGTCTCCCCACCCTCAACCTGTGCCAGTGTCTCACCACCCTCACTGCAAACAACTTCTTCCTAACATCCACTTTCAATCTCCCCTTTGCCACTTCAACCCCATTTCTCCTCCTCCTCCTCCTGTCATTCCCAGACCTTGTCAGTAGTCCCTCTCCAGCCTTCCTGCAGCCCCCTTCAGATCCTGGAAGGCCACTCCAAGGTCTCCTTGGAGCCTTCTCTTCTCCAGGCTGCACAGCCCCAACTCTTGCAGCCTGTTCTCAGAGCAGAGCTGCTGCAGCCCTCTCAGCATCATGTCCTGGGTGTGACTCTCAAATGGGTCTCGTTTCTCCCTGCAGGCAGCAGGCTCGGTCCTGTCACCTGGGTTAGCTCATTCCAGGCTGAGCCTCACCAAAAACTGAACTCTCACACCCTGCATGTGGTGCCTGGATCAGCTGGGTCCAGAATTCCAATCTGCAGGCTGGGGCTGTGCCCCAAGTGATGGAAAAGTCCAGCAGCAGGACATGCTGAGGGCTACCCCAGCAGAGCTGATCATCACCTTGGCAACCTGCTCCCAGCCCAGCTGGGGTCCAGCCCTGCTCATCCTTGTGCTACTCCAACCCCAGAGTCTCTGAGGAAAACTTCCCAGCAACCAGGCTGCTCTTGGAAAAGGTGAACCCGGTGCTTGAAAGGCACCAAATCCTTTAATCCCTGCAGCCACTTTAACCCTTGGCCTCCTGAGCCTCACTGAAGGATCTGAAAGCTCACTGAAATCCCAAAGTATCACAAGGATCATTGTACATCCTCAAATAAACCTCCTTTCTTTACCTCTCTCCCTTTGTGAGGATTTACAGTGGGCAAGAGGCACAGCTGCTCCCAAGGAACTGGCCTGAGGTTTGCAAAGCCCCTCCTGGTTTCTTCTTCTTGCCTCTCGAGGGTTAACAGTCCTCTGGAGAGTGCACAGCAGCCTGTCTATCCACTTTGGTAATTGAAATCAATTTCTCTGCCTTATCTTTAGGAAACCTATATAGTCAAGACACTAATCTGCTGGCTCTGGCATCTTTTAAATGGAAACCTATTTCAGACCAAAATGGAAAAGGTCCTTTTCCTGCCTGCTGATGCTTCTTTGCTCAGCTTCTGAGGGGAGAGGCAGACAAACTTCAGGCCCTCAACTCTTTTTGGTTTGGAGCAACCACTCACTTGCTCATGGACCACAGGAGTTCATGCCCTAGGTAAGGGCACGTCCAGTGAGAAAGATGGATGCCAAAATCCCCTCTAATGGAGACAGGAGCTGGGAGAAGGTCTTTCAGGCAGCTAAGTCCTTAGCTCTTTCTGCAGTTACTCCCAGCCCCTGTTCCTCTAACTCCTGTAGACATTAGAGAGAGGTCACCACACCAGGATGCCAGCTGTGCCACCGTGGGCAGGGATGAAGGAACAGAACCTCCATCACCTACCTGAAGGGACATTGTAGCCAGGTGGGGGTTGGCCTCTTCTCTCAGGCAACCAGCAACAGAACAAGGGGACACAGTCTCAAGTTGTGCCAGAGGAGGTCTAGGCTGGATGTTAGGAGGAAGTTGTTGGCAGAAAGAGTGATTGGCATTGGAATGGGCTGCCCAGGGAGGTGGTGGAGTTGCCATCCCTGGAGGTGTTCAAGAAAAGCCTGGATGAGGCACTTAGTGCCATGATCTGGTTGACTGGCTAGGGCTGGGTGCTAGGTTGGACTGGATGATCTTGGAGGTCTCTTCCAACCTGATTGATTTTATGATTCTCTGAGGAGTGGATGGGTCCCTGCCTTCCAGACCTCTTCTGGCATCAGTTACCAAAAATGAAGCCTACAGAGAAAAAGCAGACCCAAGCCATGTTCTCTCCTAATCCTCCTCATTAGGAGCTCAGCCAAGCCAATAGATTTCTAATTTGCAGTCATTCAGCCTTGAAATCCCTGCAGTTCTGACTGTGACTGCCCAGATCAAGTAATCAATAGGGAATCTCAGCACCCCAACTCCAATAAAGAGAAGTAAACTTCCCTCTGAGCACACCTTTGGTTCCTTGGGCCCCAGGCAGGAGAGCAGCACCAGCAGTGTGCACAGCAGACACCTGCTGGCTTAGGTGTGCTGGGAGCAAGGTGTTGGGATGGATTTTCAGGGACTGTTTGTGATAGGAAGGAGAAAGCAGAGAACAGGGAAAGAGCACTGAAACTGATGGGCAGGAGATCTGGAGGGCTCCTCTATGAGGACAGGCTATGAGAGTTTGGGCTCTGCAGCCTGGAGAAGACTTGAAGGAGACCTTGAAGTGGCCTTCCAGGATCTGAAAGGGGGCTGCAGAAAGGCTGAGGAGGGACTATTGACAAGGTCTGGGAATGACAAGAGGAGGAGGAGTGGGTTTGAAGTGGCAGAGGGGAGATTGAAAGTGGATGTTAGGAAGAAGTTGTTTGCAGTGAGGGTGGTGAGAGACTGACACAGGTTGCCAGTCAAAGATCACATTGGCTGCTTCTGTGCTCCACAATCTCCCTGGAGGGGTTCAAGGCCAGGGTGGATGAGTCCTTGAGCAACCTGTTCTAGTGGGAGGTGTCCCTGCCTATGGCAAGGGGTTGGAACTGGCTGAGCTTTGAGCTCTCTTCCAACCTGAACCATTCTATGGTCTGATGCTAGGACTGCAACATGAAGCAAAGATTGAGAGGACCCAAGGTGTTACTGACCCAACAGCAGCACAGGCTCCTTCCCAGGTGTCTACAGAAGGTTCTCCAGCAAGAAACATTAATTTACCCAAAGTTAACAGTTTGCAGTTGCCTTCAAATTCAGTGCACTGCTTGAGCAAGACAATATAATTAAATGAGGCACGTTAATATCATGAGATTAGCATCACTGACCACATTTATGACAATAGCAAAGGAATTCACAGGGAACCAGAAGTTCTATCCCATAAATCAGAGCATTTGGGTGCATAAAATTTGGGAACAAGAGCCTATGAATTGCAATAGAGCATGACCAAGTCTCAGCAGCAGGAGTAAATATGAAGCCCCCAACGACAAGCAGCTATCAGGCATCCTGTCTGGGTGTTTGTTTCGACACAAATTTAAAGCAGTTCCCTGATTCTTACTCTCTTAATTGAGGTAATTTGCTTTTAAGTGTTCCTTGAAGCAGAGAAATTACAATTGCTCCCTTTAATATTCTGCTAATACCAACAGCAGTTTGTTTTTCCATCTGATGCTAATCACTGTGTGCTTCTCTGAGGAGGAAAACCTCTTTGGGTGGGGGAGGAAACAAAAGCTTGATAAGAGACTAAGATGCACACCAGAAAATGAAATGTGTGGTAGTGGTTTGCCTGGGAGAAGGCAGAGGAATCATAGAATCAGTTACAGTTGGAAGGGACCACAAGGATCAGACAGATCCAATCCCCCTGCCATGCCTAGGGACACCCTACCCTAGAGCAGGCTGCACACAGCCTCAGCCAGCCTGGCCTCAAACACCTCCAGCCATGGGGCCTCAAGCACCTCCCTGGGCAACCCATTCCAGCCTCTCACCACTCTCCTGCTCAACAACTTCCTCCTCAAATCCAGTCTGAACCTCCCCACCTCCAGCTTTGCTCCATTCCCCCCACTCCTGCCACTCCCCGACAGCCTAAAAAGTTCCTCCCCAGCTTTTTTGTAGCCCACTTCAGATACTGAAAGGCCACAAGAAGGAAGCAGTGGCTCATTCATTGGCTTCCCCATCCAGTTATTCACTGTGTCCATTATACTCCTTTCAGCTCCCTGAGAAGTCAATAAAACATAATGAAATTATCACAAGCTGAAGCTTGCTGAGCTAATTTGGTGATGGCAATGTGGGGAAAGGTTGGGAAGCTCTGTTTGCAGCAGTGAATATGAGGGCAGCTGGCATAGCTCAGGTCAGGCAGCAGATTAGAATCAGTCATAGAATCAAGCAGGTTGGAAGAGAGCTCCAAGCTCAGCCAGCACAACCTAGCACCCAGCCCTGCCCAACCAACCAGACCATGGCACTAAGTGCCCCAGCCAGGCTTGGCTTCAACACCTCCAGCCACAGCCACTCCACCACCTCCCTGGGCAGCCCATTCCAATGCCAATCACTCTCTCTGACAACAACTTCCTCCTAACATCCAGCCTAGACCTTCCCTAGCACAGCTTCAGGCTGTGTCCCCTTGTTCTGTCCCTGGCTGCCTGGCAGAAGAGCCCAACCCCACCTGGCTACAGCCTCCCTGCAGGCAGCTGCAGGCAGCAATGAGCTCTGCCCTGAGCCTCCTCTGCTGCAGGCTGCACACCCCCAGCTCCCTCAGCCTCTCCTCACAGGGCTGTACTCCAGGTCCCTCCCCAGCCTTGCTGCCCTTCTCTCAACACCTTCCAGCACCTCAACATCTCTCTTGAATTGAGGAGCCCAGAACTGGACACAGCACTCAAGATGTGGCCTGAGCAGTGCTGAGCACAGGGGCAGAAGAACTTCCCTTGTCCTGCTGCCCACACTGCTCCTGAGCCAGCCCAGGATGCCATTGGCTCTGCTGCCCACCTGGGCACTGCTGCCTCCTCTGCAGCTCCTCTCTTCTACCACCCCCAGCTCCTTTTCTGCCTGTCTGCTCTCAACCACTCTGTCCCTAACCTGTGGCATTGCCTGAGTTGTTGTGGCCAAGCTCCCTCCACCACTTTTGCCCCTTTCAGGCCAGCTTTTGTTTTTTAATCTTTTGATAGCTCCAAATGTCAAAGTTCCAACGCTCAGTGCCACAGCAGCATGGATCTGCAAGGTTAATACAAACACAGGCTGCTCTTGGCTCTGACCTCTCAGTTCTGTGGGACAGAAAAGATGCTCCACTTCTCCAGCACTGCACTTCAGTAGCTTTCCAAGGATAGCCTGATGCACACATCTCCTCCTCCTCCTCAGCAGAAGTAATACCAAAGGAATAAGAGTGCTGTGCTCATCATCAAATCAACCTTCCTGAGTCCATCTCTGCTTATTTGCCTCAAATGCTGTCGACAAATGATGCATGAGAGGGCACCAGGAAAGAGGCAGACACAGAGCCTGTCATGTAAGGGCTGCTCAGCCCTTACAGTCTGCAGCAATTTGGAGATCCATTTGCTCACATCTCACTAACTGAGTTTGACACTGCAGACACCTGTGGCTTTGGCTGGCAAACTCCTTTTTCAACACAGGGTGGGTTGTTTGGGGGTTGTTTCCCCCTCTTGCTTTCATGATAAACTGCCACCAGGAGCACATTTAAGCTGCAGATCTGCTTGCAAGGACAGGGCTGCACTTGGGAGAGACACAAAACCTCCCAGCTAAGGCCACAGGGCTCCTTGCTCTCTGCAGCTGGGACTACTCCCTCCAGAGTCATTATTTGTAGCCACAGCGTTTTGACAGCCATTTATCAACACAATTTATCAACACACTTCAGGAACAAGAGGCAGCTTGGAGCTGCATTAATCCATTTATTCTGCTCCTTGTAGGAATCTGTGTCCTGTCAAGCAGTTCTTTGGGTTACAATTGTTCCCCCATCAATCTGCAGCGTATCAAAGCAAGCACAGGCTCACAGTTGGAGAGAGCAAGGAGGGGGACACGCTGCGGGGAACACTCTGTGCCACACGCAGCAGTGCCCCCACAGCTATTAGTCACTTTGCATTAATTGCTCGCTAAAGGAGGGGCGACTAAGTGCAGCTGGAGCAGCGCTGGCTGCTGCTGACAGAAAGGAGGAATTTAGAGAAGCAATTTGAGGCAACTGAATGTATTTCTCTGCAGCTCGGGTGGTTAAGTGGCTGGAGGGCTGCATCATCACGGGATGTGTTCGCACTACCCACTGCTGAGGAGCAGAACAGCTCCAGCAGGCACAGCAACAGAGAGCCTGGGGACAGCAGGCACAGGCTCCCCAGGGATGGGGAATTGATGGGGGACACAGCAGAGGACAGGAGGATGAGTGAGGAGTTAATAAGGACAAAACCTTCCAGACTGGAAACTCAACCTACAAGCCCTGCTAGCTGAGGATCCTCACTCCACACAGCTTGGGGTACTTGGATTATTAGTAAGAGGTGTTCAAGAAAAGCCTGGATGAGGCACTTAGTGCCATGGTCTGGTTGATTGGCTGGGGCTGGGTACTAGGTCGGACTGGATGAGGTACTTAGTGCCATGGTTTGGTTGATTGGCTGGGACTGGGTGATAGGTTGGACTGGCTGAGGCACTTAGTGCCATGGTTTGGTTGATTGGCTGGGACTGGGTGATAGGTTGGACTGGATGAGACACTTAGTGCCATGGTTTTGTTGATTGGCTGGGACTGGGTTGATAGGTTGGACTGGATGAGGCCCTTAGTGCCATGGTCTGGTTGATTGGCCAGGGCTGGGTGCTAGGTTGGACTGACTGAGCTTGGAGCTCTCTTCCAACCTGCTTGATTCTATGTACAGACAAGCAGCACTAATTGGGTTTTGTCATCCCATTGCCCACTGCTTATCAAATCAGGGAGAGAGGGTGTGGGGGGGAGAAGATCTCTACTTTCTACTCCAAGAATTAACAGAATGAAGGTCAAGGAGCCAGATGGGCTGAGCTGTAAATATCTGGCATTTGGAATCCTGTCTCAGAGCATCACCACAAACCACTCTGCACGCAGACCCGACTGGAAACGAATCGCTGAGCATCTCGCAGAGCAGGTAATTGAAAAGAGGACATGATGGGATAACAAAAAGAACAGTTGTTCCTGAAGCATTTCTACCCCTTTTCCTTCCCCCCCCTCTCCCAATTTCAATAGGCCATGTCTAATTATTGACTGGCACACGTTCCCCTCGCGCTGCCTTGTTATCAGACCACGGCACGGGTGTCAGTCCACAGAATTAGCAGCTATAATTGGACCCTTTTAACAAGGTACACAACACAGTCTAAATTAAATTGCATCCCATAAATCAGGTTAACCTTTTCAACATAGCTCTAAGAAAATTAATTACTCATATCGAAGCACATGACCTTTTCACAGCGCTTGGGATTAGCTTCCACATTTCTTTTCCCTCCTCCCTCCCTCCTCTCCCCCCCCAGGCTCGGCTTTCTTTGTTCGTTTAAAAACATCAGAGCCCAAAAAACAGCCTCAACACTTGGCTTCAGCTCTTACCCAAGGGTTTCAAGCGAGTGCAACCTAATTGCTGTTCTCTTTTCCAGTTCTTCTGCTCCAAGCGAGCTGCCTCTCTGCTTCCTCTCCTCTTCTGGCAGGGGCAATGAGAGCTGCCCAGGTGGCAACACTCAGCTTTAGCGCCTGACTCTTGACTTTGTTTAGGTATTTACTAGGAGCACCTGGAAGTCCTGTGCCTAGGTGGGGCTCTCCATTTGCATCCCTAGCAACTGGCAGTGTTTTCGTTTGCTGGCCTTTAGAATCTTCAATGAAGTGTGGTTGAGTGGCCTAAAAGCTCAGAAAGGAGGGGAGGGGGGAAGAAAGAAAAAGAAATATAAAAGAAAGAAAAAAAAAAGGAAAAAAAAGAAAAAGGAAAAGAAAGAAAGAGAAATATAAAAGAAAGGGAAAAAAAAGGCAAGAAAAAAGAAAATGAAAGAAAAAGAAAAGGAAAATGAAAGAAAAAGAAAAGAAAAAGAAAGAAAAAGAAAAATGAAAGAAAAAGAAAAGGAAAAGAAAGAAAAAATAAAGAAAAAGAAAAAGAAAAAGAAAAATAAGAAAAAGGAAAATGAAAGAAAAGGGAAAGAAGAAAAAAGAAAAAGAGAGAAAAAGGAAAAAAAAAGAAAGGAAAAGAAAAATGAAAGAAAAAGAAAAGGAAAAGAAATAAAAAATAAAAAGAAAGAAAAATAAGAAAAAGGAAAATGAAAGAAAAAGAAAAGGAAAAGAAAGAGAGAAAATATAAAGAAAGAGAAAAAATAAGAAGAAAGAAAAAGAAAAGAAAAAGAAAAATAAGAAAAAGCAAAATGAAAGAAAAAGAAAAGGAAAAGAAAGAGAGAAAATATAAAGAAAGAGAAAAAATAACAAGAAAGAAAGAGAAAAGAAAAATAAAAATAAGAAAAAGCAAAATGAAAGAAAAAGAAAAGGAAAAGAAGGAGAAAAAATAAAAATTAAGAAAAAATAAGAGAAAAGGAAAGAAAAAGGAAAAGAAAAAGAAAGGAAAAAGGAAAAAGGAAGAAAAAGGAAAATAAAGGAAAATAAAAATAAAGAAAAAAGAAAGAAAAAGAAAAGGAAAAGTAAAAGAAATAAAAAGAAAAAGGAGAAAGAAAAAGAAAAATAAAAGAAAAAGAAAAAGGAAAAAACCAAAGAAAAATAAATAAAAAGAAAAAAGATTAAGAAAAGAAAAAGAAAAGGAAAGAAAAAGAAATTAAGGGGACAAAAAAGGAAAAAAAAAAAGAAGGAAAACTGCTTTGTTGTGTTAAAATTTGCCAGAACATTCTCCAACAGTTCTGCAGGGTTGGGGGAAATAAATGTCAGCAGCACAGTACCAGGTTGGGAACATGAGGAGAAAAGGACTCCTAGTGAAGGCAGCATCAAAGCAAACAGGGCAACCTGAAACAAAATCAGGAGGGAAAAGCCCAAGCAGATCCAATCTCCTCTCTCCCCAACTGAGCCTGCTTGTAATTTGGGTTTCTGAGCTTGTTTGTGCCTTCTGTGGCGAGTTCAAACCCAGGATTAGCACTATCTGCAAATAACAAAGCTCAGACTGAGAGCAGAAAATGCTTTGTTGCTCTTTTCTAAGGCAGCAGAATGAGCCTGGGCCAGCTCCCAGCATCTGCAGCAGTTTCTGCATCTGCTCTGCTCTCTTTTTCCCCCCCAAATGGCATAATCCATGTAGTTTTACTCCAGACTGTATTTCCCAGCTCTCTTCATTTCTTTAAATTGCTCTGTAAGTTGCTGAAGTCATCAGCAGAAGTGCTGCAGTCAGCTAGATTTGAACCATTTCAAATGATACAAAACCATTTTCCTGTAGAAAGGACCTTAACAAATTTAATTATTCTTTTTCTTCCCCCCTCCTCATCCTTTTTCTCTTTCCTTTTCTTTAAATGATGGGCTTGTGGAAACCTCCCATTTAAAGTCCCATAAAGTAAATCAGACAAAGAAATAATAGTAGTGATAATAAAACAGCTGAGAGCAAGAATGTGACAAAGGTTTCCCTGAAAACATCAGGCATGGTGCTGCTGATCTATGGCCCTTTCTTACAGTGGAGAAGGGATGAATGAGGAGAAATGAGTTCCTTGGGGGGTGGCTCCTGTGTTTGCTGATGAAGCTCACAGAATTGAGAAGGATCTCAAGGATCATCCAGTTCCAACCCCCCTGGAACAGGTGGCCCAGGGATACTGTGGATGCTCCCTCCTTGGAGATGTTCAAGATCAGGTTGGATGTGACTCTGAGCAACCTGGGCTGGTGGGAGGTGCCCATGTCCAAGGCATGAGGTTGGAACTAGATGATCTTTAAGATCCCTTCCAACCCACTCCATTCTATAGCTCTACCAGCAGCTTCAGTGTCACCCCTTGGGGATGGCAGATTTAGACTGGAGATTAGGAAACAACTCTTTGCATTGGGTAGGGACACCTCACACTAGGTCAGGTTGCTCAGAGTCACATCCAGTCTGGCCTTAAAAACTTCCAGGGATGAGGCATCCACCACCTCCCTGGGCAACCTGTGCCAGTGTCTCATCATAGAATCAAGCAGGTTGGAAGAGAGCTCCAAGCTCAGCCAGTCCAACCTAGCACCCAGCCCTGCCCAACCAACCAGACCATGGCACTAAGTGCCCCAGCCAGGCTTGGCTGCAACACCTCCAGGCAAAGAGACTCCACCACCTCCCTGGGCAGCCCATTCCAATGCCAATCACTCTCTCTGACAACAACTTCCTCCTAACATCCATCCTAGACCTCCCCTGGCACAACTTGAAACTGTGTCCCCTTGTTCTGTTGCTGCTTGCCTGGCAGAAGAACCCAACCCCACCTGGCTACAGCCTCCCTGCAGGTAGCTGCAGACAGCAATGAGCTCTGCCCTGAGCCTCCTCTGCTGCAGGCTGCACACTCCCAGCCATTCTATGATTGCAACCTGGTACCAACTCTTTGGAGATCAACCTCCCAGAGGTTTTATGGTGGAATACAAAAGTCTTAACAACCTCAGCACTGAAGACATCTGTTCAAGGCTGTGCCAGCCCCCACTGTGGCTCCATGGTGAGGGTGGTGTAGAGCAGAGGAACAGTGATGCAGGACTGAGTTCTGACCCCTTCCAACTTGCACAGGATTCAAGGCTTGTGTCTCCTACAACCAGACTCTTTCAGAGGAGTGGATTTTGGGGGTCCCAAGTTTGAGACATCAAAGGCAAAACTCAGGAGGAGTTAATGTGAAGTGAGCAAACCACAGTAAGTTGCAACGTGCTTAAGCTGTTTGTTTTCGCTTCTGTGTACCCAGACACCCATTAAAAAGATTGAACATAATAAGTTAATTGTTTACCTAATCCTTAATGAAGATTGCTATTTCCTCTGCAGAATTGCTGCTTGAAGTCAGATGCATGAAAGCTCTTTCTGAATTGCTGGTGCTGGGAGTGGGTGTTGTTCTGGGGTGCTTTCTATCTCACTAGCTTGCATCTCCTTCCAGCATGAAGCTCCTCTCACTGCTCTGTTCTTCAAAGGCAGCTTCCAAAAGCCAAAATCCAGGCACAATTAAAACATAAGTCACATCCAGCTGTGGTGTGTGGCAGCCAGGATCTAGAAGGATCACCCAGCCCCTGGGGTCAAGCACTGCAAGGCCCAAGGACATTGGTCCTGGGTGTCCTTTGCTTTCTTTGCCTTGTATCTTGCTGGGTTTGGCCTTGCCAGGAGACTGCTGTGGCCTGCTGCATGTGTAGGAAAAGAAAGATTTGGGGCAAATGCCTGCACTTAGTGCTTGTGGCTTGTCTGCAGTTCATAGAATCATAGAACCAACCAGGTTGGAAGAGATCTCCAAGATCATCCATTCCAACCTAGCACCCAGCCAGCCTATCAACCCATCCAGACCAACCTATCACCCAGCCAGCCTATCAACCTATCCAGACCAACCTATCACCTAGCCAACCTATCAACCTATCCAGTCCAATCTATCAACCTATTCAGACCAACCTAGCACCCAGCCAACCTATCAACCTATCCAGACCAACCTATCACCTAGCCAACCTATCAGCCTATCCATTCCAACCTATCACCCAGACAACCTATCAGCTTATCAACCCATCCAGACCAACCTATCACCCAGCCAACCTATCAGCCTATGCATTCCAACCTATCACCTAGCCAACCTATCAGCCTATCCATTCCAACCTAGCACCCAGCCAACCTATCAACCTATCCAATCCAACCTATCACCCAGCCAACCTATCAACTTCTCAACCTATCCAGCCCAATCTATCAACCTATTCAGACCAACCTATCACCCAGCCAACCTATCCAATCCAACCTATCACCCAGCCAACATGTCAGCCTATCAACCTATCCAATCCAACCTATCACCCAGCCAACCTATCAGCCCATCAATCTATCCAGTCCAACCTATCAGCCTAACCAGTCCAACCTATTAACCCATCCAGACCAACCTATCACCCAGCCAACCTATCAGCCTATCAGCCTATCCAGTCCAACCTATCAAACCTACCCAGTCCAACCTATCACCTAGGTGTCAGGTGCTGGTGGCTCTTTGCTGCCCCAGGTTTCTGTCATGCCATTTAAGTCTGTGCAGTCATTCTGGAGCCCTTGTTCAGCTGTTGGTTCCCCTCTCTGTGACAAAGCAGCAGGGTAGGTTTGCAGGCTACCTCGAGCTTCCTGTCAGTTATCATTATGAGGGGTTTAGTTCAGGTGATTTTGCATTAGTCCACCCACCCCTGCCCTGCAGTTGCAATTATGTCTTTTGATGCTGTTGGTGCTGTTCCCTGAAAGATCCAGGGAAAATGCTCTCAACATCTTTGGTAGCAAACTGTGATAGATCACTCAGTGTGTTTGGGGCTGTGACTCCTCTGGCTTGCTCCAAGCATTAAATCAGATGTTTTGATTGTGAGTGACAGAGCCATGAAAACATCTTGTTTGCCAGATTAACCAGAGTCCCTCAGAGCCAGCAGTTAAAACATAAACAGACCCAGGATCCACCTCCACCTCTTCACCACTAAGTGGTGCAGATGACTGAGCACAGAGCACCAACCCAAACCAGCAGCAGAACCAGAAGTGTGCAGATTTGCTCCTAACAGATTTCCTTTTGCCCCCACCTGGAGTCTTGTGTACAGTTCTGGAGCCCCCAACACAAGAAGGACATCAAACAGTTAGAATGAGTCCAGAGGAGGCCATGAGGATGCTCAGAGGGCTGCAGCAGCTCTGCTATGAGGACAGGCTGAGAGAGTTGGGGCTCTGCAGCCTGGAGAAGAGAAGGCTTCCAGGAGACCTTGGAGTGGCCTTCCAGGATCTGAAGGGGGCTGCAGGAAGGCTGGAGAGGGACTATTGACAAGGTCTGGTAAAGACAGGAGGAGGAGAATGGGTTTGAAGTGGCAGAGGGGAGATTGAAAGTGGATGTTAGGAAGAAGTTGTTTGCAGTGAGGGTGGTGAGAGACTGGCATAGGTTGAGGGTGCTGAGACACTGGCACAGGTCAAGAGTGGTCACACACAGGTTGCCCAGGGAGGTTGTGGAGCACAGAAGCACCCAATGTGATCAAAGATCACATTGGGTGCTTCTGTGCTCCACAACCTCCCTGGAGGTGTTCAAGGCCAGGTTAGATGAGGCTTTGAGTGACCTGTTCTAGTGGGAGGTGTCCCTGTTTGTAGCAGGGGATTGGAACTGGCTGAGCTTTGAGCTCCCTTCCAACCTAAACCATTCTATGCTTCAAGTTCCATTTGTCTGGTTCCACTTCCTTCAGCTGCTCCAGCAGCTCATCCATTCCAGCCAATCAAATAAACAAATGAAAAATTAAAGCTATTGTTAGCCAATTTCTTTCATCAGGCTTCTTACTGCAGTTCATTGCACGTTGATGATGCTTCTTTGGGGCTGGGTGGCCAACTGGAGCAGATGGCTGCTAGGTTCCACTGACTTACCTACCCCAGCAAACTGGGCAAGTGGCCAGAGCTGAGCTCCCACGCAGCAGATTTAGGAAGAAGAAGAAGAAGAAAAATATAATAACAATATATAAAAAAGAGACATTGTAGTCATTGAAAGCAAATTTCAATTGCTTATCATCTGGGGTGGGTTTTTCCCTCCCCCTCTTTCCCCCCCCCCCCCCCCCCCCCCCTTGTAGTCTTTTCTCCTGTGCTGTTCATTATCCCATCTGGAATTTAAATGGCACATTTACTGTACCAGAGTTTAACTCCATTTGCTAGATAGAATTGATGCATTCCCATCCCCTCTGTGCATGCATATAGAGATGTAGACAGAGATATGAATGCAAGTCACTGGCAATAGGCTCTGAAGGCTGCAATATTTCTTTCCCCTCCCTCCTTCCCCCCCTCCTCTCCTCTTCCCCTTTGATTTAATTTTGCTGTTTAGAATGAAAGGGACACATTTAAATAATAAAATGAGCCACACTGTGTGTGCTGCTCTATTCATGGGTGGGTTTTTTTTTCCCTCTCCTTTCTAATTTCAGGCCTTTTCTGCCGAACTGCTATAAATACTTTTTCCATGAGAATGGCTGAGAAATAGGTCATAGCAAAGAAAGGAAAAAAACATAGAAAGAAAGAAGAGAGGCAAAAAAAAAATATTGCTAATATATGGGATTTGATAGAAGTCCTTCCAAAGTTCTGCTTGCTTTCAGGTTGGTTTATAAAGCAAATAATGTGAAGATTAGGCTGGGATTTTCAAGGATTCATATTGGAGAGTGGGAGCCAGAGGAAAATTCCTCTGCTCCTTTTTGCTCTCCAAGATGCCACCCAGAGGGAGCTGGACAGGTTGGAGAGGTGTGCCCAGGCCAAGCTGCATGAAAAGCAACAAGGACAAGTGTAAGGTCCTGCACCTGGGTGGGTGCAATCCCAACCACAACTCCAGGCTGGAGAGCAGCCCTGAGGAAAAGGACCTGAGGGGGGGCTGACTTGATGAAAAGCTCAACATGAGCCTGCAGTGTGAGGACTCACAGCCCTTCAATCCTTCTTCACTTCCCCCTCTATGACCTGGAGCAGTGAGCACCAGGAGTGCCTCCAAGTGCTCCAGCAATGGCCACTGCAAGAGAATGGGCAGCCCAGACAGCAACCCTGTGCTGGGCTGCAGCAAGAGCAGTGTGGGCAGCAGGGCAAGAGAGGGGATTCTGCCCTTGGCTCTGCTCTCCTCAGACCCCACCTGGAGTCCTCTGTGCAGTTCTGCAGCCCCCACAAGAATCATAGAATCAAAGAATGGTTTAGGTTGGAAGGGACCTCAAGGATCATCCAGTTCCAACTCAATGCCATAGGCAGGGACACCTCTCACTAGAACAGGTCACTCAAGGCTTCATCCAACCTGGCCTTGAACACCTCGAGGGAAGGAGCATCCACAACATCCCTGGGCAACCTGTGTCAGTGTCTCACCACCCTCACTGGAAAGACCTTCTGTAAAGGACATGGAAGTGTTGGAGCCAGTCCAGAGGAGGCCATCAAGATGCTCAAAGGGCTACAGCAGCTCTGCTATGAGGACAGGCTATAGGAGTTGGGGCTCTGCAGCCTGCAGAAGGGAAGGCTTGGAGGAGACTTGGAGTAGCCTTCCAGGATCTGAAGGGGGCTGCAGGAAGGCTGGGGAGGGACTATTGACAAGGTCTGGGAATGACAGGAGGAGGAGAATGGGATTGAAGTGGCAGAGGGGAGATTGAAAGTGGATGTTAGGAAGAAGTTGTTTGTAGTGAGGGTGGTGAGAGACTGGCACAGGTTGAGGGTGGTGAGACACTGGCACAGGTTGCCCAGGGAGGTTGTGGAGCACAGAAGCACCCAATGGGATCAAAGATCACATTGGGTGCTTCTGTGCTCCACAACCTCCCTGGAGGTGTTCAAGACCAGGTTAGATGAGACTTTGAGCAACCTGTTCTAGTGGGAGGTGTCCCTGTTTGTAGCAGGGGGTTGGAACTGGCTGAGCTTTGAGCTCCCTCCCAACCCAACCCATTCTATGACGCTGTGGTTCTGCTCAGCCCAGTTGCACAGTGAGACGCTCTGGCAACAGAGAGTGTAAAGGCATTTGGTGTTTAATTACTGCTCAGCCTGATGTTTAATTTTAATGTCCTCATGGCAATAAATGCAAGATGATCTATCCCTGCCAGGCTTCCAGTGTTTATCATTAATAGAGAATGAACTGACATAAAAGCTTAAGTATCTCTTTCCCCTCCTGTAGCGAGTAAAAACTTGATTTCCTTAACTAATAGATTACTGTCAGTGTAATACCAATGAAGTTACCAGCCTGTAGTTGAAAAATAAAATCACTTGCTCCGTTTATTTCTTAGAGCAGAAAAGCTTCCGAGTGAGTGCTGGGTCCTGGAGGCAGGGCTGGAATTAGCATGCCAAAGGTAGCTGGTGAAGAGCAGTCGATAGGCTGCAGGTGTTCACAGATCCAGGGATGGAGCTGCCTTGGCTTGAAGGTGAAGTTGGCCCTTTTGCTTCTGCTCTTTGAAGGCTGGTTGCGTTTGGCTGTTTGTTCCTATTTTACATGAAATGAAAGACCTGTGAGCATCATGTTAATGCTCAGGACAAAAGCCCTTGAGGGGCTTTTATCTTTAGAGCGATTAAACTGACTCGAACTGGAGAAGTGCTGAGAGTCCTGATGAAAAAGCAACGCCAGCACTGCAGGTCCCTTCTGCCGTTTGCCAGCTACCAGAGTCTGAGATCCAGCATCAGGCTGAAACTCAGGAGGTACTCGATCGTGGACCAAGCACCAAAAGCTGTTCTGTGGCATCTGTTTGGAGCTACTTTTTGTATCGTGTTGGTGCAGCATCACACACATTGGAATGGGCTGCCCAGGGAGGTGGTGGAGTCACTGTCCCTGGAGGTGTTCAAGAAAAGACACTTAGTGCCTTAGTCTGGTTGATTGGACAGGACTGGGTGCTAGGTTGGACTGGATGATCTTGGAGATCTCTTCCAACCTGCTTGATTCTATGATTCTACAATCACAGAACTTCAGAGGTTGGAAGGGACCTCCAGGGATCATCGAGTCCATTCTCCCTGCCCAGGCAGGATCCCCTAGGGTAGTTCACACAGGAATGCATCCAGGTGGGTATTGAAAGTCTCTGGAGAAGGGAAACTCCACAGCCTCTCTGGGCAGCCTGCTCCAGGGCTCTGCCACCCTCACTGTAAAGAATCACAGAATGTTAGGGGCTGGGTGGGTCCTCCAAAGATCATTTATTCCCCCACCCCAGCCAGAGCAGGGTCACTTGTTTTTTAAGAGTCCAGTTTTGATTTTTATTACTTTTTAATCCCCCTTCCCCTTCAGCTCCCTCCTTTCCTCTCTATCTCCAATTTCCCCCCATCTTCCTCCTTTTCTTTCCATTTCCTCTCTTTCCTCTCCATCTTCCTCTTTGCCCATCTTCCTCCTTTCCCTTCCTCTCCATCTCCTATTTCCCCCCTCCTTCTCTTTCCATTTCCCTTCTTTCCTCTCCATCCTCCTCCTTTCCTTTCCTCTCCATCGCCTATTTTCCCCCAGCCGTCCTCCTTTTTTTCCCTCTCCATCTCTGTACTTTCAGCACCACCTCCCCTTTCCCACTCTGTCCCTTTCCCACCTCACCCCACGTTTTCTCCACCCCACCAAACTCAGAACACCTGGGTGCTGTTGGAGTCTCCTCCCACCCCAGGTGTGACCACTTTGCCTTCCCTGCCCACTCCCCTTTTTAATCAGCCCCAAGTAAGGCAGGAGCCCTAAGCTGTGCCCAAATGGGCAGAGGGATCCTCCTCCTGGCATCACTGGTGAGTCCCCATGGTGTGCACTGGGTGAATGGTGGAGGGGACCTAAAGGCTGGGGGGCCTGGTGGCCCCCCAGCTAGGTAGGAAGAGGCTTGATGGTCATGTTGAGATGAAACCTTCTATGTTCCAGTTTGTCTTCACTACTCCTGTCTTTATTGCTGCTGACCCCCCAAAAGAGATTGTCCCCCTCCACTTGACCCCCACCCCTCAGGCACTTGTATCATCATAGGTCCACGAAGGTGCTCAGAGGGCTGCAGCAGCTCTGCTGTGAGGACAGGCTGAGATAGTTGGGGTTTTCAGTCTGAAGAAGAAAAGGATTTGAGGAGACCTTGGAGTGGCCTTCCAGTATCTGAAGGGGGCTGCAGGAAGGGCTGGGGAGGGACTACTGACAAGGTCTGGGAATGACAGAACAAAGGGTAATGGGTTTGAACTGGCAGAGGGGAGATTTAGACTGGATGTTAGGAGGAAGCTCTTTACAGTGAGGGTGGTGAGACACTGGCACAGGTTGCCCAGGGAGGTTGTGGCTGCTCCCTCCCTGGAGGTGTTCAAGGCATGATGGATGAGGCCTTGAGCAACCTGCTCTAGTGGGAGGTGTCCCTGCCTGTGGTGGGAGGTTGGAAATGGATGATCCTTGAGGTCCCTTCCAACCTAGAACATTCTATAATGATTCTATGAAGCTGAGGGAGCTGGGGCTGTGCAGCCTGCAGAAGAGGAGGCTCAGAGATGATCTCACTGCTGTCTACCTGAAGGGAGGCTGTATCCAGGTGGGGTTGGACTCTACTGCCAGGCAAGCAGCAACAGAACGAGGGGACACAGCCTCAAGTTGTACCAGGGCAGGTTGAGGCTGGCTGTTAGGAGGAAGTTGTTGGCAGAGAGAGTGATTGGCATTGGAATGGGCTGCCCAGGGAGGTGGTGGAGTGGCTGTGGCTGGAGGTGTTGAAACCAAGCCTGGCTGGGGCACTTAGTGCCATGGTCTGGTTGGTTGGGTAGGGCTGGCTGCTATGTTGGGTTGGCTGAGCTTGGAAGTCTCTTCCAACCTGCTTGATTCTATTACCTGGAGCAGTCTGCAGAGCAACAGAACAGAATCCAGCACAGCAGCAGAGAAGCCTCAAATATCTGAGCTCCCTGTGGGCACCTCACTGAGAACAAAGCTTTCAGGCAAACCTGCAGAGCTGGTGGTGACAGCTGAGCTGCTGCATCTCGCATGGAGAGGACAGCAGGCCTGGAAAGGATGGGTGTGCCCTTCCCACCAGGGTGGTATCTTTGGACATGGAGAACAGAGAGAACATTCTCATTGTAAAATATTCACAGGCAGCTGCTCCAGAGCATTTTTCCCAGTGTTACTTAAATCTTGAGCTAGTCTATAATTAAAGCATTTATGTTTCAGATGCTTAACAGGGTGTTTTAAATGTTTAGGTCTTGTAAATGATGTTTATTTATGGTTAGCTAATTAAGCCAGCAGAGTTCAGCTCGGTCTCAAATCTAGTCCAAGAGAAGAGCAGTGATGTTCTCTGTTACTTTGAAAGCAGCTAATGCACAAAGGGTCCTCACTTCTTCTCTGGGCATGTTGATGCCATGTGTTGGCCATCCAGCTGGGCCTCCAGTGTACCCAGAGCCCCTGGCTGGCAGCTGGGCTGCACAGAAACTAAACAGCAAATAAATGGAGCTGCCTGTCCTACTGTCATAGCCACTGCCCTGGGCTCTGGGACTCCCTGCTGTCATCCACTCCTCTTACTGATCTAGCTGGTGCTAAATACTTATTTGGCTGGATCACAGGGTGTTAGGGGTTGGAAGGGACCCAAAGAGATGGAGTCCACCCCCCTTGCCACAGCAGGACCGCACAGTCTATATCAGGGCACACAGGAACACATCCAGACAGACCTGGAAAGGCTCCAGAGAAGGAGACTCCACAACCTCTCTGGGCAGCCTGTGCCAGTGCTCTGAGACCCTTCCAGGCAAGAGGTTGCCCCTTGTGTTGAGCTGCAACCTCCTGCAGCTTCCATCCATTGCTCCTTGTCCTATCCCAGGGAGCAGAGCCTGACCCTCAGATAGTTATAGCCATTTATCAAATCCCCTCTGAGTCTTCTCTTCTGCAGACTAAGCAGCCCCAGGTACCTCAGCCTCTCCTCCTCAGGCAGTGCTCCAGTCCCCTCATCATCCTCATAACCCTCAGCTGGACTCTCTCCAGCAGATTCCTGTCCCTCTTAAGCATTGTTGAGCTAAGGGCACTGGTAGCAGCTGTGACTGGGGTCTCAGTGCTGCCTCATTCCCAGGTGAGGAGAGGCCAAGCATCATCTGAGGTTCGTGGCAGCCCCTGTGCTCAAGCCCTGAGGTGCAAGTGGGGCAAGATTCTTCCTGCCTCTTGCCACTGGACTCGTCTTGCTCCGTGTGACCCAGCCAGGCTGCAAGGTGAAATGCAGTTTGGGTTCTTGCTTTGCAGTCGCTGAAACGAAAGCAAAACCTTGCAGCAACAGTACCGACAGTGAGACTCGTTGTGTGGCCCCCCCTGCCTGCCTTCTTTGCTTCCTTGCAGCCTGAGGCTTTACCTTTAGGAGGACAGGAGAGGACACACAGCTTTGCAGGCTGGAGAGGAGGTCCGATGCCAGCACTGAGGTGGGCATCGATTTGAGCCCAGTCTCCAAACGCAGCTGAAATGTTTCTCTGGTTAAAAAAAGAAGTTAATTATCTTCCCCTTTATTGTGAGTGTGAACTTGGAGGCTCTCAGGACAGGAATCGTCTATTTCTGGTGCTTGTAGGATGCACAATGCTGTGCTGCCTTTTGTGGCATCCTCTCGCTGCTATTGTGATGCAAATGCTGCTGACAAAGGCAGCTCAGGTAAGGAGCTGTTGGCACCATCCAGCAGCTTAGGTGCGGTTTGTTCCCACAAGACAATCTTGCAAGGCTGTGCTGTGAGTTTATCACTTCCCAATTTCGGGTGGGTAGTTGCAGAGGTGAAATGGTTTGCACCGTCTGATGGAGGGTTTGGGTTGTTCCTGAGTGTGGGGGAGACACAATTTGGTTTTCAATGTGAAGGTTTCATGGCTTTATGGTGTTAGTTCAGGGTGCTGGAGTTAGCTAAGGGGTGCAGGCTCTTCAGTCGATCCTTTCAGCTCATTTTATCCTCCTGGTTTATTGCCTTCAGCTGAAGATAACCTGCTCAGAGCAGAGCTCCTAGAATGAACCTGGGCAGCCCCACATTGGGCAAAGCCTCTGCTGTCCCAAGTGCTGCCTCTGTGCTTCTCTTGCCTTCAGGTCACTGAGAATTTGAGACCTTTGGAGACTGATCTGTTGAATGGGAAGAAGTAGGTGCTGGGGACTGTCTGCTACTTCTTAGTGACCTGCTCCAAGGTATCAGGAAGCTTCTCAGAGGGGATGATTTCACTTAGTTTGGTGTAAGGGTTGCTTTACTGTGCCCATCTGTAGTGGGGTCTGGGTGTTGTAGCCAGAGTTTGCCTTTATCTCTAGAAGGCAGGGTTCTGCCCTTTGGTCACAACAGCCCCAAGCAGTGCTACAGGCTGGGGACAGAGTGGTTGAGAGCAGGCAGGAAGAAAGGGACCTGGGGGTTCTGGGAGAGAGGAGCTGAAGAGGAGGCAGCAGTGCCCAGGTGGGCAGGAGAGCCAATGGCATCCTGGGCTGGCTCAGGAGCAGTGTGGGCAGCAGGACAAGGGAGGTTCTTGTGCCCCTGTGCTCAGCACTGCTCAGGCCACACCTGGAGTGCTGTGTCCAGTTCTGGGCTCCTGAATTGAAGAGAGATGTTGAGGTGCTGGAAGGTGTTGAGAGAAGGGCAGCAAGGCTGGGGAGGGGCCTGGAGCACAGCCCTGTGAGGAGAGGCTGAGGGAGCTGGGGGTGTGCAGCCTGCAGCAGAGGAGGCTGAGGGCAGAGCTCATTGCTGTCTGCAGCTGCCTGCAGGGAGGCTGTAGCCAGGTGGGGTTGGGCTCTTCTGCCAGGCAAGCAGCAACAGAACAAGGGGACAGTGTTTTGAGCTGTGCCAGGGCAGGTCTAGGCTGGATGTTAGGAGGAAGTTGTTGGCAGAGAGAGTGATTGGCATTGGAATGGGCTGCCCAGGGAGGTGGTGGAGTGGCTGTGGCTGGAGGTGTTGAAGCCAAGCCTGGCTGGGGCACTTAGTGCCATGGTCTGGTTGGTTGGGCAGGCCTGGCTGCTAGGTTGGGCTGGCTGAGCTTGGAGCTCTCTTCCAACCTGCTTGATTCTATGATTCAAAGCATAAGGAGCTCATTGCCCAAGTGAGGATTCATCAGGCTTTTGGTTGTTCCCAAAAGAACATCAGAAACAGCATGTGCCACCTCCTTGTGTTTCACTGTCTGTGCTTTACTATCCAATGCAAAGCCTCTAATCAATGAATTTTGTCATGGGCTGGTCCTAAAAAAACCTCCTGATAATGATCAAAATGTAGCTCAGTGAATGCCCCCCGAGGCTGTGATGCCCTACACACTCTTTCCAGGGGCCAGATGGTTGGCCCATGTGCCAAATGTCACATACAACCTGATGGCATTTCTGATGTTAACTGGGACACTTGAGTGTAAATTAAAACACAAACCCCAGCCCCAAATGACTTGAAACCCCACCCCCTGTGACACCTTAACTGGTCCCAGTCTGGGCTCAAGTGGGGCTTGGTTTTGTCCATATCAGGAACCATCTGTGCTGCTTTAAGCAGAGCAATAGGAATAGCTCCTGAGAGCTGTGTGAAGGAGCTGAATGGGTTAACCTGGGTTCAAATAGCTTCGCAGTGCGACAAGATTGAATCCCTCTCTTCAATTGTGCCTTCCAGGGAAATGTGTTGCCATCCTGAACAAAGCTGGGTCACCACCCAAACCCTCTGAGCATGGAGAGGGGACCGAAGAGACCTTTTGTGGGGCTGTTGCCACATGGTGTGGTTCGACTGGTGCAGCTCAGAGGGCAGGGCAGAAGCCCCACCAGGGCTGTTGGCTGGGGCTGTGTTGTGCAGGGCAGAAACCCCGCCAGGGCTGTTGGCTGGGGCTGTGTTGTGCAGGGCAGAAGCCCCACCAGGGCTGTTGGCTGGGGCTGTGTTGTGCAGGGCAGAAGCCCCACCAGGGCTGTTGGCTGGGGCTGTGTTGTGCAGGGCAGAAGCCCCACCAGGGCTGTTGGCTGGGGCTGTGTTGCAGGGCAGAAGCCCTGCCAGGGCTGTTGGCTGGGGCTGTGTTGTGCAGGGCAGAAGCCCCACCAGGGCTGTTGGCTGGGGCTGTGTTGTGCAGGGCAGAAGCCCCATGAGGGCTGTTGGCTGGGGCTGTGTTGTGCAGGGCAGAAGCCCCATGAGGGCTGTTGGCTGGGGCTGTGTTGTGCAGGGCAGAAGCCCCCTCAGGGCTGTTGGCTGGGGCTGTGTTGTGCAGGGCAGAAGCCCCACCAGGGCTGTTGGCTGGGGCTGTGTTGTGCAGGGCAGAAGCCCCACCAGGGCTGTTGGCTGGGGCTGTGTTGTGCAGGGCAGAATCCCCATCAGGGCTGTTGGCTGGGGCTGTGTTGTGCAGGGCAGGGCAGAAGCCCTGCCAGGGCTGTTGGCTGAGGCTGTGTTGTGCAGGGCAGAAGCCCTGCCAGGGCTGTTGGCTGGGGCTGTGTTGGGCAGGGCAGAAGCCCCACCAGGGCTGTTGGCTGGGGCTGTGTTGGGCAGGGCAGAAGCCCCATGGGGGCTGTTGGCTGGGGCTGTGTTGTGCAGGGCAGAAGCCCCATGGGGGCTGTTGGCTGGGGCTGTGTTGAGCAGGGCAGAAGCCCCATCAGGGCTGTTGGCTGGGGCTGTGTTGTGCAGGGCAGAAGCCCCATCAGGGCTGTTGGCTGGGGCTGTGTTGGGCAGGGCAGAAGCCCCGCCAGGGCTGTTGGCTGGGGCTGTGTTGGGCAGGGCAGAAGCCCCGCCAGGGCTGTTGGCTGGGGCTGTGTTGGGCAGGGCAGAAGCCCCACCAGGGCTGTTGGCTGGGGCTGTGTTGGGCAGGGCAGAAGCCCCACCAGGGCTGTTGGCTGGGGCTGTGTTGGGCAGGGCAGAAGCCCCACCAGGGCTGTTGGCTGGGGCTGTGTTGTGCAGGGCAGAAGCCCCGCCAGGGCTGTTGGCTGGGGCTGTGTTGTGCAGGGCAGAAGCCCCATCAGGGCTGTTGGCTGAGGCTGTGTTGTGCAGGGCAGAAGCCCCATCAGGGCTATGAAGTTGAGCTGTGTTCTGCAGGGTGTCCCAGGAGATGGGTTTCAGGGAGCAATGCAATTCAGATGTGAGAGGTGCTTCAGCTCCTGGAATTCATTGAAGCAGCATGTTTAAATCTGAACCATTTTACCTGGATCTATGCAAATTTATGGCATAATATGCCATGGAAATATATGTAAATGTTGTCAATTATTGTAAAGCAAAAGAGCAGATAGCTGGAATATTCCATCAGCTGGGTTTTTTTTTTTCCTACAGCAGGTTTTGAATTCCTGAAAAAGAAGCCCTGAGAAGCAGCAAATGAACTGGAATTGAGTTTGGATGTTCCAAGCCCATTACATTGGGACACTTTCCTTTAAATTGCTTATTAATCTCACCTTGCCACACAGAGCTTCAAGAACATACTTCTCTTCACCCTAACATTATACCTTTACAAATGAGGGAAATGTCAACTCTTGATTTACTGACAAAGCAGACAACTGACACAATTTATCTCACTTGAGATCAGTTCATCAAACTTGGGAGTATCTTGGCTGCTGTAAAACTCAGGCATTTGATACCAGCCCTGCTGCTTAAAATGCAAAGCATAACCTACATTTTTAAAACGCTGTAAAAGGAACAAGAAGTGATGCCAGGATGAAAATTTATGAGGCATGGAGCTGGGATCTGAATGTAGCATTTGCTGTGTAGTGGAGTGTTGTTACTATCTTGTTTGCACAGTTGAAAAGGGGATGTTAATGGAAAGATCCAGCACAGGAGAGCTGAGAGCTGTTTGCATTCTGGTCCAGTGCTGCCCTGACCTGGTGCTGTACAGGAATCTTTTAACATTCATCCCTGATTTAATGGGGTGTTGTTTGATGTGGTTGGGTCCTTGTTAGTGCAGCTCTGACTCCAGCAGCACGTTTGAGTGCTTGTTGCATTCAAATGCTGAATTATACCTTCTCTGGAGACATTCAAAGCCTGCCTGGATCTGCTCCTGTGTGGCCTGCCCTAGGTGATGCTGCTCTGGGGGGGTGTGTTTAATAAAAGGCTGGATGTGGTGCTCAGTGCCATGGTCTATTTGATTAGATGGTGCTGGGTAGTAGGTCTCTTCCTGGTGCTCTGGCAGGTCTCTTCCTGGTGCTCTGGCAGGTCTCTTCCAACTTGGTTAATTCTGTGTGAGTCCACATGGGTGATGGTAGGGTTGGAGTCAGTCTCTGTAGGTGCCTTCCAACCCCTCACACTCTGAAAGTGGAAGAGTGTTTAACATCAGCTGCCCTGATACCATTACAGTGGAATTAGCTCCTCCATCTGTCAAAAGTTCTCCTGTTCCATCTGCAGGGATTGTAAGAGGTTTGGGGGTGTAAGGTTTGGTTTGTGCTTGGCATGAGCAGCAGGATGTGGCTGGGTGCTCCAGGAGCAGCAGCAGCTTCTGCAGTTCTCATCACCAGTCTGCCAGCATCAGCAGGAAGACACATCCCAGAATATGAAAACACAAAGCTTGAGATTAAAAGCTGCCAGTCTTTGGCTGTTATCTCTTTGTACCCAGAGAATGGCCATTTCCATGGGACTGCTCTTTCTCTTTAGTGTTGTACAGGCTGAGAGCAAAATAACTGCCATGTGAGATGTGTGTTCTTGTATCGCCAAACAACTTTAGTGAGCACTTTGCTCTTAAATATTCACAGCAAAGCCATCAAGTGCTGTGTTGGAAGTCATGTTGCCACAAAACCTGATCTAAGGGTAAACAACCTGCAGTCTTGACATGTAGCTCCAAACCTTTCTGGAGATGTTGAACCTCAGATGTGCTGGATGCTTCTGATCTCTTTTGCAGCCAGTGTGCCCAGGTATCTGAGAGCCAGTGGCATCCTGGGCTGGCTCAGGAGCAGTGTGGGCAGCAGGGCAAAGGAGGTTCTTCTGCCCCTGTGCTCAGCACTGCTCAGGCCACCCCTGCAGTGCTGTTTCCAGTTGTGGGCTCCTCAATTCAAGAGAGATGTTGAGGTGCTGGAAGGTGTTTGGAGAAGGGCAGCAAGGCTGGGGAGGGGCCTGGAGCAGAGCCCTGTGAGGAGAGGCTGAGGGAGCTGGGGGGGTGCAGCCTGCAGCAGAGGAGGCTCAGGGCAGAGCTCATTGCTGCCTGCAGCTGCCTGAAGGGAGGCTGTAGCCAGGTGGGGTTGGGCTCTGCTGCCAGGCAAGCAGCAACAGAACAAGGGGACAGAGTCTCAAGTTGTGGCAGGAGAGGTCTGGGCTGGATGTGAGGAGGAAGTTGTTGTCAGAGAGAGTGATTGGCATTGGAATGGGCTGCCCAGGGAGGTGGTGGAGTGGCTGTGGCTGGAGGTGTTGAAGCCAAGCCTGGCTGGGGCACTTAGTGCCATGGTCTGGTTGGTTGGGCAGGGCTGGGTGCTAGGTTGGGCTGGCTGAGCTTGGAGCTCTCTTCTAACCTGCTTGGTTCTATGAACCTGAGAAGAGCAGAGGATGGGAAGTATCTGGGAGCTTTTCTGCAGTGCTGTGAGCAGTGGTGGCTTAAAGCATTTCTGCACAAAGGCTTGGCAGGTTGTGAGGAGCAGCAGGACTTGGGTTAACATTTATCTGAGCTGTCATCGCTGTTTGTACCACTAAATCTTTCTCCTTTATGAGTGGAGAAATCTTTGCTTCTGAGTGAAAAAAAAAAAAACCAACCTAAAATTCATGCTCCAGTTAAACCTCAATTATATTTCCAAACAATATTTATCAGATTTTTCTAATGTGTGCTTAGTGCAGTTCAATTTGGTGCTATCAGTCAGCAGTGGCAGGGCTGGGAAGCGAGGCTGAGCCCTGTTTGTCAGCTGGGAAATGGAGCGTGTGGCACGAGGCAGCCCAGGCAGGGCCAGGGGACCACAGCTTGGGTCCCTTTTTAATGCCATATCACTGCATGAAGCCCCTCAATGCTCTGTTCTCCCCCCCCCCCCCCCCCCCACACTGCAGAACAAGGGGAGCTGATGGGAATGCTTAAAGGCTGTGTTCTGTTCAACCAACTGCTGAGACCTGGAGGTGCTTGTGTGAGGTTCTGTGCTTTAGCCACAACAACCCCAAGCAGCACTACAGGCTGGGGACACAGTGGCTGAGAGCAGCCAGGCAGGAAGAAAGGGAGCTGGGGGTGCTGGGAGAGAGGAGACGAAGATGAAGCAGCAGTGCCCAAGTGGGCAGCAGAGCCAATGGCATCCTGGGCTGGCTCAGGAGCAGTGTGGGCAGCAGGACAAGGAAGGTTCTTGTGCCCCTGTGCTCAGCACTGCTCAGGCCACACCTGCAGTGCTGTGTCCAGTTCTGGGCTCCTGAATTGAAGAGAGATGTTGAGGTGCTGGAAGGTGACCAGAGAAGGGCAGCAAGGCTGGGGAGGGTCCTGGAGCACAGCCCTGTGAGGAGAGGCTGAGGGAGCTGGGGGTGTGCAGCCTGCAGCAGAGGAGGCTCAGGGCAGAGCTCATTGCTGTCTGCAGCTCCCTGAAGGGAGGCTGTAGCCAGGTGGGGTTGGGCTCTGCTGCCAGGCAGCCAGCAACAGAACAAGGGGACAGTGTTTCGAGCTGTGGCAGGGCAGGTTGAGGCTGGATGTTAGGAGGAAGTTGTTGTCAGAGAGAGTGATTGGCATTGGAATGGGCTGCCCAGGGAGGTGGTGGAGTTGCTGTGCCTGGAGGTGCTGAAGCCAAGCCTGGCTGGGGCACTTAGCGCCATGGTCTGGTTGGTTGGGCAGGGCTGGGTGCTAGGTTGGACTGGCTGAGCTTGGAGCTCTCTTCCAACCTGCTTGATTCTATGGAAAGCTGCCTTTCTGCAGGTGTGCTGACCTGTGTGGAAGCCTGTGCTGCAATCAGGCTGGTGGTGGGCTGGGTTTTTGCACCCTTTATAAACAGGGCAAGGGAGAAAGGTTCCTGCCTTGAGAGGTCTTTGTCTTTACAGAGTGCCATGACTGGACCATCCCTGCTTTTGGACTGCTCCTACCTCTTTGCACAGCTTTCAGTTTCACCCTGTCCCTGCTTTTGAATGAACTTCTTCCCTGTAAGGTTCCCACAGCACTGGCACAGACTCCCCAGGGAGGTCCTGGAGTCTCCTTCTATAGAGCCTTTCCAGGCCTGTCTGGATGTCTTCCTGTGTGATCTGTGTTAGATAGCATTGTCCTGCTCCAACTGGGGGGTTGGACTTGATGATCTGTTTGGGTCCCTTCCAACTCCTAACATCCTATCACTGAGGTCTGCATCTTGGTGCTGGGCAGGAATGAGGTCTGCATCTTGATGCTGGGCAGGAATGAGGTCTGCATCTCAGTGCTGGGCAGGGATTTGCTCTGGGCTTGGGTAAATCCTATTCCTGATGCCAGTTTTACCTTGGCACAAATCACAGCAGAGTGCAAGGGCAGATGATAGCACACCTCTGAAGGGCTGTGGCCATGCCAAGCACAGGATGGTCTCATTTATCTCAGCTCCCTGCTTCAGGAGGGTGGAGTTGGTAGACAAAAGGAGGGACTAAGACAAGGGCTGGAGAAAACCAACAGTGACCAGAGAGCAGATTCCAAGATTCCCATTTCAGATGCATCTAAAGAGGGACTCTGTGGCAGTATCATTCCAACGTGACAGCAGCCACTCCAACCTTTGCTATTACAGCACAAAATTACATGTTCTTGCCAGAGAAATAGGAAGGGCTGATAAGGAAGGCAGCTGGGATTTGCTTTCTTATCTGTGTTTTCCACACATGCTCTTTCATTTCCTTCCCACCCCTCTCTGTTTCCAGGAACCCACGTTGGCTTTTCGGAGGTGCTGGAGTAGTTTGCATGCAATGGGGCAGCTTTGTAGTCTCTGCCTTGAAGCCCCACAGGTACAGGCTGAAAATGAAATGATTTGTTTCTTGTGCTTTGTAATTGGTAGCATCCAGGATGAAGTTCAGCCTGTAGAGGTCTGCTGGTCATAGGCTTGTAGGACACCAGGGGCTGGATGGGACCCAAAGAGATCATCCACTCCAACACCCCTGCCACAACAGGACCACACAATCTATCTTGGGGGACACAGGAACACATCTGGACAGGCCTGGAAAGTCTCTCCTTGAAAGGAGACTCCACAACCTCTCTGGGCAGCCTGTGCCAGGGCTCTGGGACCTTTCCAGGCAAGAAGTTCCCCCTTGTGTTGAACTGCAACCTCCTGTGCTGCAGCTTCCATCCATTGCTGCTTGTCCTACCCCAGGGAGCAGTGAGCAGAGCCTGTCCCCCCCATCCTGACCCCCAGCTCTCAGATATCGATGAACATTGATTAAATCCCCTCTGAGTCTTCTTTACTCCAGACTAAGCAGCCTCAGGTCCCTCAGCCTCTTCTCATCAGGCAGTGCTCCAGTCCCCTCATCATCCTCATAGCCTTCTGCTGGACCCTCACCAACAGATCTCTGTCCCTCTTCAACTGGGCTGAAGTTCAGCCTGTGGATGAGTGCTGGTCCTAGACATGTCCCCACAGGCAATTTGCTGGGCTGTGGATGCAGGATCCAGCTCTGGGGTGGGGGGATCTGTTCACTGATCTTTGCCTGGCTGCAGGTAGATGAAGTGCTCCATTCTGTCTTTAAGGATCAGAAACTAACAGTGGTTGAGCTCAGAGATAGGGAAATGGATCAGACAGCTATGGTATGGTCCCTAAGGCCATGAAATCCTCCACCCACCCTCCAGGAGCAGTTCTGCTCTCAAACGACCAATGAATAATTCATGTTCTTCAAATAAGGGATCACCAAGAGTTGGAAGTGAACAGGAGTTCTGTACACACCCTGCCTGGCTTCAGCTCATTGGAAGGCAATTAGAGGCTGGGCACTCCAGATGAGAGCTGAAATATTTTGCCTTGCAGCATCCAGATGAAGAAACGTTTTGCTTTAAGCAGGGCTAAAGAGCAGGCATCTCTCCCTTCCCTTGGTGTGGGGTAGGAATGGAACCTTGGCCTGCACTGCTGAGCAGGGTCTGGAGGGATAACGCTGAGCTGAAATTCCTGAGTGGCACAGATCCTTGGAGCTGGCACCACCTTGCTCTTCTGCAGTTAATGGCAGCTATTACTTGCTGCTTAATAGCTAATCAAAAGCACTTTAAGTTATAGACCTGTTGGGTGTGCATTATAGATTGGGGAAGCTGGAAGATTTGTAGCTCTCTTCTTGTCTCTGCCTTTTCCTCTCCTGGTTTGTGGAATACTTGCTGCAGGGTTCACCCACCAAGTGCAGCTGTTGCTGAGGGAGGGCCTTGTTGTTCCTCCTCTGGACTATCTGAGGGGTTTGCTTTGCAGATGGAAGAGGCAGTTCTGCAGCAGGAGAGCAGCTTGGCAGGGCTGTGCTAACTGGAGAATGGATGCTCCAGGGCAGTGTGGAAAGGGTGCTCTGGCCACAAGCTCCTCCATCAGCTGCAGAAGTCACACTGGAGAATCACACAATGGCTAAGGTTGGAAAGGACCTCTGGAGATCATCTCAGAATCACAAATATCCAGGTTGGAGAAGTCCCTTAGGATCATCAAGTCCAACCTAGAACTCTACACTGCAAGATCCACCTTAAACCATAGCCCTAAGCACCACATCCAAACCACCCTTAAACACATCCAGTTTGGGTGACTCCACCACCTCCCTGGGCAGCTCATTCCAGTCCCTGACCACTGTCTCCATGAATCAAGCAGCATCACCTACAGCCAGTCCCTGATAACTCACTCCAGATCTCTTCTCTCTCAAGAAGAGACTTCCAAGCTCAGCCAGTCCAACCTAGCACCCAGCCCTGGCCAAGCAACCAGACCATGGCACTCAGTGCCCTAGCCAGGCTTGGCTTCAACACCTCCCTGGGCAGCCCATTCCAATGCCAATCACTCTTTCTGACAACAACTTCCTCCTAGCATCCAGCCTAGACCTGCCCTGGCACAGCTTGAGGCTGTGTCCCCTTGTTCTCTTGCTGCTTGCCTAGGAGAGGAGCCCAACCCCACCTGGCTACAATCTCCCTGCATGGAGTTGTAGACAGCAATGAGCTCTGCCCTGATCCTCCTCTTCTGCAGGCTGCACACCCCCAGCTCCCTGAGCCTCTCCTCACAGGGTTTGTGTTCCAGGCCCCTCACCAGCTTTGACACCCTTCTCTGGACACACTCCAGCCCCTGGTCTGGGGCTTTTTGTTTGGCTGGGTTTTTTCTTCTGCTCATGATGACTCAGGAAGAGAAAAAGGTTTTGTTTTCTTTCCTTTCAGTCTTTTTGCTCTCCTCTGATTTTGCTTGGCCTGGGCCTTGAAAACAGTGACTCTGCAGCCAGGGTTGTGGCCCTTGGTGAGCAACCATGCAGGGGGATGGCTGAGCAGAGCAGATCTGTGCCTGTGGTTAAGGAAACCTGACCTGACAAGCCTCGTGGGCTGTCTGTGCAAACGAGGGGAAGTTGTCTGTGCCAAGTCAGTTCCATTCATCTTGGGGCTGTGACATGTCTGTGCTCTTATTGATTTCCCAGCAGGCTGTTATTCATCACCAGTCTCATCACGTTTTCACCAATATGGAGAAGGCACAGGGGGGGAATGGGGCTGGTGTGTTTATCTCTAGGGCACAGGATGCTCATAAGCAGTGCAACTTGGAGAAGGAGCCAGATGGGTTGTGGTAATTGATGGGAAAAATGCCTCAAAGTAGGAGAGGTTCTAGAGATTTACAGGGAGAGGGGGGAAATGGTTGGGGTTTTTCAGGCCAGGAGATACCTGAACTGGACCTGATGCTGAGCTGGAATGGAGAGGCACAGCCCCTAGGTGCCCAGCCCCAAGCCAATGGGTTGGGTGAATACTGGATTGGCTTTTCACAGGATGTGCCCACTCAGGTGCCAGCAGCCAGATCTTGTTCTTATTGTAGAATCAAGCAGGTTGGAAGAGACCTGCAAGTTCAGCCAGTCCAACCCAGCACCCAGCCCTGGCCAAGCAACCAGACCATGGCACTCAGTGCCTCAGCCAGGCTTGGCTTCAACACCTCCAGGGACGGTGACTCCACCACCTCCCTGGGCAGCCCATTCCAATGCCAATCACTCTCTGGAAAGAACTTCCTTGTAGCATCCATCCTAGACCTGCCCTGGAACAACTTGAGGCTGTGTCCCCTTGCTCTGTTGCTGTATTGTTGAAGAGGCCAGATCTGCCTGTGTGCCCTGTGGTGGCCCTGTTAGACCAGCACAGCCCTGAGGCTGGTTCTGGGTGACCTTGTGGCATGGTCCAGACTGCCTGAGCTAGACCTATACCTACTCCCAAATGATATCAAAGGATCACAGGATGTTAGGGGTTGGAAGGGACTCAAAGAGATCATCGAGTCCAACCCCCCTGCTGGAGCATCACAATCCTATCTAACACAGATCACACAGGAACACATCCAGACAGGCCATGAAAGGCTCCACAGAAGGAGACTCCACAACCTCTCTGGGCAGCCTGTGCCAGGGCTCTGGGACCCTTCCAGTTAAAAAGTTCCCCCTTGTGTTGAGCTGCAACCTCCTGTGCTGCAACTTACACCCATTGCTCCTGGTCCTATCCCAGGGAGCACGTGAAAAAAGCCTGATCTCCTTCACCATCCATCCTTGGCAGGTGTTGTCTTCCCCTTTCAAGCACTCAACCCACTTCATCCACCCCAAAGAAACATCTCAAGTTCCTCAAAGTACCCCCCCCTAGGGCAGGTGTTGGGCTGCTGTGCCAAGATGCACAACCCCTTCCTGGATCCCTCCTCTCACCCTCAAACCCTTCACAAAGGATTCACCCAATGGATTTTTTTGTTTTCCTAGGGCCTTTAATTATTTCTTGTCTTCTCAATCAGTAATGAGCCAGCAGAGTGAAGCCCTTACATATTCAGTTGTTTTCTTGTTCTAGGCCAGCTGCTTGGAATTAAAATAGCTCTTAGGCAAAACTTAGAGAAACAATTAAAAGCCTGGCACTGGGGAGACGTTTGCAATTACGAACTGATCATGTTTTGGTCCTGTAAAGACTCCTGCCTCAGGCACTGGTGGACGAGAGCAGCGTGGAGATAAGGGCAGGAATGTTTGGCTGCTTGCTTGTGGGCTGAATTCAGACTTGGAAGCTGCTCATTTGCAGTCACCTAATTGATCTTGCCTTGCTCTGGGTGGAGTAGCTTTTGGACTAGGAAAGGACAATTCCTGACAAGCTGCCTGCCTGACCAAGCTCTTGGGAGAGAAGAGGCTGTTGGTTCATCTTGGTTTTTGTCTGCAGAGAAATTCTGCCCCGAAGCTGAAAACTTGTGGTCGACTTTGCTCTGCTCTCCTGAGACCCCCACCTGGAGTACACTGTGCAGTTCTGCAGCCCCCAACCAAGAAGGACATGGAAGTGTTGGAGCCAGTGCAGAGGAGGCTACCAAGATGCTGAGAGGGCTGCAGCAGCTCTGCTCTGAGCACAGGCTGAGAGAGTTGGGGCTGTGCAGCCTGGAGAAGAGAGGGCTTAGAGACCTTGGAGTGGCCTGGTGGTATCTAAAGGGGGCTGCAGGAAGGCTGGGAAGGGACTATTGATGAGGTCCTGTAATGACAGGAGGAGGAGGAATGGGTTTGAACTGGCAGAGGGGAAATTGAAAGTGGATGTTAGGAAAGAGTTGTTTGCAGTGAGGGTGGTGAGACCCTGACACAGGTTGCCCAGGGAGGTTGTGGAGCACAGAAGCACCCAATGGGATCAAAGATCACATTGGGTGCTTCTGTGCTCCACAACCTCCCTGGAGGTGTTTAAGGCCAGGTTGGATGAGTCCTTGAGTGACCTTTTCTAGTGGAGGTGTCCCTGCCTATAGCAGTGGGTTGGAACTGGCTGAGCTTTGAGCTCCCTTCCACCCTAAGGCATTCTAAGACCTCTGCAGGCTTGGCTGTGGTGGGTTTGTATTGGATTGCATTAAGCTGGGAAGTTCAGGAGCTGTTCCCAGCCTCCTGCTTGGCCACGTTAACCTTTGGAGTGATTGCAGAGTCTGAGGCAGTCTTGATTCCAGACTTCCCACTGCCAAAGCTGCTTGCCTGTGCAGCTGTATGCAGAGGTCTATTTTTGCTAGAAGTTCAAATCCATTTTCTGCACTCTGGAGAGAAACAGCCCTGTGAGGTCTGTCAGAGCCGCTGCAGAGAGCTCTGTAATTAAACCATTCCTGGCCCCAGATGGATTCCTTTTCTTTCCCCTCTTAAAGACTCTCCTTCACAAGATGGGCACAGCAAAAGTGGGCTTCATTATGTGTGACTACAAGGCTTTGACCTCCTGCTTTGGGGGTGTTACTGCTGTTCAGCGTGATGGAGCAGATGCTACTTTAGTGAGAAAGCAAAACTGCCTTCAAGTGACAGCACTTTAATTTTTCTGGATGCCCAGCAAGGATTCTTATTTCCTCTTTGATTTGCATTTTTATTACTGAGAAGCATGGGGACTGAGCTACCTGGTGGTTTTATGTCACCACTGCTCATCTCTTCAGCCTCTGACGGTCCAAATAGCAGCTGGACTGTGAATGTCTCTCACTTATTCAGCTAGCAAACCCTGGCACAGGATGCTGAAGAACAGGAGGCTTCCTGCAGTTGGTGGCCTAGATGGTAGCTTGTGAGATGATGTGTCCTGAAGTGGAATATTTCATCATATGAGGTCACCCCTGAGAAGAGGAGGCTCAGGGCAGAGCTCATTGCTGTTGACAACTACCTGAAGGGAGGCTGTAGCCAGGAGGGGTTGGGCTCTGCTCCCAGCAACAGAACAAGGGGACACAGTCTCAAGCTGTGCCAGGGGAGGTCTAGGCTGGGTATTAGGAGGAAGTTATTGGCAGAGAGAGTGACTGGCATTGGAATGGGCTGCCCAGGGAGGTGGTGGAGTTGTCATCCCTGGAGGTGTTGAAGCAAAGCCTGGCTGAGGCACTTAGAATCATAGAATCAAGCAGGTTAGAAGAGAGCTCCAAGCTCATCCAGTCCAACCTAGCACCCAGCCCTGGCCAATCAGCCAGAGCATGGCACTAATGTTGGGTATAGTAATATTAGATGTAGTGATCCTGTAGAACTGTTGGAATGGTGCAGCTGGAACACAAGCCATGGCCAGGAGAGAGTGCACAAGCTCAGGCAGTACTGGGTTGAGATAAAGTGGAAGGTTGGAACTTCTTTCCTGTAAGAGTCCCAGAGCCCTGGCACAGGCTGCCCAGAGAGGCTGTGGAGTCTCCTTTCAAGGAGAGACTTTCCAGGCCTGTCTGGTTGTGTTCCTGTGTGCCCTGAGCTAGATTGTGTGGCCCTGCTCTGGCAGGGGGCTTGGACTGGATGATCTTGGAGATCTCTTCCAACCTGGTTGGTTCTATGATCTCTTTGGGTCCCTTTCAATCCCTGGCATCCTGTGAGCCTGTGCCTGGTGGAGGGCAGGAGGACAGGCACAGAGCTCTCAGCTGCTGGAGCTTCATCTTGTGAGGGGATATTTGTTAGTCTAGAAACAACAGAAGTGCCCCCCAGGGTCCTGCTCCTAACCAGAGGTTGAGCTAGATTGTACAGTCCTGCTGTGGCAGGATGGTTGGACTGGGTGATCTCTTTGGGTCCCTTCTGACCCCTAACACCCCATGAGCCTGTGAGCTGTGTTGTAGTTATATGTGCTGGCTGCTGGCTTCAGAAAAGGGGTGAGTGGGTGAACAGCAGCAGCCTGTGCTGCACAGGAGCTTAGACTAAATGCCTGGACTGTCTCTCACAGCCTTAAACTCTGTGAACCTGTGAATGATTGAATTTACTGCTGAAGGGAAGAGCAGTGCTCTGAAGATGATGTTCATCCTCCTGCCTAGGGGATGCCCAGATAGGGCTGAGTGCTAGGTTGGACTGGGTGATTTTGGAGGTCTCTTCCAACCTGGGTGCTAGGTTGAACTGGGTGATCTTGGAGGTCTCTTCCAACCTGGGTGCTAGGTTGGACTGGGTGATCTTGGAGGTCTCTTCCAACCTGGGTGCTAGGTTGGACTGGGTGATCTTGGAGGTCTCTTCCAACCTGGGTGCTAGGTTGGACTGGGTGATTTTGGAGGTCTCTTCCAACCTGGGTGCTAGGTTGGACTGGGTGATCTTGGAGGTCTCTTCCAACCTGGTTGATTCTATGATTCCAGCCTCCTTGGTCTCTTTGCTGCAATTATTGATTAAAAACAAAACAACCCCCACCCCCTCCAAAAAAAAAGAAGTGAAATGCCTGCAGCATTCTGCCTAAAATGGCAATAACCCTCCCCAGCAATGCAAAATACTCTCTTTTGATAAGATCATTTGGAAAGGTAACTGCTTATGATAATACAATTTATTCTCTGTGGCTTGGGGGCAAGCTAGGATCTAAATGAAGCAGAACTTCCATTAGAACCCTACAGAAACAAACTAATAGGCTGCACAGAGCCATTTGTAATGTTACTCTCATTCACATGATTCATTAAACAGCAATGGAGAAGGATAGCATTGCCCTCCCCCTCTATTCCTCCCCCCCCATCCCCCTCACCCCTAGCCAAAACCAAAAAGGGAGTAAAAATCCTTAGGGAATTACATGCTGAGATCACTTAGCTGAACTATTTTATTGACTAAGCATCTTCTTGTGCTGATGTGTAGATTGTAGGGGCCTGCAGCCATTTGTGGTTGTGGGTTTTTTTCCTCTGCTGTCTAAAATTAGAACTCTTTTGGTGATGGGAAGAGTGTCCTGGATTTCCCATCCCCAGCTGCAGCTGCCATGGTAGTGGCTGTTCATGGAGGGGGCAGTTTGGAATCATGGAATGGTTTAGGTTGGAAGAGAGCTCAAAGCTCAGCCAGTTCCAACCCCCCTGCTATAGGCAGGGACAGCTCCCACTAGAACAGGTTGCTCAAGGTCTCATCCAAACTGGCTTTGAAGACCTTCAGGGAGGTTGTGGAGCACAGAAGCACCCAATGTGATCTTTGATCTTTGATCACATTGGGTGCTTCTGTGCTCCACAACCTCCCTGGGCAACCTGTGCCAGTGTCTCACCACCCTCAACCTGTGCCAGTCTCTCACCACCCTCACTACAAACAACTTCTTCCTAACATCCACTTTCAGTCTCCCCTCTGCCACTTCAATCCCCTTCTCCTCCTCCTGTCATTCCCAGACCTTGTCAATAGTTCCTCCCCAGCCTTCCTGCAGCCCCCTTCAAATCCTGGAAGGCTACTCCAAGTCTCCTCCAAGCCTTCCCTTCTGCAGGCTGCAGAGCCCCAACTCCTATAGCCTGTCCTCATAGCAGAGCTGCTGTAGCCCTTTGAGCATCTTGGTGGCCTCCTCTGGACTGGCTCCAACACTTCCATGTCCTTTACAGAAGGTCTTTCCAGTGAGGGTGGTGAGACACTGGCACAGGTTGCCAGGGATGTTGTGGATGCTCCTTCCCTCGAGGTGTTCAAGGCCAGGTTGGATGAAGCCTTGAGTGACCTGTTCTAGTGAGAGGTGTCCCTGCCTATGGCATTGAGTTGGAACTGGATGATCCTTGAGGTCCCTTCCAACCTAAACCATTCTTTGATTCTATGATTCTTGTGGGGGCTGCAGAACTGCACAGAGGACTCCAGGTGGGGTCTGAGGAAAGCCTTCTCTTCTCCAGGCTGCAGAGCCCCAACTCTCTCAGCCTGTCCTCCAAGCAGAGCTGCTGCAGCCCTCTCAGCATCTTGGTGGCCTCCTCT
This sequence comes from Pogoniulus pusillus, assembly GCF_015220805.1. Classification (NCBI taxonomy): domain Eukaryota; kingdom Metazoa; phylum Chordata; class Aves; order Piciformes; family Lybiidae; genus Pogoniulus; species Pogoniulus pusillus. The sequence continues at coordinate 4,535,616 of NC_087300.1, forward strand.
GCACTGGCTCCAACACTTCCATGTCCTTCTTGTGCTGGGGGCTCCAGAACTGCACAGAGGACTCTAGGTGGGGTGTGAGGAGAGCAGAGTAAAGGAGCAGAATCCCCTCTCTTGCCCTGCTGCCCACACTGCTCTTGCTGCAGCCCAGCACAAGGTTGCTGTCTGGGCTGTCCCTTTTCTTGCTGGAGCACTTGGAGGCACTTCTGGTGCTCACTGCTCCAGGTCATTGAGGGGGAAGTGGAGAAGGATTGAAGTGCTGTGAGTCAGTAAAAAGGTACAGAACTGCTGATGTTCAAGAGCTAAAAATAAACCCTCTTGGGCTTTTTTCTAGTGAAGGAGAGAGGAAAAAGGAAAGAAAAAAAAAAAAACAAACCCAAGCCCAATGTTTTGTCTCTCCAGGGGCCAGGAGTGAAAAAATACTGCAGGGGTAGAGACTCTCAGCTGCAGATACTCAGGACTTAGGGCAGGAGGCTTATAGGTTCCTGATTTGTTTGGACCTGGTGTCCTGCCTTCAGTTTTGGGCTCCCTAGTTGAAGAGGGACAGAGGTCTGCTGGTGAGGGTCCAGAGGGCTATGAGGATGATGAGGGGACTGCAGCACTGCCTGATGAGGAGAGGCTGAGGGACCTGGGGCTGCTTAGTCTGCAGAAGAGAAGACTCAGAGGGGATTGAATCAATGTTTATAACTATCTGAGGGCTGGGGGTTGTGGGGGACAGGCTCTGCTCACTGCTCCTTGGGGTAGCACAAGAAGCAATGGATGGAAGCTGCAGCACAGGAGGTTGCAGCTCAACACAAGGGGGAACTTCTTGTCTGGAAGGGTCCCAGAGCACTGGCACAGGCTGCCCAGAGAGGTTGTGGAATCTCCTTCCCAGGCCTGTCTGGATGTGTTCCTGTGTGCCCTGAGCTAGATTGTGTGGTCCTGCTCTGGCAGGGGGCTTGAACTGGATGATCTTGGAGATCTCTTCCAACCTGGTTGGTTCTATGATCTCTTTGGGTCCCTTTCAATCCCTGGCATCCTGTGAGCCTGTGCCTGGTGGAGGGCAGGAGGACAGGCACAGAGCTCTCAGCTGCTGGAGCTTCATCTTGTGAGGGGATTTGTTAGTCTAGAAACAACAGAAGTGCCCCCCAGGGTCCTGCTCCTAACCAGAGGTTGCCTAAAAAATCCCAGGAGAGGAGAGCAGAGCTGAAGTCCCAGCGGCACAGGACATACAGTGGGTGCTGACACCCAGAGGTGAGGTCCCTTGGGCACCTCCCAGCAGCATGGCAGTTGGGCATGGCCCCAGTACCCCAGTCTGGAGCTGGCTTAATGGCTGAATGCTGGCAGGAATCACCTGGGAAAGAGCCTTGCTCACCACAGCAATGTGCCTGTGCTGCTTTCCCAGGTGATTCATGTCTTCAGGATCTGGAGAAGCTCCTTTTGACATGCACACTCAGCCCTGCACAGAATGTCACCCCTGATTAATGTCAGGAAGCAGAGTTGCCATTTAAAGGAGCAGGTTTTAATGCTGGTTTTTGTGACAGCTTTCACATTGGCCTTGGCATGCTGCAGGGTAGCCTCTGTCTTCCACTGCCCATTTATCAGAGGTATCACAGGGCAGAAAGAGACATTAAAAACTGTTTTAAATGAGTCCAGGATGACCTCAGACTGGATTGATGTATCTGGGAGGACCTACCCATCTGACAGTCAACCCATTCAGCAGTGTGGAATCTGAAAGGTGGAGTGGGTTGTAGCTGCTTTAATGTTGATGGAGGATGCTGGGGCTGGCAGAATCAGAGAATTAAGCAGGTTGGAAGAGAGCTCCAAGCTCAGCCAGCCCAACCTAGCACCCAGCCCTGCCCAACCAACCAGACCATGGCACTAAGTGCCCCAGCCAGGATTGGCTTCAACACCTCCAGCCACAGAGACTCCACCACCTCCCTGGGCAGCCCATTCCAATGCCAATCACTCTCTCTGACAACAACTTCCTCCTAACATTCAGCCTGGCACAACTTGAGACTGTGTCCCCTTGTTCTGTTGCTGGCTGCCTGGCAGCAGAGCCCAACCCCACCTGGCTACAGCCTCCCTGCAGGCAGCTGCAGACAGCAATGAGCTCTGCCCTCAGCCTCCTCTTCTGCAGGCTGCACACCCCCAGCTCCCTCAGCCTCTCCTCACAGGGCTGTGCTCCAGGTCCCTCCCCAGCCTTGCTGCCCTTCTCCAAACACCTTCCAGCACCTCAACATCTCTCTGCAATGGAGGAGCCCAAAACTGGACACAGCACTCGAGGGGTGGCCTGAGCAGTGCTGAGCACAGGGGCAGAAGAACCTCCCTTGTCCTGCTGCCCACACTGCTCCTGAGCCAGCCCAGGATGCCATTGGCTCTGCTGCCCACCTGGGCACTGCTGCCTCCTCTGCAGCTCCTCTCTCCCAGCACCCTCAGGGCCCCCTCTGCCTGGCTGCTCTCAGCTACTCTGGCCCCAGCCTGCAGTGCTGCTTGGGGTTGTTGTGGCCAAAATGTAGAACCCTGCACTTGGCCTTGTTCAATCTCATCCCCTTGGCCTCTACCCACCCATCCAGCCTGGCCAGGTCCCTCTGCAGGGCTCTGCTACCCTCCAACAGCTCCACAGCTGCTCCTAGCTTGGTGTCACCTGCAAACTTACTGCTGCTGCACTCAATCCTCTCATCCAGATCATCAGTAAAGATACTGAACAGGTCTGTGCCCAGCACTGATCCCTGGGGCACACCACCAGTGCCAGTTGCCAAGTGAATGTGGGATCATTCACCACCACTCTCTGGGCCCAGCCCTCCAGCCAGTTCTTGACCCATAGCTCTTGCTGTTTATTGCATAGGGAAACAGGAGAGCTGCTTGGATAGAGAAACCTCTCTCTCCTCTGAAGCATTTTGTATGGCAAAGGTAAAATAACAGCAGAGGAGAGCAGGGACTTTGCTGACAGTCCTGTCCCTCTCTGCCTCTGTTGGTGATTCCACTGCTGTGCAGCAGAGGAGAGCTGAGGCTGCACTGCTGGGCTGGAGCTCTCTTGCCAGTGCCATTTACATTTTGCCTTATTAGACAAAAGTCAAGCAATTAATCAGCTGATTGCTGAATTAAAACTTCAGTCAATGGCAATTTGGGCTTCATCACTCTGCTTTCCACATGATGAAATCCCTTTGATAAATTGGATTCTCTTTTGGTTGCTTGGCTGTGGGTAAATAAAGCAAGTTTGGGGTGAAGGTGAGCCAGGGGCATGTGAGTAGAAATGGGAACATTGAGCTGTGAGCAAGGTTCCAGGGGGAGGTTTTTAGACACCCCAGAAGTACAGGCAGTGCTGTGTGTCCAGCAACACTCAGCTTTTACCTTTTAGTTCTTCCAGCTGGGTGGATTTAGAATCATAGAATCAGTCAGAGTTGGAAGGGACCACAAGGAGCAGCCAGTTCCAAATCTCCTGCCATAGGCAGGGACACCCTACCCTAGAGCAGGCTGCACACAGCCTCAGCCAGCCTGGCCTCAAACACCTCCAGCCATGGGGCCTCAACCACCTCCCTGGGCAACCCATTCCAGCCTCTCACCACTCTCCTGCTCAACAACTTCCTCCTCACCTCCAGCCTCACTCTCCCCATTTCCAGCTTTGCTCCATTCCCGCCACTCCCTGACAGCCTCAAAAGTCCCTCCCCAGCTTTTTTGCAGCCCCCTTCAGATCCTGGAAGGGCACAAGAAGGTCCCCTGGGAGCCTCCTCTGCTCCAGCCTGCACAGCCCCAACTCTTTCAGTCTGTGCCCACAGCAGAGCTGCTGCAGCCTCTGAGCATCCTCCTGACCCTGCTCTGGACACACTCCAGCATCTCCACAGCCCTCTTGTCCCAGGGACTCCAGAGCTGGATTCAGTACTCCAGGTGGGGTCTCAGCACAGCAGAGGGGGAGAATCCCCTCCCTGGCCCTGCAGGCCACACTTCTTCTGCTGCAGCCCAGGCTCTGCTTGGCTTTCTGGGCTGCAAGTGCACACTGCTGGCTCCTGTTGAGCTTCTGGTCCAGCAGCATCCCAATGTCCCTCTGCTCAGGGCTGCTCTCCAGCCACTCACTGCCTAGCCTGGGTTTGTGCTTGACATTGCCCTGACCCAGCTGCAGGACCTTGCCCTTGGTCTTGCTGAACCTCCTGAGGTTGTCTTGTGCCAACTCTGGAGAAGTTGGATCCTGTATTTCCCAATGGGTAAAGCTTCTCTGGTCTAGGTGACATCCACAAACTATAGCACACCAAAAAGCAGATCCAGTCCTGCAGCCAGGGTGCACTGCTCTCCCCTAGAGCTGCCAGAGCTCCTGAACTGAACATTGCCATTGCTGTGCCAGCACCCAGAAGTGCAGGACTCCACAGTATGTTCTGCTCAGAAAATGCCCTGCACAAGCCTCCCACAATCACTCAGGTTGGAGAAGACTCCTGAGCTCCCCAAGTCCATCCATTAATCTATGAAGGTTACCCCTAAACCTTAATCCTCAGCACCACATTTAAATGACCTCTAAACACATCCAGGGTTGGTGACCCAACCTGCAGGAGGGAAGCTTGAGAGCTGGTGGGCAGCAGGCAGGGGGTGAGTGAGGAAAGGTGCTGCAGAACCCCTTGATATGGGATTGTTTGGTCCCTCAGCCAGGCATCTAAATGACCTCTAAATGCATCCAGGGTTGGTGACCCAACCAGCAGGAAGGAAGACTGAGAGCTGGTGGGCAGCAGGCAGGTGGTGAGCAAGGAAAGGTGCTGCAGAACCCCTTGATGTTGGGTCCCTCAGCCAGGCAGGAGGCTCCATCCATGCCCAGCAGGTAGCTGGGCTGGGAGTGTGCCTGGGAGCAGCCTTGGAGCGAGAGCTGTGCAGGAGAGAATTGAACTCCTGCTTCTGAGTGAATTGAAGTGTGAGTACAAACAAAGAATAACCAAATACCTGGGTTTAGAGCTACTTACTTCCCCATGAAGAATATTCAATTCTGTGGTCTCCTACCTGCCAAATAATAAATCTGTATTCCAGCCCTGGGCTTCCCACTGGAAGCTCTAAAAGAAGCTGTCATCTCCTATTGTCTAAACAATTTACAGCTGCCTTAAAGAGGGTGTCTCAGCAATCCTGACATCTCAACTTGATCATAAATTCACAGCTATTGCTGAAAGAAACACTTTTCCCTGTGGAAAAAGCTCACAGATGAAATCTGCTCTCATTTGAGAGTGGCAAGAAGGTGGCTGGCTCCTTGCCTGGGTGCCAGGGTTAGGGTTGTTGTCCTCAGCAGCACTGCCCATGCTGGGGGGTGGGGGGGTGGCAATCAGAGGGCTGCTGCTGTTCCCAGCAAGGATTTGTGTGAGCAGCTTGTGTTACTTTAAGAAACCCTCAGCAGTGGAATTGTAATCTGGTAAAGCTGGAGGCCATGAAATGAGATTTTCACTTCTGTGAGTTAGCAATAGGTATGATACATTAAAGCAGATTTAGTTCCCCCACACCAGGGAGATTTTGATGAGAGATCTGATGAATTAACCACAAAGCTGTCTGGTGCAGAGCACAGCTCTCCTGCTGACCCACTACCCTCATTGCACTTCTTCATCTGCCTGCTGCACTTGGACGAGTGCTCCCCAGATAGAATTCCTCATGGCACTCCCTGGGCTTCTCTAGTGGAACAGTCAGGGAGTGGCTTCTTGGAGCCATGGGAGGTTGGGGGAAGGAGAAGCTGCAAGGATTTGTTTGTGTTTATTTGTTCCAGGGATAGAAATAGGGTCTGGAGCATCTCTCTGTCACACCAGGCACATCTGCTGAGCCTGGGTTTCTTGGCACTGGCTGTGTTCATTGGTCTGGGTCCTGAGCCTTATGCAAACCTGCACCTGGCATCCCAAGAGCCCAGCCTGTGCCCAGGGCTGAAGTCTGCCAGAGGTAGAACCATAAAATGGTTTAGGTTGGAAGGGAGCTCAAAGCTCAGCCAGTTCCAACCCACTGCCATAGGCAGGGACAGCTCTCACTAGAACAGGTTGCTCAAGGACTCATCCAGCCTGGTCCTGAACACCTCCAGGGAGGTTGTGGAGCACAGAAGCACCCAATGTGAGCTTTGATCACATTGGGTGCTTCTGTGGTCCACAGCCTCTCTGGGCAACCTATGCCAGTGTCTCAGCACCCTCACTGCAAAGAAAGTCCTAACATCCACTTTCAATCTCCCCTCTGCCACTTCAAACCCATTACTCCTTGTCCTGTCATTACCAGACCTTGTCAATAGTCCCTCCACAGCCTTCCTGGAGCCCCCTTTAGATCCTGGAAGGCCACTCCAAGGTCTCCTCTAAGCCTTCTCTTCTCCAGGCTGCACAGCCCCAACTCTCTCAGCCTGGCCCCAGAGCAGAGCTGCTGCAGCCCTTTGAGCATCTTGGTGGCCTCCTCTGGACTGGCTCCAACACTTCCATATCCTTCTTGTGTTGGGGGCTCCAGAACTGTGCACAGTACCCCAGAGCTGTCTGAGCTCTGGTGCAAGGAGCAGCTGTGACCTTCCTCTGAAGCTGCACAGAGTGTCTCAGTGTGGTGCTGGCTGATGCTCAGGTGTGGAGGTGGACACTCACTGCCAGACCCAGTTACATGCTGCTTGGAGCTACAGCAGCCTGTGGGATAGCCCTGAGCCTGCTGATGTCCCTGCTGAGCCTGCTGATGTCCCTGCTGTGCCTGCCAGCTGTGCTCGGTGCCACCACAGTGATGTGATGGGGCAGCCACAGAGGAGATCAGGGCTGTGGCTCTGGGCAGTGCAGAGGGTTAGTGACACCAGAGGTTTTCTGCTCATCTCCCTATCCATGATCCTGCTTTTTGGCTCCTACAGTCTCAGTTTTTCTCTTTCCTTTGCTTCTACTACAAATGCTCTCCCTCAACAAACCTATCATAGAATGATAGGAGTTGAGGTGACCTCTGAAGATCAAGTCCAACCCCCCTGCCAGAGCAGGATCACCCAGGGCAGGTCACACAGGAAGGCATCCAGAAGGGTCTTGAAAGTCTTTAGAGACAGAGACTCCACAACCTCTCTGTGCAGCCTACTCCAGGGCTCTGTCACCCTTACAGTAGCTTTTCCTTTCTGTGTCTCCTGAGGCTCTTATTCTCTTTGCCAGGTGTCACAGATGAGTTCCCCTGCAGCTGAAGATGAGGAGGATGAGGGGAAAAGTTGGTGTCTGACAGCCCAGTGTCAGGGCAAGTCCATTACTGCTGCATCTGCTGCCCACGCAGCACAGCCCTGAGCCCTGCTGTGATGTTAGTGAGACAGCAGCAGCGTTTGCCTGTCAGCCTGCTCAGCCCTGCAGACACCCAGGATAACAGGGCAGGAAGGAAAAAGTGACCATTTGCTGCTCTCTGTGCTGACACATGAGCCTGCAGGAAGGCTGCCAGCCCTGCTCTGCTGCCTGCCCTGATGGCAGGGCAGACCTTTGCTCTGGAAATGCTCTGTGTGGGCACTCAGCTTGTCCAGAGGAAAGCCAATGAGTGTTTCAACCTGTCCTGGGTCTCACACAGCTCAAAGCTGTGACATAGACTTGGGGATTTCAGTTTTTAATGGAATATTCTCACAGCCTCGTGAATGAGAGCCACAGGGAAGAGAAGAGCAAAGGCAGCAGGGAAGAGAATGGGGTAAGAAAAGCCCCTGGAGATAGCTGGCAGATGTCTGACAGTTGAAACCTGATGGAAGCAGCCACGTGGAGGGGCCTTGCAGCCACTTCTGTGTGAGAGCAGAGAGGAGGAACAAGCCTTTGGGTGTTTGTGAGCTGGGTGCAAGGCTACTCCCTGTAGTTAGACTCATAGAATGGTTTAAGTTGCAAGGGACCTCAAAGATCATCTAGTTCCAACCCCCTGCCATAGGCAGGGACACCTCTCACTAAGGTATGTGTGAGACTGACACAAACTAACTCATCAACTGCACAAACCCTGTGAGGAGAGGCTGAGGGAGCTGGGGGGGTGCAGCCTGCAGCAGAGGAGGCTCAGGGCAGAGCTCATTGCTGTCTGCAGCTGCCTGCAGGGAGGTTGTAGCCAGGTGGGGTTGGGCTCTGCTGCCAGGCAGCCAGCACCAGAACAAGGGGACACAGCCTCAAGCTGTGCCAGGGCAGGTTGAGGCTGGATGTTGTTAGGAAGTTGTCAGAGAGAGTGATTGGCATTGGAATGGGCTGCCCAGGGAGGTGGTGGAGTGGCTGTGGCTGGAGGTGTTGCAGCCAAGCCTGGCTGGGGCACTTAGTGCCATGGTCTGGTTGGTTGGGCAGGGCTGGGTGCTAGGTTGGACTGGCTGAGCTTGGAGCTCTCTTCCAACCTGCTTGATTCTATGAGTCTTTGTATCTATGTCCCATGGACATGGCTGACTCCAGCTACACTAATTTTAGTTGTTGGAAGTTTGAAGTGAGAAAGAATTGAAAGGACTCCCACAAAAATCTGCATCTCCATTTGACATTTAAGTCTATGATTAAGTAGAAGCTGCTGAGGTCACCACTTGACTAAATTGGTTTGATGAATGTTGACTGCACTGTACATCTTAATTTAATTTGGGGAGATCTTTATCTTCTGAATTGGTTATCACCTTCTGTTCAGTTATTGATCAGGATATGGGAAGATGCCAGTTTTGAGTTGCTAGGTCAGTGCATCCCTCACCACTGGCTCAGCATTGTGTCTGAGTTTCTGGCACCTGCTCTCCTCCCTGTCTGTCTTCCAGGACAATCCTTTCCTCTCCATCACTGGCAAAAATCCCTGGAGGTGTTCAAAAAAAGACTTGATGAGGCACTTAGTGCCATGGTCTGGTTGATTGGCCAGGGCTGGGTGCTAGGTTGGACTGGCTGAGCTTGGAGGTCTCTCCCAACCTGCTTGATTCTATGATTCTATGATATTCAGAGCCTCAGGTTGCCATAGGAGTTGCCCCTCTGTGTGTGTCCTTACACAGTGCTGAGCAGGTCTGCTGCTGCTGTACAGCTGAGAGCAGTGCTAAGGAGATGCCTTTCCTCAGAGTTCCCTAAGTTTTCTGCCTTTCAAGTTGGAAATCTGCCTGTAGAGCTGAGTGGAGAGGCAGCTGCCTCCACTAGAGGCTGTGGAAAACTTCAGCCACAAAGAGAACAGTTGGTCTGAGTCTGTCCTCTGCTCAGTGTCCTCTGCTGCTCTGCTTTGGGATGCTGAGGCCACAGCTCTTCTGCTCCTGCCTGACACATGGCTCTGGTGTACTGGCTGAGGGGGTTAGAAGGGCAGAGCTTTTTATCCCTCCAGCTCTTTCCCTTCCTGTGTTTCTAGAACCTGCTTTGTCCCTCCACCCTGGCATAGCAGAGGACCCCAGGAAGCCCCCAGCACCTCAGTTGCTACACTGCAGAGAAGCCCCTGCCCACAGCACAAGCTTAATGCTTAGGGAGCTGGAGTTGCCTTTGGAGAGAGCTGCTCCTGAGGGAGCCAGGCTCCATATGGAATGTTTCAGTGGCATATGCCATTAATCCTGCACACTGAATTATTCAGCAGCTCAGAATAATGAATCATTGAACAAAGCCTGGCATGACACAGCTCTGTGGTCCTCAGCTGCCTGGTGCAGCACAGCCAGCCAAGGTTCCCTGGGTGGGAGCTCTGCAGCTTAGTGTCTGCTTCTGCCAGAGCTGTGATCCTGGGGCAGCTCTCTTCTGGGCCAGTTCTTGTGGTTGCATGAGCAGCACCTTCCAGTTCACTGCACACAAACTCACTTGAGCAGCTTTGGCTCAGTCTGCTACAACACCTCCCAGAAAGACAGCAAAAGGGATCAGACCCCTGAGAAAGCCCTTTGCTGCTGGACCTGTAGCAGTGAGAAATGCAAGCTGCTCTCTCAACTGGTGCATGGAGCTGTGCTGATGTCCATCTGTCATGGATCTGACACTCTGCCCTGCAGAGAGGACACAGTTCCCATAGAATAGAATTACAGAATCACTCAGGGTGGGAAGGGACCACAAGGAGCAGCCAGTTCCAACCCCCCTGCCATGCCCAGGGACACCCTACCCTAGAGCAGGCTGCACACAGCCTTAGCCAGCCTGGCCTTAAACACCTCCAGCCATGGGGCCTCAACCACCTCCCTGGGCAACCCATTCCAGCCTCTCACCACTCTCCTGCTCAACAACTTCCTCCTCACCTCCAGCCTCACTCTCCTCACCTCCACCTTTGCTCCATTCCCCCCACTCCTGCCACTCCCTGAGAGCCTCAAAAGTCCCTCCCCAGATTTTTTGTAGCCCCCTTCAGATCCTGGAAGGCCACAAGAAGGTCCCCTGGGAGCCTCCTCTGCTCCATCCTGCACAGCCCCAACTCTTTCAGGCTGTGCTCACAGCAGAGCTGCTGCAGCCTCTGAGCATCCTCCTGGCCCTGCTCTGGACACTCTCCAGCATCTCCACATCCCTCTTGTCCCAGGGGCTCCAGAACTGGATGCAGTACTCCAGGTGGGGTCTCAGCAGAGCACAGCAGAGGAGGAGAATCCCCTCCCTGTCCCTGCTGGCCACACTTCTGCTGCTGCAGCCCAGGCTCTGCTTGGCCCTGCAGGCTGCAAGTGCACGCTGCTGGCTCCTGTTGAGCTTCTGGTGCAGCAGCACCCCCAAGTCCCTCTTCTCAGGGCTTCTTTCCAAGCATCTTGTGCCCATCTTTGAAGGTCTGAGAGAAAACCTGCAGATGAAAAGGTGGTTGCTGATGCTGGGGTTTAAGAACATATTGCTCTGTGCTAGCAGGATCAGATTTTACTTACTGAGATCATTTGAAAACTCTGTGGCTGTGCTGCTCATGAGCTCAGACTGGAATTGGTGCCCAAAGCTGTGCTCTGCCCTGCCCCTGTACACACTGGTACCAGGAATCTTTCTTGGGGGCTTAGAGCTGTAATGATGAAATGAATAGGGAAAAAAACCCTGGCTGCAGGGTCCCCTCCTGTGGCCCCAGACTCCTTCCCTGTGACACACAAACACTCTCCTGGGAGGGATGGCTGCAAGCAGGCATTTGCCAGGAGACAGAGCTGCACCACAGCAACTTGCCCCAGCTCCATTAACATGCAAATAGGGTTTTTCTGGCAGCCTGCTGGCCAGACTCTGTGCAGCTGGGTGATATTATCCTACACGTGTAAAAAAACATCCTCTGGAGACCTTGGAGGACAATTGCCATGCAGCTGTCCTCAAAGCACAGCCTCAGTGGGGCTGCTGATCCGCACCCCAGCAAACACTGACCAGCTCCACACTTCTCTGCCCCTCTTGCTCTCTCCATACTGTTCCCAACGCTCTTGCAAGTGGTTGCTGTTCCTACCAAGAGCTCCCTTTCTTACTTCCAGCTGAGGGCTGATCCATGGCTCCAGGTTCCAGCGTGTCTGCATCTTTCTTGCAGTAGGAGCTCCAGCAGAGGACACAGTACTCCAGCTGGGGGCTCACCAGAGGGAATCAGGGAGGATCAGGATTTTATAAGCACAACATTCCTGGGAGAAGATGAGGTTTGTTTCCCTGAGCTGCAGCATCAGCTGGCAATGTGGCACCTCACTGAGGTTGTTTCATGGTCATGTCAGCAGAGTAAGGGCAAGTTCTCCCACAGGTCAAGCAGAAAGTGTCCTTCTTGCTGCTTAAAGTAAGAAGGGGACTTCATTTTCCTCCTATTCCTGTGCCCTGGGCACCCCTTGCCTCTGCTTGCCTTTCTTGCCCTGATGATATAGCTCTGGCTCAAGGAAGGGATGGGACAGGGTGACAGGGTGAGGTGGGATGAGACATTCAAGGTCAAACTCGATAGGGCTATCAGCAACCTGACTTAGCTGGTGATGTCCCTGCTCACTGCAGTGGGGTTGGACAAGATGAGCTTTGAGGGTCCCTTCAAGCCCAGTGCAAGCTGTGTGAGGCTGATCCTCTGGCAGTGTGAGGGGTGCAGAAGCCCCAGAGCTTTTCCTGCTGGTGGTCACTGGGCTCACACATGGGGCTGTGGGTGAGTGGCAGCCTCAGGTGCCAACCCTGCACACAGACAAAGCTGAAGCACCCAGGAGCTGGGCAGGTGTTGAGTGGTGCTGGTTTGGCTTCATCCATGCATGACCAAAAGAGCTGAAATGGTCAGGAGGGAATGGGTAAATGCAGACTTTTATCCAGGTGAAGACTTCAAAGAGCCACAAAGATGCTGAAGGGAATGGAACAGCTCTGTTAGGAGGAGAGCCTGAGGGAGCTGGGGCTGTGCTGCTGGGAGAGGAGGAGACTGAGAGGTGACCTCAGCAATGGTTCTCAATGTGTGCAGGTGAGTGGCAGGAGGCTGCAGCCAGGCTCTGTTGGGGGATGCCAGTGCCAGCACAAGGGGCAGTGGTGGAAGCTGAGGCAGAGGAAGTTTCACTTAAACATGAGGAGGGTTTTTTCCCTGTGAGGGTGCCAGAGCCCTGGAGCAGGCTGCCCAGGGGAGTTGTGGACTCTCCCTCTCTGCAGATATTCAAGAGCTGCCTGGATGTGTTCCTGTGTGATCTGCTCTGGGTGCTCCTGCTCTGGCAGGGGGGTTGGACTGGCTGAGCTCTGGAGGTCCCTTCCAGCCCCTGACCTTCTGTGATTCATCATCTGAGCAGAACATCATATGGCTGATTCTATGATCACAGACTCACAGAATTTCTTATATTGGAAGAGCCCTTCAAGCTCCTCGAGTCCAAGCATTAGTTTCATACTGACAAGTCCTTGGCTAAACCAAATCCCCTCTGCCATCATCATCCAGCTCAAATCCCCCTGTGGTGGTTCTGTGCTCCACAACCTCTCTAGAGGTGTTCAGAACCAGGTTGAATGAGGCCTTGAGTGACCTGTTCTAGTGGGAGGTGTCTCTGCCTATGGCAGGGGGTTGGAACTGGCTGAGCTTTGAGCTCCCTTCCAACCTAACCCATTCTGTGATTCTATGAAGTATGAAACAGAGGGAAAAGAACCCAGAAAATGCAGGGCTACATTCATCATCACTAACAAAGTAAGTTGGAGCCTCAGTGCAACCCATTTAATGAGCAAGTGAGCTGAAATGCATTGCAGCTGGATTGCTGACTTTGATGTTGTTCCCAGAGAGCTCATTAAGCCATTTTATGTAACGCTGCTGCAGCCACCCTGCCCAAAAGCTCTCCTCCTTGTGCTTTCCTCTCTCTTCATAATTCTTCTTCTGCTCCTTTGGATTTCCTCCCACTCCCCTCCAAAAAGAAAAATAAAAAAAGAAGAAAAAGAAAAGAAGTTAAAGAAAGAAAGGAGAGGATGAAGGAAGGAAAGAAAGGAGGAAAGAAAGGAAGGAAGAAAGAAGGAAGGAAAGAAAGGAGGAAAGAAAGGAAGAAAGAAGGAAGGAAAGAAGGGAAGAAAGTAGGAAGGAAGTAGGAAGGAAAGGAGGGAGGGAGGAAAGAAGGAAGGAAAGAAAGGAAGAAAGGAGGAAAGAAAGAAGGAAGGAAAGAAGGAAAGAAAGGCAAAAGAAAGAAGGAAGGAAAGAAAGGAAGAAAGAAGGAAGGAAAGAAAGGGGGAAAGAAAGGAAGAAGGGAGGAAGGAAAGGAGGAAGGAAGGGAAGGAGGGAGGAAGGAAAGGAATGGGAGAAGAAAGAAAGAAAGGGAGGAAGGGAGGAAGGAAGGGAGGGAAAGAAAACAACCTAAAGACCTTAATAAGAGACAAGTGAAACACATCAGGTCTTGACAAGACTGGCTCTAGTGTTTTGTGTTTTAGCAGTGCAATTTCGCCCTGGAAAAGGGACGGGAAGAGGAGAGGAGAGGCTGTTTGTTGGCAGCTTTGGGAAGCTGAGCAATGAGGAGCCCTGTCAGAAGGCAGGCATGCAGCAGACAATCCCCCAGCAGGGCACCAGGAGCAGCCACAGCCCATTTGTTAAGGGCTAATGGGGTTCGCTTGGGACTGTAGTGCAGGCGACCTGCGGCTGGAGCTCTTTAGGAGGGCTGTGAAGGCAACATCATACCCAGCGTGACACAGGTCCTGCTGGTGATGCCCACCTAGGGCTGGAGGTGCAGTGGGTGGGATGTTGGGGGCTGGTTGCTGTGCTCAGGCAGGCAGGACACCAGCACGGGCAGCTCTGCTGCCTTCGAGCAGCTCTGGTAGCACATCAGGGCTGGGGATGGAGGCTGGGACTTGTACACAGCTTCTTAATCACCTTCTGGCAAACACTGCTAAGCCTCATTAATGCAAATTAAGAGATGATCTATTTTTTTCCAGAGTCTCAGGCCCATCACATGAGCTTACATCCTACAGCAACTGTAGAGAGATCAGTTGTTGTGTCCTTACTGCAAACTGATTTGTGCCTTTTTGTCTGCTCAGCCCTGAACACCACCAGGTCACACAAACTGCTCCTCACTGCTTTGTGTCTTCTGTGATCACAGAATCACAGAATCAGTCAGGGTTGGAAGGGACTCCAAGCAGCAGCCAGTTCCAAGCCCCCTGCCATGCCCAGGGACACCCTACCCTAGAGCAGGCTGCACACAGCCTCAGCCAGCCTGGCCTGAAACACCTCCAGCCATGGGGCCTCAGCCACCTGCTGGGGCAGAAGGTGATTATTCATGTCTAGAACTATCTGAGGGATGGGTGCCAAGATGAAGGTGCCAGGCAGTGCCCAGTGACAGGAACAAGAACACTGGGTACAAGCTGGAACCCAAGAAATTCCACTTCAACTTGAGGAGAAACTTCTTTACTGTAAGGGTGCTGGAGCCCTGGAGCAGGCTGCTCAGAGAGGTTGTGGAGTCTCTTCTGGAGACTTCCCAAACCTGCCTGGATGTGCTCCTGTGTGGCTTGCCCTAGGTGATTCTGCTTCAGCAGGGAGGTTGGACTCAGTCTCTAGAGGACCCTTCCAACCCTCACCATTCTGTGAACCTCTGACACTGGGAACCTGACTCTAAAAAAACCCAAAGCCAGTCTGGAGGTTTCTCCCTGGAAAGGTGTACAAAGTCTTGTGTACAGAAAGAAGGAAAGAAGTAGGGACCACTTATGAGGTACTTTGTGTTCTCCCCTTTGAAGTGTTAAAGCCAAACTGTGCACATTGAGTTAGGTCCCAGCATCATCTGCTGAGGGTCTGACCTGGTGTGTTAAAGGGCTCTGATGAGTGCTGGAGCTGAAGATGATGATGGGGGAGCAGGTAGGGACATTGGTCTGGCAGTCAGATACAGACTGTGCTTTCCCTGGGACCTGAGGTGGGTAAGGAGAGGCATCACAGGCATCTGAATCTGACCTTCCTGCCCTTGCTGGAGCAGACCCTCAGACCCCAGAGCACCTACTGAGCTCAGCCAACCTGCTGCTGGCAGCAGGCAAGTCCCAGCAGCTCCTGAAGTGCAGGTGGATGAGGTGTGGGCACCCACCACAGACTGAGCTGCCAGCCTGGGTGGTGTCTGCATGGGTGGGTGTTGGGCTGGGTGTCAGCAGAGGTTTCTGCTCTGCAAAGATAAAGATGCTGCACTCTGATGTGAGCTTTTGGTGGATTTGTCTCTCTTTGGAGGGGAAGTTGCAGAAGCCTGCTGAAGGTGGTGCCAGGAGAGAATCAGAATCAAGCAGGTTGGAAGAGAGCTCCAAGCTCAGCCAGCCCAACCTAACACCCAGCCCTGCCCAACCAACCAGACCATGGCACTAAGTGCCCCAGCCAGGATTGGCTCCAACACCTCCAGCCACACAGACTCCACCACCTCCCTGGGCAGCCCATTCCAATGCCAATCACTCTCTCTGACAACAACTTCCTCCTCACATCCAGCCTAGATCTCCCCTGGCACAGCTTGAGACTGTGTCCCCTTGTTCTGGCCCTGGCTGCCTGGCAGCAGAGCCCAACCCCACCTGGCTACAGCCTCCTTTCAGGGAGCTGCAGACAGCAATGAGCTCTGCCCTGAGCAGAGCTGGGCTCAATCCCCTGGTCCAGATCATCAGTAAAGAAACTGAACAGGCCTGTGCCCAGCACTGATCCCTGGGGCACATCACCAGTGCCAGCTGCCAGTGGCACCATTCACCACCACTCTCTGGGCCCATCCTTCCATCCAGTTCTTGACCCATATAAGATTGACTCTGTCTGAGCTAGGAGCTGCCAGCTGCACCAGGAGCTGCTTGTGGCAGACAATGTCAAAGAGCAGGAGGGACAAACTCCTCCACATGGAAAACGTTGTCAGAAGGGTGGCTTTGGGCTTCCCTGACTGTCTCAGGTCCAAGACTGCTAAAGAGGGGGCTGGAGATCACAACCACTTCCCTTTAAAGCAGCCTGGTCCCCTGGGCTCAGCCCAGCTAATTCAGTTTCAAACTGGAAATGAAATGTCTTTCTTCAACTGAGAATCTAAACCAATTAGCTGCATCTATCAGCAGGTGCTGAAGGGGCTCTTTTAATTTAGAAGGCAGCCACAACCCTGGCTGGGCACACAGCTTAATTGCAGCCAGGTCTGCAAACAACAGCAGAAAGGAGGGGAGCAGAGCTTGGCTTAGGCAGCTCTGGGGTTGAATGTTTTATACCAGCGTTGAACTGGCTCTAATTAACTTACTCTGCCCCAGTGGCATGCCTGGGGAAGGAGGTTAGGTGGCCTGAGCCCTTAGCTGAACTGTGCCACTTAACAGTTCCATCTGAGTGAGTTCAGGCATGAGGACACTGAGAGATGCTCTGGAGGAGGCTGTCCATGGCCAGCTCTGGGCTGTGTGACTGAGTTTCTCCAAGGGTGAGGGCAGGGCAGGGTGGCTGGGTGGGGGCTGGATCCAACAGTGCCAAGTCTGCCTGGAAATCACAGAATCATAGAACTGGTTGGGTTGGGTTGGAAGAGACAGCTTCCAACCCAACCCATTCCATGAATGGTGAGGGAAGGACAAGCAGTGTCTTCTCCTGCCTCCTCCACCATGGGACAGGCATCCCCAGTGCTGCCTCCCAGAGAAAATCCTCTTCCCATTACTGCACAGACAATTTTGTTTCTCACTGGTGAGCCTTGGAACAGGCTGCTCAGGGAGGCTGTGGATGCCCACACTCTAGAGGCACTGAAGGCCAGGTGGGATGAGGCTTTGAGCAACCTGAGCTAGTGGGAGGTGTCCCTGCCCATGGCAGGAGGGTTGGAACTGGATGGGCTTTGAGGTCCCTTCCCACCCAACCCATCCTATGAATCAAAAACCAGAAGGGAACTCCCTGCTTAGGACAAGAATTCCCTTGGCTGATCAAGAAGCCATAAGCCAGGCCTGCTAATTTTGCCTTCAATATTTATTTGGCAGCCAAAAATGGTGTGAGTTTCAGCTTGTTTGGGTGCTATTTTCCAACCCCCATCATTAGCTCTGTTATCTGTCCCCTTAACACAGCTCACCACGCACTGGGGTTTGCCACTGCTTAGAGCACAGCTTGGGATGTGAAGACAGATGTGAATCCCTGGCCCTGATTATGAGCTGGAGCTGGCAAAACAGGGAGTGATTTAATGAAGTTTTGCTACAGCTCATCAGATCCTGAAATGGGGAGATGCAATATTAATTTAGGAGCATCATGATGATCATTTCAGTCGTAGCAGCTCTGAGGAGTATTAATGGTAGGGGCTGGTGGCAGTTGGGGAAGAGGCTGCATTATTCTAGAGGCAAAAAATAGTCCTCAGAATGAAGTTTCATTTGACACTTAAACATCTGTGGATGGAGTCTAGCTGGACTTCACCAAAGCCTTTGACACTGTCTGCCACAACAAGCTCCTGGACAGATTCACTCTGATATGGGTCAGGAACTGGCTGGAGAGCTGAGTCCAGAGTGGTGGTGAATGGTGCCACAGCCAGCTGGCAGCTGGCACTGGTGGTGTGCCCCAGGGATCAGTGCTGGGCACAGGCCTGTTCAGTAGCTTTACTGATGATCTGGACCAAGGGATTGAGTCCAGCAGCAGTAAGTTTGCAGGTGACACCAAGCTAGGAGCAGCCGTGGAGCTGTTGGAGGGTAGCAGAGCCCTGCAGAGGGACCTGGCCAGGCTGGATGGGTGGGCAGAGGCCAAGGGGATGAGATTGAACAAGGCCAAGTGCAGGGTTCTACACTTTGGCCACAACAAACCCAAGCAGAGCTATAAGCTGGGGCCAGAGTGGCTGAGAGCAGTTAGGCAGAGAGGGAGCTGGGGGTGCTGGGAGAGAGGAGCTGAAGATGAGGCAGCAGTGCCCAGGTGGGCAGCAGAGCCAATGGCATCCTGGGCTGGCTCAGGAGCAGTGTGGGCAGCAGGACAAGGGAGGTTCTTCTGCCTCTGTGCTCAGCACTGCTCAGGCCATATCTGGAGTGCTGTGTCCAGTTCTGGGCTCCTCCATTGCAGAGAGATGTTGAGGTGCTGGAAGGTGTTGAGAGAAGGGCAGCAAGGCTGGGGAGGGTCCTGGAGCACAGCCCTGTGAGGAGAGGCTGAGGGAGCTGGGGGTGTGCAGCCTGCAGCAGAGGAGGCTCAGGGCAGAGCTCATTGCTGTTTGCAGCTGCCTGCAGGGAGGCTGTAGCCAGGTGGGGTTGGGCTCTGCTGCCAGGCACCCAGAAACAGAAGGAGGGGACACAGCCTGTAGCTGTGCCAGCGGAGGTCTAGGCTGGATGTTGTTAGGAAGTTGTTGTCAGAGAGAGTGATTGGCATTGGAATGGGCTGCCCAGGGAGGTGGTGGAGTGGCTGTGGCTGGAGGTGCTGAAGCCAAGCCTGGCTGGGGCACTTAGTGTCATGGTTTGGTTGGTTGGGCAGGGTTGGGTGTTAGGTTGGGCTGGCTGAGCTTGGAGGTCTCTCCCAGCCTGCTTGACTCTGATTCTATGATCTAGCTTGCACTTCTTATCACTGTGCAATCAGTGTTTTATTTTCCTGTGCCTTCCATGCTCACAGGACACCATCACTGGGGGCATTTTGTGGGCTGGGCTGGAGGCTTCTGAAGTGGGGAGGCAGGACAAGGCAAAAGACTGAGCTGACAACTTTCATCTTTTAATCCTCACTTCTTGCCTGGGTTTAAATGAGTGGAAATTCAGTTTGACAGCAGGACCTCCCTTTGCTGTCAGAAGCAAAAGAAAGATGCAAATGTCACCCAGAACTCATTCCACCTGTGTCAGATGCTGCCACTGAATGCAGATGGCACTGACCAGCTTTGCTCTGAGAGCTTTAATCCTCCTTGCTCTTAGCTGCTGCAACTCGGGGGCAGCGAGGGGCACCCTGCTCTGCTTCAGGAGCAGCCCAACGTCAGAGGAGCATCTCTTGCTGGTGAGAGAACTGTACAAAGCATGTGCCCTGATTTGTCTGGCCCCAGGTGTAATTTAATAGACAATTTGATGTTGGATGAATGATTTGAACTAGAATTGGTCATTACTTGGTGGCTGTATGAAGCCAAAGCTCTTTTTTTACTGTGACACTTGTTGAGCTTATAGCCCCAACTTGAAGTGCACAGCTTGTGCAAGTGATGAGTTGAGCCTCTGAAGAGCTGTCAGTAGTAGCTGGGAGGAAGGGATGTGCTTGCTTTTAAACTGTGTTTGGGGATGGCTCTGTTGCTGCTTCTGCCCCTCTGGGACCTCTCTGTTCTCAGCTCTGAGATGAGACAGAAATGAGTGTTCTGGAAAACAGCCTTCCGCGTCCTGAGCTGTGCAGTGTGTGATTGAAGCAGGGAAATGAAACGTTTGAGTGGGTCCCCAGACTGCCAGGAGCCCTGCAACCCTGCCTGTGACTGAGCAGACCCTGCTGGGAGGTGGGTGTGTGACCAAGGCCAGAGCTGTCATCCTTTCTGCCTCTCCTGCCCACCCCAGAAGAGCAGCTCCTGAGCCAGCGGAGGAGCTGGGGGCTTCACTGGGGGCTTCACTGGGGGCTTTGGGGCTGCAGGCAAAGGCACATTTGCATCCCCCCAGTGCTTAGCTGCAGCAGGCAGGCTCTGCCTGCAAGCACTGCTCAGAACTTGAGCAAGCCCCAGCCTGAATCACCACTTCATTAGCAGAGTCTCCCTGCAGTGGTGCGCAAACAGATTTGCCGTGGAAGAGCAGAGCCGAGGCAATGTTTTGTGTCTGTTCTTAGTCACATCCATTTCACCTGGAGACATTCAAAAATGCTCAGATGAGCTGAGTGCAGGGCAGCTCCTTCCTCGTGCTTTGCAGTGAATTGCAGCTGCATTCCTGGGACACCTCATCAGGATGCAAAGCTGGCTCCTGGGCTGCTCCTGAGCTGGGGAGAGGGGCTCAGGGTGGGTGCAATCCCAAGCACAGCTCCAGGCTGGGAGGGGAATGGCTGAGAGCAGCCCTGAGGAACAGGCCCTGGGGGTCTGGGGTGATGAAAAGCTCAACATGAGCCTGCAGTGTGAGTGCAGCCCAGACACAACCCTGTGCTGGGCTGCAGCAAGAGCAGTGTGGGCACAGGGCAAGGGAGGGGATTCTGCCCCTTGGCTCTGCTCTCCTCACACCCCACCTGCAGTCCTGGGGGCAGTTCTGGAGCTCCCAGCACAAGCAGGACATGGAAGTGTTGGAGCCAGTCCAGAGGAGGCCACCAAGTTGCTGAAAGGGCTGCAGCAGCTCTGCTTGGAGGACAGGCTGAGAGAGTTGGGGCTCTGCAGCCTGGAGAAGAGAAGGTTTGGAGGAAACCTTGGAGTGGCCTTGCAGGATCTGAAGGGGACTCCAGGAGGGCTGGGGAGGGACTATTGACAAGGTCTTGTAATGCCAGGACAAGGGGGAATGGGTTTGAACTGGCAGAGGGGAGATTTAGGCTGGATGTTAGGACTTTCTTTGCAGCGAAGATGGTGAGACACTGGCACAGGTTGCCCAGGGAGGCTGTGGCTGTTTCCTCCCTGGAAGTGTTTAAGGCCAGGTTGGATGAGGCCTTGAGCAACCTGCTCTAGTGAGAGGTGTCCCTGCCTATGGTGGGAGGTCAGAGCTGGATCATCCTTGAGGTCCCTTCCAACCTAGATCATTCTATGATTCTATGCCAGTGGCTGCAGCAGCCCTGCCCAGAGCCTGGGCACTCCTGGAGCTTGCAGCTGCCATTGTGAGCACCAAACCCAAATGTCATCTGCTGTTTCCTGACCAGTCCTGAAGATTGCTTTCTGGCAGTGTCCCAGCAAGCTTTTGTGGGCTCTCACTCAGTCTCTGGGTGTCAGCTGTTCTGTGGGATTTGTGATAAACCCATCACTGCTACCTAGCTGCATGCCTGGCAGATCTGCTGGGCTCCAGCTGTTCAGACTGCAATGCTTGCCATGATTTCCCTGACAAGGGTGGCAAGACAACCTTGGCTGGATTCTCCCAGCCTGTGGGACCTGTCACTCCCCCAGGAAGGCTTCCAGAGCTGCTGGAGCTTTTAGCAGAACACAGTTGTGGTGAGGATAGGCAGGTGGTCGATGAATGCTGCTTCTTCAAGTGTGCAAGTGGAAGGGAATCATCTCAGCAGTGAGTGGACAGCACATCACTGCTTGTCTAGCAGCAGAGCTGGCTTCAGAACCAGCTGTTCCTGGCTGCTGCCCCCCCAGGGAGTGTGCTGGAGCAGAACCGAGCTGCTCTTCAAGTGTGAGCCTGCTCCTGCAGGCAGGACCAGTCCTTGCTGGCTGGAGGGTTTAGTGGCTTTATGGAAAGACCATCTAGGGATTGCTTGGTAGAATGGCTTAGGACAGAAGGGGTCTCAAAGATCATCCAGTTCCAAGCCCCCACCATAGGCAGGGACACCTCCCACTAGAGTGTTACCTCTGAGAAAGTCCCTGTGGTAGCTCAGGGTTGCTGCTTTCCCCAGCAACTGGCCTAGTGGGCACTGGTGAGGGCAGGTTTGGGCTCCACCAAAGCACTGGCATTTAAAACCTGCCAGCCTGTCCCCTGTTCTGGGGGAGCCTGGAGGACAAAGCCACCTCTGGGTGGAGTCCTTTGGGTTTCAGGTAGGAAACAAGCCAAGGTGTGAGCATGGCTGGAAGCTCTTACACTGCCTGCTCTAGGTGTGAAGAGGAAAATTGTTTGGATGGCTTCATGCAGAAGTTGACAGAGGAAACCCCTGCAGACATGTCCCTGCCTTCATCTCATCGAGTGTGGTGAGTCCTGGTACCCCTCAGCCTGCTCTGATGCTGTATTTTCATCCTGAACCAGGATTCTGCTCTTCTCTGGGTGTCTTTATATGGAAAGAAAAAAACAAGCAAGGAGGAGCAAAGGCAAATCTGCCACTGACAACATTCCAACTTTGGGAGATATTTCTGGGGGTCACTGGAAAAATAACCTCCTCACTGATTCCTTTGCTTGATCCCAAATAATTTCCTCACTACTTCCTTTGCTTGATCCCAAACTGATCCCAGATAATTTCCTCACTGATTCCTTTGCTTGATCCCAAACTGAGTCACAGAAGTGTGCTCAAACCTCAGCTTGTACAGCACTATTCCCTAGTGGGGGGTGTGTTATTGGTGTCCCCTGAGCCCTGCTGTGACCCTTACTTCCAATTCCTACCTTTTTGTCTATTTGCCTGCCCTGAGTGGCAAAGGGGGAGCCTGGCTCTGGTTATACAGCAACATTCCCTAGTGGGGGATGTGTTATTGGTGTCCCCTGAGTCCTGCTGTGATCCTTCTCTCTATTTTCTACCTTTTTCTCTATTTATCTGTCCTGAGTGGCAAAGGGGGAGCCTGGCTCTGCTTGTACAGCAGTGTTCCCTAGTGGGGGATGTGTTATTGGTATCCCCTGAGCCCTGCTGTGACCCTTACCTCTATTTCCTACCTTTTTGTCTATTTGGCTGCCCTGAGTGGCAAAGGGGGAGCCTGGCTCTGGTTATACAGCAACATTCCCTAGTGGGGGATGTGTTATTGGTGTCCCCTGAGTCCTGCTGTGACCCTTACCTCTATTTCCTACCTTTTTGTCTATTTGGCTGCCCTGAATGGTAAAGGGGGAACCTGGCTCTGATTGTACAGCACTATTCCTTATTGGGGATGTGTTATTGGTGTCCCCTGAGCCCTGCTGTGACCCTTGCCTCTATTTCATACCTTTTTGTCTATTTGGCTGCCCTGAGTGGCAAAGGGGGAGCCTGGCTCTGCTTGTACAGCACTGTTCCTTATTGGGGATGGGTTATTGGTGTCCCCTGAGCCCTGCTGTGACCCTTACCTCTATTTCCTACCTTTTTGTCTGTTTGGCTGCCCTGAGTGGCAAAGGGGGAGCCTGGCTCTGATTGTACAGCACTGTTCCTTATTGGGGATGGGTTATTGGTGTCCCCTGAGCCCTGCTGTGACCCTTGCCTCTATTTCATACCTTTTTGTCTATTTGGCTGCCCTGAGTGGCAAAGGGGGAGCCTGGCTCTGCTGTAAGGGGCCAATTACCCAGTGCTGTGCCCCGGCAGGCACCGCAGGACTCTCTGGCCTCGGGGCCAGGCTGCAGCTTAGCTTCTGGCATCTTCTCATTGAACAGAATCCATAAAAATAAATCCTGGGCTAGGCTGCTACTCTCACAATAATTTAAATCAACAAAGGCTGGAGCTGCCTCTGCTGCTCTCGCCCTCTGATGGGGAAAGACAAATAATGAGGCAATATTTTACTCTTCAGGCTCTGCCATTGGCAAATGCTTCCAAATGTGTTTGTGGGGATTTATGATGCTGGTGGCAGACTTCCACCAGATCCCAGTAATGAATCACCCAGTTTACCAGCGAGGCAGGTTTGCTGGGGCTGATTAGCAGCAGGTGAAGGGATTAGCACAGTTGGTGGGGGTAGGGGAGAGCTAGGCTCAGACAAAAGAAGCTCTGCTTGCAAACAGATTCCTGCCCTCCAGGTGTGAGGAGCCTGTGGGGCTGAGCTGTCCTGCTGGTGCCAAGGGACAAGGTTAAAGTGGATGTGTGAAAAAGCATCCTAAATGTGAAACCAGGCCTTTCACTTTTGGAATTGGCCAAGGTGGTGCCTGTAGCCTTCAGAGCTGCTGAGGACAACAGTGGAACAGCTTGAGAACAAGAAGTGCACTGACTCCTACCCAGTGTCGTTGTGGAGACTTTGTACATGTTCCCCAGCCTGGGTGGGCAGAACTGGTGCCTGCTGGAGAAGAGGAGGCTCAGAGATGATCTTATTGCTGTCTACAGCTACCTGAAGGGAGGCTGTAGCCAGGTGGGGTTGGGCTCTGCTGCCAGGCAGCCAGCAACAGAACAAGGGGACACAGTCTCAAGTTGTGCCAGGCTGGATGTTAGGAGGAAGTTGTTGTCAGAGAGAGTGATTGGCATTGGAATGGGCTGCCTGAGGAGGTGGTGGAGTGGCTGTGGCTGGAGGTGTTGCAGCCAAGCCTGGCTGGGGCACTTAGTGCCATGGTCTGGTTGGTTGGGCAGGGCTGGGTGCTAGGTTGGGCTGGCTGAGCTTGGAGCTCTCTTCCAGCCTGCTTGATTCTATGATCTGAGGGTTTCTGCAGCCCAGGTTCTGGCTGAAGCATTGCTGGCTGGGAGTTACTGTCCACAGGAGCTTTTCCTTTCTAGGTGCTCCAAGTTTCTCCTGGTTATGCTCTGCTGTGTGTCACAGCCACTCCAGTCTGTCACTGCTTCTCACCTCGTGTGCTCAGCCTTTCCCAAAGGCCGTGGACAAGCCTGGACTCACACAGGGTGTGGTAGCACAAGCATTAGGTTCATCCTGGAGCTTTGTTACTGACACTTTGACTTTGCACTAGTGACTGCTGCTTGTTACTTGTCCCCTCTGGGGTAAGAGGAAGCCTCTCTAGGAGCTGGTGGGCAGCAGCTGCAGAGCTGTGGTGACTTTGTCACCAAATGAGAGAGGAGAGCCGAGGCACAGACGAGGTGATTCATCCAGATTAAGGCAGGAAACATGTTTTCCTGATGTGTCAGATCGTCTTCTGAGTCCCCAGGCAGCTGTTTCTCTGCAAGAGTTCACTTTATTCTGGGCTAAAATTAACCAGCCAGGCGAGGGCAGGGGTGCAGGGGTGGCTGCTCTGGCTCCCTCAGTCTGGCTGCTCAGTTTGCTTTACTCAGTGTCTGCCTTTCCCAAAAGCAGGACCAGTCACTGCTTGGGGTAGTTTGTGGGCCCAGAAGCTTTTAAAGGTTATTGCTTACATCCCCTGGGATGTGCTCTGTGAGATGGTGGAATGGTGCCTGACTGAAGGGATGCCCTTTGGGAAAGGTTAAGCTGCTGCCAGTCTGTTGGCAGTGCTGCGAGTGGGAAGGAGCTGGTGGGAATCGAGGGCAGCAGGCAGGGAGAGCTGGACTGGGACTGCTCTGTGTGGGGAATGGAATTCCATAGAATCAGGCAGGGTTGCAAGGGACCACGAGGATCAGCCAGTTACAACCCCCCTGCCATGAGCAGGGACACCTCACACTAGATCAGGCTGTCCACAGCCTCATCCAGCCTGCCCTTGAACACCTCCAGGGATGAGGCTTCCACCACCTCCCTGGGCAAGCCCTTCCAGGCTCTCACCACTCTCATGCTGAACAACTTCTTCCTAACATCCACTCTGACTCTCCCCATTTCCAGCTGTGTTCCATTCCCCCCAGTCCTATCACTGCCTGACAGCCTGAAAGGTCCCTCCCCAGCTTTCTTGTAGACCTCCTTAAGATACTGAATGGCCACAAGAAGGTCACCTGGGAGCCTTTTTCTCTCTAGGCTGAATTTGGCTGAGCTCTGGCTGCTCTGCAGAGCTCTCTCAGCTATTTAGTTGTCCCTTGGTGTAATGATGCTCAATCCCCTCCTGCAATGCTGTGGAAGAAACTTCTCCATACAAGGTGGATTTGTATTCTTGGAGTTCTGGCTGTTGGTAAGCTACAGCCTAAACGATTTCTGTGCTGCCAGTGGCCCATGCTCAGCTTCATGCCTCACTAAGTACTTTGGGATTAGTTTTCTTCATTCCTGTTTCTGTGCAGTGAAGTTGCTGTTGGGTTTCATAGACTCAAAGAATGCCAGGCTGGGAGGGACTCCAAGCATCATCTGGTCCAACCTTTTTAGGTGATAGCCTAGCTGAAATGAGCTGGCTCAGCACTCTGCCAAGCTGAGCCTTAAAACTGCCCAGTGTAGAGGACTCCACTGCTTCCCTTGGGAGATGATTCCAACCTCTGACTGTCCTTATAGGGAAATACTTTCATCTAGAGTCAAATGAGACTTTCTGCAGGAGTAACTTGTCCCCATCACCTCTTGTCTTCTGCATGTGACTCCTTGTAAAAGGAGAGTCTCCATCCTCCTGGTAGCCACCCTTTATGTTCATCTAACCAAGAGAAGAGAGACTCTGGGTAGCAGCTGAACATAGAATGGTTTGGGTTGGAAGGGAGCTCAAAGCTCAGCCAGTTCCAACCCTCTGCCATAGGCAGGGACACCTCCCACTAGAACAGGTCACTCAAGGTCTCATCCAACCTGGCCTTGAACACCTCCAGGGAGGTTGTGGAGCACAGAAGCACCCAATGTGATCAAAGATCACATTGGGTGCTTCTGTGCTCCACAATCTCCCTGGGCAACCTGTGCCAGTGTCTCCCCACCCTCAGCCTGTGCCAGTGTCTCACCACCCCCAACCTGTGCCAGTGTTTCACCACCCTCAACCTGTGCCAGTGTCTCCCCACCCTCACTGCAAAGAACCCTTTCCTAACATCTAGGAATGAAAAATCTCAACAGAAACCCCAGAAGATTGCAACCTCATAAAGAGAAATCACAGTAACATTCCCATTTGAAAAGCCCCTCAGGCTCACCAAGTCCAACCCATATCCCTACTCTACAAGGTACACCCCATCCAAATAGCTTTTAAACACATCCAAGGTTGGTGACTCCACTTCCCTGGGTAGCCCATCCCAGTTCCTGAGCACTCTTGCTGGGAAAACCTCTGTCCTAATATCTAGGCTAAACCTACCCAGTCACAGAAGATGAGCTGAGCTCTGTCACTCATGTTCCCTGGCCCTGGGTGGGCTGCTTCCACAGTGGGAAATCCTGCAGGTTCCTTCCCAGCAGCTTGTCCTAGAAGGGAACAAGGCTGTGGTGCTTTCAGCTCCATTAAACAGCACAGCTGCCCGGGCAGCTAAATGGATGAGGCTAATGAACATGTGCACCAGCTTGATGGTTCAGGAGCTAAATTGCCTGGGAGCAAGCAAAACAGAATTAGGCAAGTAAAGAACCTGATTGTTTTTCAAGTGATAAAAGATTGGCAGGAATTACAGGAGGCATTAGACATTTGGAAGATGTGTAGATGTAAATGGGTGCATTTGTTTGGGTTAAATAAAGAGGGGAGAGCAAAATGCCTCTTCAGAAGCATCATAGACTGAGGTTTCCGTCTGATTTCCTCCCATTTGCTGGCCCAAGAATGAATGTCTCTGCATTTGGGCATCCAGAGTTTTCTTCTAGTTGTTGGGGAGCCCACCCAAAACAGAGTGAGGGCAGAAGAGCTTCCTGGGATGAGGCTCCTTTGTAGGCAGAACAAGGCTGGTGCAAGGCTGGAGCACTACTGGAATGGATGTTGGCACACCCTGGGTGACAGCAGTGACAGCAGGCAGGGGCTAGGAGAGAGGAGGAACATTAAAGTTCCCCTTTACATTGCAGAGAAACTGTGGGGGTCTCCTCTTGAGACATTCCAGACCCTTCTGGGTGTGTTCCTGTGTGACCTGCCTTAGGTGATCTTGCTCTGAGAGGTGAGCTGGCCTCAATGATCTCCAGAGGTCATAGAATCATAGAGTCAAGCAGGTTGGAAGAGACCTCCAAGCTCATCCAGTCCAACCTAGCACCCAGCCCTAGTCAAGCAACCAGACCATGGCACTAAGTGCCTCATCCAGGCTTTTCTTGAACACCTCCAGGGACTCCACCACCTCCCTGGGCAGCCCATTCCAATGGCAAATCACTCTGTGAAGAACTTCCTCCTAACATCCAGCCTAGACCTCCTCTGGCACAACTTGAGAACATCTTTTCCAGGTGGTGTCAGAGTCCAGCTCTGAAGTGACCTCTGCTTTAGCTCAGATTTTGGAAGACTCAAGTACTTTGTAAAGTGAACCCAGGGAATGACCTCATTCATGGTTATAAAGATGTAAAGGATGAGTGCCAGGAGGCTGGAGCCAGGCTCTGCTGGGTGATGCCAGTGCCAGCACAAGGAGCCATGGTGGAAGCTGAGCCATAGGAAGTTTCATTTGAATATGAGGAGGATTTTTTTTTCCCTGTGAGGGTGCCAGAGCCCTGGAACAGGCTGCCCAGAGGGGTTGTGGAGTCTCCCTCTCTGGAGATATTCAAGAGCTGCCTGGATGTGTTCCTGTGTGACCTGCTCTGGGTGCTCCTGCTCTGGCAGGGTAGTTGGACTGGCTGAACTTTGGAGGTCTCTTTCAGCCCCTGACCTTCTGTAACCCTGAGGCTGCAATGTGTGGGTTGCAGTCACCCTCCCATGTTCTCAGGGAGACCAGGAGAATAGGAGAGATGGCAAACTGAAGGGCCAGGCAGAACTTCACCCTTCTGATTCAGCTGTTTGTCAGTGAATCTAAACCTTTCCATTTCCTGGGAGATTTGGTTTCCAATCTATGAAGTTTTATTAGGTTGGTTTAGACTCAGGTTTTAATTGGGAGCTTTATCAGCTTAGTCTCTGACGCCGGCGTCGCTGCTTCTTCCATTACAAGTGTTCTTCTTGCAGCCTTTGGAAAACACAATCTTTCTGTGAAAGCTTTTGGAAAGTATCTTCAGAGCACATTTTGATTAAAGCTCTGTGAACTGAAACCTGTGAAGTGTGCTGCCTGCTGCAGACATCTCCCCAAAGTCATCTGGAGTTATGAAAACCGGAGCTGTTCGTTTACGCCCATCAGCCCCCTCAGGGCACACACCTCTCCTGGGGGAGCATCTGGCTGCTGATGGTTTTTTGGACAGGCAGATTCTAAGCCAGGATTTCCCTTCCTTCTGCCTCACCTTTTCAAGATGCTGACGTTTCTCAGCCCCCAGGATTGCCTTGCTGAAAGCAGCCCCAGCCTGGCGCAGTCGCTGCTCAGGAGCTTCCTTTCCCATTCAGCTCTCCAGATTGCTGCGGTGTTGATTGAACAAGAGATTCATGGAGGGGAAATTAACCCTCCAGAAGATACAATCATTTAAATAATTGGCAAGGGTTTTTTTTTTGGGGGGGGGGAGTGTGGGGTGTGTGTGAGAACATGAAGGAATACAGAGTGTTCATTCACAGTCAATTCCTCCAGGACCGCCGTACAGAAGCAGATTAATGCTTGTGAAACAAAGCTTCCATTTTCATGCAAATATCCCTCAGTAATAAAATGCCAAGGGAATAAAAATGACAGGGAAATGTATGCTGTACAAGCAGGATTGTTTCTGAAGCACTGTGTTCTCAGGGAGCCTCGATAGCTCCTTACACTCCACGCTGTTAGCAGTGAGGCGCGGCGCAGGCTGGGGCTGCGCTTGGCGGAGATGGGGTTGGTCCTGAGGCTTTCAGCTGCAATGGTCACCTCCAGCCATGGAGTGAGGGAGGGGAAAGTCTTCTCCTCATCAAGGCCTCTGCCTAGGGAGCGTCTGGAAGGAGGCCAAAATCTCTTGTGCCAGTTTGGAGCGTTGTTCACAGGCTCATAGGATGATAGGGGCTGGAAGGGACCCAAGGAGATCATTGAGTCCAACTCCCCTGCCAGAGCAGGACAATGCTATCTAACACAGATCACAGAGGAACACATCCAGACAGGCCTGGAAAGGCTCCAGAGAAGGAGACTGCACAGCCTCTCTGGGCAGCCTGTGCCAGGGCTCTGGGACCCTTACAGACCTCCCTCTGTGACCCCCTTGTGTTGAGCTGGAACCTCTTTTGCTGCAATTTACATCCATTGCTGCTTGAGCTATCCCAGGCAGCAGTGAGCAGAGCCTGTCCCCCCCCTCCTGGCAGCCCTCAGATACTTAAAAACATTTATCAAATCCCCTCTCAGTCTTCTCTTCTCCAGACTAAGCAGCCCCAGGTCCCTCAGCCTCTCCTCATCAGCCATGCTCTGCTGTCCCCTCATCATCCTCATAGCCCTCTGCTGGACCCTCTCCAGCAGATCCCTGTCCCTCTTCATCTGGGGAGCCCAAAATTGAACACAGTAAGATGAAGTCTCACCAGGGCAGAGTAGAGGGACAGGAGAACCTCCCTTGATCTGCTGGACACACTCTGCTTAATACACCCCAGGATCCCATTGGCCTTCTTGGCCACAAGGGCACATTGCTGTGCCATGGATGTTATCCACCAGGACCCCCAGGGCCCTCTCCTTGGGGCTGCTCTCCAGCAGATCACCTCCCAGCCTGTACTGGTGGAGTTTGTTAGTCCTCCTTAGATGCAGAACTCTGCACTTGTCCTTGTTGAACTTGATCTCATTCAAGTCCCAAGGACTCAGGACTCATTCCATGTGCCCTCTGGGCAAGTGCAGGTGTGGGTTCTGCTTCCCACAGCTCTGCTCTGGCACTTAGGGCCATGAAGGGCAAACCAGCTCCTGTGTGTGGTACATGCTCAGCACTGTCTTGGAGCATCCCTTGTCAGCTGTAATTAGTCAGAAGGGCTACATCTGTCTCCTCTCTGCAGCCCCAGACAGCATCAGTATGAATTCAGGACCAGGACATTCTTCCTCCCCACCCCTCTTTTCCCATTTTATCCCTGCCCACACACAGCTGCTAATGCCAGCAGTGGGGCCCATGCTGAGCATCTTTGTTGTTTTACACAGGGGGAAGCCCCCTTGGTGTTTGCAGATGAGGCTCTGGAGGCTGTTCCTCTCTCTCCAGGCAGCTGATGGATGGCTGGAGCGTGGAGCATTCCCACTGCTGGAGCTGCTGATGTGCAAGAGGCTGAGGAGGCAGCCCTGTGGGAAAGGAATCATAGAATCATGGAAACAAGCAGGTTGAAAGAGACCTAGCACCCAGCCCTGGCCAAGCAACCAGATCATGGCACAAGGCTGTAAAGCCTCTTGATAGCTACAAACTCAAAGCTTTTCTTCCTCCTGTTTAAAATTATCATGTCAAAGCAATTAGAGCTATATTAATATGTATTTTTTGTTGTTTAAGGTTATTATCTGATGTCTCAAAGCTGTTAATGACCTCTATTCATTGAGATCAAGGTGTGAGGAACCTCCTTAGTTGTCTCAAAGCTGTTAATGACCTCTTAATTCCTTTATTCATTGAGATCAAGGTGTGAGGAACCTCCTTAGTTGTCTCAGAGCTGTTAATGACCTCTTAATTCCTTTATTCATTGAGATCAAGGTGTGAGGAACCTCCTTGGTTGTCTCAGAGCTGTTAATGACCTCTTAATTCCTCTATTCATTGAGATCAAAGTGTGAGGAACCTTCTTGGTTGTCTCAAAGCTGTTAATGACCTCTTAATTCCTCTATTCATTGAGATCAAGATGTGAGGAACCTCCTTGGTTGTCTCAGAGCTGTTAATGACCTCTTAATTCCTCTATTCATTGAGATCAAGGTGTGAGGAACCTCCTTGGTTGTCTCAAAGCTGTTAATGACCTCTTAATTCCTTTATTCATTGAGATCAAGGTGTGAGGAACCTCCTTGGACTGGCAGGTAGGGGCAGAGGTAGTCTGCAGCCATCTCCCACCTCCATCCTGCACACTGCATGTGCAGGCTCTGCCCATTCCCTTTGATGTGTTGCTTGCTGCTGCTGTGACATCCATCAGGGCGTCCTGTCCTATGTCTTGGCCCTTACAAGCAGGGTTTGAAACACCACAAGGAAGGAAATTAATCAATGTATAAATTAATTACCAAGAACAACTTAGCCTCAGAGGCCAAAGCAGGGATGCGTGAGAGGGAATCCTCAGTGCCAAAATGAAAGCCTCAATTAGACTTTAGAAATAACTGATAATTACAGAGCCTTTTTTTTTTCCTTCCCCCTCCTCCCCCTATTTTTTTTATAATGTTCATATTAAATTGTAAAGAATTATTAGCTGTTTAACTGACATTTATCCAGATAGCCCACAGCAAGTTAGGTAGCAGTTACATGCTGTAATAAATGTCAGCATTTAAAAATTAATTGCTTTGCTATCTAACTTGCTGTGGGCTGCCTTGTTAAATATTAATGGGATGTCTAAAAATATGTTAGGAGCTGAAGGGATTATTTGGGTATAGGGTGGCAGAGCTATAAAGGCCTAGAGCGGGGGAAGCTGTGGTTGAGCATCGTCAGCTCCTCAGGATTGCTTCCTGGCCACATGTGTGGTACCCAAGCAGGAAGGAGTTTGCTGGGCAGAGAGGGGTGTGTGGAAGGCTGGGCTGGAGCAGGGGGGTTGAAGGCATCAGTCCTAGTAGAGAGCAGTCAGCTTCTCAGCAAGGAAGATTTCCCTTCCCTCTGGAGGAGGAACAGCATCATCAGTGCCTTGGGATTGCTTCCTGGCCACACGTGTGGTACCCAAGCAGGGAGGAGTTTGCTGGGCAGAGAGGAGTGTGTGGAAAGCTGGGCTGGAGCAAGGGGGTTGTCACTGATAAGGGATTGAAGGAAACCAGTCTTAGCAGAGAGCAGTCAGCTTTTCAGCAAGGAAGAAGATTTCCCTCCCCTCTGGAGGAGGAACAGCATCATCAGTGCCTCGGGATTGCTTCCTGGCCACATGTGCAATACCCAAGCAGGGAGGAGTTTGCTGGGCAGAGAGGAGTGTGTGGAAAGCTGGGCTGGAACAGGAGGGTTGCCACTGATAATGGGTTGAAGGCATCAGTCCTAGTAGAGAGCAGTCAGCTTCTCAGCAAGGGAGATTTCCCTCCCCTCTGGAGAAGGAACAGGAGCTGTGTGGTGGTGGCTTGAGGTGCCATGGCTGTGGGCAGAGCAGAGCACCTTGCACCCAACCACAGCCCAGGCTTTGCAGGCACCCTGGTGTTGGTGGATGCAGGCAGTGGGCTTCTGAGGAAAGAAATAGCAGAATAAGAGAAGTTAACTCCTGGTTCTGCCAGTTGTCCCCTCTTTGGGCACTTGGGATGGAAGCTAAGCATCACATGGCTCCCTGAGCACTGTTCCCCATCTCCAGGGCATGGAGAGGTGCTCTGAGCATGGCCTCTGCTATTCCCTTCCATGCAGAGGTGGGAAAGGATAAAGAGCATCTGGAGGGGTCCTGTCCAACAGGAGAACTTGTGTTTCTTATTTGTTTCAAGCCAGATGTGCTAAGTGCTTTGCAGAGAAGACACATCTAAGGGGTTTATAAAGCAGTGCAAGCACAGGGAGGGAGAAGTCTTTTGCAGCTTGGAGGCACAAACTGAAGGGATATTTTCAACCCAGCTCAGTCTCCTCCTCTGAATAATGCATGCTGCTCTCCCAGAAACACAGGGTAAGCAGGAATATGCTGTGCCCATGACAAACACACTGCACATTACTGTAACAGAGCTTAAAGACCATTCCCATTGACTCTTACTATTTAAAGCCAAGAATGTGCAGTGTGCTTACCCACTCAGCCAAGCACTTTAACTCCAATGCTTTGCTATTCCCCATCCACTAATACAGTGTTTGGAGTGAGTGAGAGCTGTGCACGGAGGCAAGGATGCAGAGGCTGACTGTGGGATGGGTTCTTCCTGTGGCTGAGATGTCTGGAGCAAGGACAGATGCTGAGGTGGGTTTCTCTGGTGAGCTGCTCTGCAGCTAAGGAAATCTCTGGCCCCTGAGACCCCCTTGCTCAGACAGGTTGTGCTGGTTTGAAACTCCCAAGCTACCACACAGGTGATGTGAGGATCTCTCCCCAAGACCCCTGTGTGCCTCTGGCACTGGCTGCTGCAGGGCAGGGCATGGAATCATATAGAGTCATAGAAGTGTCAAGGCTGGAAGGGACCTCAAGGATCAGCCAGTTCCAACCCCCCTGCCATGGGCAGGGACACTTCACACTAGATCAGGTTGCTCAGAGCCACAGCCAGCCTGGCCTTAAAAACCTGCAGGGATGAGGCTTTCACCAACTCCCTGAGCAACCTGTGTCACAGCCCAGGCAGGATGAGCTTATGGGCTGCATCATTCTTTTCTGCCTCTCTTGGTTTTGTGACCCCTGAGACAAAACCCATCATCAAGTGGCTTTTCAGTCAGCTCAAGTCTGTGAGTCAGGTCTGCACAGATTTAAGAGGTGCCAGCTGAGATGGAAGTGGTGGCACTGCCATGGTAATCCTTGCATGGATCCTCTGCCTTGTGCAGGAGAAGACAGTGCCTGCCCTCCAGCACAATTTCTGTCCTTCCCAGCCTTGCCCACTATGTCCTGAAACACCCCTATGAAGCAGAATGTCCTCTGGAGACACTGAGCCTGCTGTGATGCTTCTCCAGCAGGCTTATTCTTCAACAGAAAATGACAGAGAATCGAATTTAGGATGTTTGGGAGGAATTCCCACATCCTTTCCCCTGAGCAGGCCAAGGAATGAGATTTCATTCATCATGTGCTCAGTTCAGAGCACCATTTACTGCTGAAGGATTGAGTAAATATAATTTAAGGTTCCACTGTGCATGTGACACATTTAATTAGTGCATATGAGAGCTCAAAGTTGCTCAGAAAGTATTTGTTTGCATAAAAATAGGCTGTGTCTGCAGTTTGAAGTGGAATGAAGTAGTGCAGTTATGAAGAATATAATGAGTTGTTGCATAATGTTCTTGACAAACACCCTCCTGGATGGGCAATTGTGTTAGGGAATAAAAACCAGGTTAGGAAGCACAGCCAGCTCCAGGCTTCGGTGGCTTCTCACTTCCAGTGGTTGTAACTCACTGCTGGTGGCTTTGTCTGAGGGGGGATTGGCTGCAGGGGGAGCTGGAGGAGCTGGAGTGAAAAATCACAGAATCACAGCACCATCCAGGGTGGAAAAGCCTCTCAGGATCAAAGTCCAACTTAGAACCCTGCTCTGCAAGATTCACCTTAAACCACAGCCCTAAGCACTGCATCCAAACCACATCCAGGGTGGGTGACTCCAGCATAGAATCATAGAATCATAGAATCAACCAGGTTGGAAGAGACCTCCAAGATCATCCAGTCCAACCTAGCACCCAGCCCTAACCAATCAACCAGACCATGGCACTAAGTGCCTCATCCAGTCGTTTCTTGAAGACCCCCAGGGATGGTGCCTCCACCACCTCCCTGGGCAGCCCATTCCAATGCCAATCACTCTCTCTGTGAAGAACTTCTTCCTAATATCCAGCCTATACCTACCCTGGCACAACTTGAGACTGTGTCCCCGTGTTCTATTGCTGGTTGCCTGGGAGAAGAGGCCACCCCCCACCTGGCTACAATGCCCCTTCAGGTAGTTGTAGACAGTAAAAAGATCACCCCTGAGCCTCCTCTTCTCCAGGCTAAACAGGCACCTCCCTGGGCAGCTCCTTCCAGTCCCTGACCACTCTCTCTGTGGAAAAACTTTTGCCTAATGTCCAGTCTAAACCTCCCCAGCCTCAGCTTGAGGCCATTCCCCCTTGTTCTGGCTCCAGTTCCCTGGGAGAAGAGCCCAGCAGCAGCCTCTCCACGGTGTCCCCTCAGGTAGATGTAGACAGCTCCTTGTCTGATCTGGGTAGGAGCTGGCTCCTGGAGTTGGTTGTGACACTCATCTGGGGGCTGGGACCAGGGGCTGAGGCATCAGCTGGAACAGCTGCTGTGGGGTCATGGTTGGCTTCACCAGCTTGTGGGCATGTGGCCTTCAAAGAGGGTTTGGAAGGGACCCTCAAAGGTCATCTTGTCCAAACCCCTTGCAGTGAGCAGAGACATCTCCAACTAGATGAGGTTGCTCAGGCCCTCATCAGGTTTAACCTCGACTGTCTCTGTAGATGTGGCCATCTCTGGGCAACCTGTTCCAGTGTTGTCACCACTGTCACTGTAAAGATCTTCCTTGCTCTGTCCCTTCAGCAGGCACAGCACTTACTGATACAGAGGGAGAAGAGAGCACTGTGCGCTTTGGGTTTTTCCTCACCTGTTGTCCAGCAGCCTGAGACCATTAGGACACTTTCAGAGCTGTTAGAGCTAGAGGCAGGCCTATGAGGGAGGATTTCAAGCAAATCAGATACTTAAGGAGCATCCCTTTCGTGGGCAGCCTGTGTGGATGGGATGTGCCTTCTATCCCAATAAACTTGTTTATCTATCCCAATAAACTACAGGCTGGGGACAGAGTGCCTGAGAACAGCCAGGCAGAAAGGGAGCTGGGGGTGCTGGGAGAGAGGAGCTGCAGAGGAGGCAGCAGAGTGCCCAGGTGGGCAGCAGAGCCAATGGCAACCTGGGCTGCACCAGGAACAGTGTGGGCAGCAGGACAAGGGAGGTTCTTCTGCCCCTGTACTCAGCAGTGCTCAGACCACACCTGCAGTGCAGTTTTGGGATCCACCATTGCAGAGAGATGTTGAGGTGCTGGAAGGTGTTTGGAGAAGGGCAGCAAGGCTGGGGAGGGGCCTGGAGCAGAGCCCTGTGAGGAGAGGCTGAGGGAGCTGAGGGGGTGCAGCCTGCAGCAGAGGAGGCTCAGGGCAGAGCTCATTGCTGCCTGCAGGGAGGCTGTAGCCAGGTGGGGTTGGGCTCTTCTGCCAGGCAGCCAGGGCCAGAACAAGGGGACACAGCCTCAAACTGTGCCAGGGGAGGTCTAGGCTGGATGTTGTTAGGAAGTTGTTGTCAGAGAGAGTGATTGGCATTGGAATGGGCTGCCCAGGGAGGTGGTGGAGTGGCTGTGGCTGGAGGTGTTGCAGCCAAGCCTGGATGAGGCACTTAGTGCCATGGTCTGGTTGGTTGGCCAGGGCTGGGTGCTAGGTTGGGCTGGCTGAGCTTGGAGCTCTCTTCTAACCTGCTTGGTTCTATGGTTCTGTGTTTCAGTGTAACTTCCACCTTCATGCCTGCTATAAACGCCAGGAACTGATCTGCAGCAGAGTCGCAGTTACAGGCTTGGAGTGAACTCTGCCACTTTCAGCTCGGGAGCTTCAGTTGTTCCCTAGTACCTCTGGAGGTCACTCTAACAAAGACGAAAATGCAGATACTGGAAATTGTTTTAACGTTTCCCGGTGGCTGTTTGCACTCTGAGTTATTTTCGGTGTGTCTGGAGCGGGATCAGGTCCTGCAGGTGCTTTCATTTCTGCGTGGAAAGTTCTTTCTGCTGCAAGGGCTTGATCCTGCAGCCTCCCTTTCTCGCTGGCTGCTGCAGTTATCACCTATTGTGCCTGCCCAGTTTGAAGTCTTTAACCCTGGTCAGAAGTGAAAGGTCTGACCTGGCACTTCACATCCTGCCCCGCGTGGGTTCGTGGGCACTCCTCTGAGCAAAGACCTGGAAGCTCTGCTTTGTCCCAGCGAGTGAAGAGGTTTTGCTGTCACTACCTTCAGTGCTTTTAACACTGATGCCAGAGCAGCACCATCAGATTCTTAAAGAGACAATTTGAAGTGGGGAAAGTCCTGTAGACTGAAGATGAGCCAGCAGTGTGTGCAGGTGGGCAAGAGAGCCAGTGGCATCCTGGCCTGCATCAGGAACAGTGTGGGCAGCAGGACAAGGGAGGTTATTCTTCCCCTGTACTCAGCACTGGTCAGGCTACACCTTGAGTGCTGTGTCCAGTTCTGGGCCCCTCAATTCAAGAGAGATGTTGAGGTGCTGGAAGGTGTCCAGAGAAGGGCAACATAGCTGGTGAGGGGCCTGGAACACAAACCCTATGAGGAGAGGCTGAGGGAGCTGGGGTTGTTTAGCCTAGAGAAGAGGAGGCTCAGGGTGACCTCATTGCTGTCTACAACTACCTGAAGGGGCATTGTAGCCAGGTGGGGTTGGGCTCTTCTCCCAGGCGACCAGCAACAGAACAAGGGGACACAGTCTCAAGTTGTGCCAGAGGAGGTCTAGGCTGGATGTTAGGAGGAAGTTCTTCCCAGAGAGAGTGATTGGCATTGGAATGGGCTGCCCAGGGAGGTGGTGGAGTCACCATCCCTGGAGGTGTTCAAGAGAAGACTGGATGAGGCACTTAGTGCCATGGTCTGGTTGACTGGCTAGGGCTGGGTGCTAGGTTGGACTGGATGATCTTGGAGGTCTCTTCCAACCTGCTTGATTCTATGATTCTAAGGCAAACTAACTGGAGGTGGAACTCACACACACCCCCAGTTGGTGCCGCTGGGCTCTGGAGTGCCAACTGATCCTTTGTAAGGCAGCCAAGAGGTGTGACACACTGCAGTGTGCTTTACCAGCTGCTAATTGCCTCTTGTATAGCAGCAGCAACCAAGAAGGGGCCTGATTCTCTCTGATTCTCTCAGCTTAGTCTCTGCTGCAGTGAGCTGAAGGAGCCTTAACGAGCAGAGGAGCAGGAGGCATCCGGTGCCCACCGGCCAGATGTCAGCTCTGCTTCTCCAGACTGACTCAGACCTTCATTTTATTGACAATTCCTGGAGCCTCAGCCTCAGCTTTGGCTTAATTGTATTTGAAAGCTCCCCCTTTTACCCTGGGTAGGTTGCTGTAGGACAGAGGCAAATGCTAATGCATGACTGTAATGAAAACAGGTTGCTCATGAGCAGCTGAATTAACGAGGGCTGCCTATCGATCCCCGTTAGAGATGCGCAGCTCGGATCGGGATTCGCGGCTGTCTAATGAGGCATGAGGCCTGATGTGCAGCCTGGAGCTTTCAGAGCATCCCTCCTTACTCTGTCCTTCTTCAAAAGGCATTGCAGGACTTGTAGGAGAAGGGTTTTTTTCATTCTGGTGATATGCAGCATGAGCAATGGGATGCGATTGGACACGGCCAAGTGCAGGGTTCTGCACTTTGGCCACAACACAACCCCAAGCAGCACTACAGGCTGGGGACAGAGTGGCTGAGAGCAGCCAGGAAGAAAGGGAGCTGGAGCTACTGGTAGACAGTAGCTGAAGATGAGCCAACAGTGTGCCCAGGTGGGCAAGAGAGCCAGTGGCATCCTGGCCTGCATCAGGAACATTGTGGCCAGCAGGACAAGGGAGATTATTCTTCCCCTGTACTCAACAGTGGTCAGGCCACCCCTTGAGTGCTGTGTCCAGTTCTGGGTTCCTCAGTTCAAGAGAGATGTTGAGGTGCTAGAAGGTGTGGAGAGAAGAGCATCAAGGCTGGTGAAGGGCCTGGAACACAAACCCTATGAGGAGAGGCTTGAGCGAGCTGGGGGTGTGCAGCCTGCAGCAGAGGAGGCTCAGGGTTGACTCATTGCTGTCTACAGCTACCTGAAGGGAGGTCATGGCCAGGTGGGGTTGGGCTCTTTTGTCAGGCAACCAGCAACAGAAGAAGAGGACACAGTGTCAAGTGGTGCCAGGACAGGTTCAGGCTGGGTGTTAGGAGGAAGTTGTTGTCAGAGAGAGTGATTGGCATTGGAATGGGCTGCCCAGGGAGGTGGTGGAGTGGCTGTGCCTGGAGGTGTTGAAGCCAAGCCTGGCTGGGGCACTTAGTGCAATGGTCTGGTTGCTTGGTCAGGGCTGGGTGCTAGGTTGGACTGGCTGAGCTTGGAGCTCTCTTCTAACCTGCTTGGCTCTATGATTCTGTGATTCCATGACCTTGAGCTGCTTCCAAACAAAGTTTGTCTGAGTGTCCCAGTGGCTGCAACCACCTCGCAGTATAAGGCAGGAAGGTTTCTGCTGCTCCCAAGCTTGTGCTCTCCCCTTGTTTATCACAATGTCTGCTCTCTGAGGTGTCAGGCTACAGACAGTATTTTTCCTTTGATGGCTCAGCTTGCCTTTGCAACGACTCAAATTTACATCCTGGCTTTTTCAATCAGAGAAGTTAGCTCTCAGCCAAACTTCAGACGCCTTTGAACGTCTGCCCACAGGTTAACTGCTTTGAGGAGTCTCCAAATTGTTGGTATTGTTAAACAGACAACATATTTTTCTTTTGATTAGACACTGAGGCTAGCACAACTGTCTGCCTCCCAGAGTTATCTGAGCAGCTTTCTCCAGTGCTGGAAGTTTACCCTTGAATATGACAGGTATAAACCATGTTTTCTGAGCCTGTGTATCTTTCAGGCGAGTGATTGATCTGCTACATTAGTGCAAGCTTCAGCTTTGTCACCCTGGCACTTGCAGCCTGAGCTATGTGCTCTGCAAGGGGAGATGACCCAGTACGAGATTACCAAGGACACTCCTAGGATGGAGCAATCACCAGCAGAAACCTTCATGTCATTTGCAAATGCATGAATTTGGTTTGTGTACAAAGGAGCCCATAGCAGAAGTTGTTTTCAAGGACACACCCTGAGTGCCATCACTCAGCAGCTTCTCCTGGGTGTATTCACTCCTCGGAGGTGTTGGCAATCAGCTGGTTAAAAACTTGTGCTAGTAGTTCTGCAGCTCTGTAAGGACACAGAGCAGATACAGCAGGGATGTGGTGGGAGCTGTGCTTTGCAATTGTTCCTTAAATTAATCGCAGGCTCACAGGATGTCAGGGGCTGGAAGGGACCTAAAGAGATCATAGTTCTCGGCCTCTCAATTAAAGAGAGATGTTGAGGTACTGGGATGTGTCCAGCAAGGCTGGTAGAGGGGCCTGGAGCACAGCCCTGTGAGGAGAGGCTGAGGGAGCTGGGGGGGTGCAGCCTGCAGCAGAGGAGGCTCAGGGCAGAGCTCATTGCTGCCTGCAGCTCCCTGAAGGGAGGCTGTAGCCAGGTGGGGTTGGGCTCTGCTGCCAGGCACCCAGAAACAGAACAAGGGGACACAGCCTCATGTTGTGCCAGGGGAGGTCTAGGCTGGATGTGAGGAGGAAGTTCTTGACAGAGAGAGTGGTCTCACCATTGATAGAATGGGTTGGGTTGGAAAGGACCCTAAAGAACATCCAGTTCCATCCATCCCTGACACAGGCAGGGACACCTCCCACTAGAACAGGTTGCTCAAGGCCTCATCCAACCTGGCCTTGAACACCTTTAGGGAGGGAGCATCCACAACCTCCATGGGTAACCTGTTCCATGTCTCACCACTGTAGCATTAACTGACCACTTGGGACCTTTTTTCTCTGTCTGGTGCCACAGCTGCAGGTGGCATCGACCTATGGGGAGCTCAGCAGGATTGGCAGAGCAAAGTGGGGGTAAAAGATATCTTGGAAGTTTGAATGGCAGCTGTCAAATGCACAGCTGAGGACAAGCTCTGTTTAATTTGCCTCCAGAGATGCCAAATTCCTTGGTGACATTTAGTTGTATCTCCAGAGGTGGTAGAGGTGAGGTGTTCTGGAGATCACTTCTCTGAAGTGCCACAGACTGAGTATTCAATTTTCTTTCCTCCCAAGAGGCTTTGGGCACCTTGTTGAAATACCAGGGAGGGAGAAGCAGAAAGACATAAAAAGGTCGTTAGAAAAATTTAAGGAAGTGGCATTTAGTAGTTCCAAGGGCCTGGTGCTTGCCTTTACACTCCTCCTGCCAGCTAAAGATTGCCAGGAATGCTTTTTAGAGGGCATCTCAGCGAGATGTTGCAGCTCTCATTTAGCCACAGGCTTTAAGGGGTCCCTCTTATTCTGTAGGACTGCTGGAGTGAAGAGTTCTGTGAACTTCTGATAGGAGTTGGAAGCACCAAGAGGTGGCACCTCCCAAGGTAATGGCCAGAATTGCCCATTTCACAGAATCACAGAATCATAGAACCAAGCAGGGTGGAAGAGAGCTCCAAGCTCAGCCAGTCCAACCTAGCACCCAGCCCTGCCCAACCAACCAGACCATGGCACTAAGTGCCCCAGCCAGGCTTGGCTTCAACACCTCCAGGCACAGCCACTCCACCACCTTCCTGGGCAGCCCATTCCAGTGCCAATCACTCTCTCTGCCAACAACTTCCTCCTAACATCCAGCCTAGACCTCCCCTGGCACAACTTGAGGCTGTGTCCCCTTTGATTTTGGCAAGCAAGCAAGCAAACAGGTGTTGAAAGAAATACAGGCTTTCCCAAGGAGGCTTTTTGTGTAAACCCCAGAGTCTTGCTTCTCTCGAGGGACAAATATTCCCACCTGGACTTATTCCCAGGTGCTTATGTGCTGCCTGGCTGAGAAGAAACCTCGTTAAGAGGATTTCCCCCTCCGGATTCCTCCAGCTCTCCTCATTCCCTGTTTGAAGCAGGCAGGTCCCGGGCTGAAGACAAATGCATCTTCAGTGCTTAGGATGTGCCAGGATCGACTGAACTAATGAATTAAATTCCTGCCATGAATCTTGCTTCACCTTGTGCTGTGCCTGT
Organism: Pogoniulus pusillus; assembly: GCF_015220805.1. Lineage (NCBI taxonomy): Eukaryota > Metazoa > Chordata > Aves > Piciformes > Lybiidae > Pogoniulus > Pogoniulus pusillus. The sequence continues at coordinate 4,577,356 of NC_087300.1, forward strand.
GTAATTATTTGACAGGTTTTGATAGAGAGGACAAGGTTTAAGTGGCTGTGTATCCCCAGCATGCGGCTGAATGAGCTGAGCTTTAGGTATTCATGCCTTCTAAATGGCTCTGAATGCACATCTAACGAGGGAGTGTATCGAGCATAATAGGACAGGCACAGCAAAAGAAAGGAGACTGTTTCAATTGGCATCTAAAAGGCATCGGTTTCTGTATGGGGCTGGAGGTGGGAAAAGTGCCTCTTTAGAATAATCCATGGCAAATGCGAGAGATGAGTTAAATGTGAACCCAGGAGGAAGGTCTTGAAGATTGTGCTTGCAGCAAAAATCTGATCAATCGAGAAAGGAGAGGGAAACAATGGCAAAGCCTCCCAGCTAAGTAGGTCACCAGTTAACAAGAGTGACTCAAGCAGAGAGAGGGAATTGAATCTTCAAACACCGAACCTGGCCTGTGCTCCAAATAAAAGGTAGCTGCAAACGGAGCGGCTGGGCAAACAAGATACAGATTTGGACTGCTTTTTGTTGTGCTGTTTGCAGTGTTGGGGTGGTGCTTGGCTTTTACACAAGGCTTTAATGACTTTGCTCATGGAAGTCTTGACTAACCAGCATGAAGTCTTGACTAACCAGCACGAAGAAACCTGATCTAGGGTAGGGTGTCCCTGTCCATGGCATGGGGGGAGTGGAACTGGATGATCTTTGTGGTCCCTCCCAACCCTGACTGATTTTTTGATTCTATGATTCTATGACTATGATTTTTTTTCACAGTATCATCAGGGTTGGAAGAGACCTCACAGATCATCAAGTCCATTTGACCATTTAATTATTTGATTCTATGATTCTGATTCTTTCATTCTATGATTCTTTGGTTCTACGATTCTATGACTACGATTTTTTGGTCCTATGATTCTTTGATTCTATGATTCTATAGGTTCTATGATTCTATGGTTCTTTGCTTCTATGGTTCTATGTTCCTATGGTTCTTTGAGTCTATGATTCTTTGATTCTATGGTTCTATGATTCTTTGATTCTATAGGTCTATGATTCTATGGTTCTATGATTCTTTGATTCTATAGGTCTATGATTCTATGGTTCTATGATTCTTTGATTCTATAGGTCTATGATTCTATGGTTCTATGATTCTTTGATTCTATAGGTCTATGATTCTATGGTTCTATGATTCTTTGATTCTATAGGTCTATGATTCTATGATTCTATGATTCTTTGATTCTATTATTCTTTGATTCTATGATTTTATAGATTCTATCTTTCTATGATTCTTTGATTCTATAGTTCTATGACTCTATGCTTCCATGATTCTTTGATTCTATGACTCTATGGTTCTTTGATTCTATAGTTCTATGATTCTATGCTTCTATGATTCTTTGATTCTATAGGTCTATGATTCTATGACTCTACGATTCTATGATCCTTTGATTCTATAGTTCTATGCTTCTATAGTTCTATGATTCTTTGATTCTATGCTTCTATGATTCTCTGATTCTCTGACTATGATTCTATGATTCTATGCTTCTATGATTCTTTGATTCTCTGATTCTATGACTATGATTCTCTGATTCTATGACTCTATGATTCTCTGATTCTATAGTTCTATGATTCTTTGATTCTGTAGGTCTATGATTCTTTGATTCTATAGGTCTATGATTCTTTGATTCTATAGGTCCATGATTCTTTGATTCTATGACTCTATGATTCTTTGATTCTATAGTTCTATGCTTCTAAGTCCAGCTGCCCCTGTCACATCCAGCCCAGCATTTTTTCCACCAGCTGAACGAGGGCCACAGTGCTCATTTCTCTGCTGCCTCCAGTGTGTGGAGCTGATAGATTCAAGCTCTTTGTGTCCTATCCGTTGGCAGATGTAATACAGAAATGGGGGTGTGTGTGTATGAGCAGCACAAACCCACTGATGTATTGCCAGGGAGAGTGGCTGCCTCACTGCTTTAATTGGGAGATCCTTTACCAGGCTTAAAGGATGTGCAGAGTGGAACTGAGGTGACATAATTCAGATCAATCCTTTCCTAACAGATTGGCCACATATGAACAGTCCATTTTTTTTAATGCACTGCCTCTCTCCAGGAACAGCTCCGAGTTCACTCCAAGCCCAATTCCAATCTCGGTGGCGTTAATTAGTGTTTTATCTCATTGATTAATGGAGAGAGATCTATAAGGCATATCTTAAACTCATTCAGCAATAAAACACTGTGTAATAAGAGTGTCTTTGTCATATTTTTAATACTGACACAAAGAACTTGCTCTTTCTCCTCAGATGCCAGCGCTGGATTTATGTTAATGAGAGGGAAATTCATTGTGGACCCATCTAGCCCCAGCCCGTGCTGCTGGTAGTGCCCAAGCCCAGCAGCTGAGCTGTCTGCTCTTGGAGGGATGTGCTTAATCCTGATGATAACCCGCTGAGAGGTGACATCTAGCCCCACTGTTTCCTTTTGTCTGCCACACAATGCTCTGTTAGTGGGAAAACCTCATCCCATTTTCATGCCTGTGGCTTTTTTCCCTGTACTATTCTGTTAAATTCTTCTATCTGCTGGTTAGCAGAGGCTCTGCAACAGCCCTTTGGTCTGAAAGAGGGGTAAAAATGAGGCTAGAAACAGGCAGAGAAGGAATGTTATAGTCCTCAATTCAAGAGAGATGTTGAGGTGCTGGAAGGTGTTTGGAGAAGGGCAGCAAGGCTGGGGAGGGGCCTGGAGCACAGCCCTGTGAGGAGAGGCTGAGGGAGCTGGGGGTGTGCAGCCTGCAGCAGAGGAGGCTCAGGGCAGAGCTCATTGCTGTCTGCAGCTCCCTGAAGAGAGATTGTAGCCAGGTGGGGTTGGAAGCAGAGGGACTTCATCACCCTGGAAGGGGCACGGCCCTGTTGTGCTGCTCCTCACCTTCTGAAGCTGCCCAAAGCTGGAAGCTGCCTGCAGCAGAGATTTGGTTGTTCCTGGGGTTGTGTTTGTTTGCTTCCAGACCAACCTCACTGCTGAACATTGAGGATGAGTGACCCCAGCAAGCAGCAATAGAACAAGGGGACAGAGTCTCAAGTTGTGCCAGGGGAGGTCTAGGCTGGATGTGAGGAGGAAGTTGTTGGCAGAGAGTGATTGGCATTGGAATGGGCTGCCCAGGGAGGTGGTGGAGTCTCTGTGGCTGGAGGTGTTGGAGCCAAGCCTGGCTGGGGCACTTAGTGCCATGGTCTGGTTGGTTGGGCAGGGCTGGGTGCTAGGTTGGGCTGGCTGAGCTTGGAGCTCTCTTCCAACCTCCTTGATTCCATGACTCTGTGATTCACACGAGTCCCTGGTGCCTGTTTGACAGTTCACTGGTTTAAAACTGAGCTCACTATACAGAAGATGCTCTTCCTGTGGTCCACAGAATGGTTGGGTCTTGTTCTTTTTTGGACCTGAGCTAAGCCTCCACCATCTCCCCTTAAACAGAACAGGAAATATCCCCCTGAAGCCGTGCACAGATTTCATCAGAAGTGCTCTTCTGAGCTGCTCAATTCCAAGCTGCAGCCAGCGGCTAAAGGTGAGATTCCTGCTATTGTGCTTGGTCCTCCCCATTATCCAGAGCAGCTCATTCTCAGGAGGTGTTTAAAAGCATCCTTGAGAGATAAGCACAAATTCAAGACAGTGAAAGGGATTCAAGGAGCAGTAAAATGTTTTGTATCTGGAAGATGTTTGAAGAGAGAGAGACTGAACCCTCACCAGGGTTTGTTAGTGACTGTGAAAGGGAAACATCAGGAGAAATCCTTTAGCTGGGCAGGAGTGGAGCAGGAGAAAGTTTGAAACAAAAGCAGAGGGAATTTTGTGGGAGACTTCAAGCAATTCCATGTGCCAATTTGCTTCTCTTTTGCCCCTTTCCAGTTAAAAGCATCTGGCCTGTGCCAGGCAGTCCATGGGCAGATGCCCCATTTCTCTTCCAGCACAGGGCACTGCCAGGCTTTGTGCCATGTCAGGTTCCTTTCGTAGCTGTCTCTCGATGGCTTTTTCTCCATCATAGACTCAGAGAATTGTCAGGCCTGGAAGGGACCTCAAAGGTCACCCAGTGCCAACCCCCCTGCCACGGGCAGGGACACCTCACACTGGATCAGGCTGCTCAGAGCCACATCCAGCCTCACCTTACAGACCCCAAGGGATGAGGTTTCCACCTTCTCCCTGGGCAACCTGTGCCAGAGTCTCACCACCCACACTACCAGCTAGCAGCTGGTGCCACCACTGAGCTTCTACCCTTTGGTCTGTCCATTTGACCAGGAGGGCAAGACACTGTCTCCTCTCCTGCACAGCTGAGCAGTGCCCTCTTGGCAGTCTCAGAACCATTTCTTCATCATCCCATACCTGTTTGGTCTCCATGGAGCAAGATGATGCTCCTTTGGATCACTGCAAAGGGTAAGATGGGCTGTGAGGAAGAGGAGGGGGATGGCTGTTTGCACTCACTGCTGGTAGATGTTTTTACAACTCTGTGCTTCTGGGCACTGGTGTGAATTACTGAAACTTGCTGTATTTTTAGAGGTGATGTGAACTTTGGATTCATTAAGGATGGAAGTTCTGGGCTCCTTCTTCAGCCATGAGCTCTTACTAATATTCATACAACCTCATAGGTACTGATACGGGAGACTCTCAGGTGGCACTCTCAGGTGTAATGGAGTTTTTAGCTCATGATTGTAACTGTGAGGATGTTCTCCCTTGTCCTTCTTGGAGCTGCAAGAGTCAGCTTTTGGATTTGTTCTCTCAGTCTTCAGATAGATCTTGTGAGAAGCCTCCTTCCCTGCCCTGCCCAGTCCATCGATACTGGGCTGGAGGCAGCGTCACTGCAGCTGCAAAACTGCAGCCAGAGCAGCCAAGGAGCAAAATGCTGCAGGTATGAAGCTGATTGAATCCAGTACACAGGATTCACACAGGGGTGCTGGAGAATGTGAATGAATGTGGGGCTTGGGTTGCTCTGGAGATGATTGATGGAGTCATAGAATCACAGAATGTCAGGGGCTGGAAAGGACATTGAAAGCTCATCCAGTCCAAGTCCCCTGCCAGAGCAGGAGCACTCAGAGCAGATCACACAGGAACACATCCAGGAGGGTTTTGAACATCTGCAGAGAGGGAGACTCCACAGCCCCCCTGGGCAGCCTGTTCCAGGGCTCTGGCACCCTCACAGGGGAAAAAATCCTCCTCGTGTTCAAATGGAACTTCCTCTGCCTCAGCTTCCACCACTGCCCCTTGTGCTGGCACTGGCATCACCCAGCAGAGCCTGGCTCAGCCTCCTGCCACTCACCTTTGCTCTTTATCACTGTTGCTGAGGTCAGCTCTCAGCTCCTCCTCTCCCAGCTCCCAGCTCCAGCTCCCTCAGGTTCTCCTCCTAACAGAGCTGTTCCATTCCCTTCAGCATCTTTGTGTCTCTGTGCTGGTCTCTGTCCAGCAGTTCTGTGTCCCTCTGTGGTGGTTTCCATGCACCTTTGTCCTGGTGGGTGGCTAAAGTCTGCCAAGTTCCTTCCTCTGTAGCCCTTAGGATTCCATCATTTGGGGGGGAAAATCTTTTCAGCATTCCTGGTTTCAAAGCTAATTTGCTTTCAGAACGACCCAATTAGAGGGGAATTGCTCTCTCTATGTGCAATTCTGCACTAATTGCTTGATTTGATCATTTGGTATTTCTAAGGTAAATGTCCTGGTTTGGTTGGGAGGGTGGAGAGAGGGGGGGAGTGGGCTAGGGGCTATCAATGCCTCCCCCCTACTGCATCTTAAGGTCACTTCCATTTGGAAGTTGGCACTAAAGCATGAGGTTATTGCACTAATATGGCACTAAGAATGAGGTTCAGAGAATGCTATGGTTTGTAAGAGACTCACACCAAAGAGCCATCAGGTGCTGTTGGAAGAGAAGCTGCATGGAGGGCTCAGGAGACTGTGGCTCTGTGCTGGTCTCTGTCCAGTGAAAAGAGGGGAGGGAGGGAGATAGAGGAGGGGAGGGGAGGGGAGGGGAGAGGAGAGGAGAGGAGGGGGAAAAAGGAAGGAAAGGGAATAAAAAGGAAGGGAAAGGAAAGGGAAAGGGAAAGGGAAAGGGAAAGGGAAAGGGGAAGGGAAGGGAGGAGAAAGGAAGGGAAGGGAAAGGAAAAGGGGAAGGGAAGGGAGGAGAAAGGAAGGGAAGGGAAAGGAAAAGGGAAAGGGAAAGGAAAAGGAAAGGAGAAGGAAAAGGAAAGGAGAAGGAAAAGGAAATCTAACATTTTTGGGCAGTTGGAGTAAAAGGGAATCAGAGAGTGGATAAAATGCCAGTCTGCTGAGTGGAAGCAGCTAAAGAATTAGCCCTGGCAGGAGTCAGCTGAATCTGCCAAGCTTAATTCTTGGGGCATTAAAAGTATCTGTTTCCTTCAAAGAAGAACACAAGGAAAGATGCTAAGCTGTCCTGAAGGCAGCAGCAGACTTCCAGGGGAGAGCAATGAAGCCCTGTGTTAAAAATGAAATGGAGAAATCAGTATTTAGGTGAGATTCCAGGTGGTATTTGCAACATTGACACTTGAACTTTTGGCTTATTTATAATTTCAAGGCTACTGCCCCCAGATGAGGATTATCAAATCCGCCCTGGTGTAACATTTCCAAGTGGCAGGCAGCTCTGTCTGCCTGGAAGAGAGAATCCCACCCCACCAGCCAGCAGCTAGGGAAGAAATTGGCACAAATTCAATTCATTCAGGCTGAGAAATGCCATCACCTTCATTCATTATGATTTTCAGTAGGTGAGTTGTAATCTTGTCATTATCCTTTATGCCATCCTTAAGATAATTCCTTTCTCTGGGGGATTTCAAAGGTTCCTTGCCAGGCAGCAGCACAGAAGTCTGTGATCTCTCAGCAGCCTGAGCCCTGCAGGGTAATTACAGGGGGGACACAATCTCATTTAGCAAGCCAGGGAGCTCCTGTGTGCTCCGGGAAGGTGCTGTGCTCGTTATGCCACAACTGCTAATGTTGTTGTCCTACAGGTGTGTGCTAGATGAAGCTGTTTGCTCATTTTCCATCGTGCATTTCCCTGCTAATCATAACTGCAGGCACAGGCTGCTCCTGGGATCCTGGCAGGCCATAAGACAGGAGTGAAATCTGCTTCCTCACCACCAGCTGTGTTTGAAATAAGAAGCTTTTGTGAGTCATTTCCAAACCCACTGGACCAAGCAGCCAACCGGTGAGACCCAGGAGCCTGCAGAACTGGGAAAGCTCCAGAAGCACTCTGCAAACTTTGGTGCTTCTGGCAGTGTGTGTTTAACTGGAGAGGCTGCTTCAGAGGCCCTGCTGAGAGGGGGGGGGCTAAAAGCCAGACCCCGTCCCTGTGGTGTTTAGAGGCTGGGAGCTGTGGCTCAGTGCAAGGAGCAGCCTTTGTTGAGTGGAGCAGGTTGGGGTGTTAAGGATGACTGAGAAAGGAGACTCACTGCAAGGTGACCTTCCCTGCAGGGCAAAGGCCTGGCAGGAGCATGGGTGTGGGGACCAGGTGGGCAGGGGGATGGGTAAGGAGTAACCCACCAAACCCTGGCCTATGGCTCAGCTGCAGGTAGGGATAAAAGCTTCCTTTGGGGCCAGAACAGTCTCAGAGCTGAGTGCTTCTCCCAGCAGTGGGCTGGAAGGGCAGCAGCTGCCCACCGTGGCCCCTGTGCTCCATCCTGCCCATGGCCCAATGCCCTTTTTCTACCCTCCCTCATGGCCACCAGAAGGCAAAGTGGAGGGGAACAGGAGTGTGGCTGGGCACAGCTGTTGGTGTGCCCAGCACTGGAGGTGGGTGTCTGTCTGTCTGTCTGTCTATCTGTCCCTATCTTCATCCAACAGCTCTGTCCCAGTGTGGTCATCTGAGGTGCTGGGCTGAGGCAAGGCCTGGCAGTGTGCTGCTGTGCAGGACCAAAGGCTGTGGCAAAGCTGTGGTAAGAGCTTGTGAGGCAGAAGGAAAATAACCCAACCACCACCTGGGAGCTGCAGGCAGGGTGCTTGCCCCTGTGGGTGCTGCTCCCGTGGCTGCTCTGGATCCTCACCAACTTCCAGACTGCTGGCAAAGAACCCCCTGCATCCAGAGGGCTCATGATGGGGGATGTGTTTAAGGGCATCAATCTTCATGAGTGAGGAGAGGATGGAGCAGGGGAGTCACAAGTGAGCTCTCCTGCCACTCCTGACAAATGAAGATGAATTGTGTGGCAGTGGCTATTTGTTTATGCACCTTGCTGGGTATGCAGATGGGGCTGAGCAGGAGGAACAGCATCGTGTCACACAGGTGGCTGTGTGCTGCTGAGGGCTTCTGTCAGGAGGAGCTTTGGGTGGTTGTTGCTGCATGTGTAAAGAGCAGTCAGTGGCTTGTGACAGAAATCTTCAGATCCACATTTCTTGTTAGAAGGGGAGGGAGAGCAGCAGCTGGAAATGAGCCCCGCAGCTGCTTTTGGTCCCTCGGTGGAGCCTGGTGCTGGTCCCTCTCGTGAGGATGGAGCACACAACTGTCAGGGAAGTTGCAAACTTCTTTTCTACAAGCAAACCTAACCCCCGAGGCTGTGCCAGTCAGTCCCCTCCGTCTTTGCAAAGCAAGCAGAGGGTGACAAAGTGGTGACATACTGCAGCAATCCTGCTCTTCTCTGAACCCTGCTTGCAGCAGGGGGGTCCTCTCTGGTTGGTTTGCAATTAACTGGCCCCTGGCTGAGGGTAAGATGTTTTCAGACCCTTTTCAGCTCACAGATGCTCTGCCTGGTACCCCAACACCTCACTTGGGTGTGCAAATGGGTGAGTGGGGGAAGCTCTTTTTGACTGGGTGCTGGATTTGCATGTGTAGGGAGGGGATTCCAGCACACGGTGCTGGTTTCTGCTGGGCACAGCTCAGTGAGGAGGAGTGTGGCTGTTAGCTGAGCATCTCCAGAAGTGAGGTGAAGAGTTTGTGGCCATGCTGCTCAGGTGTGCTTTGGCCTGGGGTGGCCTTTCCAGACTGGTGCTGTGGTGGGTGATATGGTGGAGGCTCTGCCTTGGCTGGGATGCTGCAAGGGAATGCTCTGAGCAGAGACAGTCAATTAGGGCAAAAATTCTCTTGGCTGTGCTGGAGCTCTGCTCTCATCAGAAATAAATGGATGGAGTTAAACTCCTGTTGTCTCCCATGTGAGCAGAAAGAGGCTTCTTTGCTGCAGATTGCCATCTCAGAGAGAATTGGAGATGCAAATAACAACACTTGTGTCTCATGTCCTGATTGTTTTCAGCATCTGACTCACTCGAGTATAAGCACCCATTAAAAATGGATGCCTGCATTAGATGGTGGCAGAAGTGGGCCTCTGGCATTGTAAAATCTTTCTTCTGCTGCTGTGGTTGTGTCAGAGCTTTGGCAGCAGTGTCAGGGGGACAGATGAAGCTGATGTGCTGATATCCTCTGCTCTGCTAGGCTGGGGTTAGCTGTGTCACTCAGCTGCAGGATCTTATGGTAACCTATGAACATGGCCAGGCTCTGAGCTCTTTCCATACCAGAAAGATGCAGCTGACTTCGGAGAGCAGCACCCACAACAAATGAGCTGTGGCCAGGCCATGTCAGAGGGGATGTGCCCTGTAGAACTGGTGCTCAAAGGACATGTCCCCTGCCTTGACTGCTGCATCTGGCACTTGCACAGCCCACTTGTGGCAGAGGATGCCAGGCAGGTCTGTAATTGTTCAGGCATTGGAACAGGTTGCACAGCAAGGTGGTGGAGTCACCATGCCTGGAGATGCTCCAGAGGAGTCACCATGCCTGGAGATGCTCAAAAAAAGTGTGGCCATGGCACTCTAGGACATGGTTTAATGGTGATGTTGGGCTGATGGTTGGACTCAGTGATCTTAGAGGGCTTTTCCAGATGAAACAATTCAGTGATTCTATTCCACCATGATCATAGAATCATTAAGACCTTCAAGATCCACCAAGAAAAATGAGAGCAAGTGATAATGATCCTTGTTTTGCTGAACTGGCTGATGGAAAGAATGTTTTTCTTAAGCCACAATTGGATGGAAAACAGCCCAGCAGGTGGTTACCCATCCAAACGTGTATCTTCTCTGAAACTTCATCTGCCTCTACTCTGCTCTGGTGAGACCTCATATTAGAATCTTAGAGTCATAGAGTCAAGCAGGTTGGAAGAGAGCTCCAAGCTCAGCTAGCCCAACCTAGCACCCATCCCTGCCCAACCAAACAGACCATGGCACTAAGTGCCCCAGCCAGCCTTGGCAAGAACACCTCCAGGGACAGCAACTCCACCACCTCCCTGGGCAGCCCATTCCAATGCCAATCACTCTCTCTGACAACAACTTCCTCCTAGCATTCAGCCTGAACCTCCCCTGGTACAACTTGAGGCTGTGTCCCCTTGTTCTGTGCTGGTTGCCTGACAGAAGAGCCCAAACCTCAACCTCCCCATCTTGTGTACTGCCTTCAGTTTTGGGCTCCCCATTTGCAGAGGGACAGGGATCTACTGGAGAGAGTCCAGTGGAGGGCTGTGAGGATGATGAGGGGACTGGAGCACTGCCTGATGAGGAGAGGCTGAGGGCCCTGGGGCTGCTTAGTCTGGAGAGAGAAGACTGAGAGGGGATTGAATCAATGTTGATAACTATCTGAGGGCTGGGGGTCAGGAGGGGGGGACAGGCTCTGCTCACTGCTCCCTGGCATAGGACAAACAGCAATGGATGGAAGCTGCAGCACAGGAGGTTGCAGCTCAACACAAGGGGCACCTTCTTGACTGGAGGGGTCCCTGAGCACTGGCACAGGCTGCCCAGAGAGGTTGTGGAGTCTCCTTTCAAGGAGAGACTTTCCAGACCTGCCTGGATGTGTTCCTGTGTGACCTGAGCTAGATGTGTGGTCCTGCTCTGGCCGGGGGGGTTGGACTGGATGACCTCCTTGTGTCCCTTCCAACCCCTGACATCCTGTGAGCCTGTGATCATGAAAACATTACCCCCAACTCTCCTCAGACTCTTTGTCAGTCAGTTGCAAGTGTTTGTATGGCCCTGTGCAGTGTCTGAAATTCTCAGCTGAAACACAATACAGAACTCAGAGCCAACATCATCGCTGCCAGCAAGGAGACAGAAATAAAATGGGAATAAAGCTCTTCAGAAATTAACATCAATGCAGAACAAATAGGTGTAAAGAGGCCAGGAGGAAGTTTAGATGGAAAATGAGAAATAAAAATCAGCCTGTCAGGAGCCAGAGCCTGAAAGAGCCTTCCAAAAGAGATAAAGGCAGTTAAAAAAGCCCCAGCAGTTATCAAGTCGATCTTCATGCATTGCATGTCAGGAGTCTGTGGCAGGTCTGCAAGAGATCATAGGGAAACTTTTTCTAGCTGCTGCTTTCTGGCATGGGAATCTGTTTTCCTGAAGCCCACAGCACTGTGAAGATTGAAATCAGTCTGCACTGTTGGCAGAAAGGCTGCTGCTGAAGCATCCTCCCTGGTGCGTTGCAGCGTCTGTGGCACAGCTACCTGCTGGAGGTAGGTGCGGGGCTGGGGCAGTGTGGGGCTTGGAGAGCTTGGTGAGCTCTGTGCTTTGCTGCATCTTTATGGATGCAAATTTATGTTCAAATTAACCCCTCCCCAGCTCCCTTCAGTCCCACTAATCCTTTTCCAAAGGCATGAAATGCTAATCCCCAGTGCTGCAGTGGGCTTGCTGCTGGTTGAGCAGCGACCAGATTAGCGCCGAGGTTTAAGATGAGATCTGCGGTGGTGGTGTCGGGAAAGCAGTGTAAATTGGGGGTGACTTTTTTGCTGCTCTGGAGAGATTTCCTAGGAGAGAGCTGGTATCAATCTTACTTCCAAGGTGCTGCCTAAAATAGCAGCTGAGGAAACACGTCCTTCAGCTTCTTGGGATGGGGATTAGGGATGGCTGCTGTCTGGGGAGCAGCAGAGGTGTTAACTCGGCTTGTGCTTTTGGCAGGTGGCTCAAATGGGGGTGGAGGTAGGGGAGAGAGCCTGGTGTGGGCCTGGAATAGAATCATGGAGTCACAGAATCATAGAATCAGCCAGATTGGAGGAAACCTCCAAGCTCAGCCAGTCCAACCTAGCACCCAGCCCTGCCCAAGCAACCAGACCATGGCACTAAGTGCCCCAGCCAGGCTTGGCTTCAACACCTCCAGCCACACAGACTCCACCACCTCCCTGAGCAGCCCATTCCAATGCCAATCACTCTCTCTGACAACTACTTCCTCCTCACATCCAGCCTCAACCTGCCCTGGCACAGCTTGAGACTGTATCCCCTTGGTCTCTTGCTGCTTGCCTGGCAGCAGAGCCCAAACCCACCTGGCTACAGCCTCCCTGCAGGCAGCTGCAGGCAGCAATCAGCTCTGCCCTCAGCCTCCTCTGCTGCAGGCTGCACACCCCCAGCTCCCTCAGCCTCTCCTCACAGGGCTGTGCTCCAGGCCCCTCCCCAGCCTTGCTGCCCTTCTCCAAACACCTTCCAGCACCTCAACATCTCTCTTGGATTGAGGAGCCCAGAACTGGACACAGCACTGCAGGTGTGGCCTGAGCAGTGCTGAGCACAGAGGCAGAAGAACCTCCCTTGTCCTGCTGCCCACACTGCTCCTGAGCCAGCCCAGGATGCCATTGGCTCTCTTGGCCACCTGGGACTCACCGGGGGGGTTGGGGGGATGATGACTTACACATGGCCTGGGCTGTGTCTGGTGGTTGCCCCTTATCTTCCATCAATCTGTTGATAAACTGTTATCACCAAATTAGCCCTGCTCTAGCGCAAGCTTCACATCTGTGGGGTATGAAATCCATTACCGACTGTCACAGCGGCTGGCTAATGGAAGGAGCTCTGCTTTCTGCATCAGCCTGGGCTTGGATCCCTTCATCTGCCCATTACCTCTCCTGTAACTCCTAATGGAATCAGAGTAATAGCAAATGACACAGAATCAGGAGAAATGACACCGAAATCCAGGCAGCTGTTGAAGGCTGCCTTGCCCCTGCTTGGCCTTGTTAAGGGATGTGAAGTCTGAATTAGTTCAGATTGTTTGCTCAAGGACTGAACCCAGGAGCTGCTTTCTTGCCTCTATGTTTTTTTTGGAGGGAGGTGGTTTAAAATACAAAGGGCTTTTTGTTTTGCAATAAATTCAGTATTTGAATAGCATGACACAGAAAACTGTTTGCTGTCTTTGGTGCAGTGGCATCCCTGACCCCTCTGTCTTTAGAGGTGCCCATGGCTGTGGCTGCCTTGTCATTTACTCTTGCTTTATTAATTTCATCTTGCTGCCCTTCCAGCAATTGTTCTTGTCAACAGCAACAACAACACAAACAAAAAGGGGTGGGGGATTTGTGCTCCAAAAACAGCCAGCCAAAAACCCACAGCCAGTTTGCAAACAGCCTGGCAGAAGCATTAATAAGCAGAACCATACTGTGCGTGGGCGCAGCCTGTGCCTGCTCTCCCCAGCCCTGTAGCCTGGCCTGAGGCACCCATGGGTGCTGCTGGCTCTGCAGCTGGCCTTGGCCACAGCCAGAGCTGGGTTTGTGCAGGGTGCTGAGCTGGGCAGAGGTGGAGCTGGAGGCTGTTGAGCAGCCCTCTGCAGCCCAGGTGTCTGCCCTGGGTGGCTGCAGGGCACTGCCAGCTGCTGCCACCCATTCCTGCGGATGCTGCAGGAGCTGGGGCTGCTCCAAGCAGGGTCTCCCACTACTAGGGAAGCAGCCTCCTCTCATGGGCTGGCTGCGTGGTCTGGCATGTGCTGGCTGCTGGCACTGGAGAAGAGATGTTCTGCAGGCAGCCCACGCCCTGCTGGCTCCTATCTCAGCAGCAGCAGAGCCTCTGATTTACAGTAACAGATAAAGGGGCTCATGGAGAACCAGCTAGGGAATAGTGCCTCGGGGGGAGAGCAAGGAAAGCAGACCTGCTGTGTGCTTAACAAAAGCACTGCCTCTCCTGCCAGTCCCTGCCTCTCCTGCCCTCCCTACCTCTCCTGGCTGTCCCTGCCTCTCCTGCCAGTTCCACCTTCTCCTGCCCATTCCTCCCTCTCCTGCCAGTCAGTCCCTGCCTCTCCTGCCAGTTCCTCCCTCTGCTGCTAGTTCCTCCCTCTCCTGCCAGTCAGTCCCTGCCTCTCCTGCCAGTCCCTACCTCTTCTGGCTGTCCCTGCCTCTCCTGCCAGTTCCTCCCTCTCTTGCCAGTTCCTCTCTCTCCTGCCCTCCCTGCCTCTCCTGCCAGTCCCTGCCTCTCTGAGTGGTTTTGCTAACTTTTCTGGCTGAGGATTTTAAAGATTTAGTATATTTATTTCCTTGATTATTTACACATTATTCCATGGACACAGGAGATGACACCAGGCTGTATCATTTTCTCTCACTCCCTATGTGCACTCACTGAATTCCTCTTAATTTCCTGCACTGGTGCCCATGGACTGGGAGATGGTTTCTGCCACCTGTGAAGTCAATGGTGCTGTTCATGAGCTCAGGTGATTAAAATGGTCAGACTCCAGCTAGGCACAGAAAGTGCTTTTGCTCATATATGGCTTCAGTATAGTGCAGCAAAAAAGGTGTGGGACTGTGAGTGGATGCAGAGGGCTGTGGAATGTCTTTTAGATGCCTTTTTGGTCTGGCACAGAAAAGCAGAGCCCCAGAGAGCAGGTGCCAGAAAAGAGACTGGCCAGTGAGTGCCAGTCCATGCCAGAGTTCCCCCACCTCAGGCCATTAGTGGAGGCTCCTTTGTAGGCAGAACAAGGCTGGTGCAAGGCTGGAGCACTACTGGAATGGATGTTGGCACACCCTGGGTGACAGCAGTGACAGCAGGCAGGGGCTGGGAGAGAGGGGGAATGTGAAGGTTCCCCTTTACATTGCAGAGAGACTGTGGGGGTCTCCTCTTGAGACATTCCAGACCCTTCTGGATGTGTTCCTGTGTGACCTGCTTTAGGTGATCTTGCTCTGAGAGGTGAGCTGGCCTCAATGATCTCCCGAGGTCATAGAATCACAGAATCAAGCAGGTTGGAAGAGACCTCCAAGCTCATCCAATCCAACCTAGCACCTAGCCCTAGCCAAGCAACCAGACCATGACACCAAGTGCCTCATCCAGGCTTTTCTTGAACACCTCCAGGGATGGTGACTCCACCACCTCCCTGGGCAGCTCATTCCAATGCCAATCACTCTCTGGGAAGAACTTCCTCCTAATGTCTCACCTATATCTCCCAAGTTTGGGAAGAGCACAGGCCTTGCACTAGGCAGCCACAAGCTTAGTATGTACCTTGTTTACCACAGGACCCTGGGCAGGCCAGACTCAGTGGCTCCAGGTTCTTCTGTGTCCATTTCCCATGCTTTCCTCTCTGGTGGAGCAGGCAAACATGCCCAGGCAAGGCAGCACATGTGCAACACCAACCCCTACCACTCTGCCATCTCTGCTTCCTCTTTGAGCTCCTCCAAGCCCCTTGGTGTCCCTGGAGACCAAACCACAACCTCCAGAGGAGCAGTGAGATTTAAGAGCAATAACCATGAAGTAATTGGAGAGCATTTCATGGGCAATTGAAGGGTCAGCATGGGTCACACCATATCATCTGCTGCTCTCCAAACATCCTTCCCTGCCACCTCGTTTAACGCCCGGGCAGGACAAGCCACAAGTGCTTTAGTTGTCTCTTCCCAGTCCAGCCAGCACCCCCAAGGCTCTGCTCTGTCTCTGCAGTAACCAGTTGCACACTCTCCTGTTGCAGGCATTAATTTTTTGTTTATAGAAAAATCCATAGGGTTTGAGTTATCAAAAGCTGTGCACAGCAGAGGGAAGGACACAAAATCGATGCTGAAATATTGCCTTGTTTAACGGCTGCTGTAAATAGCTCTCTCAGGCTTCTTTAGCAGAGGTAAGTTATGAAAGGAGAGGGCAGGGGGACAGCCCTGTCTGCAGCCCCCAAGCCCACCGAGCCTCTGCTGCTCACCTTGTCCTGGCAGGCTGTGGATGGTGGAGCTCTGAGATGTTTCAGTTGGTAGGTTTGCCATCACCACATGAGGACCACTCAGCTCAAGAGAGATGTTGAGGTGCTGGAAGGTGTTTGGAGAAGGGCAGCAAGGCTGAGGAGGAGGCTGGAGCACAGCCCTGTGAGGAGAGGCTGAGGGAGCTGGGGGTGTACAGAAGAGGAGGCTCAGGGCAGAGCTCATTGCTGTTTGCAACACCCTGAAGGGAGGCTGTAGCCAGGTGGGGTTGGGCTCTGCTGCCAGGCAAGCAGCACCAGAACAAGGGGACAGAGTCTCAAGTTGTGCCAGGGGAGGTCTGGGCTGGATGTTAGGAGGAAGTTGTTGTTAGAGAGAGTGATTGGCATTGGAATGGGCTGCCCAGGGAGGTGGTGGAGTCTGTGTGGCTGGAGGTGTTGCAGCCAAGCCTGGCTGGGGCACTTAGTGCCATGGTCTGGTTGCTTGGCCAGGGCTGGGTGCTAGGTCTGCTCTGAGCCTCCTCTTCTGCAGGCTGCACACTCCCAGCTCCCTCAGCCTCTCCTCACAGGGCTGTGCTCCAGGCCTTGCTGCCCTTCTCTGGACATGTTCCAGTATCTCAACATCTCTCTTGAATCAAGGAGCCCAGAATTGGACACAGCATTCCAGGTGTGGCCTAACCAGTGCTAGTACAGAGGCAGAAGAACCTCCCTTGTCCTGCTGGCCACACTGCTCCTGAGCCAGGCCAGGATGGGTTCCTGATACAGGCCAGGTTCCCCTCCTTCTCTACTCTGCCCTGCTGAGACCTCCTCTTGAGCACTGCCTTCAGTTTTGGGCTCCCCAGTTGAAGAGGGACAGGGATCTGCTGCATAGTCCACCAGAGGGCTATGAGGATGATGAGGGGACTGGAGCAATGCCTGGTGAGGAGAGGCTGAGGGACCTGGGGCTGCTTAGTCTGCAGAAGAGAAGACTCAGAGGGGGTTGAATCAATGTTTGTAAGTATCTGAGGGCTGCCAGGATGGGGAGGACAGGCTCTGCTCACTGCTCCCTGGGATAGGACCAGGAGCAATGGATGGAAGCTGCAGCACAGGAGGTTCTGCCTCAACACAAGGGGCACCTTCTTGACTGGAAGGGTCCCAGAGCCCTGGCACAGGCTGCCCAGAGAGGTTGTGGAGTCTCTTTTTAAGGAGAGACTTTCCAGGCCTGTCTGGATGTGTTCCTGTGTGCCCTGAGCTAGATTGTATGGTCCTGTTGTGTCAGGAGGGGGTTGGACTGGATGATCTCCTTGTGTCCCTTCCAACCACTGACATCCTGTGAGCCTGTGATCCTGGCCCTCCTGCAGCTCCAACAGGCAGTGCAGAGCAGAGCAGAGGGTCTCTGGTTCCAGCAGTGTCTGCAGAGGACTGGTGCTGCTGGTTTTGTTCTTAGGAGCATTCCTCTGCTCTCCAACCTGCGCTGAAGCTCTGAGGCTGGCACCTCACTGCTGCTGCCTCCATCCTGCTCTCCAGCTTTCCTCCCTCCCTGCAGATGCTTCTCCAGGCAGCAGTTAGCCAGTGAAAGAGTTTTCCTTTTGGCTTTAATATTCATGATGCATGCAAATTAGGAGAAAAGGTAATTGTCCCAATTAACACTAAACAGGCTTTTCTCACACATCTTGAGTAATTTGATGCTTCTGCTTATCTCATAAAAAGTTTCCTGGTGGAGCTGCCTCATGCTCAGTGTTCACAGCAGAGCCTGCTGAGCTGCTGTAATTAAGCTGTGATTAGCCAGCTATAAATAATATGGCTTGGAATGCAGCCTTGCACTCTTGGGGCAAGTGGGTACCACAAAGTGATCAGAGCAGTGCACACCTCAGGTCCATCCCCGGTGCTGGGCCAGGTTGAATGAGACCTTGAGCAACCTGTTCTAGTGGGAGGTGTCCTTACCTATGAGGGGGAGTGGAACTGGCTGAGCTTTGAGCTCCCTTCCAACCTAAACCATTCCATGATTTCCCTGGAGTATTTGGTGCTCCATCCCAACATCAGCCTTCTGCACTTGAGAGTGGTGCAAAATCAGCCTTGTGAGGTGGGGGGGGTTCAGTGGCTCTGCCCCTCCTTGCCCCATGTCTGGAGGCCTCAGGGACTGTGTGATTTGGCATCCAAAAAGCCAGATCCACCCAGAACAAACCACATCTCCTGGGCTTTAAACCAAAGGCCACAAGGTTGTGTTCAGGCAGGGAGATGATGTATCTGGTGGCCTCTGGGACAGCAGCAGCTGTTTGTGATGCCAGGGGACTGCTGTCCGATGAATTGGAGCTGAATTTTCATCACACACATGATTGGGCTAAAGAATGAACTGGAGGAAGCCAGGAGAGTTCAGTGAAGAAAGCAAGCTGACAGATCTTGAATAAATCATTCATTAGTCACTCAGCTCTGGCTGTTTGTGCTCTTGCCCTGATTCCTGAGCAGGAGTTACTCTGCTCCAGACCCTGCCAAGCTTCCCTCTCTTCACCGTGACCCAGCGTGACAGGCGAAGCGTTCCTGGCCACCACTTATCTTCTGCATTAGGAGTTCTGTCAGATCTGATTCTGTGAACTTCTGGCAGAAAAATTCTATCAGCTGCTAATTTCCTTCCCCTGACATCTCAAACACCATTGGTGAACTTTCTAACCCGATGTTATTTCAGTTCTGAAAGCACCTCTGGAAAGGCTGCGTCAAGTTGTTTGGCACAAGAAGTAGCTGGCTGCAGCTTGGTCAGAACCAAGGCTTGCTTCTTAGCAGCCTCTCTCCTCCCCATTACTGCTCCTGCTAGGGCTGTTTCTGGCTTGGATCCTTTAGGTCAGGCTCTGAAGCAATAACAAGCACCAAATGCTGATGTTCTTCAGCTTGGTGATTGTTTGGATGCTTGGACTTGATGATCTTAGAGGTCTTTTCCAACTGGAGATTGTTTGGATGCTTGGACTTGATGATCCTTGAGAACTTTTCCAACTGGTGATTGTTTGGATGCTTGGACTTGATGATCCTTGAGATCTTTTCCAACTGGTGATTGTTTGGATGCTTGGACTCGATGATCTTAGAGGTCTTTTCCTACTGGTGATTGTTTGGATGCTTGGACTTGATGATCCTTGAGACCTTTTCCTACTGGTGATTGTTTGGATGCTTGGACTTGATGATCCTTGAGACCTTTTCCTACTGGTGATTGTTTGGATGCTTGGACTCGATGATCTTAGAGGTCTTTTCCTACTGGTGATTGTTTAGATGCTTGGACTCGATGATCTTAGAGGTCTTTTCCTACTGGTGATTGTTTAGATGCTTGGACTTGATGATCCTTGAGATCTTTTCCAACTGGTGATTGTTTGGATGCTTGGACTCGATGATCTTAGAGGTCTTTTCCAACTGAAACAATTCCATGGTTCTTTAGGTGCTCTGCTCAGGCCAGGTGAAAGCAGCTGACCCCATAAGTTGAGACCCATGGATGGAGGCAAGAACCAATCACAAAATCACAGAATATCTTTGGTTAGAAGAGACCTTCTGGACCACAAGATCAGCCAGCCCAGCCTTTGGCCCAGCCCTGCAAGGTCACCACTAAACCATGGCTCAAAGCACCAGGTTGTTTGAACACCACCAGGGATGATGACTCCACCACCACTCTGAGCAGCCTATTCCAATGCTGGAGAACCCTTTCAGTGTTCAGTAACCCTTTGTGCAATCCCCAAGGGGAGCTGCAGCTCAGAGCTGGGCTGCCTTGCTGGGACAGATGTCTGCCTGCCTTTCTGTGACACAGAAACCAAGGCAGGTCCCCACTGTTGAACTGAGGGCACTTTTTAAGGGGTTGGGAAGTGTGATGGATTTTGTGGACTAGTTGGGAGAGTTAGAGTGGACATGAATGAGGAGGCAAGTGGGGAAATCTGGGGTAGCTGGGTGGGCAGGAGCCAAGAGCTGCAGGAAAAGAGCAGTACCAGAGAGGGGATAGCACAGGGATAGCACAGTCATGGTGGTGGTGGTGAGAAATAGAGAGGTGGAAGAGAAAACAGTGGAAAGATATATGCCAAATCAGAACTGAACAATGTATCCAAGCAAAGAAGATCCCAAACAGAACTCAGAGGGAGGAAAAGAAAGGTTCAGAGATGTCTGCAGCCTGGGCTCTGACGTGTGGGCAGATGCGACATGTTCCATGCCAGCCCCTGAACACTAATGAAAGGAGCTGGGAACAATTAGATCAGAATTGCCAGGAGGAAGCTTCACCCAGAGGGTTGTGAATCCATCCCACATCATCACAACAAGGCTGCCTTGCTGTCGTAGCCTCAGGCAGTGCTAGAAGAAGCACAGAGCACCAGCAAGTGTTCGCTTGGGCTGGGCTTGTTCTGCCCAGAGCAGCCTGTCCCTGTGTGTGCTGGCTCAGTCTGGAGGAAGCAGAGAGCAGGGATGGCAAACTCTCCTGTCATGGCTAATTTCTCCATCTGCTCTGTGTCTCTGCTGTGTTTGCTGGCAGCACTGCCTGGGTGCCTGCTGCAGGAAGGGCGTTGCAGAGCCCTGGCACAGCTCTCCTTGGTAAACACCATTTGACAGTCACTTCCAGCAGGGCTCTTGCAGGCGTCCTCACCTTCCATTCCTTTATGCCTTGCTCCTCTTTGTCCCTCTACTATTCCAGCCTAACCCAGCCTCTCCCCACCCCCACCCCCCAGTGCACAAAAAAAAGTATTTTTTCCAATTTAAAGCTGAGCAATTTTGACTTGGAGCTGTAAGTGGCTCCATTAGTGCCTGTCAGAGCAAAGCTGGAGAACGTTTGGCAGATAATTGGGCCTGGGTCCATCAGAAAGTCTTGCTGCTGAGCCTGCTGCACTCTGTGCTGGTGAAACATCTGTGTAAATAGCTGTGCAGCTGAGGTTTCATTAGCTCTGCCCATCACCACAGTCCTCTTAAAGCTCAAGATACATCAGGGACTCCTCTGTGTCTACCCAAAATAGCAAACTCCTCACTTAGCCAGCCCAGGACTACAACTGCAGTCCCTTCATTTCCAGCCACGGGCACAGCCTGAGATCCTTTGTTGCAATGTGCTGAGCTATCAAAGCCTCACTCTTCAGCTTGTCTCATTAGTCTGAGAAGAGAGGATGGCATCCAGCTGTGTCCCTCAATCTTTGTCCAGCCACATCTGGAAAGGGAGAGCTGTGTGGTTGGCTGCCAATGGTCACCTGTGGCAGGGAAAATGGAGTTTCCAGTAGGATTTGCTTTGAGGGGAAAAAAATAGACAGTGCCTTTGGATGAGAGGAGGCAATTGAAGTGTTTGTGGGACTGAAAGACAGAGGTAGATACAATCATAAACTCTTTCCCCAGCTCTGTTCAATCCTGCCCATTTTTGGCCCAGCAAAGCCTTCTGGGCACCTTTCTACTGCCTGACCCTGGCCCCCCACATGTTTGCTCCCTGTGCCCTGCTCAGCTGCTTGCCCTGCTGCTGTGAGCTCCTGCCTGCTGCTGGCCTGAGATGCTTCTGCATCTTGACATTTCATGGCTCCCTGCAGCTCAAGACTTGCTTCTAAAACTCCATTGTTTGTGCCAGAGACTGCCAGAGAACCACAACCTTCTTTGAATCAAAGGTTTGTCTACCTTCATAGTCTCTCAGACCCATGTAACACTGAGAGAAGATGTAAACCAGAGAGCAGCTGATTGAAAACCTTCTGCTTGATGTCTTTATGCATCTCTGGTGCAGGGCAGAGTGGGTTCCTCTTGAGTGGCCATCACCAGCTTGCTGTACACTGGCCATGCCAGACTGTCCTCTCATCTTTCAAAGGCATCAGCTCTTTGACAGTCACCTGTCAGGCTGGATTGTCCTGCTGGAAGAAGGCTGTGCCATGCTGACAGGATCCACTCATTGTCCATGATCATGGAGTAAGTCCAGGCTGTGGAGGAGAGCTGTGGGCTCCCATCTGTGCTGGGTAAACAGTGGGGATGTTAATCATAGAATCAGTCAGGAAGGGACCACAAGGATCAGCCAGTTCCAACTGCCCTGCCAGGGGCAGGAACACCTCACACTAGATCAGGCTGGCCACAGCCTCATCCAGCCTGGCCTGAAACACCTCCAGGGATAAGGCTTCCACCACCTCCTGGGCAGCCTATTCCAGGCTCTCACCACTCTCATGCTCAACAACTTCTTCCTCACATCCAGTCTGAATCTCCCCACCTCCAGTTTTCTTCCACTCTCCCCATTCCTATCCCTACCTGACAGCCTAAAAAGTCCCTCCCCAGCTTTCTTGCAGCCCACTTAAGATACTGCAAGGCCACAATAAGGTCATCTTGAAGCCCTTCTCCTCTCCAGACTGAACACCCCCTACTCCCTCAGTCTCTCCTCACAGCAGAGCAGCTCCAGACCTCTTCTAATCCTCGTGGCCCTTCTCTGGACACCTTCCAGCACCTCCACATCCCTCTTGCAACAGTGGCTCCAGAACTGGATGCAGTGCTCCAGGTGGAGTCTCACCAGTGCAGAGCAGGGGAGCAGGATCACTTCCCTCGCCCTGCTACCTACACTTCTCTTGCTGCAGCCCAGGCTCTGCTTGGCTTTCTGGGCTGCACCAGCACACTGCCAGCTCATATTGATACCATAAGATTCTTGTTGCATCAGCAAGACCAGAGGGAGGAGGGCTTGGTGTGTGCTGGCTGCTGCGGGGGTCGGTGCTGCACGGGATGGATTCCAGCCGAGCAGGGAGTTTTCAGACGTGCAGATTTGTTTAGTGGATCATCATCTGCTCCTTCTGTGTGCCACTTAAACTGCCTGTTGTTATGCAAATCCCCTAATGCATTTATGAGTGCTCTCCAGAGCTTTCAAACCGCCTCTAATCTGGTTAGTGTCTCCCTTCTGCAGGAGACCTGTGCAAGGCATTCAGCTAGAGATGAGCTACTGCTGGCTTAGGCATCAGACTAGGGACAGAAGCTGCTTTATCCCATTCAGCCAGCATCACAAAGCTCTGACTGACCTGGAACCCCTGGGACTGCCAGGAAGAAGGACAAACCCACAAGCAGATGCCAACAAGCATCTACAACACACTCACAGCTCCTGGCGGTGCCTGCAAGCTGCCAGCTCCCCCGGATGAGAAACCTGCCGGAGTCACCACGGGTGAGCCTGTTGAGGCAGCTCCTCCATTCCTGGGCAAACCCATCCCAATGTCCAGGAGCCTCTGGAGCCCAGCTGACAGCACAATCCACTCACTTCTGACCCTGACTGATACTGGTTTTCAAACTTTAGACCAGAGCTTCTCCCTGGGGATCACATCTGGACCGTGCTGAAGCTCTGTGCTCTTCTGTTTAGCATCTTTGAGCTCCTTCTCTCCACCTACAGAGCTGAATTTGATCAGGGTTCATTGCCTCAGCCACAGTTGCTGCTCCAGGCAATCTTGTCCTGCTATAGCTGTTATTTTATGGCACATCTTTCCTTCACTATTTCCCCTTGCAATGACTTCAGTTTCTTGGCTTCAGCCAACCTGCAGCTCTTGGGGCAGGGTTAGGTGAGCTGCTGCTTCCGTGTGGTTCCATTCCCTGGTTTAGTTGGTTAATGAATTTGCAAACAGAGATTTTTTTTCCTGATGCTGCTCCTCACCAGGGCTGAGGGCTCTGTGTAAACAGCTAGGGAGTTTCATTGAATCAAGCAGGTTGGAAGAGAGCTCCAAGCTCAGCCAGCCCAACCTAGCACCCAGCCCTGCCCAATCAACCAGACCATGGCACTAAGTGCCCCAGCCAGGCTTGAACATCTCCATCCAAGTTGACTCCACCACCTCCCTGGGCAGCCCATTCCAATGCCAATCACTCTCTCTGACAACAACTTCCTCCTAACATCCAGCCCAGACCTCTTCCCCCATCACAACTTGAGGCTGTGTCCCCTTGGTCTGTTGCTGGTTTCCTGGCACAAGAGCCCAACCCCATCTGGCTACAGTCTCCCTTCAGACAGCAATGAGATCTGCCTTGAGCCTCCTCCTTACCAGGCTGCACTCCCCCAGCTCCCTCAGCCTCTCCTCAAAGGTTTGGAATTTGCCTCTTTACAACACAAAGCGACTGTGAAAAGGGTCAGCTGCGTGAGCTGTGGGTGGAATCACAGGAGAGGCACAGCCTGGCTGGAAGGCAGCTCAGAAGGGGGAGAAAACTCTCCCAGCATCCTTACTCCTTCCCTGTAGCCTCACCCATGTCCCTCCTACCCCAAGCCCATGCCACTTTAATGCTCCTTGTCAGATGCCAGATTTCAGGAGAGCATTAGTAATTAGGAACTCCACTCTCATCAAGGCAAATAATTAGTGAGAAGGCAGGCAGTTGACAAAGGCAGCTCAATTAAAGAGAATAACAAGCTTTTTACAGCAACAAAGGAAGGACTAAGTAGACCTCAGTGAGTAAATAAAGCTGTAATCAGTGTGATTAATTTACAATCTCAGGAAGGCATGAATTGGATTGATATTCCAAAAGTCTAATGTGTCCCCTGGGATCCCAGGAGAAATCATTCCATGTTTTATGGAGATTAGGAGGCCTCATTAATTGTGAGCAATGAGAGGAAGTAAAACACTGACAAATGTTATTTGGCCCTCGATTTATTTGGGAACAAGGGATTTGTGAGTGGTGTTCTTCAGGTGGCTCGGGCAAAAATCCCTCCAGGTTGCCTGGCTAAGAGGAAATTAAGGGTTTTAGGAAGAGGTTGAGTGATGGTGGAACAAAGATCCCTAAAAACTGACTTGCTCTGAGGGCAGTGGGGAAGCAGCTTTGATTTTTTATTGCAGGCAAGGCAGAGCAAAAGAAATGTTTGATGGCAGAAAAGGAGCTACACAGAATAGTCAGGAGTGACACTGCCACGTGTGAGTCCTGCACTGGGGAGGGATAATAAACTGCACCAGTACAGGTTGGGAGGTGACCTGCTGGAGAGCAGCCCTGTGGAGAGGGACCTGGGAGTGCTGGGGGAGAACATTCATGGCACAGCAATGTGCCCTGGTGGCCTAAGAGGGCCAATGGGATCCTGGGGGTCACTAAGCAGAGTGTGTCCAGCAGACTGAGAAAGGTTCTCCTCCCCCTCTGCAATTCCCTGGTAACACTTTATCCTGTGTCCTGTCTTCAGTTTTGGGCTCCCCAGTTGAAGAGGGACAGGGATCTGCTGCAGAGTCCAGCAGAGGGCTATGAGGATGATGAGGGGACTGGAGCAATGCCTGGTGAGGAGAGGCTGAGGCACCTGGGGTTGCTTAGTCTGCAGAAGAGAAGACTCAGAGAGAAATGAATCAATGTTGATAACTATCTGAGGGCTGGGGGTCAGGAGGTGTGGGACAGGCTCTGCTCACTGCTCCCTGGGATAGGACAAGCAGCAATGGGTGTAAGTTGCAGCAAAAGAGGTTCTGCCTCAACACAAGGGGGAACTTCTTGCCTGGAAGGCTCCCAGAGCACTGGCACAGGCTGCCCAGAGAGGTTGTGGAGTCTCCTTTCAAGGAGAGACTTTCCAGGCCTGTCTGGATGTGTTCCTGTGTGCCCTGAGTTGGATTGTGTGGTCCTGTTGCGTCAGGGGGGTTGGACTGGATGACCTCCTTGTGTCCCTTCCAACCCCTGACATCCTGTGAGCCTTTGAGAAGAGGCAGAAAGGAGCAGAAAAGCATTTGTGGGATCTGGTGATGTCCATGTGGGAGATGAGGTCACACTGTCCTTGGAGACATGCTGCAGTGACAGCTGTTTGGTCACCTTCTTGTTGGACAAGAGCTTGGACTGTAAATCATCAGCAGCTTTAATTCAGTTCATTTCCTGCAGCTGACTGAAGGCTTTATGATGCTTTACTACACTTCATAATAATTTAAGGCAGATATTTAGCACAACCATAAAAATCTCCTTCCCAGTGTGCTGTGTGGAAGGGAAGCAGTGTCAGTGCTCTGCTTTTGCTTGGTTTATAAGCTGTTGACAAATCAATCTAAGGCAAGCTGTGGTTCCTGGGGACAGAGGGCAAGGTGCTGGGTTCCACGGGCAGGAGTGTGTGACTGAGCTGCTACAGAGCAGCAGAGGAGCTGCAGCTCACTGCACACCCAGGTCCTGACTGAGGGGTGTCCTGCTCTGCCCCATGGAGGCAGATTTCCATAACTTGTGTGCTGTGTATTCAAGTGATTTAGTTGGGGCAGGAGTGATGAAATACATAGTTAATTTTATTTCTGGCAAGCCCTGCCCACAACTATATACAAATGAGTTACATCTGGGTTCTAATTTGGTCAGGAAAATCTGCCCAAGGGTGCTTATGAACAATTCATTCATTTAGGAGGATCAGAGGGTTAGAAAAGTTTAGCCACAGAATGGCTTTAGCCTCACAAACAGGCAGCCTGGAGCCCTAGGGTAAGTCAGTGCTACTCACTGCAGTGGGGTAGCAAGGTCAAGATAGTCCTGGCTCATGTGTGGCAAGGTTGGAACTGCTCAGATGTTGAAAGGCTTCTAGATCTTCCCAGGGTGCTGGGAAAGAGGCAGAGGATCTCTGACCTGATCCTGGCTCCTCTTGGCATGGAGGTTGGCAGAGGTGCAGGATCTCTTGCATCTGTGCAGAGAGCACAATGTCAGTGGCACTTCTCACCACCTCGTGAGGCACTTAAGTGACTTCTCCTGGGAAACCTGAGGCACTTAAGCTTCCAGGTAGTTCAAGCCCAAAACATCAGGGCTAAGCTGCTGTGAAGCACGAGGCAAAGCAGAACACATTGACCAAGAGCAGTGAGGCAAAGGCAGCCAGGCAGAAGCAGCATGCACTGAGGCAGAGCAGTGAGGCAGAGGCAGCCAGGCAGAAGCAGCATGCACTGAGGCAGCAACAGCATGCACTGATGCAGCATGCACTGAGGCAGCAACAGCATGCACTGATGCAGCATGCACTGATGCAGCATGCACTGATGCAGAAGCAGCATGCACTGAGGCAGAGCAGTGAGGCAGAAGCAGCTCAGCTGCTTGCACCTTATCTCCATTTCTATTCCTTGCCCAAGTACAAAGGCTCCTTTGCCCACAGAGACTCACCAATCAAAATGACACTTGCCAAACTGACCTTCTGAGATTACCTCAGGGCTTGCTTCCCCTTACTTGGGCAAGACACTAACAAGTACCTAAACACCTGTGGGCATCTGTTTATCACTTTGGGATGGGACATAATGGCCCAAGCCTTTGTTTTCCTCCCACCCTTGCTTCCCCCATCAGCAGAAGGGTAGGGCAAGTCAGGCCATCTAATAGTCCTATTAGCCTTGCAGAACATCAAGTGGCACTGTGAGATGCTCTGCTGCTCTATTCAGTGGCTTAAAATGCACAATTTAGCTGACTTGCCACTGAAAAAGCTCCTCTCCTGACTGGATCTTTGACTTTAGCCAAGCACCACGCTGCAGAAAGGCTCTGAGCAGGTCAGTGCATGGAGACAACAGCCTGCTCGCTTCCTCTTGTCTTGCAGAGCACTGAAACCTTGGCATGGATCCAGTGGGTTTGCTTCCTGCAAGTACACCCTGATTTCTTCCAATTCAGTTTTGTTTCTCCAGATTTCCTCATGCTAAGTGTGGTAAAAGTCTGTTCCAGTGGAAGAGAACAGGTACTGGTTGCTGTGTGCTGTGTGTCAGACTTGTGCAGCACCCTGGAGGGAGATGCAGCGTTCGGAGCAGACGTCTGAACAGGTAGGAGCAAAACAGGCCCTAATTAAACACAGAGCTGGATGAAAAAGGCTCTGCCATGGTGCTGGCAGCCTGGAGAGATGTAGCAGGCTGGAATCTGGTGGCTGCATGGGTAGAAATAGATGCAGAAGTGATGGTGTGGGACAGTGTCAGTGCACACTGGAAGGACTCCAGTGGTCCTGAGGGCAGACAAAAGGCAGCTGGAAAACCTGATGTGAACTTGCAGGAGAAGCACAGTTTCCAAATGCTCATTGGGACATTTATCAGGCTGTTTAGGGACATGGTTTAGTGTTGACTGTTCAGTGCTGGGTCAAAGGTTGGACTGGATGATCTTAGAATCATAGAATCAGTCAGGATTGGAAAGGACCAAAAGGATCATCCATTTCCACCCCCCTACCATAGGCAAGGACACTTCACACTTGATCAGGCTGTTCAGAGCCTCATCCAACCTGGTCTTGAACATCTCCAGGGAAGGAGCAGCCACAACCTCCCTAGACAACCTGTGCCAGTGTCTCACCACTCTTGCTGCAAAGAATTTCTTCCTAACATCCTATCTAAATCTCCTCTCTGCCACTTCAAACCCATTCCCCCTTGTCCTGTCACTACAAGACCTTGTCAATAGTCCCTCCCCAGCCCTTCTGGAGTCCCCTTCAGATCCTGCAAGGCCACTCCAAGGTCTCCTCCAAACCTTCTCCTCTCCAGGCTGCACAGCCCCAACTCTCTCAGCCTGTGCTCACAGCAGAGCAGCTGCAGCCCTCTCAGCAACTTGGTGGCCTCCTCTGGAATGGCTCCAACACTTCCATGTCCTGCTTGTGCTGGAGGCTGCAGAACTGCCCCCAGGACTGCAGATGGGGTCTGAGGAGAGCAGAGCCAAGGGGTAAAATCCCCTCCCTTCCCTGCTGCCCACACTGCTCTTGCTGCAGCCCAGCACAGGGTTGTGTCTGGGCTGCACTCCCACTGCAGGCTCCTGTTGAGCTTTTCATCACCCCAGACCCCCAGGTCCTGTTCCTGAGGGCTGCTCTCAGCCATTCCCCACCCACCCTGGAATTGTGCTTGGGATTGCACCATCCTTTAGCTGCAAACGACTCCCAGCAACTACTGAAGCAGCTTGAGGAGGAATTTGAGGCATTTCAGTTTGGTTTTCAGATTTTGGACTGTTCTCCTTCCCTCTCTTTAGCTTTTAGGGGACAGACCTTCCCCGTTCCATCTGTGCCGCTGGGGCGAGCATCGGCTGCGCGAAGGCTTGCAGGGAAACAACCTTCCCCCAACCAACAACTGCTGACTGCTGGGCAGCACCTGCAGCAGCAATGAAAAATGAGAGGCGAGGAGGCTATTTCAGTAGAGTTCAAACTGCAGCCAACCCCTCAGCAGCAGGGGAAAATGCTGTGTCCACACCTCCCCGCGCTGCTCCTTGGCGCTTGGAGCAGGATCAGCCTTTTGCATTAAGTTCTCCAAAGTTTTCGTTAACCTCCTTTTGCCCCCGGGGGAGTTTTCAGGCAGGATAATGTATGGCCCCTGTGGTACGTTCTGAATTCCATTTGTGAGGGAGCAGGATTTTATTGCTAGACCAGCAGTTGAAAACTGCTCTGCGTTTCCTTAGCTCCGTGGGAATTGGCCAGGCCCCCACCCTGCAGAGAAAAGGATTTTACTGGCAAGGTGCAGGCTGGATTTTTCTTGATTGGTTTTGATGGGAATCTTAACACACACACACACACACACACACCCCAAGAACTAATCTTGCTAGTTACAAAAGGTAGTCAGTGGAAGTGCCCAACTCGCTGCTGCAGCTCACATGTGGCACAGGAAGGCTCCTCTGGAGCTGCTGGTTCAAGAGCCCAGCCACCAGCATTGCCAGGCATTTCCACGGGAGACTGCTCAGCTCTGCCTAAAAATAAGCCCTCTCTGAGCTGCTTGATGTGTCTTCTTCTGTTCCTCTCTGGGTGCAGCTGCAGGGGCCAGCCCTGTGCTCTGCTCAAACACCTCCCTGTAGGCTCCTCCTGACTGCTGGTTCGGTGCCTTCAGATCCCTGCTGCACCTTTCTGCTCTTTCGTGCCACTCAGTTGCTCCCTCCAGAGCTGGTTGTTGGGAGAGAAGCAGCTGAGTGATGTGGGCCAGAAACTGGAATTACCTCCACCACCTCTTCCTCCTCCTCCTCCTCCTCCTCCTCCTCCTCCTCCTCCTCCTCCTCCTCCTCCTCCTCCTCCTCCTCCTCCTCCTCCTCCTCCTCCTCCTCCTCCTCCTCCCCTTCCTCCTCCTCCTCCTCCTCCTCCTCCTCCTCCTCCTCCTCCTCCTCCACCACCTCTTCCTCCTGCTCCTCCTCCTCCTCCACCTCCTCCTCCTTCTCCTCATCTGGCTGGGCTCTCCTGAGCTACCTGCAAGCTTCTCTTCACTGCCTGGTTTCAGCAATCTCTAGCAGCTTGCATTTGTGCCTTGGTGAGGTCAGGGCCCCCGAGCATGTGAGCAGACCCAATCCTGTGCATGTGCTGAGTGCTGGATCCCTGCTCCAGGCCAGAGCTGTGCTGTGGAGCCATCCAAGTGCTTCCCACAGCCAGCTCCTTGCTGGGCTCTACCTTCCAGCTGGGGAAGGTGAATTGTCTTGCCCACTGAATTTTCCACTTGCTCTTTATTTACTGAGGTATCTATCAAAGTGTCTCCTGTTCATTGGGCTCCTGAAGGATTGAGTCTTTGGTGCATGTCAGAGAGATTATTCTTGGGATAGCAGTTTGGGCTGCTTGCCACTGACACACAGCTGGGGCCCGAGAGCCTTCCACTGCCTGGTTCCTCTCCTGGAGCATGAACAGAGAAAGTCACTAATTGCTAATTGCTGCTAATTAATCCTCTGTATGATTTATCATGTTTGTGGGCAGATGAAGTAGAACTTTCTTCCTCTCCTCGACAACTGGAGAACATTTGAGCCTTTTGTGTGGCTTGTTACAGCCTCACATTTCCAACCCCCCAGTTAGTGAAGTGCTTGGTAATTAGCTCACATCCCTTGATAACCATGTGGGGGTTTTCCAGTCCTCTTCTACTTCACATATTTTCGTGTCTTATGGCAAATTAATTGCATTTGGACTTCTAGATCTCCCTCTGAGCTCTTCCAGAGTCCCCATACAGCTGATCTTTTGGCTCTCTCTGTCTGCCCAGGGTGATGTCTTGTCTGAGCCCACCTGCAAGCTCCTGCAGCTACTCAAGTGCCCTTGGGATGAGCATGAAGCTGTCTCCATGAGCAGCTCCACCACAGAGTGAGGCTGGGAGTTGGTGGTGACCACAATGCAGGAGCTGCTCCCAGGCTTTGAAGGTCCAAGGACTCCCCTGGCTTCACCCATGGTGAGTGCTGTGCCCATGCCCTTGCAGGCTGCAGCCACATCCCCTTAGCCAGCAGCTGCAGGCTGCACCCTCCTTTAGTTGTCTCTCTTTGCCTGGAGGTGTCTCTGCTCCACTTTGTAGCTCGTTCCAAGCTGAATCTCTTCTCCATCCTGAATCTCTTCTCCACCCTGAAAAGTTTGGTTAAAATAAAACTCATCAGGGTTTTGTGCCTGGGGAAGAGCTTCTGGTGAGGGAAATCTGGCGAGTGAAAGCCTCTGCCCAGTCCACAGGCTCACAGGATATTAGGGGTTGGAAGGGACCCGAGGAGATCATCCAGTCCAACCCCCATGCCAGAGCAGGACAATGCTGTCTAACACAGATCACACAGGAACACATCCAGACAGGCCTTGAAAAGCTCCAGAGAAGGAGACTCCACAACCTCTCTGGGCAGCCTGTGCCAGGGTTCTGGGACCTTTACAGGAAAGAAGTTCCCCCATGTGTTGAGACAGAACCTCCTGTGCTGCAACTTACACCCATTGCTGCTTGTCCTATCCCAGGGAGCAGTGAGCAGAGCCTGTCCCTCCTCCTCCTGGCAGCCCTCAGATAGTTAAAAACATTTATCAAATCCCCTCTCAGTCTTCTCTTCTGCAGACTAAGCAGCCCCAGGTCCCTCAGCCTCTCCTCATCAGCCATGCCACTCAGTCCCCTCATCATCCTCCTAGCCCTCCACTGGACCCTCTCCAGCAGATCCCTGTCCCTCTTCAACTGGGGAGCCCAAAACTGAACACAGTATTCATGATGAGGTCTCAGCAGGGCAGAGCAGAGGGACAGGAGAACCTCCCTTGATCTGCTGGACACACTCTTCCCCAGGATCCCATTGGCCTTCTTGGCCACAAGGGCACATTGCTGTGCCATGGGGAACTTGTTAGCCACCAGGACCCCCAGGTCCCTCTCCTTGGGGCTGCTCTCCAGCAGATCACCTCCCAGCCTGTACTGGTGCAGTTTATTACTCCTCCCCAGATGCAGAACTCTGCACTTGGCCTTGTTAAGCTTCATCTGGATCCTCTGTGCCCAGCTCTGTCTGCCCAGGTCTCTCTGGATGGCAGCACAGCCTTCAGCTGTCTCAGCCAAGCCTCCCAGCTTGGTGTTGTCAGCAAACCTGCTAAGCAGACTCTGTCTGTCTGTGCCCTCATCAATGTCATTGATGAAGATGTTAAACAGGACTGGCCCCAGCACTGATCCCTGGGGGACACCACTGGTCACAGCTCTCCAGCTGGACGTGACACCATTGCTCACCACCCTCTGAACTCTATCTTGCAACCAGTTCCTAACCCACCTCACTGTCTGCTCTTCCAGACCTCCGTGTTGCTGGTGCAGGTGGATTTTTGGAGCTCCTGAAACAAAGCTGAATTCTGAAGTTGTCCTGGTGGTAAATAGAATCATGGAATCAACCAGGTTAGAATCCTAGAATCAAGCAGGTTGGAAGAGACCTCCAAGCTCAGCCAGTCCAACCTAGCACCCAGCCCTGGCCAATCAACCAGACCATGGCACTAAGTGCCTCATCCAGGCTCTTCTTCAACACCTCAAGGGATGACAACTCCATCACCTCCCTGGGCAACCCAGAGACTATGCAGGTTAGTTTCTTTAGCATTTTATGACCTGCTTGCAAGGGAAAAAAGAAAAACCAAACCTTTTCAGAGGTGTTTTGGTGCAGCCTCTCTCCTCCCAGAGCTCTTTTCTTCTGCTCCACCCATGGAATCGCAGCTCTGGCACTGCAAATGTCATCCGACTTGTTGCTTCCTGACAGCAACGTGAGATAAATGCATCTCCTCTTCCCTCCAAGGATAATGGCAGCTCAAAAATGCCCTGTCCAGCCTCCACTTCCTCCATTTGGCAGATTTTTGGTAGTTTATATAATTTGGCAGCAGTTCTCTGTCTAAACCATGTCCAACGTTTCGTGCAATAAATGTAATGGACTTTTGTCTCTTTGAACAGCTGAATTCTCTCTGAGCAGCTGCTCTGGGTTATTGATGACCTCATTAGAGAGCTGCCTGAGGCCTGCCACCAGCCCAGGGAAGGCTTTAGCCCATAGCCTGGTGTATAATAGGCACAAAGTCCTTCTGAAGGGGCTTGCTCAAGGGAAAGGAGTTAGGACCACACAGCACAGGCGTGGAGTGGGGAGAGCAGAGCAGTGTGTGTAGGGCAGCAGAGAGGTGAGGCAGAGATGCTGAAGGTGCTGAGACACCATCAGAAAACAAAACCCTTGGGTAGCTTCCTGCCAAATCTCTGGGGGGGATTTGGGGGTGGGAGCCTGCAGAAGAAGCTGAGCTGTCAGTCCCTGGGCCCCTGCAGCCCTGGCAGGGAAAGCGACGTTGGTCTCACCGCTGTGTTCTGAGGAAATCTAAACAATTCAGCTTGTTTTGAAGTTCTCATTGGAGGCTTCATAATGAAAATGATTTTTTTTCCCCCCCTCGTGAAAAAAAAAACCAAAACAACCACCAATAACATTGCCCTTTCCACCCAGCTTTGTTTACTTCATCCATCATCCCTGCTTGGTAGCTCATTTCAAAGCGGTGCCGTGGCGCCGTGGCAGGCTTCTTGGGTGTGAAAATTGAGATTTCAGCTCCTGTGCTTGCATGCAGAAGTCACCTGGCATGTGTCTGTTGGCGAGTGAGTCCAGGCTGCCTCATCAGACCTCCCTTCTGAGGAGAATAAAAATTCCAGCTTTGCTTTCTGGGGCTGTTGTGCAGCATCCATCTCGATTGCGCTGCGCTAGGAAACACTTAGGGCTGCTGATTTGTTTACCTGACCTTGTGGAGCTATCAACATCTCCTGGAAAAAATAAACCTAAAGGGAGCAAGAACAAATTCAAAAGGTTTCCAAATCTCATATGTAGCATTATGGGCATTTAAATAGTTCTTTAAGTCCTTGGCTGCAGCAAGAGCAGTGTGGGCAGCAGGGCAAGGGAAGGGATTCTGCTCCTTTACTCTGTTCTCTTCAGACCCCACCTGGAGTCCTGTGTGCAGTTCTGGAGCCCCCAGCACAAGAAGGACATGGAAGTGTTGGAGCCAGTCCAGAGGAGGCCACCAAAATCCTGTGATTCTGCCTCTTTAATCTGATTTCCTCAGACCCCACCTGGAGTACTCTTATTATAATATTCTAATTAGCCTCAAACCAGCACAGTGAGATAAAAATCACACAGCACAGGCCTCTGTCCCACAGGCAGGCAGTGCAGGACATGGCATTTTACTCCTGGAGTCCTCTGTGCACTTCTGGAGCCCCCAACACAAGAAGGACATGGAAGTGTTTGAGCCAGTTCAGAGGAGGCCACCAAGATGCTGAGAGGGCTGCAGCAGCTCTGCTCTGAGCACAGGCTGAGAGAGTTGGGGCTCTGCAGCCTGCAGAAGAGAAGGCTTGGAGAAGACCTTGGAGTGGCCTTGCAGGATCTGAAGAGGGCTCCAGAAGGGCTGGGGAGGGACTATTGACAAGGTCTTGTCATGACAGGAGGAGGAGGAATGGGTTTAAAGTGGCAGAGGGGAGATTGAAAGTAAATGTTAGGAAGAAGTTGTTTGCAGTGAGGGTGGTGAGACACTGGCACAGGTTGCCCAGGGAGGTTGCAGAAGCACCAAAGATCACATTCAGTGAGTCTGTGCTCCACAACCTCCCTGGAGGTGTTCAAGACCAGGCTGGATGAGGCCTTGAGCAACCTGTTCTAGTGAGAGGTGTCCCTGCCTATGGTGGAGGGTTGGACTCAATCATCTCCTTGGGTTCCTTCCAACCCCTAATATCCTGTGATCCTGTGATCTCTGAGGTCCCTTCCAACCTAAACCATTCCATGATTCTTTGATTTCATTCGACTTTTCCAACCTAAACCATTCTATTTCACTTTTCCAACCATTCTATTTCACTTTTCCAACCTAAACCATTCTGATTCCATTTAACTTTTCCATCCTAAACCATTCTATGACTCTATTTAACTTCATGGCCATTTAAATAGTTCTCCATGTCCAAGCTGGAGCGCTCAGACCTCGCTGAACAGACCTGCCTCTTGCAGAGGAGTCTGAGAGTGATGGGAGGGGAAGAAAAAGCCTCACTTAGTTAGTGTGGAAGGGCCAACTCCTCTGAGAAGGTCTTTGGAGAGGAGTCTTGGAGATAATCATGAGTTTGTCTCTGAGTAAGCAGGTGCTTGAGGGCTGTTCTTTCCCACCCTCTCTGAAACCCAAGGTGCCCACAGCGTGCGCTGCAAATCCTGCCAGAAAGAAAGAAACCAAAGCACCCAGGAACCATTCAGAGCCTCAGATGGGTTTGTTTGTGTTATTGTCATTTGCCTGGGTAATCGAATTTGTTGGAATTAGGGGTTTGTCTGGATAATAACATTTTCTAGCCCTCTGCAACAGCCAGGAGCTGCGGTGAATAGCGATGTGCAGAGTGCTGTATTGATTGGAATAAACTGGCCCTAGATAGCATCAATTACCCACTTCTGATGGATGTTTGCTTGCTGGCTGCCAGCTTTGGATTGCACAGCTTTAGCCACCATTCCTCTGTTAGAATCTGCTGGAAATGCTCTGAAGAAAATGTTCCCTCAGTCTTTGGAGAACCTCTGGCGCTGGGAGGAGAGCTGCAGAGCCAGTGGGGGCTGGGGAACAGGGCACCCTGCATCCAGGGCAGAGCTGGAAGCAAGTCAAGTAGACATCAGCTCCAATGTCTGTGCCCACCCTGCTTGGCCATCTGCCTCTTTTGCAATCTTTGGTGACTACTAAAGCCACACACTGCTCACAGGATCACAGGATATTAGGGGTTGGAAGGGACCCAAGGAGATCATTGAGTCCAACCCTGCTGCCAGAGCAGGACCACACAATCTAGCACAGATCACAGAGGAACTGCTGGATGTTTGGTGACAGGAACGAGGGAAACTATAATTGACAAGGTCTTGTAATGACAGGATGAGGAGGAATGGGTTTAAACTGGCAGGGGGGAGATTGAAACTGGATGTTGGGAAGTTGTTTGCAGTGAGGGTGATGAGACACTGATACAGGTTGCCCAGAGAGGCTGTGGAGCAACAGAAGCACAGAATGTGATCAACTTCTGCCAGGCAACGAGCACAGAACAAGGGGACAGTCTCAAACGGTGCCAGGGGAGGTTGAGGCTGGATTTTAGGAGGAAGTTGTTGTCAGAGAGAGTGATTGGCATTGGAATGGGCTGCCCAGGGAGGTGGTGGAGTCACCGTCCCTGGAGGTGTTGAAGAAGAGCCTGGCTGGGGCACTTAGTGCCATGGTCTGGTTGGTTGGGCAGGGCTGGGTGCTAGGTTGGACTGGCTGAGCTTGGAGCTCTCTTCCAACCTGCTTGTTTCTATGATTCTGTGATTATGTTGCAGAGCTTCCAGAGGAGCAGAATTCATAGAATCACAAAATCAGTCAGAATTGGAAGGGACCACAAGGAGCAGCAAGTTCCAACCCCCCTGCCGTGCCCAGGGACACCCTCCCCTAGAGCAGGCTGCACACAGCCTCAGCCAGCCTGGCCTCAAACACCTCCAGCCATGGGGCCTCAACCACCTCCCTGGGCAACCCATTCCAGCCTCTCACCACTCTCCTGCTCAACAACTTCCTCCTCACCTCCAGCCTCACTCTCCCCACCTCCAGCTTTGCTCCAGTGGAGGGGCAGGAGAACCTCTCTCAGCTTACTAACCACAGCCCTTCTAATGCACCCCAGACTGGCATTGACCCTCCTGGCCACCAGAGCTCATTGCTGGCTCATGGGCAACCTCCCATCAACCAGGACAATCTCTCTCTCCCTTTCTGTGGCCCTGCTAAAAGTGCTCTGAGAGACATAATTAAAGTGTTTAAGAAGCATCTGTCATTAAAGCAATGTGGCTGTGCAGTTTCACTCTTTTGCTGCAGTTTCATTATCTTATGCAAATGAGCTGTGATTCCCCTCTGCAGTGTGGGCTGCCAGGAGAGGAGCCCCAGTGAGAGAAATTATTACCAGGCTCTCTCTCTTGAGATTATCAATTGCAAAGGAAGGAGCATAAATACATCTTCTTTAGCTCCTTGTGCCACATTAACAGATCTGCTCCAAGCTAACAGCTTTGCCACTGGGGTGGGAGAAGAGCACAGGGGAAGAGGACTCCAGTTCACAGAAGTGTTAGGCTTGAGTAGCCAGGGGTTAAGCAGCAGGTTACTGTAATGCTGAGCCTGATGTGCCCCGCAGATGATCAGGCAGCTACAGAGGGGTCTCTTGGTGTGAATTCAGGTAGTGACAGGAGTGGGGGAATGGAGCAAAGATGGAGGTGGGGAGAGTGAGGCTGGAGGTGAGGAGGAAGTTGTTGAGCAGGAGAGTGGTGAGAGGCTGGAATGGGTTGCCCAGGGAGGGGGTTGAGGCCCCATGGCTGGAGGTGTTTGAGGCCAGGCTGGCTGAGGCTATGTGCAGCCTGCTCTAGGGTAGGGTGTCCCTGGGCATGGTAAGGGAGTTTGAACTAGATGATGCTTGTGGTCCCTTCCACTGATTCTATGATTCTGAGAGCATGGCAGGGGGAGGCTGCCACCATCTTTCAAGCTGTGCAAGTCCCTCTGGTAATGACACCTGCAGTGCCAGCAGTGCCAGCAGCAGCCTGAACACCTCTGAGCAAACTGTGCTAGTGAAGTGTAGCAGAAGCTTTGCTGAAGAGGAGCAGTGGGCAGTGTGTGTCCTGCAAAGCAGAGGGAGAAAGAGAAGGAGGAAAACAGATTGCCCAGGGTGGGGGTGGAAGCTTCATCCCTGGAGGTGTTTAAGGCCAGGCTGGATTAGGCTCTGGCCAGCCTGATCTAGTGTGAGGTGTCCCTGCCTGTGGCAGTAGGGTTGGAACTGGCTACTCCTTGTGGTCCCTTCCCACCCTGACTGATTCCATGATTCTAAAAAGCCTTAAAGTGAGCAAAGAGCAGGCATGTACAAAACAGAAATTCTGAGCAGCTGGGGAGGGTGAAAACAAACAAACTGCTGCTGAGGAGTAAAAAAGCCCTAAAAGGATGGGCTGGGCACTGCTTGAAATGGTTCTGCAGCACACCTCCACTTTTCTGCAGTGACTCAGCTGACCCTCTTCTCTGCCATGTGCCCTCTTTCTTCCTGTAATGATGCCCTGCTCCCTTCTGCTGGAAGGTTGTGCTCTGCTCCCACCTGCATCTCTTTAATGGCACTAAAAGGAGGCTCTCCAGATGCAGTTTCCTTTCAGGGGGTGCTTTGGGGTGTGAAGCAGAGGCACTTTGCAGAGCTAAGAGAGCCATTTGAAGGCACACTCTCTCCAGAGCCCATATGTTACTGCACTGCTGCCAAAAGGGTTCTTGTTTACTAAGATCCTGCTTGCAGGCTGTGCTCAGAGTCTACTAAACAGCACCACTGATACTACTTAAAATAAAAGGTGTCAGCACCCCCAGTGGCCCTGCAGATTGCTCAGCACTTTCAGCTCTCAAAAGTGTCCTTCAGCAGTGCCACTTCCAGCTGAGGTGTTCCTGCTTGCTGCGGCTGGCAGAGAGGTCAGATCCTGCTCCAGCACCAATCTATCCTCGGGGGGGGGGGGGGCATAAAGGTACCTTCATCCTTGTGTGCTGCCCTGTCCCCCTGTGGGCAGTTGCTGGGCACCCTGGCTTGTGTGCCAGGAGAGGCAGCAGTGGGAGAGTCGTTCTTGGGGTGGGACAGGGCACTGCACTTCTTTGGTGTGAGTGTTTTTAGTGTCTGGGGAGGCAGAGGAGAGCCAGAGCCCTGTGCCCATAGCTGTTCAGTGTCTGGGGAGGCAGAGGAGAGCCAGAGCCCTGTGCCCATAGCTGTTTAGTGTCTGGGGAGGCAGAGGAGAGCCAGAGGCCTGTGCCCATAGCTGTTCAGTGTCTGGGGAGGCAGAGGAGAGCCAGAGCCCTGTGCCCATAGCTGTTTAGTGTCTGGGGAGGCAGAGGAGAGCCAGAGCCCTGTGCCCATAGCTGTTTAGTGTCTGGAATCAGAGAACAGCCAGAGCCCTGGCACAGCTTGAGGCTGTGTCCCCTTGTTCTCTTGCTGCTTGCCTGGCAGATGAGCCCAACCCCACCTGGCTACAGCCTCCCTGCAGGTAGTTGCAGACAGCAATGAGCTCTGCCCTGAGCCTCCTCTACTGCAGGCTGCACCCCCCCAGCTCCCTCAGCCTCTCCTCACAGGGCTCTGCTCCAGGCCCCTCCCCAGCCTTGCTGCCCTTCTCCAAACACCTTCCAGCACCTCAACATCTCTCTGCAATTCCGGAGCCCAGAACTGGACACAGCACTGCAGGTGTGGCCTGAGCAGTGCTGAGCAGAGGGGCACAAGAACCTCCCTTGTCCTGCTGCCCACACTGCTCCTGAGCCAGCCCAGGATGCCATTGGCTCTGCTGCCCACCTGGGTACTGCTGCCTCATCTTCAGCTCCTCTCTCCCAACACCCCCAGCTCCCTCTCTGCCTGGCTGCTCTCAGCCACTCTGGCCCCAGCCTCTGCTTGAGGTTGTTGTGGCCAAAGAGTAGAACCCTGCACTTGGCCTTGTTCAATCTCATCCCCTTGGCCTCTGCCCACCCATCCAGCCTGGCCAGATCCCTCTGCAGGGCTCTGCTACCCTCCAACAACTCCACAGCTGCTCCTAGCTTGGTGTCATCTGCAAACTTACTGCTGCTGGACTCAATCCCCTGGTCCAAATCATCCATAAAGATATTAAACAGGCCCAGGCCCAGCACTGATGCTTGAGGGACACCACTAGTGGCTGGCTCAGGATGATGGTGGTGGCACATCCTGATGCCTGAGGGTCAAAGGCTTTCAGAGGGGAGAGTTCTTTTGTGTAGTAACAGCTCCTTGCTACCATGGACCAGAACGTCCCCAATCCATGCCCAGCCCTTCTGCCACACAGGGACCATCTCTTGGACCATGTAGTGCATCAGAGCAGAAGCTGCATTTTCTGCTGCTAATCTTCTCTTTGTTCCACCCTTACATTTTCATTCAGGCATTCAAATTGAGCTTGCCCAGGGTCCCCCCCGAGTGACAAGGTTTCTGTTTGGCTGGAGAGAGCAGCAGAGAGTCGATGTTTGTAGCTGCTGAGTGGAGAGCAAGAGTGCAAGAGGGTGGTGATGGTGGTAGAGATGCTGAGCTCCCCTGCCAGCAGGCCCAGGGCTGCAGCAGAGCTCTGACACCTGGGCTCAGGCAAACCCCTGCTCGCAGATGTACAATTCCTGCTTTGGAATGGGGCTTTCCTGGGAGAAATAGAGGTTAAGAGTTGTCCTCTGAGCTGAAAATCTGAGATGCCTGAAGGTGTCGGGAGGGAGACAGGAGGTGGGAGGTGGCAGAAGCACCTCGGTCACCACGTCCTGATGCTCTCCCCCTTGTGCCCAGAGGGACTAACGGGAGCTCAAAGGGACCCGGTGGCTGTTTTGCAGTGCAAACCTGTTGGCTGATGAATTATTCATCCGAAGCTTGATTGGCAGCTCGGAGGCGGGGGGCTCCCAGCCGCCGAAGGGTGAGCTGTGACTGACAAGGTTAATTGCTGCCTGCCGCTCCTGCTGATAACGATTTCTGTTGACAACCCCTCCCGTTTCTGCCACAGACCGAGGTTTGGTGGGGGCAAGGTTGTTGGGTGCTGCCCTGTCCTGCTCCATCCTTTGCTCAGCAACCTTCTCCTGCTGCAGCCCTTGGCCCCTGGGAAGGGAATTCATCCCCAGAAGCAGGTCTCATGAGCTAAGCAATGTGGAAGCAGCTTTGCTGCTTTTACCTTTCCTCCCCCCATCTCCCTTCTTTTCCCTGCCACGTTCTCTGCATGTTGATCAGGGTTCAGAGTATAAAAGCAAGGCTCAGCTCTGCTCTGCAAGTCCCTCCTTGGCAGGAACGTCAAAGCTGCTGCCTTCCGGGGGGGGCTGAGTGAGGGTGACCCTTAAAAACTCCACAAATGGGGAGGAATTGTCTCCTCATCCTCAGTGTACAGCAAATAACCAGGGAACTGTTTGGGTAGGAAAAGAGCTCTAAGATCATCAAGTCCAACCATCCATCTAAGACCACCCTGAGTGGACTTGGTGCTGCTGAGGGGCTTTGTCAACATGCATGGTTCTGTGATTCTTTGAAGCCTTCTCTTCTCCAGGCTGCAGAGCCCCAACTCTCTCAGCCTGTGCTCAGAGCAGAGCTGCTGCAGCCCTCTCAGCATCTTGGTGGCCTCCTCTGAACTGGCTCAAACACTTCCATGTCCTTCTTGTGTTGGGGGCTCCAGAAGTGCACAGAGGACTCCAGGAGTAAAATGCCATGTCCTGCACTGCCTGCCTGTGGGACAGAGGCCTGTGCTGTGTGATTTTTATCTCACTGTGCTGGTTTGAGGCTAATTAGAATATAATAACAAGAGTACTCCAGGTGGGGTCTGAGGAAAGCAGATTAAAGGGACAGAGTCACAGGATCACAGGATATTAGGGGTTGGAAGGGACCCGAGGAGATCATTGAGTCCAACCCCCTGCCAGAGCAGGACAATCCTATTTAACACATCATAGAGGAACACATCCAGACAGGCCTGGAAAGGCTCCACAGAAGGAGACTCCACAACCTCTCTGGGCAGCCTGTGCCAGTGCTCTGGGACCCTTCCAGGCAAGAAGTTCCCCCTTGTGTTGAGCTGCAACCTCCTGTGCTGCAGCTTCCATCCACTGCTGCTTGTCCTATGCCAGGGAGCAGTGAGCAGAGCCTGTCCCCCCTCCTGACCCTCAGATAGTTGAAACCATTGATTCAATCCCCTCTCAGTCTTCTCTTCTCCAGACTAAGCAGCCCCAGGTCCCTCAGCCTCTCCTCATCAGGCAGTGCTCCAGTCCCCTCATCATCCTTACAGCCATTTGCTGGACCTTTTCCAGCAGATCCCTGTCCCTCATAGAATCATAGAATCAAGCAGGTTGGAAGAGACCTCCAAGATCATCCAGTCCAACCTAGCACCCAGCCCTATCCAATCAACCAGACCATGGCACCAAGTGCCCCATCCAGTCTTTTCTTGAAGACCCTCAGGGACAGTGCCTCCACCACCTCCCTGGGCAGCCCATTCCAATGCCAAGCACTCTCTCTGGGAAGAACTTCCTCCTAACATCCAGCCTAGACCTACCCTGGCACAACTTGAGACTGTGTCCCCTTGTTCTGTTGCTGGTTTCCTGGCAGAAGAGGCCACCCCCCACCTGGCTACAACCTCCCTTCAAGTAGTTGTAGACAGTAATAAGATCACCCCTGAGCCTCCTCTTCTCCAGGCTGCACACCCCCAGCTCCCTCAGCCTCTCCTCATAGGATTTGTGCTCCAGGCCCCTCACCAGCTTTGTTGCCCTTCTCTGGACATGCTCCAGCACCTCAACATCTCTCTTGAATTGAGTGGCCCAGAACTGAACACAGCACTCATCAACCTGGGGCGGGTGGGAGGTGGGGGCAAAACCAAACCCAGAAAGCAAGAATCCCCTCCCTTGCCCTGCTGACCACCCTTGTATTAAAGCTGAGGTTCCTTGTTCAGCAGGCAGGGGCAGGACTGCTTTTGTTTTCTAGAAAGGGCTTTTATTGAAAATTTTAAAACCATATTACTTCATACAGCAAACTGTGCACTCTGATATTTCACAGTGTCTTAAAAAGGAAAATAAGCATCAGAATTTTTTTTTTCCTCCCCCCTCCCTCTCTCTCTCTCTCTCTCTTTTTTTTTTCCTTCTTATTTTTATTTTTTTTCTTTTTTGTTCCTTTTTTTTTTTTTCCTTTTGTTGGTTTTGTTGGAAAGTTTCTTTACCTCGGCCCTAGAATGAGCAGCAAGTAACACAGTTACTATGAAACCAAAATTGTTACAAAATGCTTACAAAAAAAAAAACAAAACCAAAAAAAAGCCAAAACCCAACCCCCCCCCCTCACCCCCCCCCACCCAAACTCTAAGTCATAGAAATTCTGCAGGTCCACAAAGGAAAAATCCCCTGAATGTCACAGAGACCAAATTTTTCCTTTTGGTTTTCCTTTCCCCTCCTTTTTCTATTTTTCCTCCTTTTTACTTCTTTCCCCACCCCCTACTTTTGTCCTTTTATTTTGTCTCTTTTGGTTGGTTGGTTTGGTTGTGGGTTTTTGTTCCATGGCAAAGGAAGGTACAGAGAGCAGGGGGCTCGTGGTACCGATGCCCACGCAGGGCTGTGCTGCAGCTCCCTGCGGTTGCTGGGTCTAAGGGAGCTCTGCAAGGTTTGGCCACGCTGGGTGCACAGTGCCAGGATCTACAGAGTCCTTTTTGAGGTGATCTCTCCAGAGATCACCACCAGTGCTGGGCCCATGGCTGATCCCATGCCACAGGAGCACCCATCAAGGTTGCTCAGAGGATGGAGCTGGTTCCCTGCTGCATCTTCCAGCTCTTTGTGGATCCATCACCCTCAACAGCAGACTCATCAAGGTGGGGGAGCAGAGGTTGCCCAGGGGCTGGAGCTGGTTCCCTGCTGTGTCTTCCAGCTCTTTGTGAATTCATCACCCTCAACAGCAGACTCATCAAGGCGGGGGAGCAGAGGTTGCCCAGGGGCTGGAGCTGGCTCCTTGCTGCATCTTCCAGCTCTTTGTGGATCCATCACCTTGACAGCAGACTCATCAAGGTGGTGGAGCAGGGGTTGCCCAGGGGCTGGAGCTGGTTCCCTTCTGTGTGTTCCAACTCTTTGTGGATCCATCACCCTCAACAGTAGACTCATCAAGGTGAGGGAGCAGAGGTTGTCCAGGGGCTGGAGCTGCTTCCCTGCTGCATCTTCCAGCTGTTTGTGGATCCATCACCCTCAAGAGCAGACTCAACAAGGTGGTGGAGCAGAGGTTGCTCAGGGGCTGAAGCTGGCTCCTTGCTGCATCTTCCAGCTCTTTGTGGATCCATCACCTTGGCAGCAGACTTTACACACTCTGTGGTCAACTCCAAACAGAAGCCACCCCAAACAAAGCCTCCCCTGTGGCCTTGCTCTGTCTCATGGGAGAGCTGGAAGGAAAAAGCTAAAGGGACAGAGAACCAAGGTGATGCAGCTTGGAGGCAGTTTGACAGTGCAAACCTCTGCTTGCTTTATCTCCTCGGCTCATTTTCAGTCCCTCTGCCCACCA
This sequence comes from Pogoniulus pusillus, assembly GCF_015220805.1. Taxonomy (NCBI): domain Eukaryota; kingdom Metazoa; phylum Chordata; class Aves; order Piciformes; family Lybiidae; genus Pogoniulus; species Pogoniulus pusillus. The sequence continues at coordinate 4,621,122 of NC_087300.1, forward strand.
AGAGAGGAAGCAACTGAAACAAAGTTGGGAGTCAAATAATTTCTCAGGTGTCAGCCATGGATGGTCTCAAACAGGTTCCAGAACAGCTCACAGAAGGCTTAGAGGCTTGGCCAGCAGGTCTGTCCCTCCTCAGGTCTCCCAGCACAGCAGTGCCAGTCTGGGGTCTTGCTGCTCTGCAGTCAAACCCTGTCCAGCTCCTGGCTCTCTGGGATGAGGGCAAAGGGTTCCGAGGGAAGATGTGGATGGCAGAAAGACCCTGGGATCTGCTGAGGAGAGTAGCAACAGGTGGAATTCGTGCTGGTCGAGTTGCCTCTGGCATACAGCAGGAGGGCTGAGGTGAGAATCAATCCCAGCTCCCCTCCCTTCACTGGGCAGGAGCCAGAGGTCCCCAGTGCTGGGGCCCAGGCAGTTCCCAAAGCTCCTGCCTTGCTCTGAGCAGCACAGACCCTTCCAACGTTTTAATGATGAGGGTTGAGACATAACCTCAGGCTGCAGATGCATGAGCTGCTGATTTATGGGCAGTGGAGAGAGAGAGAAAGAGAAAGGAAAGGGTTACTCTGCAGGCTTTGCTCTGCTGGCAGATAGCACCAGTTAATTCCAGACACTCACCTGTCACTCGGGGATGTTTGTGAGTAAAATCAAATCAAACTGGTGTCAAAGATGAATAAATGGGGTTTGGGATATTAGTCAGAGTTATTTATTTATTTAAAAGCTGCCAAGAAACAAAATGAGTTCTGGTTTCTGGGGGGGTTTTACTCTCTGAACACTGAGAGCCCAGGCTCAGGCTTTGTTTTTCTCTGCCTTAATTGTGAAAACCTCTTTCAAAGAGCTCAGAAACCTACAAGGAAAACATAAAAATCCACTACTCACAGCAGCCTAAGGATCAGCAAAGAGACACAGAATGTTCTTCCCTGTGGGAAGCAGAGCAGTGCTTCCAGCCTCTGCTGCAGGGGACTTGGTCAGCATCTCTTTGGATGGCAATGCCCATTGGCATCTCCCAATCCTAATTTGCCATGGTTTCCATGAAAACAAACCTCAGTGCTTTGCAAACCTTTACTTGAGTCAAAATCTGACACACTCCTGCTTTGTTTTGGGTCACTTTTTGTTGCTTCTTTAACATCAGGGAGGAAAATAAAAAAACCAAAACCAGACAAACCCCCCAAAGGACAAATTAGGATCTGTGGTGAGGAGGGGAGGAGCAGCTCTCCCCTTGAGCTGATTTGCTAATTGTGATCAGCTCCAGAGCTGAGCCTGGAGATGGAACAGGTGGGGAAAAGAAAAAAAAGCAATCCCAGAGCAGCTCCAAACAGGTTTGTTCCTTTGGGCGAGGGCAAAGTTTCCAGAGAGGCTTTGCAGCAAGGGGAGGGCAAACTGGGTCACTTCAGCTGTAGGTTCCTGCAGTGGCTGTGGCACTTTGCTCAGGACACAGAGGACACAGCCACATGACTCTGCCTGCCCTCTAGAGCAGGGGTGAGTGGTGGTCACTGTCACACTTGCCAAGCATAGGGGAAGGTGTTTGCTCTTTTCTTCCCCACCAGTGTTTAAATCACAGCTTTCAGCACCTTTGCAGGCTCTGGGGGATGTGCTGGGTTCCGATGGGCAGAGCTGTTTGGTTCAGTTGGCAAATTAATTTGCAGTGTCCCACCGGCCACTCGTGTGGTTCCTGTGGAGGGATGGAGCTGGGTGGCATCACCCAAGCCTTGCCTTAGGTCAGCAGAGGGGTCTTTGGTAATTCTGATGGAATTCATCTGCAGGAGCAGCCTTCTGGGTTAAGCAACTTGAAAATCAGAGCAGGTCCTGGGAGTTTTCTTAAGACCATTTCAGTGTTTGCTTAAATCACCTGGAAATGCTGCTGGGGCAGGGGCAGAGCCAGAGTGGTGCCAGGGTTGGCTCACATAGTGCTGCTTATCCCAGGTCAGCCCTGGCCCTGCAGGCTGGGCCTTTGACTTGCCACGGAGAGCATTTAGTCCTCTTCCAGACATCAGTGCTCTCCTGGCCTGAGTGTGAAGGCAGCAGAGCTGCAGCTCAGCACTGCTGAGCTCCATGGACGTGGGTACTGCTCCGCTCTTGGCACCTCCTGGCACTGCTGAAACCTGCAGGCTCAGCCCCTTCCCACACCTCTCTGCAGGAGACACTGAGCTTTGTGGAGAGACTGGAGGAGCTGAGGACCTAGAGGTCACTGTGTCACGCTGACATGGGCTGGAGTTGTGCACAAGTGTGGGGGTGCTGTCACTTGGAGATGGCAGCAGCTCCTGTGCACACCACACTGGAGTTTGGCTGCATTCAGCCTTATTTGGCCCTTCATGGTCAGCTGCTGAGGGTCTGCTGATGGTGTGTTGATTTCTCCCACTGTATATCCCATTTGGGCTTCCAGCTGCAGATGTCCACGGCCAGCACAGCTGTGAAGTGCCACCATGAGCTGCTTCCAGAGAAGGCAAAGCTGTGGCTGTCAGGTGCTTCACCTTTCCCCTTCCTGGGCATCATGTCCTATGTGCTGTGTCTACCAGCGTGGAGAAGACGCTGGCACAGGTGGCTGCTTGTGCCAGGCTGCACCTGGCAGAGGGTTCCTGTTTATTGCCATACTATAGAACCTGGCTCGGGGGTGGGCTCCTCTTTACCTGCCCAGGGCTGGTTTGGCTCAATCCTGTTTCACCTCTGTGTGTTTTCAGTATGTAAACATCAGACTCCTGGGTGGTGTCATTTGGACTCCATGAAGCCTGTAGGATCTAAGCATTGAAGGAAAAAAAATAGTAGAGGAGAAAAAAAATGAGAGGAGAGAAAAAAAAAAGAGAAGAGAAAAAAAAAGAAGAGGAAAAAAAAGAGAAGAGGGGAAAAAAGGGGAGAAAAAAAAGAAAAAAGAGTGGAAAAAGAGAAAAAAGGAGGAATAGAAGAGGGAAAAAAAGAGAAGAGAAAAAAAGAGAGGAGGAAGAGAGAAAAAAAAGTAGAGGACAAAAAAAATAAGAGAAAAAAAGAAGAGGAAAAAAGAGAAGAGGAAAAAAAAGAGGAGAAAAAAAAGAAAAAAGAGAGGGGAAAAAAGAAAAAAGGAGGAAGAGAAGAGGAAAAAAAAGAGAAGAGAAAAAAAAAGAAGAGGAGGAGGAAAAAAAAGAGAAAAAAAAGAGGAAAAAAAAAAAAGAAAAAAGGAGGGAAAAAGGAAAAACAAAGAAGGAAAAAAAAAAAAAGAAGAGAAAAAAAAGACCTAAAAAGCCCCAAAACAACCCCAAAAAGCCCCAAGCCCCACGTTGCAGTCCCTGCTTTGAAGTTCTTCTGCCTTCCATGCCGGTGATGGATGCAGCTGCGTGGCAAAGGTCTTGTTCTCTAGATGAACCAAACCAGGCTTGTTTGGGTTGCTTGGTTGTTTTCCTGTCTGTTTGGGGTGTTTGTTGTTATCCTCATCACTTCCAATCCTTTCTTCCCTAGTTCAGAGCGCATCCAGCCTCGTCTGCCGCAGCTCCTTCCCTCCCGCCCTCCTCCGTTCCCATTCCCTAGGGAAAGACGGGTGTCAATCCGGTGTTGCAGGTCATGTTGTCCTTGCCTGGCAGGCGGCGGTCGTTGAAGGTGTGCATGTTGATCACGGCGTCTGTCTTCACCATGACGGGAGGCTGCGGCTTGTGCTTGACCCGGCGCTGGCAGGTGAGCGACAGTCGGATCTCATCGGCCATGGCGCTGCAGAAGGAGCGCTGCGGAGAGCAGGGGCAGAAAGCAGAGTTACTGGGGAGAGCAGGGCAGAAAGCACCAAAACTGGGGAGAGCAGGGGCAGAAAGCAGAGTTACTGGGGAGGGCAGGGCAGAAAGCACCAAAACTGGGGAGAGCAGGGGCAGAAAGCAGAGTTACTGGGGAGGGCAGGGCAGAAAGCACCAAAACTGGGGAGAGCAGGGGCAGAAAACAGAGTTACTGGGGAGGGCAGGGCAGAAAGCACCAAAACTGGGGAGAGCAGGGGCAGAAAACAGAGTTACTGGGGAGGGCAGGGCAGAAAGCACCAAAATTGAGTAGGGCAGGGGTAGAAACCACCCAAACTGGTGAGAGCAGGGGTAGAAAGAACCAATCCTGGGGAGAGCAGAGGCAGAAAGCACCAAAACTGGGGAGAGCAGGGGCAGAAAACAGAGTTACTGGGGAGGGCAGGGCAGAAAGCATCAAAACTGGGGAGAGCAGGGGCAGAAAACAGAGTTACTGGGGAGGGCAGGACAGAAAGCACCAAAACTGGGGAGGGTAGGGCAGAAAGCAGGGTTACTGGGGAGGGCAGGGGCAGAAAGCACCAAAATTGAGTAGGGCAGGGGTAGAAACCACCCAAACTGGGGAGGGCAGGGGCAGAAAGCACCAAAACTGGGGAGAGCAGGAGCAGAAAGAATCAATCCTGGGGAGAGCAGAGGCAGAAAGCACCAAAACTGAGTAGGGCAGGGACAGAAAGCACCCAAACTGGGGAGGGCAGGGACAGAAAGCACCCAAACTGGGGAGAACAGGGGCAGAAAGCAGCATTACTGAGGTGAGCAGGGGCAGAAAGCAGTTACTGCTTGCCACATGTTGTGCTGATCTCTCCGTGAGCAGGAGGAGGCTCTGCGGAGGGCAAGCAGCAGGTTTAAGCTGCATTTAAGGCATGAGCTGTGTTTAGTGGGGCTCCGGCGGCGGGCTGAGCCCTCTCTCCTTTGGCAAGAGTGATGCCTTTGACATGCTAAAGGCTGCAAAAAGGCAGAGCCAGAGGGGACTGTTAGAGCCTCTGTGCTCTGTGTGATCCCTGCTGGGGCTGGGAGATTACTGTGCTGGGAATCAGAGGGCTCTGGAGTCCTGCTGGGTTTGCTGGTGGGCAGTTTTCCTTCATCTGTCTAGTCCCTCAGGTGGGCAGCTTGCTTTGAGTTCTGCACACAGATGCACCTCCCACTGGCTGTGCTGGGGCACACAAGTAAGAGGGAAACCAAACCTGCAGTTCTCTTCGTTCATGCTACTCATCAGCTGACAGGATGACAGCAAATGGCCTGAAATTGTGCCTGAGGAGAGGTAGGTTGGATATGAGGAAAGAATTCTTTCCTGCAAGAGTGGCCAGGCGTTGGCACAGGCTGCCTAAGGAGGTGGTGGAGTCATCATCCCTGGAAGTGTTCAAGAAACCTGTGGATGTGGCATCTGGGGATGTGGGTTAATGGCCATGGTGGTCCTAGGTTGGTGGTTGGCTCAATGATCTGAGAGAGCTTTTCCAACCCAAACAGTTCTATGATTGAGGAGCACCACTGAGCTGCTGTGGGTGGGTCAGACTGTTTGTGTGCTCTGGAAGTTTCTAAGACAGTATAAGCCTTCCTGGTGGAGCCCTGAGCAGTTCCTTGAGGCTCTGTGATTGGGAGTGGGCAGAAGAGGTGGACACTTTGTGCATGTGTGTATTGCACCTGGAATATGGGACATGTAATAGCAGTGAGAGGAAGCAACAGCTCAGAAAGGGCTCTGTCTGTGTGGGCATCGTTGATGCCTGCTCACTCAGAGCTACCCTGCAGTCTTTGCTACTCCAGTTCCTGCAGCAGCAGAAGACCTTGCTCATGGTGGATGTGTTCCTCCCCTGCCCTGAGGCTGTCCAAGCAGCATGACAGAGCAATGAGCCTTAGGGCATGGCATTTTGGGATGCTGAACGACCTCCAGGCAGCAGAGGCTGAACTTTTCTGCCTGCCCACGTCCCTGCCTCGGTGTGCAGAGCACCCTTGGTGCCGGGGGCTGGAGGGAGCTGGTACCTGCTCACGCTCCGCCGTCTTGCGCAGCTTGTAGATGAACTCCACCATGGCCACGAAGACAGAGAGCACCAGGCCTGCTGCCAGGACGATGAAGATGCCACCAATGTTCTGGATGCCCAGAGCACTGGCCTCCTTGTTCTCATCCTCAGGGCAGCCATTCCCCCGCCACCACTTCTCCTTCATTACGTGCAGCTTGTCCTCCTCCTGCAGCTGCAGGATGGCAATGGTGATCTTGTCCCTGTATGGTGACCCTGGGGATGGGGGACACCAGCAGATACAGAGGGAAAGAGGGTGCAGTGGGTTAAGGAACTTTCCCCCCACCCATTGAAATTTACCAGACCAGCTCAGGTGGCTTGGAAGTATTTACTTTTATCTAGTCAAGGTTAGTGGAAGATATTAGAGCGAAGAAGAGATCCAAAGGGAACAAATGCTCGGAAGCAAAGGGGTCAAAATTGTTCACACTTTGGCTTTTTATCCCTTATAGCAATCCAGTGAATGGTGCAGACTGATATGGTACAGAGTGAGTGATACAGACTGAGTGACACATAATGATTCAGGGGTCTGCTGGAGAGGGTCCAACAGAGGGCTATGAGGATGATGAGTGGACCGAAGGGCATGGCTGATGAGGAGAGGCTGAGGGACCTGGGGCTGCTTAGTCTGCAGAAGAGAAGACTGAGAAGGGATTTAATCAATGTTTATAACTATCTGAGGGCTGGAGGTCAGGAGGGGGGAACAGGCTCTGCTCACTGCTCCCTGGGATAGGACAAGCAGCAATAGATGGAAGCTGCAGGACAGGAGGTTGCAGCTCAACACAAGGAGGAACTTTCCTGGAAGGGTCCCAGAGCACTGGCACAGGCTGCCCAGAGAGGTTGTGGAGTCTCCTTTCAAGGAGAGACTTTCCAGGCCTCTCTTGATTTGTTCCTGTGCAACCTGAGCCAGATTTTATTGTTCTGCTCTGGCAAGGAGGTTGGGCTTGATGATCTCCTTGAGTCCCTTCCAACCCCTGGCATCCTGTGAGCCTGTGACTTTATCATTATTTTCTTTTTACAACCAATGATCTAATTTCTCTTATTATAATATACTAATTAGCCTCAAACCAGCACAGTGAGATAAAAATCACACAGCACAGGCCTCTGTCCCACAGGCAGGCAGTGCAGGACATGGCATTTTACTCCTGGAGTCCTCTGTGCACTTCTGGAGCCCCCAACACAAGAAGGACATGGAAGTGTTGGAGCCAGTTCAGAGGAGGCCACCAAGATGCTGAGAGGGCTGCAGCAGCTCTGCTCTGAGCACAGGCTGAGAGAGTTGGGGCTGTGCAGCCTGCAGAAGAGAAGGTTTGGAGGAGACCTTGGAGTGGCCTTCCAGGATCTGAAGAGGGCTCCAGGAGGGCTGGGGAGGGACTATTGACAAGGTCTTGTCATGACAGCAGGAGGAGGAATGGGTTTGAAGTGGCAGAGGGGAGATTGAAAGTGGATGTTAGGAAGAAGTTGTTTGCAGTGAGGGTGATGAGACACTGGCACAGGTTGCCCAGGGAGGTTGTGGAGCACAGAAGCACAGAATGTGATCAAAGATCAAAGATCACATTGGGTGCTTCTGTGCTCCACAACCTCCCTGGAGGTGTTCAAGACCAGGCTGGATGAGTCCTTGAGCAACCTGTTCTAGTGGGAGGTGTCTCTGCCCATGGCAGGGGGTTGGAACTGGCTGAGCTTTGAGCTCCCTTCCAACCTAACCCATTCTGTGATTCTACTCCATGATTTGGAAACCTGCTGCTGGGAGTGGGATGTCAGAATCCCATCTGGTGTACCTATGGTGACAAGCACCCCTCTGGAGCACATACAGAGCACTTCCCATCCCCCTCTGGTGTCACTTACCCATGGGAGTCCCAATCCCATAGCCTTTGGTGTCGATGAGACCCCCAATCTGTGTCAGGTTGCAGTTCCTCTGGGTGATGTACTCGATGGTGGTTGACTCCATCAGCAGGGCGTAGTCAGCTGTGAGGGTTCTCTGGATGCCTTCCTCGTTGTTCTTGACCAGGGCAGTGGGTTTGCTGCTCATGAAAGCCCACATTTTTTCAAAGGTGGAAATTTTGGATTTCTGCAAAAAGTGATACCCCCCCCAGCCCCCCAAAACACAAATTAATCATAGAATCATAGAAGCAAGCAGGTTGGAAAAGACCTCCAAGCTCAGCCAGGCCAACCTAGCACCCAGCCCTGGCCAAGCAACCAGATCATGGCACTAAGTGCCCCAGCCAGGCTTGGCTTCAACAGCTCCAGTCCAGGCATCAACCCAACGCCACCCTGGTCACTAAACCATGGCCTGAAGTGCCACAGGTATCTAGAACACCTCCAGGCATAGGGACTCCACCACCTCCCTGGGCAGCCTGTGCCAATCCCTGACCACTCCTGCAGCAAAGAAATTTTTCTCCAATCTAAGCCTCCCCTGGCACAATTTCAGCCATTTCTTCTCTTTCTATCACCTGATACTAGGGAGAAGACACCAACCTCCACCTCACTCCAGAGAGTCATAGAGTCATAGAATCAGTCAGGGTTGGAAGGGACCACAAGGAGCAGCCAGTTCCAACCCCTCTGCCATGCCCAGGGACACTCTACCCTAGAGCAGGCTGCACACAGCCTCAGCCAGCCTGGCCTCAAACACCTCCAGCTATGGGACCTCAACCACCTCCCTGGGCAACCCATTCCAGCCTCTCACCACTCTCCTGCTCAACAACTTCCTCCTCACCTCCAGCCTCACTCTCCCCACCTCCAGCTTTGCTCCATTCCCCCCACTCCTGCCACTCCCTGACAGTCTCAAAAGTCCCTCCCCAGCTTTTGTGTAGCCCCCTTCAGATCCTGGGAGGCCACAAGAAGGTCCCCAGGGAGCCTCCTCTTCTCCAGCCTGCACAGCCCCAACTCTTTCAGTCTGTGCTCACAGCAGAGCTGCTGCAGCCTCTGAGCATCCTCCTGGCCCTGCTCTGGACACTCTCCAGCATCTCCACAGCCCTCTTGTAATAGTGGCTCCAGCACTGGATGCAGTACTCCAGGTGGGGTCTCAGCAGAGCACAGCAGAGGGGGAGAATCCCCTCCCTGGCCCTGCTGGCCACACTTCTGCTGCTGCAGCCCAGGCTCTGCTTGGCTTTCTGGGCTGCAAGTGCACACTGCTGGCTCCTGTTGAGCTTCTCCTCCAGCAGCACCCCCAAGTCCCTCTCCTCTGCCAGGAGTTGTGCCCAGCCAGGAGTTGTGCTTGGCATTGCCTCGACCCAAATGAAGACCTTGCACTTCAACCTCCTTTCAGGCAGCTGTAGAGAGATTCTGCAAGTGGGACCAAAATGTCCATCTGCTTTGGTGGGGTGCAGTAAGCCCTTGTCCTGGTACCCTGCACAACTCCCTGCTGTGGTGGGCTACCAGCCTACCTGTTTCCATCTCTTAGCTTCCCCACCAGAGTTTTGTTTTGTCCTGAATTGTTTCTGTACAATGAGAAGAGACAAAGAAGCTTTCAGAGGGGATGTTTTTCTCTCTTGCACACACTCCATAATGTTTTTTGTCTTTCCTCAAGCATCACAAGGAAGGATGTCTCCTCTGAGATATGTGCAACTGCCAAACAAATGTAACATCTCCACATAAACAGCAGCACAGAAATATTCAAGACTGCCTTACAGCTAAAAATAGACCTGGATATTCTGCCACTATCAGCAGGCATTCTGTTAAACAAGAGGAATATGTTTTTTTTTTCCCAGCTTACTGTGCATGGGGATGTTGTTTTCTTCTAGAAAATGTGTTCAGTGAGAAGGGATTCAGTTGGTTTGTGTCCTTCCCCAGCCCTGGAAACAAAGCATTTGGCCTGGATGAGCTTGGAGGTCTCTTCCAACCTGGTTGGTTTTATGATTCTATGAACTACAGCCACCTTCTGAGCTGTCTGTGCCTGGGTTGTCACACAAGTCCCAACTGGCCTCAGTTTCAGAAGAGTCACCAGGAAGGTCAGGTCAGCTTCCATAGAATCATAGAATCACTCAGGTTGGAAGAGACCTTCAAGCTCAGCCAGCCCAACCTAGCACCCAGCCCTGGCCAAGCAACCAGACCATGGCACTAAGTGCCTCAGTCAGTCTCTTCTGGAACACCTCCAGGCACAGTGACTCCACCACCTCCCTGGGCAGCCCATTCCAATGCCAATCACTCTCTCTGACAACAACTTCCCCCTAACATCCAGCCTAGACCTGCCCTGGCACAGCTTGAGACTGTGTCCCCTTGTTCTGTTGCTGGTTACCTGGGAGCAGAGCCCAACCCCACCTGGCTACAGCCTCCCTTAGGTAGCTGTAGGCAGCAATGAGGTCACCTCTTTCTCCTGGTGTTTCCCCTTTGCTGGTGGTGCTGTTGCTGTGGGTGAAGGCAGCTCTCCCCAGATCAGCTCGGTAGGTCCAGCTGAGCTCTGGACTAGCACTGGGCCACGGAGGCTCATGCTCACACTGCCTCCTGCTCCTTTCTCTCCTCCTCTTCTTTTCTACCTAATTCCTTATTTTTTCCTACATCTCCTTTTGCCTTCTATTTTATGAGGCAGCTTACTCAGCCAAAACCTCCTCCTCCTTCACCACGCTGCTCAGCAAGAGCCTGGAGCTGGCTGATAAGTCAGAGGGGCTGATAAGTCTCTGTGAGTAAGGGCAGCTGGTGACCTGCAGCTGCAGAGGAGCTCTGCGGCAGAAGCTCTGCTTTACCTCTGGTTATCTTTGCTCAGGTCTCTGTCCTCCTGTGAGACAGCAGGAGATGGAGCCCCAGCCCAGCCTCTCCACTGCTGCTTCATCACCCCCACATTTCTTTTGCAGTAGCACCCAAACTGTGCCAGCGTGGGCACAAAGATCACATCTTTGATCACATTGGGTGCTTCTGTGCTCCACAACCTCCCTGGGCAACCTGTGCCAGGGTCTCACCACCCTCAACCTGTGCCAGGGTCTCACCACCTTCAGCCTGTGCCAGTGTCTCACCACCCTCAACCTGTGCCAGGGTCTCACCACCTTTAGCCTGTGCCAGTGTCTCACCACCCTCAACCTGTGCCAGGGTCTCACCACCTTCAGCCTGTGCCAGGGTCTCACCACCCTCAACCTGTGCCAGTGTCTCACCACCCTCAACCTATATCAGTGTCTCACCACCCTCAACCTATGTCAGTGTCTCACCACCTTCAACCTATGCCAGGATCTCACCACCCTAAACGTGTGCCAGGGTCTCACCACCCTCAACCTGTGCCAGTGGCTCACCACCCTCACTGTAAAGAACTCCCTCCTAACATCTACTCTAAATCTCTCCTCTGCCAGTTTAAACCCATTCCTCCTCATCCTGTCATTACCAGACCTTGTCAATAGTCCCTCCCCAGCCTTGCTGTAGCCCCCTTCAGATCCTGCAAGGCCACTATAAGGTCTCCTCCAATCCTTCTCTTCTCCAGCCTGCAGATCCCCAGCTCTCTCAGCCTGTGCTCATAGCAGAGGTGCTCCATCCCTCTGAGCACCACAGCTTCATTTCATCTCCCTTCAGCCTCATGCTCCTTCTAATCCACTCGATGAAGGAGTGGAAGTGGCAGAGCAAACTTCATTCAAGAGGCAGGCTAATCTCCCTCGCTTGAAAACCTGGACCAGTGCCTCTAAGGTAGATTTGTGGCATCTTTCAAACCTCAAAGAGCAGCAAGAAATGTAGCCTCCCCCCCCAAAAAAAGAGGATTATTAAATATCTGTGCATTACAATGGGGTAATTGAAATGAACAGCACACCCAGCTGGCTGATAAGGACTTGTTTAACATTTATATAGTTCACATCTGAGGCCTCTGGGTTCAGCAGTTCTCCTTTTCTCTCCTCTTCCTGCATTTAATGCTCCTTGGGTGTTGACACAGAGCTCTTAAACAACATCAATGCTCTCCCAGTTTAAAGTATAGAGAGAAATAAACTGGCCCCCAAAAAAATCAATAGGCTGTGTTTAGTGAAGCTAATAGGACTTGCATGAGGCATTGTGGCTCTTCAGGCAACTTAAATTACATCAGACAGGGCTCCTAGAAGAGAAAAAACACTTTTCTCTCCTCTTCTTAAATCACTGCTCCTGACCAGCTGAAAGGAGGTAATTGTGGTTTGAAATGCAGGAGGAGCTCAGCTGGGCCAGCTCCAGCTGTGCTGAGCAAAGTCCTGCTCTGGAGGTGCTGGGTGGGAGCATCCATGGCATGGAGCATCCCCTCTGAGCCACAGCTGCCTGTCACCAAAGGGAGCAGAGCTCTGGTCACAGGGGCAGGAGTCCTTCAGCACAGAGGGGCTGTGTCTCCACAGCAGGACCCTGCTCCTTCTGCTGGTCTGCCCCAAAGGCTGTGGTAGCCTCTCCCTGTAGGGCAGGACAGGCCCTCAGGATGGGCAGAGCAGCTTCACACCTGGCTCTGGGGAGGGCACTCTCAGGCTTTGCCCTGGGTTGAAGCCTTCATCTCTGCCACAGGAGCTTATTTCCTATTAGTTTCTCTAACTTGGCTAAAGTGAGGGAAGAACTCTGCTGTTCTTAGTGAGAATTCCCCACCTGCAGCTCTCAGCCCAGCACCAGCAGCTGATGGTTGAGGCTGTTTGTCCAGACCAGAAGCAGTTGTCAGTCATGGTGAGCAGTCATCCATCAACAACCATGGTGAGCAGCACAGCTCCAGCTCACACCCTGGTCTGGGGAGCCTCAACCACTGTACTGTGTCCAGTTCTGGGGCCTTGATTCGAGAGAGACGTTGAGATACTGGAAGGTGTCCAGAGAAGGGTGACAAAGGTGGTGAGGGTCCTGGAGCAGAGCCCTGTGAGGAGAGGCTGAGGGAGCTGGGGGTGTGCAGCCTGCAGAAGAGGAGGCTCAGGGCAGAGCTCATTGCTGTCTGCAGCTGCCTGCAGGGAGGCTGTAGCCAGGTGGGGTTGGGCTCTGCTGCCAGGCAAGCAGCAACAGAAGAAGGGGACAGAGTCTCAGGTTGTGCCAGGGGAGGTCTAGGCTGGCTGTTAGGAGGAAGTTCCTGGCAGAGAGAGTGATTGGCATTGGAATGGGCTGCCCAGGGAGGTGGTGAAGTCTGTGTGGCTGGAGGTGTTGCAGCCAATCCTGGCTGGGGCACTTAGTGCCATGGTCTGGTTGGTTGGGCAGGGCTGGGTGCTAGGTTGGACTGGCTGAGCTTGGAGGTCTTTTCCAGCCTGCTTGCTTCTATGATTCTGTGATTTCTTCCTGTTAGAGGAAAAGTTGTTCCTTCCTCCCTTTCCTCCTCCCAGAACACTGCAGCTGCACTGTGAGGTGGTCACTTGCGAGGCTTGGGAGGACATGACCTGAGCACCACAGAATCAAACCCACCTCAGTAGCAAGCTCAAGGTCAGGCCAGAACACACAGGAACTGTGTTTGCTTCTCTGGGCTTTGTGTGCATGCACAGTTTGTTTTGTTGGACTCTGATTTGCCTTGGGGAATCCTTCCTGGGGTTGGTTACTGGTTTGATCTGGTGTTTGCTGTGCTGTGGCTAAGGGATTGCCTCTGGAATCTCTCTTTATTTCTACTGCCTGTGTAAAAGGAAACCGAGTTGGAGCAAGGCAGAGAGTTTCTCCTGCACCCATTTTGCTGCCAACTGGAGATGAAGAAGAAGGGCTTGGTTGCTCTGAAACATTAAGATAAACGACCTGACACCAACTTCTTCCTGGCAGAGAAGTCCCAGAGTCAGGAGCTTTGGAGTGTTAGGAATGATGGAGGTCATTGCTGATAAACAAAGGCGGTGGCTGAGCACTGCTGGTCACGGTTCATGCTGGGAGGGATTCTGTATCTCCCCTGCCTACACCTTGCACACCAGTTCATGAGAGTGGAGCTTTGTTGGAGAATTCTTGTTAGCAGAGGACACAGAAATGATAAACATGAGCAACTGTGCTGAGAATGTCCTTGAGTCCCTCCTGGGAGCTAGATATCACAGTATCACAGTATAATCAGGGTTGGAAGAGACCTCATAGATCATCAAGTCCAACCCTTTACCACAGAGCTCAAGGCCAGACCATGGCACCAAGTGCCATGCCCAATCCTGCCTTGAACAGCTCCAGGGACGGCGACTCCACCACCTCCCCGGGCAGCCCATTCCAGTGTCCAATGACTCTCTCAGGGAAGAACTTTCTCCTCACCTCCAGCCTAAATCTCCCCTGGCACAGCCTGAGGCTGTGTCCTCTTGTTCTGGTGCTGGCCACCTGAGAGAAGAGAGCAACCTCCTCCTGGCCACAACCTCCCCTCAGGTAGTTGTAGACAGCAATAAGGTCACCCCTGAGCCTCCTCTTCTCCAGGCTAACCAATCCCAGCTCCCTCAGCCTCTCCTCGTAGGGCTGTGCTCAAGGCCTCTCCCCAGCCTCGTCGCCCTTCTCTGGACACGCTCAAGCATCTCAATGTCCCTCAGGCACAGGGTGGCTTCCCTCCACATGCAGCTGCAAGGGGTGGAGTGCAGCTGCAGGTGGGCAGAGTTTAGCCAGCCCCAGAGGCTGACCCTCAGATTGTTATGGTATGCTGACCTATCTATGCCTTACAAGTAACCCTGTACCCTCTGACTGTAACCACTCTTGGTGGAGCAGCCTCTTGCTAGAATGCATAGAAGTCACTGTGTCACAGAAATGAAGTGGATTATGACCATCTAACCACACTGGTGAGCAAAGGGTCATTGTTTACCCACAGCACTCCACCGGTTTAAACTCCAACAGAGCTTCTCTTCATCTTGGGTGGGACAGATCAGATCAGAATCTGGCCTGTGTGCTCTGCATCTTCATCAACCCAGCGCCGGGGCTCAGTGAGCTGCGGGTGCGAGAGCTGAGCGCCAGCCCCTCTGAACACCACCACACTCACGACGCCTCTGAAGTCATTCTTTAGAGTCACAGCTCAGAAGCTGCCTCTAATAACCAATGCTTCAAGAGCAGTCACCCAAATAAATTAATGGAATAGTTTAGAGGAGCCACTACAAGGCATCTTGCCAAGACACAGAGGCTTTTTTATCAGTGAAATGGGCAAGAAAGTAACTTTCAGGCTTAAGATTTTCAATTCCAGCCTGTATGAAAAAAAAATAAATTGATTTTCTCTAAGTGAAGATACTTACTCTTGAGGATTTAACATTTCTCTACAAGTGAATATATCTGTACACACACAGACAGACTCTCACAGCCCTACTCCAAACCCAGCATTTGTTCAGAGGCAGCATCCCTCCGCGAGACGTGAGGCTTTCTGGTGTGATTCATGATGAGCACTGGATGCTGTTCCCAAGTTAATTGATCTGTGTTTATTCCTGCAGCTCGATCTGCAAGAAATAGCTGCTCAAGAGTTCTTCTTGTGCCATCCAAACCTGCCAGGAGGCTTGGGAGAGCTTCCCTCTTCTGCTGCCTGCTGCTGGTTAAGCTCAGCCGCAGGGCTGAAAGCCTTCGTGGGGGCAGAACTGCTCCCTGCGAGGCTGCTCCAGAGATGTGCTTTGGCTTGGGTCAGCTGGGAGCTTCTGCAGGCACTTCAGTGAGAGCTGTGTGAGCCTTCAGTCGGTCTGACCTCAGGCAGCAAGCTGATGAGGGCTTTGGGAAGCATCTCAGGGAAAAGTGTGCAAGGTCGTTGTGTTCCTCCTGTTTCACATCACTCCTTAAGCTCTGCTTCAGGATGGTGCCCTCCTTCTGCAGCCTTTGATCCTACTTTTATAGACCTCTCAGGTTCTGGGAGAGCCAAGAAGGATGCAGTGAAGGACAAGGATGACCTTTACAGGAGCTGCAGTCACACAGAGCTGTCTCTAGCAGAGCAGAGGAAGGTGGCACAAAGCTCCATGTACTTGGCAGTCCTTTCAGTCCCACCCATCTGGAGGGAGGGCAGATCCTCAGCAGGTGCCCGAGGTGCCTGTTGCTCTGTGCCCTGGGCCTCTCTGCAGTTTGCCAGGTGCCCCATGAAGGCAGGGCTGGCAGAGCAGTCCTGCTGCAAGCACCAGGGGATTTGCCCTCATTGGACCTTGCTGAGGGGTGGGAGAGATTCTGGCTCTGCTGTAGCTCTCTGTACATAGAGGACAAATGAATGAAGCATCCCACAGGAATGTGCACACTGCTCCAGAGGTGTCAGAAGGGACATCCTGGAGCATCCATCTCCAAACAGCAATAATAACAACACAGAAAGAGGAAGAGGCACTGGATCAATAACCACTGCAAATGCCAAAGAATGATTCTGATGGATAATGATATGAGACCATAAATATGCTGTGCCCTTGATGGGGTTTAAAACAGGCAGTTTCCTTTTATTCCCATGTAAATCTCTTCCTGGGAAGAGCAGTTAAAGCACACCAGTAAAAGTCTGTCCTCTCCTGGCAGCTGTTCCAGGTTTCTATAGCTTTTGGAAGGTAACACCACACATCTGACCATGCCAAAGGCAAAACTGCAGCCCCAGCCCCACTGCAGAGAGCAAACCAACCAGCAGCAACCTGCTATTCTAGGCAACATTTTGATCTCCCAGAATGAATTCAAGATCAACCCAAATCCTCCTTGTTTCTTTACCAGTCTGCATTCCTGCCTGGCAAAGGGAGCACAGAGGTTCAGCAAGTGCAGTGGCTCCTTTACCACATCCTAGCCAAGGGAAGCTGCAGAAGAATGTTTCTGTTTCCTGACATTAACTTTCAGCAGGTTGGCTTCTATTAATGGGTCTTGGCAACTGAACTGCTCCAGCCCAGCCCAGCAGCCTTTGCACTGTGCCTCTTCCAGCTACTGCAGCATTCCAGGCACAACCTGCTCTCTAAAGCATGAACTCTGCCACACTTGGGCCCCTCTATCTCTTTCTGAGCTGGGGTGACTGGAAGGGGAAAGAATGTTCCCCAGTGCTCTTGCAGCTCCATTCCTGCCCCACAGGCTCTGCTCTTCCAGTGCCTTACTGGCAGAGAACCCAGGGAGAGCATCACATCAGTCAAGGGCTGCAGTGCTTAGACTCATAGAACAGAATCATAGAACCATAGAATCAGTCAGGGTTGGAAGGGAGCACAAGGAGCAGCCAGTTCCAACCCCCCTGCCATGCCCAGGGACACCCTACCCTAGAGCAGGCTGCACACAGCCTCAGCCAGCCTGGCCTCAAACACCTCCAGCCATGGGGCCTCAACCCCCTCCCTGGGCAACCCATTCCAGCCTCTCACCACTCTCCTGCTCAACAACTTCCTCCTCACCTTCAGCCTGACTCTCCCCACCTCCACCTTTGCTCCATTCCCCCCAGTCCTGGCACTCTCTGACAGCCTCAAAAGTCCCTCCCCACCTTTTTTGGAGCCCACTTCAGATACTGAAATCCTTGACTGATGTGGAGATAATTGCAAACCTTGCCCTGAGAAATGAGCTCCTCCTTGAATTTCAAACCCTCCCCCAGCCAAGGTGATCCCCCCGGGGTTGCTCACCCTCCTTCCTCACCCTTCAGCCCCTCTGCTTTCACAGTTTGCTGCAAAGAGCCTTTGGAGCCTCTCTGCTTCTATCCATTCTCGAGGCAATAGTGAAATGTGAATGCTCTCAGCACCCTTCTCTGCAGCATTGGCTAACTTCTGATATTAATTATGCCTTAAAGAGAAGATATTGCTGTGATTTAATTGTGCCCATGCCTCGGTGGTGCTACCTCACATGGGGTTTCAGAGGTTAATAAGACTTGACTGTGTTAATGTGAATATCTGAAGGACAAGAAAGATATTTCAGCTGTAAAATAAAAAGGCTGGGCAAAGGAGGGCACTTGGCAGCATCTGTCCCACTTTAGGTTTCATTTGTTCTCCTCTCCATCCCTGAAGGCTGGAGGTTCAGCTCCAGGTGCTCTGTGGAGCTCTTGTTGCAGAAACAGGGAAGGAGCTGCAGGGGGTGAGGTGTAGAGCTGGGGAAGATACTCAGGGGGCAGAGCTTTGATGTGAGATTCCCCTGCCCTGACATGGGCTTTGGTGTCTGAGCCAGCACTGGGTACAGTCTGCAAAGCTGTAAAATCACTGCAATTTCAGAACTGTGACTTCAATTAGCACCTGGGAGGGAGTGGATCTAGCCCTGACCTGAACCTAGGTGAGCTCAGGTGGCAAAGCCTTGCCAAGGATGAGAGCCTGAACAACCTGCTTATAGGGAGCAGCAGCGGTGGCTCGGGAGGCTTTTTGTCTTTGGTCTTTTCTTCTCCCTCTTGTTGGCCTGAGAGCATTGCCTCTCTGCCTGGAAGGTAGAAAGGCTCTGCCTGGTCTCACCTTGAAGAAGGTCATGGTAGCTCCATCCTTCACTGCCCCGTACTCTATCTTGGTCTGCTTTGCCAAGTCATCTGCCGAGTCGATGGGGGACTCCATCCTCTCCACCGTCAGGAAGGCAGCAAGGTTGGCCGTGTAGGACGAGATGATAATGAGGGTGAAGAACCACCATATGCCGCCGATGATCCGTGTGGACAGCGCCTTGGGCATCAGCTCGGAGCCTGGGGTGGGGCAGGGGAAGGAGAAAAGAAAGGACCCATTTTATTCTGCTGCAGACATCCCTCTACACGTCAGGAATTAGAGCTCCCTGGCAGGGCAGCAAAGCAAGCCAAGCCAACTGGTTTGGAGGCAAATTACCCAGGCATCTTGGAAGCAAGCAAGTGGGTGGGGGGTGGGTTTGTAGCATTGGTAGAAACCCCTCTCTTGCTGACCTTGGGTTACACACAGTTTGCAGGAGCTGTTCCAACCGAAGTAATTAACCAGGCTGCTTTTTTTCCCCCAATGAGCTTTAAATACTGAGCTATTTAGGAACTTTGATGAGCCTTTTGTTCTGCCATTTAAAAAGTGCTTTGCTTTTCTACGGATTTACTTTTCAAAGGACTCACTCTGGGGAGTGTGTTCAAATACACGAGGCTGGGAGGGGGGAAAAAAGACACTCACCCTCCCAAAAAAAAAGGATGGAGGGGGAGGATGGGGGAGAATCAAACAGCAAGAGAAAGGAGCTATCAGGGTGCAGTACTTTGAATACCAGTTAGAAGAAGGGAAGCAGGAGATGTTACAGCACAAAAAGGGGTAGCAGGTCTGGAATGACTTTCATTGAGCAGGCAGGAAGGACTAAATGGGTTGTGCTATTTTTGTAATGGCCCAAGATACCTTTGAAAGCCAGGAAAAGGCTTTGGGTTTGAAGCAAGTGCGTTCAGAGGATATATCCAACCTGGAATTTACAACAAAGATGGGGCTTTGCAAGGCGATTTTAAGCAGTGTGGCATCAAAGCACAGCACAGAGCTGTGGCTTTTCTCCTCTCGGAGTGCTGCGAGGCACCAGGAAGCAGAAGAGCCTTGGATTTGAGGGCTGCTTTGGCTTCTTCTCCAGGTCCTGCTCCTTTCCCATCCCGTCTCTTGCCTTTTGATGCGCGGGGTGGTGTGACATCAGTCTGGCTTTGAAACGTTTCCCTTCTTAGACGCAGAACAGAGTTAAAAAGAACGCAGCTTTTCTCGTTTAGCTGCATCTGATGAGGGGATGATTCATCCCGCTGGGAGCGGGCATCGTCCGCCCGAGCCGCCGGGATGGGGGCAGGATCTCCCCGGCAGGCTCCAGCGGGAGGGGCTGGGAGCGGTGTGCAAGCCGCCAGGCTGCTGCTGTGGTGCTTTTGCTCTCTGTGTGTAGCTGCTGGGACACGGTAAATTAAAGTGTGACAAACGTTTGACATTTTCCACTTCTTTCTATTCCAGGATTTTCTGCAATTAGATCGCAGCTGAATTTTGCTCCTCACCCAGAGCTGCTCACAAGCTCCCCCTCTGCTGTCTCCTGAACGGATTTACTCTGTTCGCTCCGTCTCTCTCCGCGCCGTTTGCTCTGTTCCATCCACACGCAGGGATGTAATCCCATCCTCATCCCATTGCTAAGGGCCCTGTCTCTGTGTCTGACACCAGTAACGCCTTCGTCTCGCACGCAGCAGCTGCCAGGCAGCGCTGCCAGGCAGAGCCCTCGCTGTGCCCTCTGCCCTCTGCTAGAGGCATGGTTGGGCCACTTCACAAGGGGCAGGGTGACCAGATGAGGGTGAAAGTGGAGACAGAGCAGAGGGCAGGATGCTGTCTTCTGTGCGAGCTGATTTAAACAGAGCAAGCCAGGACAGAGAGCCTGAAACCGAACAGATCTCTTGGAGGGGAGACCTCATTGCTGGCTACAGCTGCCTGAAGGGACGTTGTGGAGAGGCTGCTGCTGGGCTCTGCTCACAGGGAATCAGAGACAGAACAAAGGGGAATGGCCTCAAGCTGAGGCTGGGGAGGTTTAGATTGGACATTAGGAAAAAGCTTTTTACACAGAGAGTGGTCAGGGACTGGAAGGAGCTGCCCAGGGAGGTGCTGGAGTCACTCAGCCTGGATGTGTTTAAGGCTGGATTAGATGTGGTGCTTGGGGCTATGGTTTAAGGTGAATATTGCAGAGTAGGCTTCTAGGTTGGGCTTGGTGATCCTAAGGGGCTTTGGCAACCTGCATGGTGCTGTGATTGTGTGATTCTGTGAGTGGTTTGCAGCCCTCCCAGAAAAGGCCCCAAGCATCCACTCCTGCCCTCCCTCCCTGGGCTTTGCTCTGTCTCCAGAAAGGAGCCCTCAAAAGTAGGAAAAGCTGAAGGCAGAGCTGCAGGGAGATACTGCAGCTCCCAGCAGGTATGGCTTGGTGACAACTCCCCTCATTTACCCCAAGGCCTTTGAAACTTCTGTGGTGGAGGAGGTGGTGGAGTCAACCCTGGATGTGTTTCAGAGTGGTTTGGCTGTGGTGCAGAGGGTTATGGTTTAAGGTGAATCCTGTAGAGCAGGGTTCTAGGTTGGGCTTGGTGATCCTGAAGAGCTTTTCCATCCTGGCTGTTTCTGTGATTCTGTGATTACCAGAAGTAAGACTTTACAGAGTCCATGGGTGGCTGCTGAGCTTGGTGCATCCCAGAGCTGAGGAAGATGAAGGCAGTGCTCCTTCTCAGGGCTCCAAGAGTGGGTGGGTGCTGCTCCCTGCACCCAGCAGCAGCACACCTGTGAAGATGCCACTGCTCCAGCACCAACTGTGCTTCCAGTTGGCAGCCTGGGGAGCTGCATCTTCCAACACCTGCCAGAGCTTTGGTGGCAGCAGATCTTGCTCTGCAGTAGCACCTTTGTGCCAGCAGCCAGCTGCAGCTCCTGGGGTGGGCCTGAGCCCGGCCCTGAGCTGGGGGTGAGCTGCTGGGACAGAGCTTTGACCCACAGAAGGTGGAGAAGAGGAATAGAGGCATGTGCCAAAAAGAAAGGGGGGTAATAGGAGTGAAAAGTGATACTCTGACCCAGAAGGAATCAATTAGCCTTCTTGGCATCAAAACTCTGGACCTCTTCCTGAGATACACCAGACAAGACTCAGCCCTGGCACACATCCCCCTCTGTGCTGTGCAGGGAACCAGCTCGCTGTGTGCCTGCATGGAGGTGAAGTTCAAAGTGTGGAATAACCAAAGCCAAGACTGGTGAGGTTCTGCTCTGATGGATCCCTTGCTGGCCTTGGCCCCAGCCCCAGCTGCCTGCCATGCACCCAGCTCCCTGGGGAGCAGCATGCTTGGGTGCTGCAGTGCCCCGTGGCACATCTCCATCTGGAGCAGTGGGCTCTAGGCAGGTGCCAGGAGGCACTGGATGAGAGGATCTCCCCCACCCAGTCCCAGTCCCACTCCCCAACCCTTTCCATGGTTGCTGGTGCTGAGGAGCATTTCAGATGTTTTATCCTTTTCCTGTGGGGAAGAAAATGGACTTCAAATGTAAAAAGCCCCAGGAAAGAAGAGGCTGTGCTGGAGAAGCTGGGCCCGGGGGTGTGTGCAGGGGGTGCTGCTGTACCTTGCTGCATCAGTGCTCCCATCCCAAACCAGAAGCTGTTCAGCAGAGTGAAGTTGTTCTCCACAATGTCCGAGCCTGGGTTGCAGGGGTGGGCATCGTACCACTCGTAGGGGCTGAACCTGTGGTGGCACAGGGAAAGTGAGAGCTGTTAGTGGGGGTGGGGACTGACCAAACCCTAAAGGAACAGCAGAGAAAGGAACATTAATGCATCTCCTGGCACTGTGCAGGGGCTGCTGACCCCTTTTGGCTGTGAGGCTTAGCTGGGGGGAATGACCAATTCAGCCAAGGCTTTCCAGAGTGATCAGAGTGGCTGAGCCCCAGGCCCTGCACCATGGAACAAGGAAAGGTGGGAAGCCAGGTCCTTCTGAGGGATCTCAGACTGCTTTCTCAAAGCCTTTGGTCACTTTGGATCATCTCTGCAATGCAGCAGCTGGAGCAGATGATGGGATGGGATCTGGTGCAGGCAGACAACCTCTAAACGTAACAGCTCCAAACCATGATGCTTTAGACTGACAGAGGAGAGGTTCCACAGGGATTCTGCAGCAGTAGCTGGGACAAGTCAGGGTATGTCAAGGGGTCCTCCTGACAGTGCACATGGGAATCAGGGTGGGATTTAGCCCAGAAGTTCCCACCTTGCTGGCAGGCAGGAATCCTACCTGCCCAGGACACCAGCACAGATGTGGAGCTGATGTAGGACTGCTGCCACGGTTGGCCCCACTGCAGTGGGTGGGAGGACACTCACTCCCCGTGGGGTAGAATCCATGGGCAGCCCTGGAGATCTTGGGGGAAGCCAGGGAATGCTCAGAGATCATCTCTGCAAACCCTGCCTGGGACTGACAGGCAAATGCTGCAGTGAAAGTAGCTCTTTCAGCCAGGCTCTGAGGAGGATGCTCAACAGGAGAGACATTAATATTTTCAGAGCTGTTTATTTACGTTTTCTAAGAGTCCCAAATTTTGCAGAGATTAAATTAAAACATAATTGGTCTAATTGCTTTTGAACCAGGCATTAATTACCATCTCCACTTCTTCCTGAAATCCCTGTAGCTTCACAGCAGCCCTTTCTGCAAACCCAGCCCACAGCCTGCCTTAGGAGACACTTCTCTGAGGTTCTCTGGCAGATGCTGCTACCCAAGGAGATGTCTTGGGGCCCTCAGCCACCCCTTGGATGGATTTGGAGAGAAGATCCTTAGCTCTGTCCCTGCTGGCACAAAGCTCCTCCAGCCTCTGCTCTGCACAGTGGGGCTGTGGGACTCTCTTCAGAGCCTGACACCTGGGGACGTTCCAGCAGCAGGGAGCTGTGGTCCCTGGGCCATGAACTGGGCAGGGCAAAGTCTGGGGGAAGCTCCCATCGTGGGGATGGACTTGGTGCAGTCCTGGGTATATCTGTCCCAGCTTTTGCTGCTATTTTCCAGCTGCAAGATGCAGTTTAACTTCTCCTCCTTGCCCTCTCTCTTGCCTTTCTGCAATGGGGACCCTCAGGCTCACCCTGACAGTCCTGCTGGTCCAGCCAGGTGATGGTTGGGTCCTTCTTCCTGCCTCCTCCCTCTGCTTTGTTCAAATGGCAGGCAAGAAATGGGCTGCATTCAGAGCTGGCTTTGTGTGCTGCCTGTTCTGGAGACCCTGTGAACCCACAGCAGAGCTGTGTGAAGGATGCTGCCTAAGCCCCTTCTGTCAAATGAAGCCAAAGTTCAGGAATTAGATTAAAACTTCTCTCTTTTTTTTTTGGGGGTGGGGGGGTGGGGGTGAGGCTGCCAATGAAAGAATATGAACCAGAAAGGGAATTGGTGAGATCAAATGAGCCTGACAAGATGACAGGCTGAAGAACTTCAAGGCCTGTGAGTGGGAACCTACTGATGCTGCTCAAATGACAGAGAAATATTCAGAGAGCTGCAAAGCAGGGACAGAGCTTCCAGTGCTTGAAGAGCCAGAGAGGCCATTAGCAGAAGCTGAGGGTAATGAAGGAAGGAGCAAGCCAAACTGGTTGACCCCATGCAGTTGGAGCCATAATAAATGGGGGCTGCTGAAGATCCTCCATGGGCTGGTTCCCTTTAACAGCACCTGGGGATTAGCTGGTCACAAATGCTGCCTATTTTCTTGTCTCCTCTTCTTGACAGGGGAGCAGTTCAGAGCAGGTTTAAAAGAGAAAACACAAACCACTTTTTGAGGCTAAATTGCACCTCCAGAGAAATGGCTCCTGGGTGCCCCCAGTCCTCATTGCAATTAGGAGAAGCATTAAACCTGCCCAAAGGTGATTAGCTGTAGTTTGAGGGCCGTGTGAGGCTGAGGTGGCAGCTCAGGTCAGCCAGCTGCACATCCCCCTCACAACCTGGAGCTGGTCACCAGATAAATCAGCCCCAGGAAGCCTTCTCAATTGCCACTGCTTATGGCTCTGTGGGGGCTGGGGTGGGTAGAGGCAGAGCTCCATCATTAACTACAGGGACTGATTAAAAGGGGAGATGGATCAAATCCATCCATCCCCTGCCTCTAAATACTCCCTAAGTTGGTTTTAAGTGGCATTGACCTATGATTATAGCATCAGCAGAGGACTCTGATGCCCAGTTCAGGAGACTCATGTTTCTGAGTTAAGGCTTTGCTGTCTGGGCTGTGGTTTTCTCCTGAGAATTGAATTTCAGAGGCTTCAGTGGGGTCAGGGCAGATGTTGTTTCCCTGACTTCTGAATGCAGTAAATATTTTCCTAGGGAATCTCTTTTCATTTCCATCTTTATGTGTAAAGAGCTCGTTTCTGCACAGCCCTTAATGAACACTAAGCACTTGGTGTCCTGTGAATGGGGGAAGACAGAAGAAATGTCAGCACCAAAACACATGCAAAAGAAAATGGACTTGCAATATGCAGCCCAGAGAGCCAAGCAGAGCCTGGGCTGCAGCAGCAGAAGTGTGGCCAGCAGGGACAGGGAGGGGATTCTCCTCCTCTGCTGTGCTCTGCTGAGACCCCACCTGGACTACTGCAACCAGCTCTGGAGCCACTATTACAAGAGGGCTGTGGAGATGCTGGAGAGTGTCCAGAGCAGGGCCAGGAGGATGCTCAGAGGCTGCAGCAGCTCTGCTGTGAGCACAGACTGAAAGAGTTGAGGCTGTGCAGGCTGGAGCAGAGGAGGCTCCCAGGTGACCTTCTTGTGGCCTTCCAGGATCTGAAGGGGGCTACACAAAAGCTGGGGAGGGACTTTTGAGGCTGTCAGAGAGTGCCAGGACTGGGGGGAATGGAGCAAAGCTGGAGGTGAGGAGGAAGTTGTTGAGCAGGAGAGTGGTGAGAGGCTGGAATGGGTTGCCCAGGGAGGTGGTTGAGGCCCCATGGCTGGAGGTGTTTGAGGCCAGGCTGGCTGAGGCTGTGTGCAGCCTGCTCTAGGGTAGGGTGTCCCTGGCCATGGCAGGGGGGTTGGAACTGGCTGCTCCTTGTGGTCCCTTCCAACCCTGACTGATTCTACGATTCTGTATTTTATAGGTCCAGCTTCAGCCAAAAAGTGAGGGAAAACTCTTTGCATTACATCATAACTGGTATGGTGTAGAGAGATTCTGAAACTCATTTCAGGACAAAAGCAGAGGCAAAGCCACAGATCTTCAGGTTTTACTCCCTCTGTGGGTGTCTTCGAGCCTTCTGTGTCCTCCAAGAGTGAAGTGCAGCCTCTCCAGCTCTGCACCTCTGCAGAGGAAGGCTCAGAAGATGTAGTTGCTTTAGCATCCCAGCTGGTCTGGGACAGCAGCACTGTCTGCCAAGCCCAGTTCCCTTTGACAACTGCTGCTCTGTGTAATCAGGATATTACACAGTGAACTCAGGAAATCGTCTCTAAATGCCTCTGTGGACCTGAGGGATGTTGGAAATTACATATTTGTTGTAACATGAGGGTTAATGGATTCTGGTTGCTGCAGTTTCCTATTTAATCTTGCCTTTGACTGCCTGATTGATGTCAGTGCTTTAGAGAGAAGCTGCTTGCTGAAGGATGCTCTGAGCAGAGCCCAGCACAGCCGCCCCTGGGGTCTGTGCAGAGCCCCAGCCCGAGCTGTGGGGTTCAGCTTTCTGCTGGCAGAGCTTGAGCTGGGAGAAATGAGGAAGAAGCCTCTGAATTCAGGTTGTGCCTGGGAACCTTCCATGGCCGTGGTGACTCTGCAGAGGGTGGAAACATCCAGCAAGGGCTGTGCCAGGGAGGGGACTACCCAGAGGAGGGAGGGAGGGGAGAGCTTTGGTTTGGTTTGCAAAGGTGGAATCACGTATTGAGAGCAGCCCTGGACTCTGTGTGTGCCTCATCAAAGACTCTCTGAAATTAATAACACATGCAAATGTATGCAAATTCCTCTGCTTTTAAATATAGAGGTTTTAAACATGCTAATTAGATGCATATTAATGTTGTAAACAGACACATTGTCTGAGCTGTAGCAATGGGTTCTCTGTTCTTTTGCTACAGGGGAGGGTTTGAGGGAGCTTTGCTGGTGGAGGATTCTAAGATAGGAGCTGGAAATGGTCTAGGACATGGCAGTTTTGTGTCCAGCATCCAGCAGGGAGGCTGGGCAGCTTCCTGGAGAAGGTGGGGGAGAAGGCTCCCAACAGGAGCATGAAAGCTACCCAAGGAGGTGCTGATGAAAGCAAAAGGCAGCAGAGCTTCTAAAACCATAAAAGAAAGCACATCTTAAAATCCTTTTGTACTGGAAATGAGTAGATCTGTGGAGCTGCTGCCCTGCTAGAGCAGAAGGGGCTGGCAGCTCTGTGTCACACAGCAAACACACCAGCACGTTCAGCTGGGGAAGGAACAAAGATAAAACACAGGCTCTAGCTGCTGGAGGAGGAAACAGATTTCCCCTGAGGATAGGTTCTCTTTGATTTTCACCATGGGCTTTGCATCACCTCTGCCACCGCTCTGAGATCCTGGGCTGAAAGGGAACAGGGCACAGGAGCTTGGCAGCTGTGAGCAGCTCCATGCCAAGAGACCAGAAGGGATGTCCTCAATGGCCTGGGTTCGATGCCACAGCTCCCACTGGCTGCTTGGATCCCTGCAACCAGGCAGCGAACGGAGCCGAGCGTGGGAGGGCATTCTGTGGCGTGGCAGCGGATGCAGGATGGTGGCAGGGGTGGGGTGGCAGAGGCATTCCCTTACCTGGCTATGACAAACAGCACGCAGCTGACCCCCAGGTAGGCCAGGAGGATGTACATCCAGATGTCAGGAGACAGGGGGTTGAGGAAGGAGAACACGCTGGGGTTGGTCCCGTTGGGCTTCCGATAGAGGATGCTGACCCCCAGGGTCATGAAGGGCTTGGAGAAGTCGATGGCTTTCTCCCGCACGTGGGTGATGGTGAGAGGAGCCACGGCCAGGTCAGCTTTCTGTGGGCAGCACCGAGGGAGGCAGACACAAAGGGAGGAGAGAGCAACGAGTTAGAACCGAGCTGCTTCCACTCCACAGCGGCCACACTGCAGCAGTGGCCTCAAACACAGCCCACAGCCTGTGCAAGAGGGGTCTGATCTCTGAGGAAGGCAGCTTTGGAGGCCCTGAGTGAAGAGGAATTCTCTAACAAGGGTGAAAATGTTCTTTTTTTCTGACATGCTGCTTCAGCTGAACCCTGGCTGTGCCCTTTCCCTCTCACTGTCCAAATGGAAATAGAATTTCAGCTGCCTTGGTACAGAAAATGTCCACTTCAATCACTGGCAGCTGTCAAAGCTGAGGGGAAATGGGAACATTTCTTTCCCAGTGAGCCCTTTGGTGCCAGCTGCAGCTCTGGTGATGTTGCTGGAGCTGAAGGACAGGAGGTTTGGGAGTGGACAAGGATGTTAGGAGTGAACAGGGGCTTTAGTAGTGAACAGGGGCTTTAGTAGTGGAAAAGGGCTTTAGGAGTGGATGGGAGGTCTGGGAGGGGCTGGGAGTGGGCAGGCAGTGCTGGCTGCCTGGCTTGAGGTGGTGAAGTTCTGCCTCTGAAGAGCAGAGCCTGTGTCCTTGGGGCTGTTCCATCAGAGGGTGCCCAGCAGGTTGGCAGCTTGGCTGCTGTCGCCACCTCACAGCAGGCTTTAGAGCTGTGGCTCATCAAGCTCCAAAGTCACAAGGCAGAACTGGCAAAAGAAATGCAGCTTTGAGCTCCTCCATCACCTCTGTGTGGGTGTCCTGGAAAAGCTGCAGCAGATAGCGAAGGCTTTGGCTGTGGATGTTTCTGGAGGAGGAGAGAAATGAGCAGCTCTGTGGTCAGCACTGGCAGCCACTGCCTGCCAGAGGGATCCCAAGCCAAATCTGTCAAGATGATAGAGCAAGCTCCAGCCCAGCCACAAAAAAAAAACAGAGAGGAATCTGCAAGGATGCCCAAGAATCAAAACTCTTTCAGTGGAGGAATAAAACATTAGTGTCATTTCAGCAGCTCCCATGGTTTGACCACAGCCCTGTGCCCCTTGGCAGCCAGTGCCAAGCACAGGCAGCTCAGAGCAGGGACTGGGAGCCCAGTCAGGTGTTCTCAGCTGCTGGAGACACCACAGGGCTGTGTTTCAATACCCTTTTTATCAATGCAGATTCTTCTGAAGGTGGCCCTTAATTAAAGCTCTGCTGACTGAAAGGATCTAAATCAAACCCCACCAAGGGTGAAGCTTTCATTTGTCCTGCTTTGACATTACAAACTGGGAAGTCAATTAGCAGGCCCTGGCTGCTTCTCTCTGCTGCAAAGCAGGGGGATGGATTTCTTAACGGTGAGGACTTACTGCAGTTGCCCCTGGCCAGCAAATCCCTTTGAGCACACACCTCAGTTTCACTGCAGCTTGCACACCTTCCAAGCCTCCTGGGTGTGTGTTCTTAAGTGTTCTGCTGAACTGAGGCCAAAAAGATGGATTTTGTCAGGGCAGCTACACACCAAACACAGACACTTCTCTAGCACACCTCAGAGGGTTTGGATCTCCTCACTCAACCAGCCCTGGAGGGTTTTCACTTGGCTGGAACTGCTGGGAGCTGAGTGGGCATTTGGTGTCTGGAGGAGCCTGTGCTCTGCAGAGGTGCTTGGCTTTAGCCAGGAAATGCTAAGGCTTATCTTCAGGCTCTCTCTTATCAAGGGAATGTGGCCCCTGGGGTCAGAGAGGCTCCTGCACAGCCCCAGTCACTGTGGCAATCCTGCAGCATCCGACCTCTGCCACTCACAGCAGAGCCTGCAACAGCAGAAGTCCCAAGATAAATATTGATTCAGGAAGGGAAGCTGCCTCTGTGCTTGTTTTGTCAATCTGAGCTGGGTATTTACACAA
The DNA here is from genome assembly GCF_015220805.1 of Pogoniulus pusillus. NCBI lineage: Eukaryota > Metazoa > Chordata > Aves > Piciformes > Lybiidae > Pogoniulus > Pogoniulus pusillus. The sequence continues at coordinate 4,649,782 of NC_087300.1, forward strand.
ACTAATGATGTGTGTTGCCTAAGAGATGGGTAAATAAAGCACATTTCACTGATTCTCTTGTTATTCAGGTGTCTGGCTGGCAGCCTCCACGCTTGGGCCCTTTGCCACCACCACAGCCAGAGATTTTCTGCTCTCCTGCTTCCAGCCCCAGGTCCCATCTCTGCCCCACCCAAGTCCCATCAGCACCCTTGGGCACAGCTACCCCACAGCGCTGGGTACAACGAGGCACAGCTGCTCCCTCTTGCAGCCCTGGCTCGGGGGCAGAAGGGCTGCTGCCTTGGCAGGGTCTCAGTGCACTGCCCTGTGCCTGCTGCCTCCCCTCCTGCTGGCCAGGGACCAGCAAAGGCTCAGAGCGAGAAGTGACCCTTGAGGAGAGCAAGGTCCCACCTCAGCCTGTCACCATGGGCCCCCTGCTCAGGGATCAGCTTTAAGTGGCTGGACCAAGCCCTTCATAGCTGCTCTTCCTATTGCAGGCCTAATTTAGAGACCATTCCTGTTAATTGATGTAATATCCCTGGCAAATTAAGGACAGATGTTGGCAGGGCAAACCTAGCTGTGAGCTGAAGAGAAGGAACAAGGACCATGAAGTCCTCTTGAGCCTCTTGTAATCTCTTCTGTAAGTTCTGCAGAGAGGGAAGTGCCATTGACTGGATGAGGCACTTAGTGCCATGGTCTAGATGATTGGCCAGGGCTGGGTGCTAGGTTGGACTGGCTCAGCTTGGAGCTCTCTTCCAACCTGCTTGATTCTATGACTCTATGATTATTGTAGAGAGAGGATGTCTAAGGCTGTTCCCCATTTATTATGGCACAGGAGCATCTCTGTGTCACCTGAGCACCCCAAACCTCCTCACATGCCAGTGTGAGTGGGTTCAGCTTTCCCTGCTCGTTCCACTGAGGCTGCTGTGCAGCAGGCAGAGTGACAAAAAAGCTGCCATGGTGAGGAAAGAGTCAGGTTCTCCAGGGAATGGACTGAATTCCATCAACCCAGGATTTTCTTGTGATGAAGGACGAGCAGCAGATGAAAGGCAGCAGGGCAGGCTTTTTGCAGCTGACTGCATGAGGCTGTCCTCCCCAGATCTGCTACTTGGGACCTGGAAGACAGGGTCACGCTGAGAGCTGCTCTGACTGCTGTTGCTTTTCTTGTTTATGCTGAAGGCCAGACTGGAAACAAAGCGAATTTACAAAGGATCATAGCCCAAGGCATCACTGCCCATGGGCAGGCATGTCTGGATCAGAGAGACAGGGGAGGCAGGATGCTGCCTGACCCCAAACGAGCCGTGAGAAGTCACCCTGTAAACAGCCCAACATCAGTGCTGTGATGTACACCTCAGCTTGGTAGGCACCATCACCCCTGGAGCACCCAAATTACCTTCCTGGCCTGCCCTGGCCAACACCCACACCCAGCTTCTTGTTCTGTATTTTCCCTCCTGGTTTCACTTATCTTCTTGTCACCAATTTCAGCCTCAGATCAGGCTGTTCCTGGTGCAAAACATCAGCTGCTCCCCCTGCTCTCAGCCTTTCCCAGTGACAGAAATCACCATTTTAACCTCTTCCACCTCTGGAGCAGCCTCTCCTGAGCACAGGACAAGCCTGTACCAGAGCTGCTGCATCACAGAGCAGTCACAGCCTGGGGGCTGAGTCTCACACCAGTTACCCTTCAGCAACACACAGACATTGTGCACAGAGTTAATCCTAGAATCCTAGAATCAGTCAGGGTTGGAAGGGACCACAAGGATCAGCCAGTTCTAACCCCCCTGCCATGGGCAGGGACAACCTACCCTAGATCAGGCTGTCCACAGCCTCATCCAGCCTGGCCTTAATCACCTCCAGGGATGGGGCCTCAACCACCAACCCATTCCAGCCTCTCACCACTCTCATGCTCAACAACTTGCTGGGTGTTTGGACCTCACAAAACCCTCTCTGCTTTCTGTTCCTACCTGAGTGATCTCAACTCTTTCTGAGAAAGAAACAATGGGTCTGGAGGAAAGCCAGCTCAGACATCAAACCCACGGCATGGCCAACCCTGCTTTTATCACCATGACTTTGTCTGAGTGCTGCCTCCAACACTCTCCCTACTGGGTGTGAAATGAGTTTGAACTTGCCCATTGCCAAGTGCCAGTGGCTTTGTTCCTTTCCCCACATGATCTGAAGATGCTTTGCTGCCGAGGAAGGGCCCCATCTGGTTGCAGTTTCACTTTTTAATGCTCTGCATAAACACAGCTATAAAAAGCAATGGCATGCAGATGAAGAAAAGAATGGCTTCAGATGGGCTTTGGGCAGTGCTCATGAATCACTCTGAGGCCTGCACCCAGCACTGCTGGTGGAAAGCAGAAAGCAACCTTGGTGCTGCAGCAAAACTTGCAAGGAGAGGGCATTTGGTCCTTTGCTGCTGTGCAGTGAAGTGATTAGCTAAGGAGTGCTTCGCTGCAGGCTGATCGTGAATCTGGTGTTAGTGAGGTTGTTCCCTGTAGCATCTTTCTGGTCTGCCTCTTCCAGCTGACCACAGCTTTGGGAATGTCTGAAAGCCTCCCAAGAAGCCTCTAACATCTTGCAGGAGACTGAAGGTGATGTGGCTGGGACTAAACCACAGTCTGGCTTCTCTCCCCTGTATCTGATGCCCTGCTTTGGAGCAATTTCCTTCTTCAGAGCCCTGCACTTCAGACACTCTGAGGTGAGAGCTACAAACCCTGCTCCCAGCAGCGGGACAGCAGAAGCCATGTCCCAGAGCTGCTGGGGACAGCAGCCTGGGCCCCAGCTCTCTTTGTGTCTGTGTCACACACACATCACTCAGCACCGCACAGCAGTGGTCCCCTCTGCTGGGACGCTGTCACTTGGCTAACTCGGGCAGGCTGTTGTGTAAGAGGCCATCAGATCTGTGTCTGAGCCTTGTGGAGTTTGCTGGAAGCAAAGCTCCCTGGGCAGCTCTGCAGAGCCTGTGGCACTTTCCCCGTGGCACAGCGTCCTGCTCCCCCGCGGGCTGTCCCTGCCTGCCCTTGCGCTGCTGCTTCTCCAGGGGAGCTGTCCAAGGACTGCAAACTGATTAAGCATCCCTGTGTCCCTCCGAGGGACATCATCATTATCATCTGCCTTTTACAGATGGAGGAAGCATGGCACAGAAGCAACTTGTCCAATGTCATTTAGGGCAGACAAGCCAAATCTGGACACACAGCCCAGCTCCCAGCTCCCAGCTCGCTGCGCATCCTCCCCACCAGACAATGCTCCCTCTCTGCTCGGCTTCTGAAGTGACTCACCCAGCAAAGGCATTCTCCTCACATGAGCTGCAACAGCAGCACAGCTGCTACCTACGTGGGGTTATTTTCGTCCCCTTTTCACTTAGGCAACACTTTCAAAACATAGAATCATAGAATTAAGCAGGTTGGAAGAGGGCTCCAAGCTCAGCCAGTCCAACCTAGCACCCAGCCCTGCCCAACCAACCAGACCATGGCACTAAGTGCCCCAGCCAGGCTTTGCTTGAACACCTCCAAGCATGGCAACTCCACCACCTCCCTGGGCAGCCCATTCCAGTGCCAATCACTCTCTCTGACAACAACTTCCTCCTAACAGCCAGACTAGACCTCCCCTGGCACAACTTGAGACTGTGTCCCCTTCTTCTGTTGTTGCTTACCTGGGAGCAGAGCCCAACCCCCACCTGACTACAACCTCCCTTCAGGTAGTTGTAGACAGCAGTGAGGTCATCCCTGAGCCTCCTCTTCTCCAGCCTAAACAACCTCAGCCTCTCCTCATAGGGTTTGTGTTCCAGGCCCTTCACCAGCCTTGATGCCCTTCTCTCCACACCTTCCAGCACCTCAACATCTGTCTTGTTGGGAGGAGCCCACAACTGGACGCACTACTCAAGGTGTGGCCTGACCAGCGTTGAGTACAGGTGAAGAATAACCTCCCCTGTCCTGCTGGCCACACTGTTCCTGAGCCAGCCCAGGATGCCATTGGCTCTGCTGCCCACCTAGGCACACTGCTGGCTCATCTTCAGCCTACTATCCACCAGTACCCCCAGGTCCCTTCCTTCCTGGATACTCTCCAGCCATTCTGTCCCCAGCCTGTAGTGCTGCTTGCCAGCAACTGGAGAGGTGGTTCAAGGGCTGCAAGCACTTGAGCTGGGTTTGGAGGAGCAGAGAGCTGGGTCACGGCGCTAGGGCTGCTCGCGCCGCCACTGAGATCACAGATTAATTTTGGCCTCATCTTTTCTTCAAGAGACCTTTTTCTGGGAATCAGAAATTCATAAAAAAAATCCCAACCCAACACCTCACCTCCCTGCCTGGGCTTCTGGGATCACAGGATGTGCTGAAGGCAAAATATCTAATTAGGAAACTGAGCGAGCTCTGGCTGCGAGTGGAGGTTTCAGATGAGGTGACTTCTTTTCCTTGGCAGCAGTGAGAGGAAAGCTGCCACGACAGTTTTAGTGGTGTTTAATGGGCTTTTAGAAGTGGCTGCAGAGGGAAAAGTGCAGCTGCTGCTGCAGAGGGAGCTTCCCTGTCCCAGGAGGTTTTAGAAAATAAGATGTGTTTTTGATAAGAGGAAGAGAAAGAAAATGAAAGTCTCCACTGCACACCTGCTCCTGCAGTCTGCATGCATCTTCTGGAGACTGCTGAGCTGTGGCTGGGATGCATTTGGGCTCCCTGAGCCACCCTGGGGTTGTGCCCAGGCCCATGTTTGTCAGGACAGAGCAGCAGTGTCCTCAGGGTTGAGAGCAGGGACATGCAACTACTGCCCAGGAGAGGCAGCTCATAGCTGGCCCATGAAGGAGCCTCTTCCCTGCTCCCCACGTGTCCAGCTCGCACCCTGCTGTGGGCAGTGGGGGCGGGGGGGCGGGGGGTGTCTACACCTCAAGCCATGAGGTCTATTTCTGTACCATGAGGTCCATTTCTCAAGTTGTGCCAGAGGAGGTCCAGGCTGGATGTTAGGAGGCAGTTGTTAGCAGAGAGAGTGATTGGCATTGAATGGGCTGCCCAGGGAGGTGGTGGAGTCACTGTCCCTGGAGGTATTGAAGCCAAGCCTGGATAAGGCACTTAATGCCATGGTCTGGTTAGTTGGCCAGGGCTGGGTGCTAGGTTGGGCTGGATGATCTTGGAGGTCTTTTCCAACCTGCCTGGTTCTATGATTCTATGATTTCTGTAACATGAGAAAGTCCTTTTCTAGGAACTGTCTCTCTGGAGCTATTCAAAACCCTCCTGGTTGCATTCCTGTGTGATCTGCTCTAGGTGATCCTGCTCTGCAGAGGGGTTGGACTGGATGAGCCTTGGAAGTCCCTTCCAGCCCCTGACATTCTGTGATTCTGTGAATATTTAGAAGACTCAGGCAAAGAGATTCTCTGCTGACAAACTGTGCAACACAGAGCCCAGGTGGGGCGAGGAGCAAGCAGTGGGCACCCATCCCTCCCCCAGGCAGAAAGCCCCACAGGGACAACCCAGACACAGCCACCCCTTGGCAGCTGCAGATGGGGCGAGGAGCTCAGTGTAGCTGCCCTGAGCCATCAAGTAGTGGGCACCCATCCCTCCCCTAGGCAGAAAGCCCCACAAGGACAGCCTGGACACAGCCACCCCTTGGCAGCTGCAGATAGGGTAAGGAGCTGAGTGTGGCTGTCCCGAGACAGCAAGCAGTGGGCACCCATCCCTCCCCCAGGCAGAAAGCCCCACAGGGACAGCCTGGACACAGCCACCCCTTGGCAGCTGCAGATGGGGTGAGTAGCTCAGTGTAGCTGCCCTGAGCCATCAAGTAGTGGGCACCCATCCCTCCCCTAGGCAGAAAGCCCCATAAGGACAGCCTGGATACAGCCACCCCTTGGCAGCTGCAGATGGGGCGAGGAGCTGAGTGTGGCTGTCCCGAGACAGCAAGCAGTGGGCACCCATCCCTCCCCTAGGCAGAAAGCCCCTCAGGGGAAGCCAGGACACAGCCACCCTTTGGTAGCTGCAGATGGGGCTCACTCACGTGGTCGATGAGCTCCTTGATCATGCCATTCCACTGCCCCTTCTCATCCTGGGCGCCGTATTTGCCGTCCTCCACCAGGCGGATCTCGTAGGTGAAGCCCAGGATGATGGCCAGCTCCTTCAGCAGGTCGATGCAGTAGCCCTCAAAGCGGTCGTTCCCAAACAGGGCTGTGTCTGACTTACGGAACATGACGAAGGGCTCTTCCTGCACCAGGGAAGGCAAAAAGTCCCCATCACAGCTCAGCTGTGGGCTCAGCTCTCACTGGACCTCATCTTGAATACTGTGTTCAGTTTTGGGCTCCCCAGTTGAAGAGGGACAGGGATCTGCTGGTGAGGGTCCAGAGGAGGGCTAGGAGGATGATGAGGAGACAGGAGGGCATGGCTGATGAGGAGAGGTTGAGGGACCTGGGACTGCTTAGTCTGGAGAAGAGAAGACTGAGAGGGGATTGGATAAATGTTTATAAGCATCTGAGGGTTGGCCAGGAGGGGGGGGACAGGCTCTGCTCACTGCTCCCTGGGATAGCTCAAGGAGCAATGGATGTAAATTGCAGCACAGGAGGTTCCACCTCAGCACAAGGGAGAACTTGACTGGAAGGGTCCCAGAGCCCTGGCACAGGCTGCCCAGAGAGGCTGTGGAGTCTCCTTCTGTGGAGCCTTTCCAGGCCTGTCTGGATGAGTTCCTGTGTGATCTGTGTTAGATAGCATTGTCCTGCTCTGGCAGGGGGGTTGGTTTTGATGATCTCTTTGGGTCCCTTCCAACCCCTAATATCCTGTGAGCCTGTGACCCCCATGGGTCATCCTGCGCCACGAGGCTCAGCCTCTTCAGGCAGCGTTGGCGTGGTGATGTGTTGGGAATAAATTAACTTTGCACAGCACATCAGCTAATTAGCAGCCTTGTTTTCCCCACCAAATTTAATTTTCTCTCTTCTGAGCAGCCAACTGTTTTCCATTTGGTGGGATTTCAGAGAGAGAAAGAACCATTTCATGCTCGGAGAAAGGCGAGTGTGAAGAAGCAATAAAAGAGTGGGGGTGGATAAATGGATTGGATATTGGGGAAAATGTCTTTGCTGCAAGAGTGGTCAGGCACTGGAACAGGCTGCCCAGGCAGGTGGTGGAGTCACCTTCCCTGGAGGTGTTCAAGGAACAGGTGGAGATGGCACTCTGGGACATGGTTTAGTGGGCATGGTGGTATTGGAGCAATGGATGGACTTGGAGGGCATTGCCAACCTTAATGATTCTATTCGAGTTGTACCAGGGGAGGTTCAGGCTGGATGTTAGGAGGAAGTTTTTGGCAGAGAGAGTGATTGGCATTGGAATGGGCTGCCCAGGGAGGTGGTGGAATTGCTGTGCCTGGAGGTGTTGAAGCCAATCCTGGCTGGGGCACTTAGTGCCATGGTCTGGTTGGTTGGTCAGGGCTGGGTGCTAGGTTGTGCTGGCTGAGCTTGGAGCTCTCTTCCAACCTGCTTTATTCAATGATTCTATGACTCCCCTGTGCCCAGGGTTCAGAGCCCTACTGCTGCCCAGATCAAAGCTCTGCTGCCTGTTCTGGTTAGAGCTGCTGTGGGAAGGTAATGGGGGGAGGGAGCCTTTAATGACAGCAGTGCCAAGCACCAGCACAAGTGAAGGAGGACTGAGGAAGGGCTCTCCAGAAGGCTGTTCTCTGTGGGTCTCTGCCTCTAGCAGGGGCTGGCAGGTGAAGTTAGAAACACACCCAACCATGCAGCCCTTTGGGGAGTATCAGGCTTGGGCAGTCACTGAGGACAAGGGATGCTGGGGAGCCCGAGGGAGAAAATGTGTAGAGGACAGATGGGGATGGCAGGCAAAAGGCAGAAGCTAGAAGGGGAGGGTGGGAGACAGCTCCTGCAAGGTCACAATTCTTGCCTATGGGGTGGCCAGCAAGGGCCTTCCTGAGCCACGGTACTGGAGTCTTTGGGATGGGAGGTCTTGAAGTTGTGAGAGGGAAGACCTGGAGTCCCAGTTAGAGTACTACTGGAGAGCTGATGGGTACCTTGAGGCTTGGACCCAGAGCTGGCCTGTGCCAGCCTGGGTTGACACCCTTTGATTCCCAGCCAGCCCCAGAGTGGATGGGCAGGAGGTGCCAGCCCAGCCTCAGAGCAGGGCAGGGAGTGGACAAGAGGGCAGGAGCAGCTCCACTTGCAGACCTGCAAAGCTGAACCGGTAGGATCGTGCCCGTGGCATTGAGCTTGGCACACAGGGCTCAGTTAAAACCCAGGCTCCTTGGCTACCCCCTTGGCTTTTTCCTCTGGACTCAGGCCTTTGTTGGGATCAGCTGGACCCGTGGATCTCTGCGGGGCACGGCAGAGGAGCAGCCATAAATGACAATTAATCCCGGGGCTGCACCGCGGGGGTCACATCCATATGGAGGAGCCCAGGCGCCGAGCGCTAGCATGCAGCTCGCCTCAGGAATGCATCTGCAGGTCTCCAGCGTTTCCTAGGGGGTAATTCTGAACTCTGTGAACCACTTATCCACGGACTATTTCACAATTTATTACTGCAAATGGCCAGACATCCAATTCACAAACGCTCTCCGTTTGCTAATCGATTTCTCAGTGAAGGTGCCCTCAATTTCATAACTTCACAGTTCCCATATTGCTTGGGGAGAGCAGTGCTGGCTGCTGGGGTAATATTTCTCTTCCAACAAGTCACTTCAATATGAGCAAAAAGGGAAGGAGAAAAAAAAAGAAACCCAACCCCAAAACAACCTTTCCTGCTCTTCCTTTGAATGGTTTCCTCCCATGGCTTCTCTGCGATCGCTTACACAGAGGTGGAGGTACAAAGAGGTGTTGCAAATGCAAATGAAATTGATCATTGTGGTTTCTCCTCAGAGCCCAGCAAATGAAAATGCAGTTGCTGCAGAACTCAGGTCTGAGCACATTTCCTTCTCCTGCAGGCAAGGGAGTTGTAGGACAGGCAAGGGAAAGAACAATCCCAGGGAGCAGGATAGGTTGGGGACTGAGTGATGGAAGGCAGCAAAGGGGGAAAGGATTTGGGGGTCCTAGTGGATGGGAGGCTGAGCGTGAGCCAGCAATGTGCTCTGGTGGCCAGGAGGGCCAGTGCCATTGGGGTGGATTAGAAGGGCTGTGGTTAGTAGGACAAGAGAGGTTCTCCTGCCCCTCTACTCTGCCCTGCTGAGGCCACATCTGGAAGTACTGTGTCCAGTTCTGGGTCCTCCAGTTCAAGAGGGACATAGAACTGCTGGAGAGAGTCCAGCACAGAGCCACAGAGATGCTGAAGGGAATGGAACAGCTCTGTTAGGAGCAGAGACTGAGGGAGCTGGGGCTGGAAAAAGAGGAGCTGAGAGGTGACCTCAGCAATGGTTCTCAATATGTGCAGGTGAGTGGCAGGAGGCTGCAGCCAGGCTCTGCTGGGTGATGCCAGTGCCAGCACAAGGGGCAGTGGTGGAAGCTGAGGCAGAGGAAGTTTCATTTGAACACGAGGAGGATTTTTTGCCTGTGAGGGTGCCAGAGCCCTGGAACAGGCTGCCCAGGGGGGTTGTGGAGTCTCCCTCTCTGGAGATATTCAAGAGCTGCCTGGCTGTGTTCCTGTGTGATCTGCTCTGAGTGCTCCTGCTCTGGCAGGGGGGTTGGATTGGCTGAGCTTCGGAGGTCCCTTCCAGCCCCTGCCATTCTGTCATTAATACCCTGCACATGTGCAGGCTCTAGGAGTGGGGACCGATGTCACCCTTGTATGTTCTGTAACTTGTATGTGCCCATGGAGTGTGAGATGCAAATGCTGCCCCCAAAAGGCATGGGAAGCAGATGGCTTATAGATCTCCTCTGGGCAGCCTGCTCCAGTGCTTTACCACCCTCAAAGTAAAGCAGCTCCTTATCCACCTCGTTTTGGGAAGGCAGGGACATCCCAGGGGCTCACACTGCTCAGGACCTGCAGTGCCATCCCAGCTGGCTCTTTACCACCTGCACCTTTCTGCTCCTTGAAAATGTGAACCACGAAAGGGGCAGAAAATTTCCCTGGTCAAACCCACAACTGAGGCCCAGCTGTGGGCAGGCTGGCCAAGGGCTGGCACCTTTTTGTTGCTTGCCAGTGACATGCCACAAGCCCGTGCTGTGTGGTGCAGCCTCTCAGAAACCAATGGCACAAGAAACTTGTGGCACTGGTCATGACTTGTTAGCTGGGAAACACAAATTCACTCTGATCTGCTGCCTGCTGTCAGGCCCAGTTGTGGAGGTGAGAACAAACTGCTGCATGATGGCAGGGAGCAGAGCAGCTCTGCTCAGCAGCTGCGCTGTGCTGGGTAGGAGCAGGTCCCTGAGCTGGACTTAGGAGGGGCAAAGGAGCAGATCTGTCACAGCTAAGCTTGCTCTTCCTGTTCCCTCCTGTAAGCAGGAAGGATCCCTCTGTCTGGGGAGGGATCTGACAGTTCCCACCACTGCCCTGCTCTGCCCTGGTAACTGGGCACTGCTGGAAAATGGGCAGCTGGGCATTTTCCTGGAGCTCAGCACATGCAAACCTCCTGCATGAAGGGAGCAGAGAGGGACAGGGGAGCTGGCTGGGCAGCTGCAGCAGAGTTGCTCAGAGGGATGAGCAGCATCATTCTGGGCACAAGCAATGCATGGTACCTGCTGGCCCATGCCAACCTCACTGTCATGTTGGCAGGCAGCCTGCTGGGGAGTGGTGGCATCAGAGGGGGTCACCTCACTGCAGTGCACAGGCATCACAGTGCCCTGCTGAGCCCAGCACTTGTGTGAGGCACTCTGTGCCCTTGCTTGGCTAGCAAGGTCTCTGCTGGGATGCTGTGGATGTGCCAAATAGCTGAGATCGTGGAGAAGGACAAAGACTTGAAGTCTCCTACCAGGACAGTGGTGACAATGAGGGATCTGTTGCTCAGCGAGTCGGTGACGTTGGGCCCTCGTCCTTTGGAGATTTCGGTGATGTTCAAACCATCTGAAGGGCTCCAAGCTCCAACCTGAAAGGAGGAAGCAAACCTGTGAACATTCCTCACATTCCTCACTTGCTGTCAGCATCCTACTGGCCTGCAAACGAAGCTTATTTCATCTTCAGTAAAGGGAAGCAAACCTCAAGTTCTGGTCTTGCATCAGCTGGACAGATGAGCAGGAACACTTCAGCTGCAGGTGACAGCTGCACCTGCACAGTAACCAACCTCTCTGCTGCCCTTTGTTTCAGGTGCATGAGAGAAGACCACAATGGGTGGAATTTGGGGGCTCAACGAGCAAGGTGCAAAGGTTCTGTGAGGGCAAATGCTTCAAAGCATGCTGAAGAGTCAACTCTGGGCAAGGAGAAAGCAGAACAAAAGAGCTCCACAAGTCTGAAGGCATTTTCTTTCTCTTTTTTATTTCCCCACCAGTCTGCTCTTTGGTGAGGAGAATAAAACTGAACTTGAGCAGCTCTGCAAATCCTTGCTAGGCATCACTCCTGTCCCCTGTGCTGTGACAAGATCTGTTTCTAATGGGTCACCCTGGAAGGGTCCTGCTCACCCTGTCAGAGAGGTTCACTCAATGGGATTGGCAGTGGATCACAGAGGTTTGAAGGGACCCAAGGAGATAGAATCATAGAATGGTCTAGGTTGGAAGAGACCTCAAGGATCATTCAGCTTCAGCCCCTCGACATAGGCAGGGACACCTCTCACTAGAGCAGGTTGTTCAAGGCCTCATCCAACCTGGTCCTTAAACACCTCCAGGGAGGAAGCAGCCACAGCCTCCCTGGGCAACCTGTGCCAGCATCTCACCAGATCACCATGTCCAACCCCCCTGCCAGAGCAAGAGCACACAATCCAGCACAGATCACAGAGGAACACATCCAGACAAGCCTTGAAAGTTGCCAGAGAAGGAGATTCCACAACCTCTCTGGGGAGCCTGAGTGACACAGGTGACCTGCTCAGGCATGGGCATGGGCAGCTCCATTCCTTATCACTCTGAGGTGCTGTTTTTCTCCAGCTGCCAATTTGAATCCATTATCAGAGCCTGAAGAAGAGGCAGGAGATGTTGATGCAGAAACAGCAAACCTTCCTTCTGCTTAAGAGAAGTAACTGAGCAGCCCTGAGGCTGATCTCCACAGAGCAAACTCTGAAGGCAGAGCTGGCTAAAGGGCTGTGACATGGGAAAAAACACCAGGAAAGCTGGAGGAATTCGGGATTGCTGCCAGCAGACTGAGCAGGGTGGCTGTGGAGCCAGCCTGAGAGTGAGGAGAAGCAAAGCTCTGCATGGAAATGGGAACAGAACGATCCATCCTAGGGTCAAGCTGTGAGGTGGGACTCGGAGAGCAACCAAAGGCAGCCAGCTGGAGCCCACTGGGGAGCCAGCAACTTCCCATATTTTATTTATGGCTATTTTTAAGATTCTTCCACCTCTTCAGCAGTCCAAGGGGAGAACTTGGTTTTACTGCATCCCCTAAAAGAGACTTTGTAATGAGCAGTGCTGCCTGGCAGGGCAAAAAAAAAGAAGAAATCATAAATTCTCCAAGAATTTCCACAAACTTTCTGAAGGGCTCTGAATATTTCATGCAGAACCAGAGCAATTCCCCCTTATCTCCTCCCATCACACTCCAGCTGCACTGTCAAAAGATTCTAACAGTGCATGGGAGAGGAGGAGGAGGGTTGGGAAGCCCCTGCCAGCAGCACTGCAGCCCTGTTAACTGCCTTGAGCTGTCCTTAAGAAAATTAACTGTGTGGCACTTCACAGGGAGTGACAGGAGTGGGGGGAATGGAGCAAAGCTGGAGGTGGGGAGAGTGAGGCTGGAGGTGAGGAGGAAGTTGTTGAGCAGGAGAGTGGTGAGAGGCTGGAATGGGTTGCCCAGGGAGGTGGTTGAGGCCCCATGGCTGGAGGTGTTTGAGGCCAGGCTGGCTGAGGCTGTGTGCAGCCTGCTCTAGGGTAGGGTGTCCCTGGGCATGGCAGGGGGGTTGGAACTGGCTGCTCCTTGTGGTCCCTTCCAACCCTGACTGATTCTAGGATTCTTTGATTCTATAGTTCTGTGATTCCATGATTCTATGAGTCTATGATTCTTTGATTCTATGATTTTATGCTTCTATGAGTCTATGATTCTATGATTCTTTGATTCTGTGATTCTTTGATTCTATGCTTCCATGATTCTTTGAGTCTATAATTCTATGATTATATGATTCTTTGATTCTATGAGTCTATGATTCTTTGATTCTGTGATTCTAAGCTTCTATGATTCTATACTTCTGAGTCTATGATTCTTTGATTCTATGATTTTATGATTCTTTCATTCTGTGATTCTTTGGTTCTATGATTCTATGGTTCTTTTATGCTTCTATGAGAGTCATTGGACACTGGAATGGGCTGCCCGGGGAGGTGGTGGAGTCGCCATCCCTGGAGCTATTCAAGGCAGGACTGGATGTGGCACTTGGTGCCATGGTCTAGCCTTGAGCTCTGTGGTAAAGGGTTGGACTTGATGATCTGTGAGGTCTCTTCCAACCTTGATACTGTGATAATGATTCTTTGATTCTGTAAGTCTATGATTCTTTGATTCTATGATTCTATGAGTCTATGATTCTTTGATTCTATGAGTCTATGATTCTTTGATTCTATGAGTCTATGAGTCTATGATTCTTTGATTCTATAATTCTATGAGTCTATGATTCTATGAGTCTATGAGTCTTTGATTCTATGATTCTATGAGTCTATGATTCTATGAGTCTATGATACTTTGATTCTATGATTCTTTGATTCTATGAGTCTATGAGTCTATGATTCTTTGATTCTATAATTCTATGAGTCTATGATTCTATGAGTCTATGAGTCTTTGATTCTATGATTCTATGAGTCTATGATTCTATGAGTCTATGATACTTTGATTCTATGATTCTTTGATTCTATGAGTCTATGAGTCTATGATTCTTTGATTCTATGAGTCTATGAGTCTATGATTCTTTGATTCTATAATTCTATGAGTCTATGATTCTATGAGTCTATGATACTTTGATTCTATGATTCTTTGATTCTATGATTCTTTGATTCTATGATTCTTTGATTCTATGATTCTATGACTTGGTTTGAAACGTTTCAGAGAAGGCAAGAAAAGAAAGGAAAGGAGAGCATTAAGAGAGCTGTGTGAGTCAGATAGTCAAACTACATGTAATTAGGTTTAGTTAATACTCCTGTAATCCCTGGAACATCCAGGAGGTATCAGGATCAGGAGTTCAATCCTAAAGCTCAACAAACAGAAGCTATTATCCATAATGCCCAACCCGGGTGGGATTTGTTTGGAGTTTGGTGTTTTCTTGCTTCTGCTTAACTATTGCCCCCCCCCAAGCTTCCACAGGGGTTTGACACTGATACTTTAAACCCCTCCAGAGCTGGCAGGGAGCCTTCAAAAAAACAACAATGGGAAATGTGAGATCTCAGCATCGTTGGAGGCAAAATTGGTCTGGCTGGCTGGGGCATGACTGGAGCCTGGTGGCTTCTTATGGGCTTTAAGTGGCACCCAGCAGCCATAAACCCAGCAGCAATAAACACCACCGGTGGCAGCTACCCTCTGGTACCCCCTGGAAGCCTTCGTTTGACAGCTGGAGGCTGTGGTTGTACTCAAAACAATTTGGTTCACAGAGTACCCAACTGCTTTGCCCATTTTCCTGTTACTCTGCCAACAAGCTCCCCAGCAGTCCCTCGGTGCCACTGTGCCACGAGTTGCTGGGTTTGGTTTGGACTCTGCAAACAAAATGTTCTGTAGGGAAAAAAACAAACCCAAACAGATGTCAAGCTGTGGCCTGAAATTGTGCCAGGGGAGGGTTAGGTTGGATAGTAGGGAAAAGAGAAGACTGAGAGGGGGTTGGATAAATGTTTATAAGTATCTGAGGGCTGCCAGGAGCGGGGGACAGGCTCTGCTCACTGCTCCCTGGGACAGGACAAGCAGCAGTGGATGGAAGCTGCAGCACAGGAGGTTCCAGCTCAACACAAGGGGAACTTCTTGACTGGAAGGGTCCCAGAGCACTGGCACAGGCTGCCCAGAGAGGTTGTGGAGTCTCCTTCTGTGGAGCCTTTCAAGGCCTGTCTGGATGTGTTCCTCTGATCTGTGTTAGATAGGATTGTCCTGCTCTGGCAGGGGGGTTGTACTGGATGATCTCCTTGGGTCCCTTCCAACCCCTAACATCCTGTGAGCCTGTGAAAAATGCATGGAATCATGGAATCATTCAGGTTGCAAAGGACATTTGGCATCATAAAATCATAGAATGCCAGGGGCTGGAAGGGACCTCCAAAGCTCATCCACTCCAACCCCCCTGCCAGAGCAGGAGCACTCAGAGCAGATCACACAGGAACACAGCCAGGCAGCTCTTGAATATCTGCAGAGAGGGAGACTCCACAACCCCCCTGGGCAGCCTGTTCCAGGGCTCTGGCACCCTCACAGGGAAAAAACCCTCCTCATGTTTAAGTGAAACTTCCTCTGCCTCAGCTTCCACCACTGCCCCTTGTGCTGGCACTGGCATCACCCAGCAGAGCCTGGCTGCAGCCTCCTGCCACTCACCTGCACACATTGATAACCATTGCTGAGGTCACCTCTCAGCTCCTCCTCTTCCAGCAGCACAGCCCCAGCTCCCTCAGTCTCTGCTCCTAACAGAGCTGTTTCATTCCCCTCAGCATCTCTGTGGCTCTGTGCTGGACTCTCTCCAGCAGTTCTGTGTCCCTTTTGAACTGGGGGCCTCATAACTGGACACAGTACTCCTGATGTGGCCTCCCTCATCCCTCTAGGTGAGGGATCATCAGGTCCAACCATTAACCCTACTCTTCTTTTGCTGCAAGAGTGGTCAGCCATTGGGACAGGCTGCCCAGGGAGGTAGTGGAGTCACAGTCACGAAATCATAGAATGGTTTAGGTTGGAAGGGACCTCAAAGCTCAGCCAGTTCCAATCTCTGCCATAGGCAGGGACACCTCCCACTACAACAGGTTGCTCAAGGCCTCATTCAGCCTGGTCCTGAATACCTCCAGGGAGGTTGTGGAGATCACATTCTGTGCTTCTGTGCTCCACAATTTCCCTGGGCAACCTGTGCCAGTCTCTCACCACCCTCACTGCAAACAACTTCTTCCTAACAGCCACTTTCAATCTCCCCTCTGCCACTTCAAACCCATTCCTCCTCATCCTTGTCAGTAGTCCCTCCCCAGCCCTCCTCTATCCCCCTCAAGACATTGGAAGGCCACTCCAAGGTCTCCTCCAAGCCTTCTCTTCTCCAGGCTGCAGAGTCCCAACTCTCTCAGCCTGTGCTCACAGCAGAGCTGCTGCAGCCCTCTCAGCATCTCGGTGGCCTCCTCTGCACTGGCTTCAACACTTCCATGTCCTTCTTGTGTTGGGGGCTCCAGAACTACACAACCCCTGTAGGTGCTCAAGAACTGTGTGCCCATGGCACTGTGGGACGTGGTTTGATGCCCATAGTGGTGTTAGGGCAATGATTGCACTCAATGACCTTGGAGGCCTTTTCCAACCAAAGCAGTTCCATGATGCTGTGTTTCTCAGCTCTCGTGAGAAGGTGAGGACTGCCCCAACTCCTTTCCTGCCTCCTTCCTGGGCTGCTGGCAGCTGAGCCTGAAGCTCACTGGGTTTATTTGAAATGTTTTTTTTATTCTACATTTGACACAAAAAAAAAACCCCACCCAACCCCAAATCCCACCAAACAACCAAACCCATCTAGGAGAGCACTGTGGTGACCTTGAGATTGTTTTTACACCAAGCCAAGAGCTGCTGCCTTGGTGTGAAACGTGGCAACAATTTATGTCAGAGCAAAAAGAAAACCAAACTGTAAGAAAAGGGGGGGTGGGAAGCCAGGCTGCCTGCTCCTAGGGAGCTGCACCATGCAGGAGCCAGCCTCTCAAACAGGAGGGCTGAGCAGACTCCAGCCCCCGGCGCTGCCTACCTGTGCTGTGATTAATTCCCCAGCCTTGACTGGAGAAGTCATCTGTGCAGGCTGTGCTGGCTAATTGAAAACTCCTTCCCTATGCTCCTGGCTGGCGTTTCCTGGGCAGCAGAAGCTGTCCCTGTGCCCAGAGGTTACAGGACTGGGCACTCATCCCTCGCTGCCCATAGGCACCTTGTGCCTGTTGGGAAGCAGACTGCTCTAAATAGAGATTTGCTGCCCCATTGCCAGCTCCTCTCTGAGTCTGAAGAGCCCTTTAGCAGGATGAGGACTCAGAAGTGCTCATGGAAAAGGTCAGGCTTGGAGCTCTTGATGCCCTCCATCCTGCTAGTTGGAGCCTGGTTAGAGCCTGGTCCCTGGGTATTGCTCTCTGCTGGCATCAGCTCTCCTCTGTGCCAGGCTTTCTTCACTCCAGGTCATTTGCTGCTCTCTTTTGTCTTAAACCAACTGATCTCACCTTGTAGCCTGTTTCAGGAGCTTTGCTGCTTTGTATGTAGCTTCCCCCCCCCCCCCCCCCCCCCTTTTTTTTTTTTCAAAGAGTAATTAAAGGAAATTAAATCCCCCTGAGCACCCAAGACTCAGGTTTGCACATCAGCATCAGCATTCATGTGCACAGGGGACGTTTGCCCTCATTAGGAGGATCAGAGGCTGCAGCCTTTGTGCTGTGTCACCTGGGGCTGACTGGGCAAATGCAGCCACCCAAGCAGCCCCCTCCAGCCAGGCAGGCAGGCAGCACACACTCCACTTTGTTTCTTATTGTCCCTTAGAGAGGAATTAAAGCAGAACATCCTCTGCATCCTCCTGCAAAGGCCAGGCTGCAATGAGCTGGTGTCGTTTGCAAGCCTTTGGCAAGATTCATTGTGGGGGATCACACTGAGATGATGCTTTCAAGAGCTGTGTCCTCCTCAGGGCAAAAGCAGCACTTGCAGGCTCAGCAAGGTGGGGGGGGGGACAGGCTGCCATTCTTTCCACCTTTGGCCTAGCCAAAGAGAGGTTAATGGCTGCTCAGAAAGTTTCTTCTGCTTCTTCCACCATCCCAGGCAAGCGCCACAAGCACTTCTGGAGCTACCAAGTGTAATCCCACGCAGGTAGCTTTGGGGCTGGTGAGTCACAGTGGGGGCCCTGAAAAGGATCTGAGAAATCCCAGCAAGTAAATATCCTTTGATAATTATCCCAGGAGAGAGAAGAAAAAACACCCTTGGGAACAATGCAATCCCCCAACCATTCTCTCTGCTCCCTGAATGCCAGAATTAGACAAAGCCCCAAGCAGATAAGCCTAACCCCCCCCTGCCTACCTTCTCCAGCCCATCTTCTTTGAGGCTGATGATGTCCAAATCGAAGTCTGTCCGCAAGCCACTGGTTTTGTTAAAGACAATCCGTCCTGTTAATCCCTCCCATTGGGCCTGTGAAAGGCAGAAAACACACAGCAGGGCTGTTACTTGCTATTAGAAACAATCTTTTGTCTCCTCCACTGTGTGCTCTTTTAATTAGTCCTTTTCCTGGCTCTTTTCTCCCCAAAGAGCATGATTAATTAATAGTCACCTCCGTCGCCGTTCAGGCTGCAGACGGAGCTGGAGCTTTGCTTAAGTCTCCTGCAGCCCTTGCTGCAGGTTTTGGGTTTGCTCACACCTTGTTGTGTTCAGCAGCTGTTGCAGGACGTGATGACTCAGGAGAAAAACCCACTTGCATTTATCATGGCATCCTTGCGTGCTGCATTTATCCTTGCGGCGCTGATAAATACCAAGCTGCAGGGAGCCTGGGGCTGGGACAGCTCCAGTCAACCTCATCAATAATCCCTTTTCTTTTTTGGCATGAACCTGCTGATGCTTCCAAGGTGTGGGGAAGCTAAAATGTCATGGACCATTCTCCCCTCCCTACTCCCAACCCTCCTTTCAGATGGAAAGTAGAGCAGAAGAGGCTCAGGGCTTGTCCGTGGTAGCAGGCTCTGGTGTTTGAGGCAGGCATGGGAACCTGGTGGGTGTGTGGTGTGTTCTGTACCCCTGGAGCAGGTTTTGGTTGTATAAGCATGGGTTAGATGTCCACTGGGGCTGGGAAAGGCCATCCCTGAAGATTATAGGCTGGATGTTAGGAGGAAGTTCTTCCCAGAGAGAGTGATTGGCATTGGAATGGGCTGCCCAGGGAGGTGGTGGAGTCACCATCCCTGGAGGTGTTCAAGAGAAGACTGGATGAGGCACTTAGTGCCATGGTCTGGTTGGCTGGCTAGGGCTGGGTGCTAGGTTGGACTGGATGATCTTGGAGCTCTCTTCCAGCCTGGTTGATTCTATGATTCCCAATGCTTGACTGGATGGAGTCCTGCACAACCTGATCTGACTTGGGAGCTGGTCCTCCCAAGCAGCTGGTCCTCCGAGCAAGAGTTTGGGGTGAAGATGTCTAGATTTGGTGCCACACAAATTATTCTCCCATTCTGTTTCTCTTCCACTCTACACCTTGCAGCTCCACCACAGCAAATCCCTCTGATTTAGGAGGTGAGGGAGGCCTGTCAGGCACTGGATGTGTTAGCAGAGCAGCTGCTGAGGGACAGCATGGTCCATGCTGCCTGCTCTGCCCAGGCACGGTGCTGGAAGCATCATCCCAAGGAGTGTGCCCCTGTCAGTGCTGGGCTGCTGGCATGCTCCTCTGCTCTGTAGTCTCAGCTGGGGGAGCTGAGAGAATTGGGACTGGAGCTCTTCCCCTGAGCACTTGAGTGCCTGCTCCCAGTCTGTGCTGCTTGCTGGTGAATGGATTTCTGTTATGGGTGGGGGAGCTTGAAATATCCCCGTGGATGAGGTGGTGTAGTGGATTCCTAAGGGGGATGACTGGCACATTTCCCAGTAAATCCACTCCCTTGGCTCTTCCTCATTAATTCCTGGGGAGCAGTGACAGCTTCCTCCCAGCCTTCTGTTAGCCTGACCCCCTGGGAGCTCAGGGGGAGGCTGTGCTCAGGTTGCTCCCTGGCGCAGGTGGCTTCCTCAAAGGACCTGAGGAGCTCCCTGGAAGCCAGGGAAAACACAGAGTGTTCATGAGCCCTTATCTCCTATGGGGATGGGCACGGGGCACCAGCAGCTGCAAAACACCCAGGGTGGGGGTGCCATGGCCCCCAGAAGGCTCTGATCTAACTGCTGTTGGCTCCATCTCTGTGGGCACACTCCAAATGCCCACTGCCCTGGGCTCTTGCAGGCTGAGGCTGTGGAGGAGCCTGTCCCTTCCTGTCCCGTGTTCAACCCTGTCACCCTGCTTCCAGTGTGCTTGATGCCACACGGGGTGAGGATGGCATTCTAGTGTTGGCAGCACCACTGTCCCAACCTGACTGCCCCTCAGCAAGCAGGAACAAGCAGAGCTTCACTCCAGGAGGATCCCCTGCAGCAGGTGCCCTCCTGTGCCCACCCCATGAGTGAGGACAGTGGTACCCACGGTGACCACAGACAGAGGCAGTGGCTGTCTGTGGTGGTGGGGGGGGTCCCTCTGCACCCTGCTTGGTGCAGAGGTTTAGAGAGAGCAATTACTGTGTGCTCTGATTGCAGCAGGGAGGAAGCTGATCCCTGCAACGAGCTGAGGCAGTGCCAGGCAGGGAAACAACAGGCAGGCACTGGAGTGTGAGGCTGAGGGTAATTTGCAATAGGAGCCAACCAAACAAATTATTTACACTCTCTTTTGGCAGCCAGCTGGAGCAGCTTTCTGCAGAGGGGAACAAAACACCACAAAGGAGAGAGAGGAGAGAAACCACCCTCGGTGCCTACAAAGACAGAAGTTCATTCTCTTGTCTGCAATGGGAATGAGTCCTCCTCTCTCCTCCCCTTTGCTGCTGCAGAGGCTCCCAGCAGCTCTGGCAGCACTGGGGTGAGCTCTCAGTGCCCCACAATCAGGGTCTGCAGGTGATGCTGCAGCACAGAACAATGAGTAGCAACCTGCTTCTGCCCTTTCATGCTTCTGCCCTTTCTTGCTTCTGCCCTTTCTTGTTGAGGACTTGAGGGGATTTTATGCCCACCCTTACCTGAGCCCCAGTTGTGTAGCCCAGACTGCAGCCAGCTCTGTAGCTTCCCACAGGCACAGAAGTCTCAAAGGCCTTGGGGTAAATGAGGGGAGTTGTCACCAAGCCATACCTGCTGGGAGCTGCAGTATCTCCCTGCAGCTCTGTCTTCAGCTTTTCCTGCTGTGAGGGCTCCTTTTTGGAGACAGAGCAAAGCCCAGGGAGGGAGGGCAGGGGAGGATGCTTGGGGCCCTTTCTGGGAGGGCTGCAAACCACTCACAGAATCACAGAAACCTGCAGGTTGCCAAAGCCCCTCGGGATCACCAACTCCAACCTAGAACCCTACTCTACAGGATTCACCTTAAACCATAGCCCCAAGCACCACATCCAAACCAGCCTGAAATGCATCCAGGCTGGGTGACTCCAGCACCTCCCTGGGCAGCTCATTCCAGTCCCTGACCACTCTTTCTGTAAAAAAATGTTTCCTAATATCCAATCTAAAACTCCCCAGCCTCAGCTTGAGGCCATTCCCCCTTGTTCTACCTCCATAGGATCATAGAATCAAGCAGGTTGGAAAAGACCTCCAAACTCAGCCAGTCCAACCTAGCACCCAGCCCTGCCCAACCAACCAGACCATGGCACTAAGTGACCCAGCCAGGCTTGGCTTCAACACCTCCAGGCATGGCCACTGCACCACCTCCCTGGGCAGCTCATTCCAGTGCCAATCACTCTCTTTCTGAAGAACTTCTTCCTAACATCCAGACTATAATTACCTGTGAGAAGAGCCCAGCAGCAGCCTCTTCACAACATCCCTTTATGTAGTCTCCCCTCGGCCTCCTCTGTTTCAAACTAACCATCCCCAGCTCCCTCTATTGTTCCTCATCAGATTTGTTCTCCAGGCCCTTCCCCAGCTTTGTTGCCTTCCTCTGGACCTGCTCTAGCACCTTCCTTCTGCTGCACTCCCTTTGTGAGCTCCCAGCTCACAAACACCCTTTGCTTTGAGCCTGCTTGAGTGCTTCAGCCAGATGCAAACAAACAATTAGATGGGCTGAACAGAGAGAAATGCTAATGAATGAAAACAGAGGGGGAATGGAGCTGCCTCCTTGCTCCCTGGGCTCAGTGCTTGCTAAATCCTCTGCTCTGCCAAAGCTGCTCATCAGTGCACAGGCAGAGACACCCAGTGCTGCCAGCCTCACCACTGGGGTTGGTTTAGTGGCACTGAATGTCCTTTGTGGACCCTGAGCAAATGTTCCTCTGAAAGGCAGCTGTACAATTGCTCTGCTAAGAAATGGCCTCACAGAGAGCAGGGTCCAGCTGCTCCTGACGTGAGAAGAGGCCAAGGCCAGTCTTGGTGACAGCACAGGAGATTTCAGCCTGGTTTGGTTGTTTTGGTGTGGCTGCAGGGATGGGGTTTGGAAGGCAAAGAGAGGATTTGTCCTTTCTGTGTGTGCTCAGCAGCCTGGTGTGTATTAGGCTCTGCTCACTGCTCCCTGGGATAGGACAAGGAGCAATGGATGGAAGCTGCACCACAGGAGTTTCCAGCTCAACACAAGAGGAAGCTGGGGGATAGGTTGGACTGGGTGATCTTGGAGGCCTCTTCCAACCTGGTTGAGTCTATGATTCTATGATTCTTTACTGTAAGGATTACTGGCACAGGCTGCCCAGAGAGGTTGTGGAGTCTCCATGTCTGGTGCCTTTCAAGTGCTGTCTGGATGTGTTCCTATGTGCCCTGAGCTAGATTGCATGGCCCTGCTCTGGCAGGGGAGTCAGACTGGATGATCTCTTTGGGTCCCTTCCAACCCCTGACATATCCTGTCTGCTTCCACCCACTTGTACCTGCTCAGGCAGGGGGAGGATTTTTCTACCACCTGCCTGTGGGAGAATTCTCCCACAGCAGGACATGAGCTATACACATGAGACCTTGTGATGGGAGATGTCCTTGAGCTTGCTGGCTCAAGGAAGCCAGGCTGTGGACAAGTGAGCAACCCACGCACACCTGCTGGGGGGCTGGACCTGCCAGCCCCTGGGGCGGATACAGCTTCAGGGGGCTGAGCCTGCCAGCCCCTGGGGCAGATACAGCTTCAGGGGGCTGAGCCTGCCAGCCCCTGGGGCAGATACAGCTTCAGGGGGCTGAGCCTGCCAGCCCCCTGGGGTAGAACCACAGGTTGTTTTAGGCACAGGGCAGCCTACCTGCGCCTTGCACGTGGCTCTGGGCCAATCTGTACTGTCCACTTGTGCCAGCCCCAGGCTAGCTGGATACACCTCCTCTGAGCACTATATAAGAGGCTTCACTACCCTAATAAAGCTGTACTGATGCCTAGCAGATGCTGAGTCGAGTCGCCAGTACCCCGCTCTCGCCTCTCACCAGCCTCCGGACCCGGACACCTGCCAAGCCTCTCCACCACACTTCCCCGCAGCTGCTGCTGCTGCTGGGGAGGTTTGTGTCCGTGGGGGCAGTTGTGGTGCAAATGCTGCTTTTACCTCTTTGATGAAATTCATGAAGCGGCCACCGAACCTCCAGGCCTTGTGGCGGTGACACTGCAGGGAGTTGACTGTCATCTGCGGGGCGCGCTGGTAGCAGACGGACACCACATGCACCGCGTCGTACAAGAGGGCAGCGTCTGTCTGAAGGGAAGGGGAACAGCGTTTGTGTTGGTGCTGCTGCCGGAGCAAGGCAGTGGTCAGGCAGCACACGGCAGCAGAGAGGCAGCCCAGCAGCGAGGGGTCCCTAAGGTGGCACAGGAGAGGCTGCAAGAACCCTCCCAACCAACACCTGCCCCACACCCGCCAGACCCAAGGGTGTTCGCTCTGCTGGTTCAGCGCTGGTGATCCTACCTCCTGGGTGTCTAACCCTGCAAACAGCTGCCTGAAGGTAGGGCTGGGCTCTTGGGATAGCCACTGGGGCCTGAAGAGGTTCACTGGACTCTGAAAAGCTCTACTGGGCTCTGGAGAGCTCCACTGGGATTTCGAGAGCTGCATTGGGCTCTGGAGAGCTGCACTGGGTTCTCAAGAGCTCCATTGGGCTCTGGAGAGCTGCATTGGGTTCTCGAGAGCTGCATTGGGCTCTGGAGAGCTGCACTGGGCTCCAGAGAGCGCCACTGGGTTCTCAAGAGCTCCACTAGGCTCTGGAGAGCTCCACTGGGTTCTGGAGAGCTCCATTGGGCTCTGGAGAGCTGCACTGGGCTCCGGAGAGCTCCACTGGGCTCCGGAGAGCTCCACTAGGCTCTGGAGAGCTCCACTGGGCTCTGGAGAGCTGCATTGGGCTCTGGAGAGCTCCACTGGTCTCTGGAGAGCTCCACTGGTCTCTGGAGAGCTGCATTGGGCTCTGGAGAAATTGCTGTCCGTGCTTCTGCTAGAATGCAGGACTTCTGTAAACCTCCAAGCTGACCTCTCATGCAAAGCACATCCTCAAAACTCATTGCTCTGCCCATGACAAAGCCTTGCCAGCATCTTTTTCTGTGGGTGGCTCTTTAGAGCTCTTCCTTAAAGCCTGATCTGGTGGAAATGTCACTTGTCTGTGTGCATCTGCTCCGGTTGTTCCGCTGCAGCCACTGCTGGACTGCCAAAGAGGGCAGGCAGAGATGTCTGAACGCAGCAGAGAGGAACAGGATTTTCTGATTTGGTCTGTTTTGCTTGAGTGCAAAACCAAACCTGCAACGAGGACACAATGTCCATGCTGCTTTATACATGGGCAAACACAAACCAGAGGATTAAAAGGCTTGTCTGTGGACAGAGGGTTTGCCAAAGTGACCAAACTGTCACCGAGATCAGGAGCTCACAGACTTCCTGCATTTCAATGATTTGATCTAGGCAGGCCTTGTTCCTTCCCCCTCCCCTTTCCATATAATGTGATGGCTTTAGATTCAATTTGAGATGCCCCATGTCACCTCCAAACACTGATGAAGGGAATTGGATTTTATCTTTCACTCCGATATGGTAAATCCTCCCAGTGCAAATGCATCATTTGGTGGCCTCACAAAGCTACAAACCAGATGTGAGGGCAGCAGCAGTGTAATAAAGCACAATAAAGCAAAACAACACAGCAAGTAACTGGGCAAATATCTAGCAGGATGTGGTCGTGGAGAAAATCTCCAGTGCTGGCAGCCAGCCCTGTGACCTTCCCCTTCCTGCAGCACCCAAGCATGAAGAGCAGGCACCGACCTGCATCCTGGGGGCTTGTTTACAACAGCAGGGGCAGGTTTGGGGCAAGGAGAGAGGGGGTACAAGAATATGGCCAATTTCATGGTGAATTACCTGCTGTAAAGCCCAGCTGAGAGCAGAGCCCCATTGGGACAGACAGCAGACAAGCACAGCTAAAAGGCAGGATCCCCTTTGAAGAAGCCCAGGAGGAGCCAACAGCAGGGGAGACCCAGCAGTGCTGCAGGCAGTGCAGGGTTGCAGCTGTGGGCACTGCTGCAGGGAGGTAGGAGGCTGAAGGAGATTTCATAGCTACATCGAATGATTTAGGTTGTAAGTGACATTGAAGTTTCAAGCCACCTGCCATGGGACACCTTCCACTAGATCAGGTTGCTCAAGGCCTCATCCAAGCTGGCCAAGGGAGAGAGCATCCACAACCTCCCTGGGCAAGCTATTCCAATGTCTCCCCATCCTCATTGTCGAGAATGTCTTCCTAATCTCCAGTCTAAAAGTCCCCTCCTCAAGCTTCAATCCCTTCCTTCTCGTCCTGGCACTACAAGCTCTTGTAAGAAGTCCCTTCCCAGCTCTCCTGTAGTCCCCTTCAACTACTGGAAGTCTGCTCTAAGGTCTGTCTGGAACCTTCTCTTCTCCAGGCTGAACAGCCCCAGCTCTTGCAGCCTGAATGCTGGAGCTCTCCTCTAAGGGCAAAAACAACAGGAGGGATGTGAGGGGCCATCTCAAGGTGAAAGTCTGAGAGGCTTTGCCACTTGTGGTGCTGGTTCTGGCAGACCTAGAGGGAAAGGGAAGGAGGGAGCCAGTCAGCAATTGCAGGGGTCTGAAACAGCCTGGCAGGGAAAACAGATGGGCGAGCAGGTGCTGGCCCTTCCCAGCAGTAACTCAGCAGAGCAGAGCTGCCATCAGGCCCTAAAGGAGTCATCAAAGCTGCAGCAAAGCCCAGCTCTGGGCATGGCTTTGGCTTGTTCTCCCTGCATCAATCTTGGGGAATTGCCTAGCCCTTTCCAGCCATGTGCTGTCTCACACCCTTGGGATGGGGGCTCTCAGGAGAAGTGGTGACAGCTGGGACCCTGCCACCCCCATCAGAGAGGCTCTGGCTACCTGGGTCGTCCAAGGGGATAGGAATGCTGCTGCTTCCAGGGATAACCTGCAAGGTGCTCATCCTGCCCTGAGCTGAAACAGAACCTGTGGAGAGCAGCCAAGGGCAGAGGGAGACCCTTCTGGGTGCTGTGGGGCTTGGAGTGCACTCAGCCCATCCTCCTCAGTGTCAGCACCTTCACCAAGGGGCATAGCACCCAGCTGGCTGCAGCTCCCTCTCTGCTGGTTCCCAGTTGCCACTGCCATGGCACTTCCCCACTGCGCTCAGCCCTTTCTGTGACCAGAAGCTTTAAGATTTGGTGGTCCTGGGGGCAGTGTTTCAGCAGCAAGAAGGGAGGGAGGAGGAGAGCCCCTCAGAACTGGCAAATCTGTTGGTAGCTGGGGTGCAAAAGGAGAGTGTGAACCCAGCAGTGGGCTGCAGGGAACTCACCACCCAAAGTCACCAAGTTCAAGCCATGGTTATTAAGGATGCCAACCTTGGGGAAGACACTTGGGATGAGCTGCTGCTCGTACGAGAACCAAACCAATTCTTGCCCTCCCTGCCCTGTCAATCTGCTCCCCAGACCTCACCCACGCTTCCCTTAAACCTCCCATACCATCATCACACCATCGAGCAGCCCCAGCTCCGCCTTGGGCGCCGACTGCAGCCTCTCCATGGACCACTTCTCGACGATGGAGGACACGTGGGGGTTCTCCACGTTGAGGATCCGGAAGCCAGTCAGGTTCACTCCAGAGTAGCGATATGGTTCTAGGTCTAATGCATAAAGATCCTTAAAAGAGAGAAACCAGTTTAAACATTTTGCTTAGCTGTGTTTTGTTTGTCTCTTCTGCATCGGTTCTGAGGTTAGAGGGCAGAGCCCGCAGGAGGCGGCAGGCAGGATGATGGCCTCATGGCTGCTGCCTTCTACTGGCTGCTGCTCTTAGTCACTGCCTGCAGAGACTCGTGGGGGCCAGCGGAGTGTGGGTGTCAGATGTGCAGGTTCACCCCCACACGGAGGGGAGCTCCTGACAAAGGACTCAGTCTGCATGAAAGCGGCGAGGGAGGTGTGGGGAGAGAGAACCAGGACTGCTCTCTGTAAGTGGGGAAAAAAGAGCAGCCAAGGCAGGGGACAAGGCAGAGTTCCTGCCTCTGGAGCTCCTTGAGGCCCTTCTATGGAGGATGAGCTGGGAGTGCTGAAGCCCCCAGGGTGCTGCAGATGACAGAGGAACTGGGAGTGCAGAATGCCAATTTGCAGACAGCTATCAAAGAGGAACTAAGACGCATTTCTTGACATTCCGACCAGCCTACACAGTCTGCAAGTGAATGAGGATGCCCTTTGTGTGCCTGCAGCCCCGCCAGGCAGCCCTCAGCTGCTGGCAGCCAGCCCACCAGCAGCACTTGGCAGCAGCGAGAGAGGGGCTTTTGGAGGCCTCTGCCAGTGCACTTCTTTAATGCATCTCCTGGCACTGCCCTGCGTCAAAATCTGATCTTCAGCTGAGGGATCACCGTCAGGGCTCCGTGACTGGGCTGCGGTTAAGCAGCAACAGTGAGCCCCAGCATGGAACCAGGGGGTCCTGGATGAATGTCGTGAGGAAGGGCAGCTGGCAGGGGGCTTGGTTGAAGGGAATCATTCGTGGATGGGACAGAGTTCATCAGAGTTTATCCTGAACAATCTCTGCCAGCGCTCAGTGGTCACAAAGGTGCAGGGAGGTGGGAAGGCAACAGCCCTGCCTCTGAGGTGGAGGGTTGGGAGGGGGCTGAGTACAGAGCACTGCTCATTGCTCTCACCAGAGAGGTTAAACACAGCACGGACTAGGTGACTCCTGCTGTCTGGAATAACGTGCCCGTGCTGGCAGCACACAGCCAGGCTGTGGGTTCGCCCAGACACAGCATCCATCAGCAGCGAGCTCTGCTCTGCTCTGCCGGGAGGAGCTGGGCAAGCGCTGGCCCTAAACACACTGCCCTCAGCAAAGCACAACGAACCCAGCGCTGCCAGCAGCTGAGACTTCACTCTCAGCGGGAGAGCAAGGAACTCTTACAGCTGTTTTGCTTTAATAAGCTCTGAGGGGGGGTTGATCTTTTCCTTAAGCGCTGCCCTCTGACTCCGCAGCCCAGGCACTGCGCTGCGCTCTCGGCAGCAGGTGCAGCCAGGACCCAGCCATTAATCACAGCAGAGCCCAGCTCAGCCTCGCTGCTCTTTGGCTGTTGTTGCTGGGGTTGTTTTTTTTTCCCTTCCTGAAAGTACAAACCTCCCTGTTTTGTTAAAGGGCATTGAGCAAAGCAGGCTACAGTGCTGACTTTTAAATGACTTACTCTCACTGAGGGCAAAGAGAGAGGTTTAGCCGCAGCCAGGCGCTGCTCTCCTCTGTGTGTGTGAGGCTGCTCCTGCCTCTGACTCGCTGGCAGGGGTTTATTTCTGCAGGGTTTGTAACCTTTTGTCACACTTTGGTTTGTATTCTGGGAATTGCTGTGGGGAAATCATTTTTTTTATTATTGTGGTGGCAAACCCAGATTGGTTCCCCTCAGAATCACAGAGAGTTAGGGGCTGGAAGGGACCTCGAAAGATCATTTAGTCCAATGCCCCTGGCAGAGCAGAACTACCTTTTTATTCTTATTAATTGTATCCCCCTTCTCCCTCCTTTCCTCTCCATCTCCTGTTTTCACCCATCTTCCTCTTCTTCTTTCTATCTCCTTCCTCTCCATCTTCCTCTTTCCCCCATTTTCCTCCTTTCCTCTCCACCTTTGTCCTTTCCTCCTTATCTTCCTCTTTTTATCTCTATCCTTTCTCCCTCCTTTCCACACCACCTCCCCTTTTCCCCTCTATCCTTTCCCCCTCCAACTCCCTCCTTTCCACACCACCTCCCCTTTTCCACTCTATCTGCCCCTATTCCCCCCCCCCCCCCAGCCCATTTTACCCTTTTATCTCCCAAACCCGCAGCACCTGGGTGCTGTTGGAGTCTCCTCCCACCCCAGGTGTGACCACTTTGCCCTCCCTGCTCACTCCCCTTTATAATCTGCCCCAGGAAAGGCAGAAGCCCTAAGCTTGCCCAGCTGGGCAGAGGGATCCTCCTTCCACTGTTGCTGGTGAGTCCCCATGGTGCACCCTGGGTGAATGGTGGAGGTGATCTAAAGGCCGGGGGGCCTGGTGGCCCCCCAGCCAGGTAGGACTAGGCTCAAAAGCTACTCTAACATCACCCATGGGGGCTGAGTTCCCCTGTGTTTAGCTGCTTCTTTCTTCTCACTTATGATGAGCTTAAGTGCTTGGCTGAGCTGGAAGCTCCTGGGGGAGTAGTGTTGTGCTTTGGTTGGAAAAGCTCTCTAAGACCATCAGGTCCAACCTTCAGCCCCATGCCACTGTGGCTATTAAACCATGTCCCAGAATGCTATGGCCAAGCATACTGCTTGAAGACCTCCAGGGATGGGGACTCCACCACCTCCCTGGACAGCCTGTTCTAATGCCTAACCTCAATTTCAGTGAAGAAATTGTTACTAGTGTCCAACTTAAACCTTCCTTGGCATAATGTCAGCCATTTCTTCTCATCTTATCACCTGATAGTAGGGAGAAGAGACCAGCTCCAGCTCACTGCAATCTCCTTTCACAGAGCTGTAGAGAGCAATGAGGTCTCTCCTCATCTCCAGATCAAACACCCCCAGCTGCTTCAGCCACTCTTCACCAGCTTTGCTCTCCAGACCCTTCACTGGCTTTCTTTCCTGGACACATTCCAGCCCCTCCATGTCCTTCTTGGCATGAGGGCCCCAAAACTGAACCTAGAACTTGAGGTGTGACCTCACCAGTGCCCAGTATAAGGGCACCATCCCTTTCCTGCTCTTGCTAGCCAGGCCATTGCTGATTCAGGGCAGGTTCATGGAGGGTGTCAGAGATGAGGCTGGGAATGTTTGCTCAGCCCCTCTGCTGGTCCCTGTGGAGCAAAGACAGCTCCTCAGGGCTCTCTGGAGTACTACCCACAGAGATGGGAAGTTTTCCAACAGACTCACATAATTAACCAGGTTGGAAAAGACTTCTGAGATCATTCAGTCCAACCCAACACCTTCTAATTAACTAACCCATGGCACTAAGTGCCCCTTTCAGTCTCCTTTAAACACTTCCAGGGACTGTGACTCCACCACCTCCCTGGGCAGCCCATTCCAATGCAAATGACACTCTCTGGCACGAACAACTTCCTAACATCCAGCCTAAACCTACGCTGGCACAGCTTGAGACTGTGACCTCTTTTTCTATGTCTGGGTGCCTGGCAGAAGAGACTAACCCCACCTGGCTACAGCCTCCCTTCGGATAGCTGTAGAGAGCAATGAGGCAGACCTTTTCTCCAGGAAGAGAATCTCAGACCTTCCTGGAGCATCCCTTTGATTTAAGCAAGAGCAGGGTTGTTATTTAGTGGTGTTTCTCACCCCAGCAGCACTTGAGTAAAAGTGAATCACAGAACTTTAGAGGTTGGAAGGGACCTCCAGAGATTATCCAGTCCAATCCCCCTACCAAGGCAGAATCACTCAGGGTAGTTCACACAGGAATGCATCCAGGAGGGTCTGGAAAGTCTCCAGAGAAGGAGACTCCACAACCATTCTGGGCAGCCTGCTCCAGGGCTCTGTCACCATCCCTGTAAAGAAGTTTCTCCTCATGTTGAAGTGAAACCTTCTCTGTTCCAGTTTGTAGCTGCTGCTGACCACTGCAAAGAGATTGGCTCCATCCACTTGACCCCTACCCCTCAGACATTTGTACACATTGGTCAGATCTCCTCTCAGCCTTCTCTTCTCCAGGCTAAACACCCCCAGGGCTCTCAGTCTCTTTCCACAGGGGAAGATGCTCAAGTCTCCCACTCATCCTTGTGGCTCTCTGCTGGACTGTCTCCAGCAGGTCTCTGTCATTCCTGAACTGGGGAGCCCAAAACTGAACACAGTATTCCAGATGTGGTCTCACCAGGGCATAGTAGAGGGGTAGAAGAACCTCCCTGGACCTAATCCACTGAGCTCCAGATTTTAGGGCCTCTCATCTGTCAGTTGCCAGCCCTGACCACCTTTCAGTTCCTACTGGTATTTTGGTTGCCCTTCCCATCCTGCTGCTCTCCACTGACCTTTAATTTCATCAGTTTCCTATAGTCAACCTTCCATCAGGTCCTTTCTTTGTTCCAGTTTAGATCTGCTGCAGTCTGATTAATCATCTCCTGGCATTAAGAACACAAGCAGAGTGTCAGAAGGTGGGGAGGTGCATGCATGGTAGGGAACTGCCAGATCAATTCTTCTGCATTTTCTGCTCCTTCACCACCACAAATGGAAACATCTGGTTCTATTTTCCACCTCATCTACACTCCCTTTCATTCATTATTTCCTGTGCTGCAGATGAATTTCCCCTTTCATGCTCCTACCTTTAGAAAGCTTCACTCTTGGTGTGTCTCTGCAGCAATTCCCCTTTCCTATGCATGCTTTCCTGCCTCCCTGTTGGGTCACCCCTTGTCAGCCACAGTGCCAGAGTCTGATCCTCTCACCTCCACAGTCAGAAGCTGCAGAAGCAGGTGTCCAGGAGGAGCAAAGCAGCTCATGGGTAATGTGCCTGCCATGGGTCTCAGTCTGGGCACTGATCTGCAGAGGCAGCTGTTGCTAGGAGGAGCAGCCTTGCCCGTGGTGGGAGGTTGGCACCCTCAGCACTATTGGAGCAATAAACCATCCTGTGTTTGGTCACAGGAGCACTTGTGTGGTGTCCTGAGCCTTGGGCACGCTGGGTTTAACAAGATCACCCCACTGTCAGCAGCAGTGGACAAGAGGACTGCTCTGGTTTAGAGCCTCATGGAGAGAGGACAGGCTGGGTGTGTAATTCATCATTACTGTTCCACAGATCACACTGGATTGGCAGGGACCCTCCAAAGTCATCTTGTCCAACTCCCTTGCAGTCAGCAGGGACATCTCCATCAGGCTGCTCAGGGCCACACTGAGTCTGACCCTGACTGTCTCCATGAATTGGGGCTTCAACCATGTCCCTCAGCACTCTCACAGCAAAGAACTTCCTCCTGACATCCAACCTAAATCCACTCTGCTCCTGTTTCAAACCATTGCTCCTCAACTGACTCCAAGCATGGGCACACATTGTTGTTCCTGCCTCTAGCTACTGTTAGCAGCAGCAGGGGCAAGCTTCTGGGCTTGCTAGGATTTCCTGTCTGTGCCCTCCTTCAAACCATAGAATCAGTCAGGGTTGGAAGGGACCACAAGGAGTAGCCAGTTCCAAGCCCCCTGCCATGCCCAGGGACACCCTACCCTAGAGCAGGCTGCACACAGCCTCAGCCAGCCTGGCCTCAAACACCTCCAGCCATGGGGCCTCAACCACCTCCCTGGGCAACCCATTCCAGCCTCTCACCACTCTCCTGCTCAACAACTTCCTCCTCACCTCCAGCCTCACTCTCCTCACCTCCAGCTTTGCCCCATTCCCTCCAGGCCTGCCACTCCCTGATAACCTGAAAAGTCCCTCCCCAGCTTTTTTGTAGCCCTCTTCAGATCCTGGAAGGCCACAAGAAGGTCGCCTGGGAGCCTCCTCTGCTCCAGCCTGCACAGCCCCAACTCTTTCAGTCTGTGCTCACAGCAGAGCTGCTGCAGCCTCTGAGCATCCTCCTGGCCCTGCTCTCGACACACTCCAGCATCTCCATGTCCTTCTTGTAATGTGGGCTCCAGAACTGGATGCTCCTCACCTGACTCCAAGCACGAACACACATTGCTGCCCCTGTCTCTAACTGCTGTAAGCAGCAGCGGGGGCAAGCTTGTGGATTTGCAAGGATTTCCTGGCCGTGCCCTCTTGAAGGGAGCTCTCAGGATGTGAGAGGTTGGAGGCTCAGCAGAGCTCCTCCTCCTCTGATGGAGCAGCCTGATGGGGCTCTTCAGGCTGGAGTCACTGAACTGTAGTCTTGCTGCCTAGCAAAACGTCGGAGCATTTCATGCCAAGTGTTGATGCAGTGTGCTCAGTATTGACGAGGGACCTTTTAGAAACATTCAGTGTAACATAATAGACTAATTCATTAGCACCCCATGGGTCTAGTACTGGAGAAGGCAAAGCACAAGCATTGCATGCTAGGAAAACATTGCCTTAAGGAATGGCAGATTAAAATATCTTTCCCATGATATAACTGTTATTTCAGGAAAGTGGCATTAATTGTGATTGCTTATCTATTAATTTATTATCATTCTCTTCTTTCTTTCTCCCCCCCCTACCTCCAGGCTGTACCTACACATGAAATGTACTCCAGGCTCTGCTGGGGCTGATTAATAGGAGGTTATCTGGGAAATGCTTAAAGCTGCCTGGAATAGATAATGGCAGCAGAGGTAATTAAAATGTCTTTTGCATTTGGCCATTTTTATGGGTGAGTTTAGTCTTCCCCTCCCCCCGCCCCCCCCCCCCCCCTCCCTTTAGGAAAGGAACAAAGAGAAATTGGATCTTGAAAATCACACAGAATTCATCAGTGCACCAGACAATAGCATCCTAGGTGGGAGTAAAAGTGGTATGCCCCCCCCCCCAAAAAAAAACCCACCCAAACCAAAATGCCTCTGGGAGTCAGAGAGGAACTGGCCTGTGCTTAATAAGAGCAGAGTTAATTTCAAGCTGAGGTCTTCTCATGTAAAACAAACCTGGTACTGAACTGCTGGCCACATCAGGGCTGCTCCTGGCTCTTAAGGGAGGCCTGGGTGAGCACTCAGACCTGCATACCCAGGGTGAGCACTCAGACCTGCATACCCAGGGTGAGCACTCAGACCTGCATACCCAGGGTGAGCACTCAGACCTGCATACCCAGGGTGAGCACTCAGACCTGCATACCCAGGGTGAGCACTCAGGCATATATACCCAGGATGTGCACTCAGACCTATACTCAGTTTCTGACTGGAACTTGGCCCTGTTGGATCCTGTCTGTGGGACTTGAGCTTTGCAAATCCACACATATGTTCCTCTTTCTGTGTGTGGGTAGCTGCACTCAAATCACAGTGACTGGGAGGGGAAATAAAAGCAGAATCTACATCTGTGCAAAGCCAGAGCACTGAGCCAGTCCAAAGGCAGGGAAAGAAAAGAGTGATGTGACTCGGGCTGAGCTCCTGGGGATGCTGCAGAGATCTTACAGCTGTAGCACTGAGGGCTGCTCTAAACTCAGCCTTACTGTTCCCTTTCATTATAGAGCACCAGACCCCCCCCCCTTTCCCCTTGCTTTTTCCACCCTAGTGCTCCAGAGTCCTGTGACTGTGCAATGCCCACCCTGGGCAGGGCTCCATGCACTCTCCCGCTGCCCCCACGACCTCCTGCCTCAGTGGAGTGTGAGAGAGGTGTGCACAGGTCAGATACTTTACCAGAGTGGTGAAGATGAAGTGGTAGTATTCTGTCATCATTCCCATTGCCATGGCCTTGAGGAAAGGAGGGAAAAGAGGTTAGCAAGAGCAGACACAGGCCATGACAACACTCAGAAACCTCTATGGAGCTGATCTGGGCACTGCAGCAGGAGCTGGAGGCTGGGTCAGCCCTGTGAAGCACAGCACACAGCAAGAGGCAGGTGCTTAACTGCTGAGCTGATCTGTGGTCCTCCAGCCCTTCTGAAATGACAGCAAAGCCTCAGTGTCCAGCTCCTGTAGAGGCTGGTGGCCTTTCTGGGTGTTGCTGTGCCAGGGAAAGTGGTGACACAGCCTACAGCACAGGGTCACCCGTGGGTAACACTCTCTGCATGGTCTGCCAGGGATACAGGTGGCTTCTGTGGGCTCAGCTGGGAAAGGAGGGCTTGTCCTTCCTTCTGAGACACCCAACAGCCAGCAGCTCTCACAAACCTGTGCAGGATGGCAAGAGCAGCCTTTCCTCATGGTTGCAAGCCCAGGCCCTGGCTGAGACACTGAGTGAAAGGCTTTTGCTTTCTCACCCACGGATTGCTGCAGCTCTGTGTTCCCCTCCACCTTGAACACCTGTTCCTGTACCCACAGCTCTGGTCCGAGTCCCTCCTGCCTTTGCACCACAGGCAGGCTCTGATGCCATGCCTGGGGAAGAAATGGGTCAGGGACCATAGAGCACAGGGCTGGGGAGCAGGGACACCTCCCACCCCTCAGCCCTGCGAGGCGGCGGTGCGGAGCCAAGCGCACTTGGCGAGCCCAGGCTCTAGGTGTGCTGTGCCAGCCCCGACACAAGCCTGGCTCCTGCAGATTGCTGGGATCTGCACAAGTGAGCCATGGAGGGAACATGCTGTTCTCTCAGGTTTGCAGGGCGTGCTGTGGGCTGCAGGCACCTTGGCTGGCTCACAGTGCCCTACGTGGCACAAGGGGAACGCGTCCCTGGCCGTGGGAAGGGTCACCTTGAAGTTGGTGGTTGGCTAAAGGAGATCCCTGTGGGTTTGGCTGTGATGCTGGCTCTTGTCAGCAGGTTTTCTGGAGGAAACTCAGGCAAGAGCATTTAAAACTCTCCACTGATGGGAAAGCAACTTCAGATTCCCCCAGAAATGTTCATTTCCCTTGGGTTTTGCTAAAATTACCAGGGCAGAATTTAGCCCTGAGGGAGGGAGGAAGTGACAGTGTGAAGGGAGATGTCAAAACCAAGGGAAAAGGAAATGGTGGAGGTTAAAAGCCTCTGCAACTCTAGAGGGGGGATTTATTCCCTGTTTTCAGGCATGGAAGTGCCTTTCTGAAAGCCTGGAAACTGTCCCTGTGCCACCTGCCTGGCCACGGGGGCTGTTCCAGCTCCCTCCTGACCAGGTGCACAGAGCCTGAGTAGGGAGTGGTCCTGAGTGTGTGAAGCATCAGTGAGATGATGTGAAAGCAGGGAGTGGTCCTGAGTGTGTGAAGCATCAGTGGGATGATGTGAAAGCAGGGAGTGGTCCTGAGTGTGTGAAGCATCAGTGAGATGATGTGAAAGCAGAGAATGGTCCTGAGTGTGTGAAGCATCAGTGGGATGATGTGAAAGCAGAGAGTGGTCCTGAGTGTGTGAAGCATCAGTGGGATGATGTGGAAGCACTCAAGAGGAAATGATGAGATTCCAGTTCAGAGTCCACAGCTGGATGGCTTCTTTCAGTGGTGGATGAAGAGCCCTGAGCTGCCACAAGGAGCAAGCTCCATCTTCCCCATGCTGGCAGCTTGGGTGCAGGACACATCTGGGGTTGTGGGGAAATGAATAAATGATGAAGCTGGTGGATAAGCTGCAGGCAATCTCTGGGATGAGAATGGGATCTCTGCTAAAGTTAAGGCAGGCACATCTGTGCACTGCAGAGCACAGCAACTGTTCAGAGACAGCTGCCAAGGAGAGCAGAGAAGCTGGGAGCCAGAGAACAGATGTAAAGCATTAACAAGGGACCAAAAATGAGCGAGGCCAGAGAAGTTGGGGCGGGTTGGAAGGCATCATGAGCAGGCCTGGCTCTGTGGTAGGTTTTCACAGCAATGTGCTTGTCCAAGAGGGTAAAATAATCAATGGTTTGATGTCTCAGTTGCTTCAAGGAAGCCAGGCTGGAGCAGAATGTGGCAATGTCATCTGCACCTCCTTGTGCCAGCTCTCTTGTTACTGCTCATGGATTACTAACCCATGGGGTTGTGGTATTTTTGGCTACTCCAGTGAAAAAATCCTGCCCAGATGATCAGGGAAGTGCCTTGGTAGGTGTCTGCTGTGGGAGCACCTTACCTTAACCATGGATGGTGTGAGCCTAGTCAGAGCTGCCTGAGCAGATGGAGGCTTGAGATGCTCAAAGCATTTCATGCTACCTAAAGATGTGCAGCTAAAACCAGTTCCAAGGGGTGGAAATAGCAACATAAGTCTTGAAAGGGCATTTTTGTCACCCATGGGCACTGCACCAGGGTGTTAAAGGGCATTTTTGTCACTATGGGCACTGCACCAGGGTGCTAAAGGGCATTTTTGTCACTATGGGCACTGCACCAGGGTGCTAAAGGGCATTTTTGTCACTATGGGCACTACACCAGGGTGCTAAAGGGCATTTTTGTCACCCATGGGCACTGCACCAGGGTGCTAAAGGGCATTTTTGTCACCCATGGGCACTGCACCAGGGTGTTAAAGGGCATTTTTGTCACTATGGGCACTGCACCAGGGTGCTAAAGGGCATTTTTGTCACCTAGGGCACTGCACCAGGGTGCTAAAGGGCATTTTTGTCACTATGGGCACTGCACCAGGGTGCTAAAGGGCATTTTTGTCACCCATGGGCACTGCACCAGGGTGCTAAAGGGCATTTTTGTCACTATGGGCACTGCACCAGGGTGCTAAAGGGCATTTTTGTCACTATGGGCACTGCACCAGGGTGTTAAAGGGCATTTTTGTCACTATGGGCACTGCACCAGGGTGTTAAAGGGCGTTTTTGTCACCTATGGGCAATGCACCAGGGTGCTAAAGGGCATTTTTGTCACTATGGGCACTGCACCAGGGTGTTAAAGGGCGTTTTTGTCACCCATGGGCACTGCACCTGGGTGTTAAAGGGCATTTTTGTCACCTATGGGCAATGCACCAGGGTGGACAGAGCAGCCAGAAGGCTCCAGGGAGCCTGGACAGAGCAGATTCTGGTGGCCAGAGGTGTGCAGAGCTCACTGGTGTAGTTACCAGCATGTTACAACAGGTAGATACTACAATAAAACATAACTGTTATTGTTCCTGGGTCAAACAGAAGACTGGAGCTTTTTTTGCAGTTGTTCTTCTGACACTGCAAAGCAAGAGCAGATTCCCCTCCTCACTGGGAGATGTTTTTGGCTTTCCCCAGCTTGTATTTGCAGTGAACACACAAAGCAAAGCCTGAGAAGGGCAGGGTGGAGTAGGTGCTCAGAAGCCTCTTTTTCTACCCCAGGTAAAGAGATGTTTTTGCCTTTCCCCAACTTGTACTTGCAGTGAACACACAAAGCAAAGCCTAAGGGGCCAGGGTGGAGTAAGGGCTCAGAAGCCTCTTCTTCTACCCCAGGTAAAGGGAAAAATCTCTCTCACAGGTGAAGGTGGCACCCTGAGATGTGCATTTCTTGATGCAGGCAGAACAGTTAGGATAAGATGAGGTTTGTGAGCTTCCTGCTTCCTCAGCAGAGACAGGAGAACCACACTCTGCACTGCTCTGAGCTCCCCCAGTGTGCAGAGGGGTTGGGGTTGTGCATCTCCCCAGCTTTTCCTGGGTAAGAATGCTCTGTGTTAACACTGCTAGGTTGGAATCCATGGCCTTGGCTCCTGCAAAAAGCAAACCCAAACCCTTCAGGCTCAATAAAACCAGTCAGAAGGACTTAGAGAAACTTTCCCCTTAGTCTCCCCTCTCCTCTGTCTTCCTCACTCTGCGCTCCTGGAGATGAGCAGAGCAGATGGCACAATAAACTATAATAAACTGCATCATAAGTGAGCAGCACCAAACAGGCAGGATGTAAAAATAATAGGCAGGAGACAATGAGTCCCTGATATTGCTTCCTTTAATAATCCCTGCCAGGCTTTCTGATTTCTCAGAGCACTTCCCTTCATTTTGCATCAAGCAGGCTGCAAGAGAAGCCTCTTTCCATGCACTGCTTTCTCAGCCCTGCGGGGGATTGATTTAATCTATGTGGTAGTGTCTTGCTGGGCTGATATGAGCAACACTTGCACCGCTGCTTTTCCACCTGAGTGTGGTTTCCTCTGCCTGGTATCGACCCTCAGACCTCCAGGCAAGTGGAAATGAGGAGCAAACCTGCTGGTCTGAGGAAAATGCCAGCAGAGGAACTTAGAGAGACAGGAGAGAGAGACCACATGAATGGAAAATCACTGACATCTGGCTTAAAGTCCAAGAACTGCACAGGGTGCTCAGGAAGGGACAGAGGATGTCCCTCCTGGCTGCAGCAGTGAGATGCAGGGCTGGGGACAGGCCCAGACCACCCAGGATGGCTAACACCTGCCCAGCTGAGAGGTCACTGGGTCCCAAACCTGGGACATGAAGCAGCACAGAAGGGAAAGAGGATGATGAAAATCAGTGTGCATGGACAGCTGTGCAGGGCTGATCGAGCAGTGATAGAAGTGACCCAGGGCACAGTCCTGCTGCTGCTGCTGCTGCTGCTGTGGCTGGGGGGAGCAGTAGCAGAGGGGACACAGCCTGAGCAGCAGTGCCTGTCATGTCTCCTCTAGGGACATGAGTCCCTTCTTACCAATGGTCACAAAATCACAGAGTGCTTTGGGCTGGGACTCCTGAAGGTTACCTTATCCAACCTCCCCTCACTCAGCAGGGCCATCTCCATCTAGATCAGGTTGCCCATCAAGTTTGACCTTGAATGTCTCCAGGGATGAGGCTTCCACCACATCTCTGGGCAGCCTGTTCCAGTATTTCACCACCCTCATTGTGAAGAACTTCTTCCTGCTGTCTAACTACTTTTGTGTCACTTTTTGGACCCTTCCAGTTTTCCAGTGCAAACCACATTTGCTGTAGCATCCTTGAAGGGTGCACCTGTTGTAGTTCTTGGTGGAGCTGTGGCCTGTGGACAGAGAGGCAGATCTGGGCAGTCCCCTGGTATGGCTACCCAATATCACAGTATCACAGTATCATCAGGGCTGGAAGAGACCTCACAGATCATCAAGTCCAACCCTTTACCACCGTGCTCAAGGCTAGACCATGGCACCAAGTGCCACGTCCAGTCCTGCCTTGAACTGCCCCAGGGACGGCGACGGCGACTCCACCACCTCCCCGGGCAGCCCATTCCAGTGTCCAATGACTCTCTCAGTGAAGAACTTTCTCCTCACCTCCAGCCTAAATCTCCCTTGGCACAGCCTGAGGCTGTGTCCTCTTGTTCTGGTGCTGGCCACCTGAGAGAAGAGAGCAACCTCCTCCTGGCCACAACCTCCCCTCAGGTAGTTGTAGACAGCAATAAGGTCTCCCCTGAGCCTCCTCTTCTCCAGGCTAACCAATCCCAGCTCCCTCAGCCTCTCCTCGTAGGGCTGTGCTCAAGGCCTCTCCCCAGCCTCGTTGCCCTTCTCTGGACACGCTCAAGCATCTCAATGTCCCTCCTAAACTGGGGGGCCCAGAACTGAACACAGCACTCAAGGTGTGGTCTAACCAGTGCAGAGCACAGGGGCAGAATGACCTCCCTGCTCCTGCTGACCACACCATTCCTGATGCAGGCCAGGATGCCACTGGCTCTCTTGGCCACCTGGGCACACTGCTGACTCATATGCATCACAGTCCCTGAAAACATCCACTTGGCAGAGACCTCCAAGATCATCCAGCACTGCAGGGTCAACGCTAAACCATGTCCTTAAGCACCAGGTCCACACACTGCCTCAACACCTCCAGGGATGGTGACTCCACCACTGCCCTGGGCAGACCACTTCAACGTTTGAGAACCCTTTCTGTGAGGAACTATCTCCTAGCACCCAGCCCAAACCTCCTCTGGTGCAGCCTGAAATCATTTCCTCCTCTCCTATCGCTTGCCCCCAAGGGGCAGAGGCTGTTCCCTCCTCTCTCCGACCTCCCTTCAGGCAGTCATAAGGAGCAATGAGGTCTCCCCTTAGGGTCTCCTCCCTTCAGCCTCCTCTTCTCCAGACTGCCCAACCCCAGATGCTCCTCGTAGGCTTCCTGGGTGCCTACCTCTGCCTCACCCCCACCTGCCCCCCTGCTCACCTGCTTGAGGATCTGAGCTGCCATCAGGTGGCTGCAGTCGAAGATGATGCGGAATTCCCTGCCCCGCTTCATCTCCTTCAGCAGCGGCCGCGCGTCGTCGGTGTCCAGCGGCAGCTGCCGGATCTTCAGGCGGATGTTGTACCTCGAGGGGGCCATGATCAGCTCTTGCAGCCGGATGAGGCCTTCAGGCATTGCACAGAGACAAACCCACAGCGTTACAGCAGCTCTGCCCCTGGCTCTGCAGCCATCGCAGCTGCTTTGTCCTTCCTGCGCTGTTGCGTGCAATGCAGTCCCGGCTGCCCTCCCTCGGGTGGGCATTGAGGAAGGTGTAGCAAGGCCAAGGTGCCATGTGTCATCTTGGCTTTGATAGGCTTTGATGTCAGTCATTAAACACCCCCTTCACCACCCTCCCCCCCCAGATATTTCTGGAGCAGAATGGCTTTTCGTGGTGTTTCCCTGCTTTGTGGTACAGATGCGGTCCCTGCACTGGGTGGCAAGAGGAGAGGAGCAGGTTGTCCTCACCTTTGGCATCTCTGGGATCATGACATTCTCACAGATCCATAGAAGGGAAGAGATCTTAAAGATCATCTAGTTTCAGCTCCTCTGCCATGGGCAAGAACACCACTCACTAGATCATATTGCTCAAGGTCTCATCCAACCTGACCTTGAACACCTCCAAGGAGGGAACATCCACAACCTCCCTGGCCAACCTGTTTGAGTGTTTCTCCACTCTTGCTGTCAAGAATGTCTTCCTAATCTCCAGTCTAAATCTACCCTTCTCGAGCTTCAATCCATTCCCTCTTATCCTGTCACTATTTTGCCTTAAGGAAATGTGCCCTTGAGCAAGGACAGGATGCACCAATCAGCTGTGCAACAAGTTCCAGTCTGCAGCATCTGCCATGCGCAGCAGCAGAGGCAAAAAGGAATCTGCACCTCCATTTCTGAAGAGCACAGCTCAGACCAGACACTGAACCACAGCCTGGAACCTTCTTGCTGCCCTCAGAACTCAGTTCTTTGTCCTGCAGAAGGTACAAAGCCAGGCTGGCTGAGGCTGAGGGGTGATTGCTACCTTAGTGTCACCAGAAGAAATTCATCAGCTGCCTATTGCAAGCTTCTCCTCTCTTACAAGGAGCAAGAGAGAAGCCTGTCCCTCTGCAGAGTGGAAAGAACACATTAGAATGTGGCAGGGAGGGAACATACTGTGACCCACATTCACAAACCAGCAGTGTCAAACTCTGTTCTCATCAGCCCTCCCCTAAAGAAAGCATTCGGGTCCGTGGAATGCGGTTGGACAGGCTCTCCAATGTGTCCTTTGTTTTTGGGGGGTTTATCTCCGGCGCTGGGCAGTGCCATGCTTTGTGTAACCATCACCAGCTTCCTTTGTCAGCTCTGCTTTAGCGAATTAGCCAGAAAACAAAACAACTTTCCAGAACTTCTTTTGCTTTTAGCTGGGAAACTGCATCCTCAAAGCAGCCCCAGACCAAGGGCTTTGCTTGTGCAGATGAGTACCATGGTGCCAAGCAGAGCTGGACTGAGCTGGATTGCCCCCACAGGCAATTAATCCTCCCTTTGCCCTTTCTTAGCTAGGGTGGAGCTGTGGGTTCCCCTCTTTCTAAGTGCTTAGTGACTGAAATGCCACAGGAAGGATCCCAGGACCCTCTACAATGCTCTCCTGGGTGCCAGGGAACTGGTGTGCCCTGGTCACTGCTTGTTTTGTTCCCAAAAGGGTGCATTAGATAAGTTCCTCTCACAGAATCATAGAATCAAGCAGGTTGGAAGAGGGCTCCAAGCTCAGCCAGTCCAACCTAGCACCCAGCCCTGCCCAACCAACCACACCATGGCACTAAGTGCCCCAGCCAGGCTTGGCTTCAACAGCTCCAGCCACAGAGACTCCACCACCTACCTGGGTAGCCCATTCCAATGCCAATCACTCTCTCTGACAACAAATTCCTCCTAACATCCACCCTAGACCTCCCCTGGCACAACTTGAGATTATGTCCCCTTCTTCTGTTGTTGCTTGCCTGGCAGCAGAGCCCAACTTCCACCTGGCTACAGCCTCCCTTCAGGGAGCTGCAGACAGCAATGAGCTCTGCCCTGAGCCTCCTCACATGCAGGCTGCACACCCCCAGCTCCCTCAGCCTCTCCTCACAGGGCTCTGCTCCAGACCCCTCCCCAGCCTTGCTGCCCTTCTCTGGACACATCCCAGTACCCCAGCATTGAGTGGCCCAGAACTGGACAGAGTCCCTATCTGGGACCCAGCCCGAAACATCTCCTGGGTTCCTCCTCCAAGCCCTTTGTTACCCACCTGTGCTGTCGTCGTAAACCACAGTGGCTGACCTCCACTTCAAGTACTGCACGAGGTCCAGAATGGCATGGCTAAGGGAGGCATAGTCAGGGTAGAGGTTGACATAGAAAGTGTCCTTGTTATCCAAAGGGTGATGCTTCCACCGAAGCTGTATGTGAGGGACTTCCAGGGCATTGCAGATGGACTGGACAGCGTTGGTACAGGAACCTTGGGAAGGTCCAAATATTGCTACCACCCCCAGAGCGAGCTGGTCGCAGGCTGGAAGAGGAAGGGAGGGAAGGATGCTGTCAGTGAAGCACGGGCACCTCCGTGAGAGGGCTGAGCTGTGGGCACAAACAGCTTCTTCTTGAGCAGCAGATGGACAGAGAAGCTTCTGGGCACTGACAGCAGTGTAGGTATGAGGTAGTTACAACGGTGCTGAGAGGCAGAGAGAGGAAGGAAGCTGCTGGGAAGCTGCTGCGCTCTTACCTTTCTTAGTGGCTTCGAAGCTGTCGTGGAAGTGTATCCTCTGGATGTCGTAGGTCAGCGTCGTGTTGGG
This sequence comes from Pogoniulus pusillus, assembly GCF_015220805.1. Taxonomy (NCBI): domain Eukaryota; kingdom Metazoa; phylum Chordata; class Aves; order Piciformes; family Lybiidae; genus Pogoniulus; species Pogoniulus pusillus. Next base: position 4,693,183 of record NC_087300.1, read on the forward strand.
CAGCAGAGTTCTGTTTCTGTTAATAATGTTGGCAGAAAACCTGAAGGCTTGCTCCTCAGCACTCATCACCTGGGTGTTGGGGCCATCTGCATACTCAAAGATCCCTCCTGCAAGACAAGACCAAGGTAGTATTCAGCCACAGCAGGGTGGATTCAGAATCTTAGGGAGCAAGGAGGAGAAGACTTTTGGATAGAGCTGTGACATTTGCAGGCCTGAAGAATCATAGAATCAACCAGTCTGGAGGAGACCTCCAAGATCAGCCAGTCCAACCCATCATCCAGCCCCATCCACTCAAGCAGACCATGACACCAAGTGCCTCATCCAGTCTTTTCTTGAACACCTCCAGAGACACTGACTCCACCACCTCCCTGGGCAGCCCATTCCAATGTCAATCACTCTCTCTGACAACAGCTTCCTCCTAACATCCAGCCTATACTTCCCCCTACACCACTTCAGACTGTGTCCCCTTGCTGCCCTTCTCTGGACACCTTCCAGCACCTCAACAGCTCTCTTGAATTCAGGAGCCCAGAACTGTACACAGCACTCAAGGGGTGGCCTGAGCAGTGCTGGACACAGGGGCAGAAGGACTTCCTTGGTCCTTCTGGCTGCGCTATTCCTGATACTCCCTGCTGTGCTGAGCTCCTCCTCACCTTGTCCACCCACCCTCAGGTCCTCACTTTGTCCACCCACCCCCAGGTCCTCATGTGGCAGGTGGGCAGCGCAGCCCTGCCGCTGGCTATTTTTTAGTGCCCTTCTCATCATCCTTTGTTCCTCATGTTTGTGTTAGTCAAGTTCTTAATTCAGACCAGCAGAGACTTCTGACTTTGCCTCCCCTACAGCTTCTCTGCTCAATAATGCAGGTCCTGCCTGCCTGCGTTCAGGAGCTGCTAATGCCATTACACCTCCCCAGGGGCCAGCAGCTCATCTCTCACAATCGCTTGGCTCTGTAGCTGCGACTCCTGTCTTCAGCTCCCCACTGACAGCCACTGACTGAGTGCAAGCTGTAGATGTGTGCAGCCGCAGGTCCTTGTGTCTGAGGTGTGGCCACCATCCTGTCCACTCACAAAGCCATGGAAGGACACAGAACCTTGCTCAGTGCCATGAAAAAGTAAAGCAGAGTAACGAATGGATGAGGGAGGCAAGCAAGAGCCATCGGTGACAGATGGGCTCTGGCTTCATTAGCAGAAGGAAAATCTTCCTCTTCAATTTAAGGTAGTCCAAAACTGTTCTGTTGTAGACAACAGATGTCTGTTGAGCCCTCCCAGCTTTCAAGCAACCACATGAGTCTCCTTCAGGAGCCAGAACTCATTAGCTGTCATTTCGATGGCGATTTGGTCTCAGCCGTGAGTGCCAGTTTGGCAAGAGCCAAGCAGCCCTTTCTGTTGGCAGCCACATGCTGTGTGTCCTCCCAGGAACCCAGCCAAAAGGCCTGAGTGACCCACACCAGTGATGCCTGGAGACTGTCACAGCAAGGCTGCCAAGGACCTTGAGAAGATGTTGACTTTCCTGCTCTCCATGACCATGGCAAGTCACTTTCCTCCTCTTCCCCTGCAGATTGTGGCTGTCTGTGTCCCCAATTGTGGAGTGGCCATGGCAGGGAGTGTACAGCCATAACCATCCAAAAACATTTCAGCTGCTCACCACATGTTTCTGGTAGACAAAAGTATTTCTGGCTTCAGCACTGACTCTGGTAATAGAGGGAAGCATAAAGAAAAAGAGGCTGGATGGTCCTCCTGGAGGTCCATTCCAGTCATAGGGCCAGGAGGATGCTCAGAGAGCTGCAGCAGCTCTGCTGTGAGCACAGCCTGAAAGAGTTGGGGCTGTGCAGGCTGCAGAAGAGGAGGCTCCCAGGGGACCTTCTGGTGGCCCTCTAGGATCTGAAGTGGGCTACAAAAAAGTTGGGGAGGGACTTTTGAGGCTCCTAGGGAGTGACAGGAGTGGGGGGAATGGAGCAAAGCTGGAGGTGGGGAGATTCAGAGCGGAGGTGAGGAGGAAGTTGTTGAGCAGGAGAGTGGTGAGAGGCTGGAATGGGTTGCCCAGGGAGGTGGTTGAGGTCCCATGGCTGGAGGTGTTTGAGGCCAGGCTGGCTGAGGCTGTGTGCAGCCTGCTCTAGGGTAGGGTGTCCCTGGGCATGGCAGGGGAGTTGGAACTGGCTGCTCCTTGTGGTCCCTTCCAACCCTGACTGATTCTATGATTCTAAGATTCTATAATTCATAGAATCAACCAGGTTGGAAGAGACCTCCAAGATCACCTAGTCCAAACTAGCACCCAGCCCTGAGTCCATGCAGTCTGCAGCAAGTCAGTCACAACCAGGATTTAATGCAGAGCACTTGGCAGTAGAGGCAGAAGCCAAACTCTCCAAGTGCCTCACTCTCACTGGATCATCCCCAAACACTTAATTACTGATCAGTGCAAGGAAAGTTATTCGCCCTTACCAGAGTCTGCAGATGCTGGTAGCTCAATCTAAGTTTCTTAGGGCAGGGAAAGTTCATGCACAGCATTAGAGCAGAAGCAATCAGCACAGCCTGAAGTGTGAGATTCATCCCTGTCTCGCTGTTCAAAGCTTCTCTGTCCAGAGCATTTTAGCAAGGAATTTGTGTTTGTTTTCCAGCATCAGCCTGAAGTGATAACTGGGATGGTGTTCTATTGATTATCAGCTGTCTGACACCAGCCTTCCTCCTAGCCCAGAGCCTTCAGGGCTGCTTTGGGGCACTTCTGATTATGATAGATTATAGAAGGACTGAGCATGTGGATTATTGCTATCTGATCCCAAATAAACTCCCATCCCAGGCATCCAACTGAGTGTAAGAGGCTACCCAGAACCTTGAGCGTGGTGCCTGGCAGTGAGGAGGCAGAGGGGCAGGGGCGACAGAGTGCTGGTGGCACCACTGGGTGCTGAGTGTTCTGGGGAGATGTGGAAACCACCCCAGCTGCCAAGGAGCTGCAAAGCAGCCACCACACACACCCACCAACCTGCTGGGTCCTCAGACACTTTGAGGGATGGAGAGAAGGGTCTAGTCTGTGATTGGGGTGCAGGGCACAGCCAGTCCCCCCAGCCCCACTCCTGGCACACTGCTGGCCCTCTTGGCTTTGTTCCTCTCCTTCAGAGATGTTCATTCTGATCATTATTTAAAGAGCCTAATAACCAGCTTGAAACAGCTGATTAATGCATAATCTTCACCATGATTACATAGCATAACTGGCATTAATTTGAAAAGCCAGCTAATTATGAAAATAATTGTTGCAGCTTCTCCATTTGAGCAAAAATGGAGAACATCAACTTGAGCTATTGGGAGGCTGAGGGATGTGACATCAGCTGGCTGATCACCAGGCTTGGGGGGGATGGGTGGTGGGGGTGGTCCTGTGTGTCCCCTGCAAGACTCATCGAGAAGGATGAAGCAGTGCAAGGCAGGGCTGCTGCAGAGTGTTTGGACAAACAGGCTGGGTCAGCTCTGCTTGTACTTCCCAGAGAGAGTAGTCCCATGAGGGTCTTGTAAGAGTGACCTCATTGTGGCTTTACACTTATAAAAGGACAGAAAGTCAATGGGCTCTCAAAAGGCAGCAACAAAGCAGTTCCCAGTTCTCTAGACTGCCTACAAACAACTTTCTGAGACAAAGAAGCTAGAAGTCTTTCAGTGTTGCTGTCTCTCTCTAAACCAATTCTGTCCCTGCCCTGTGTCTGCAGTTATCCCAGGTGTTGGGTAGTTAAAGGGTGCTGCTCACTGACCTGATGCTAGCAGCCTCCTGCCCAGTATTGCTTCTGTCTGCTCAGGTCCCTTCCCTTCCTTCTCCCCTTCCCATGGCTTTGCAGGCAGTTACAAGACAGTGCTCAGCTCTGTCCTGCTCTGTCCTGTCCTCCTGAGGTTGGGGAGAGCATTTGCTGCCTGATTTACCCTGGGAGGGTTGCTGCTGTTTGCCTCACCCATCAGTGAGCCCACAGCCTTCCTGCTGCAGTGCCAGGTGCTGGGCACACTCCTGAACCACAGCATCACAGAAACACTCAGGTTGGAAAAGGAGCCTGGAGCACAGCCCTGTCAGGAGAGGCTGAGGGAGCTGGGGGTGTGCAGCCTGCAGAAGAGGAGGCTCAGGGCAGGGCTCATTGCTGTCTGCAGCTGCCTGAAGGGAGGCTGTAGCCAGGTGGGGTTGGGCTCTTCTCCCAGGCAAGCAACAACAGAACAAGGGGACACAGTCTCCAGTTGTGCCAGGGGATGTCTGGGCTGGATGTTAGGAGGAAGTTGTTGTCAGAGAGAGTGATTGGCATTGGAATGGGCTGCCCAGGGAGGTGGTGGAGTTGCCGTGGCTGGAGGTGTTGAAGCCAAGCCTGGCTGGGGCACTTAGTGCCATGGTCTGGTTGCTTGGCCAGGGCTGGGTGCTAGGTTGGGCTGGCTGAGCTTGGAGGTCTCTTCCAGCATGCCTGATTCTATGATCAGCAAGTCCAACCCATATCCCTACTCTGCCAGGTGCACCCTAAACCGTATCCCCAAGCACCACATCCAAAGGACTTTTCAACACATCCAAGGTTGGTAACTCCACCACCTCCCTGGGCAGCTCATTCCAATGCCTGACCACTCCTGCTGGGAAAAGAAATGTTTCCTAATATCTAGTCCAGACCTTGATGTTAGGAAAAACTTTCTCCCAGCGAGAGTGGTGAGGCTCTGGAATGTGCTGCATCAGTTTCAGGCTGAGTTTATTGCCATGTTTTTCCCTGACAACTTTCTTACTATGCCATATTTGCAGTGCAGTGGAGCCTTGGTCTGGGAGTCAGCCTGGCAGGAGATGGCTCAGCAGACACCATCCCTATCTGCTCAGGTGGGACAGGATCAAAGGCTACCAGCCCAGACTTTCACATGGTTTTGATGGAGCCATCCATTATTCCACTTGACTTGGCTTTTAAATATCAATCACCAGGCAGGTTCAACAATCCTCAGCTGTCTTTTACCTCTAAAGCAGGCTAATTGCTCTCCAGAGAAGGTCGATCAGCATATGGGGAAACAGCTAATTAGAACCAACTTCATGTCTGATCACTTCATGTTGCTTTATTTGATGACCACTGATGGTGCTGCGGGGTGGGGAGATTTAAACATTCCAAATGAGGATCCAGAGCAAATGCCTGAAAGTCTCCTTGTAGCTCCAGATTAGAAAAGCAACAGCCCCAGGCAGGAGGCTGCTACCAGGTGTCCTGGGAGGTTTAGCTGCAAAGCACAAAGGATCCAGCTCTGAGCAGCAGAAAATTCAATTCTGTCCAGGGCACAGGCTGGGTCCCAGGAAACTCCCCAAATCCCACTGGTGCCAATCAGCACCATGGAACCACAGAATCAGGCAGGGTTGGAAGGGAACACGAGGAGCAGCCAGTTCCAACCCCCCTGCCATGCCCAGGGACACCCTACCCTAGAGCAGGCTGCACACAGCCTCAGCCAGCCTGGCCTCAAACACCTCCAGCCATGGGGCCTCAACCACCTCCCTGGGCAACCCATTCCAGCCTCTCACCACTCTCCTGCTCAACAACTTCTTCCTCACCTCCAGCCTCACTCTCCCCACCTCCAGATTTGTTTCATTCCCCCCACTCCTGCCACTCCCTGATAGCCTCAAAAGTCCCTCCCCAGCTTTTTTTGAGCCCCCTTCAGATGCTGGAAGGCCACAAGGAGGTCCCCTGGGAGCCTCCTCTGCTCCAGCCTGCACAGCCCCAACTCTTTCAGTCTGTGCTCACAGCAGAGCTGCTGCAGCCCTCTGAGCAACCTCCTGGCCCTGCTCTGGACACACTCCAGCATCTCCACAGCCCTCTTGTCATAGGCACTCCAGAACTGGATGCAGTACTCCAGGTGGGGTCTCAGCAGAGCACAGCAGAGGGGGAGAATCCTCTCCCTGGCCCTGCTGGCCACACTTCTGCTGCTGCAGCCCAGGCTCTGCTTGGCCCTGCAGGCTGCAAGTGCACACTGCAGACAGCCCAAGCCTGTCTGCATCTAGCAAAGGCACACTGCTCTCCTCCATCTCCAGGTGATGATGCTGGAGGATCTTCTCTCCCTAGTATCAGGTGAAAGGACAAGAAGAAATGGCCTGAGATTGTGCCAGGGGAGGTGTAGGTTGGAGATCAGGAAAAACTCCTTTGCTGCAAGGGTGGTCAAGCACTGGCACAGGCTGCCCAGGGAGGTGGTGGAGTCAGCATCCTTGGAAGTGTTCAAGAAACCTGTGGGCATGGCACTCGGGGACATGGTTTAGTGGCCATGGTAGTGTTGGGTTGCTGGTTGCGCTGGATGCTGTTAAAGGACTTTTGCAACCAAAGCAATTCTGTGATTCTGTGGTCTCTGGGATGGCCTCAGGAGGGAGGCAGAGGGAAGCTCAGTGGATGGGGTGGGAATCCTGTCCCAGTGCTGTAGCTCACCCCGAGCCATGGTTCTGCAGGCTGAGCACAACCTCAGTTATTTTTAGCCCTGTCGAGAGCTAAGTCAAAGTATTTCAGGGTTCCCCTTTCTGCCCTCTTCCCCTTTTTAACAAGACAAACAGCTTCATCCTCGGGAAGAGAATTGCAGCAGCCCTCAGTGTGTGGTGTGATCTCTTATCTTTTACTCCCTATAAAACCAGGGAGTTACTTAGCTTTGAAGAACGACTACTTCTGATAACACTTCCCTCTCCCCCGCTGACAGTGTTGTTAACACATTTAGACAGCTTTCTGACAGTCTCTTTCCATGTGACATCCTGCAAGAAATGCTTGTTTGGAAATAGCTCTTGCTGAGGCTGGAGCCAAGCTGAGCTCCTCCAGGGGCAGGAGAGCTCCTGCCTCTGTCTGGCAGACCTCTGTGCCCAGGGATCTCTCCTTGGTGTGTTTTTCTCCGAGGTTACAAACTGTTCTGCTTGCTCAGCAGCAGGGCTGGCTGTGGTGTGGCAACATCACCTTCTGCTGGGCTCTCTTTTGGGGCCAGCATTAGCAAATGGGCTGATGGCAGTGCAAAGAATTTAGTGCCTGTCTCTCCAGGGTGCCACTCGGAGGCTTTCTGAGGGAGGAAGAAAGGAGAGACCTTCCTAGGAGCTTTCCTCACCAGAGCTGCTTCTCCCAGGGAGCTTTGAGAATTGATACTTCTGCTTATCTGACCAGTCCAGTGAAGAGAATTTCATTGTCATGGTCCAGGTCCCTTCAGAGCTGGTGTTTATACTGATAAAGAGAAATGAGATAACACCAGTGGGAAGTAGAAGAAAGTTCTCCAAAGAATGAGGTTGTGCACTGGGAATGGAACTGAAACTCCAGAGGCTCTGACACAGCAGCATAGGGCTGTAATAAAGCTGCAGTGGAAGTGAGGAAATCAGAGAGCAATCATAGCATCAGTCAGGGTTGGAAGGGAGCACAAGGAGCAGCCAGTTCCAACCCCCCTCCCATGCCCAGGGACACCCTACCCTAGAGCAGGCTGCACACAGCCTCAGCCAGCCTGGCCTCAAACACCTCCAGCCATGGGGCCTCAACCACCTCCCTGGGCAACCCATTCCAGCCTCTCACCACTCTCCTGCTCAACAACTTCCTCCTCACATCCAGTCTGCTGCAGCCCAGGCTCTGCTTGGCTTTCTGGGCTGCAAGTGCACACTGCTGGCTCCTGTTGAGCTTCTCCTCCAGCAGCACCCCCAAGTCCCTCTCCTCAGGGCTGCTCTCCAGCCACTCACTGCCCAGCCTGGAGTTGTGCTTGGCATTGCCTTGACCCAGCTGCAGGACCTTGCACTTGGTCTTGTTGAACCTCCTGAGCTTGGCTTGTGCCCACCTCTGCAGCCTGTCCAGGTGCTTCTGGATGGATCCCTGCCCTCCAGCCTGGCTGCTGCACCACACAGCTTGGTGTGGTCAGCAGACTGGAACAAGGTCCAGCACAGCACCTTTTCTTGTTGGTTCCTCTACCATTTGGAGGAGGAAGTTGTCATCTATGCAATCCAGGTTTGCTGATGCCTTGCTGTCTTGTCCCTCCAGCAGATGTCAGGCTGGTTGAAATTGCCCATGAGGACCAGGGCTGGTCAGTCAGTGCCAGCAGAACCAAAGGGAAAGCACTGAGAGGTTTGGTCACCCAAAGAGACAGCACTGAGAAGTTTGGTCACCCAAAGGGACAGCACTGAGAGGTTTGGCACCCAAAGGGACAGCACTGAGAGGTTTGGTCACCCAAAGGGAAAGCACTGAGAGGTTTGGTCACCCAAAGGGACAGCACTGAGAGGTTTGGTCACCCAAAGGGACAGCACTGAGAGGTTTGGCACCCAAAGGGAAAGCACTGAGAGGTTTGGTCACCCAAAGGGACAGCACTGAGAGGTTTGGCACCCAAAGGGACAGCACTGAGAGGTTTGGCACCCAAAGGGAAAGCACTGAGAGGTTTGGTCACCCAAAGGTACAGCACTGAGAGGTTTGGTCATAGGAACTGTTTCCCTGTGCTCTCCACCGAGAAGCTGCTATCATAAACTCCTCCACAAGCAGCCACAGCAGAGCTGGAGCTGATGCCTGTTCAGGCAAGAGTTGAGTGGATCCTCTGTGCCTGAGGCTGGTGCCAGCTGATGTCCCCCGCACAAACCAGATCACCCTGGGTGAGGAAGGCAGCACTGGGGGATGCCAGAGGCTCTCACCCTTCAGCACCTCCCCATCCAGTAACCCCTTTTCCCACCCAGGAAGCCCTCCTGACACCGTGGAGCTCTCTGCCCATGTCCTCCATGGGCTGCCACAGGACTGCAGATGCCAGATAGCAGCAGCCTGCCATGCCCTCCCTGCGGCAGCACCGTGGGTGGGCTCAGCGTGAAGGCAGTGAGCAGAACCTGCCCACTTCTTGAAACAAACCTTCTGGAAAGGAGCTGAAAGTGATTTCTGAGGCCTGGCAGTGGGAGTCTGATTCTGACAGAAGAAAGGCACGGCAGGATCTGAGCTCTGTCCCCCGGAGCTGCTGCTGATCATGCATCAGCCCTGTCACTTCAGCCTGGCACTGCCTGATGTGAAGCAGCACAGTCAGGCTTCCACGCCAGTCCCAGGCATCAGGCAAGAGGGACCCTGCACAGCAATTGGCTGCTGCTGGCAGGGCTGAGCTGTCTCCTGCCCAGGGATGCTGCTCTCCCTCTGGATGCTAATCGCTAAACACCCAGGAGGAGGATGTGGCTGTGGCAGGAGGAAGATTAACCCCAGAGCCTGTGTGTCTGGGTTGCTGAGGCTCAGCTGCTGCCTGTGCCCATGACAAGTCCCTTTTGTAAGAGCTGCCAACACAGCAGACCTGTCCCTGAGCATGTGCTCCTCTGCTAGCAGCATCTCTGGCTCCCAGCTGTACCTTAGACTCATAGAATCAAGCAGGTTGGAAGAGACCTCCAAGCTCAGCCAGTCCAGCCTAGCACCCAGCCCTAGCCAAGCAACCAGACCATGGCACTAGATATTAGGAAACATTTCTTCTCCCAGCAGGAGTGGTCAGGCATTGGAATGAGCTGCCCAGGGAGGTGGTGGAGTTACCAACCCTGGATGTGCTGAAAAGTCCTTTGGATGTGGTGCTTGGGGATATGGTTTAGGGTGCACCTTGCAGAGTAGGGATATGGGTTGGACTTGCTGATCATAGAATCATGGAATCAAGCAGGTTAGAAGAGAGCTCCAAGCTCATCCAGTCCAACCTAGCACCCAGCCAAGCAACCAGACCATGGCACTAAGTGCCCCAGCCAGGCTTGGCTTCAACACCTCCAGGGGCAGTGACTCCACCACCTCCCTGGGCAGCCCATTCCAGTGCCAATCACTCTCTCTGACAACAACTTCATCCTAACATCCAGCCTGAACCTCCCCTGGCACAACTTGGGACTGTGTCCCTTTGTTTTGTTGCTGCTTGCCTGGCAGCAGAGCCCAACCCCACCTGGCTACAACCTCCCTTCTGGAAGTCTTCTGAGTTTTGCTCTGCCCATGGAGCCCATGAAGAACCTGCCCAGCTGTAGATATGATCCCAGTTGATGTAATCAGTCAGTGATCCCATTCCCTGTGTCCATGACACCTTACAGTGAGATGGAGCCAGTGCCACCTCAGGTTGCCTGGCTGAGAGGGTCATGAGTGCCATGGCTCATAATGGCTCCTAGTGAGGAGAGGCTGAGGGGCCTGGGGCTGCTTAGACTGCAGAAGAGAAAACTGAGAGGGGATTGAATCAATGTTTAGAACTATCTGAGGGCTGTGAGGGAGGGGGGGATATGGGACAACAGGATCCACTGCTCCCTAGGATAGGACCAGGAGCAATGGATGGAAGCTGCAGCACAGGAGGTTGCAGCTCAACACAAGGGGGAACTTCTTTCTTGTCCAGAGAGCTTGTGGAGTCTCCTTCCTTGGAGCCTTTCAAAGCCTGTCTGGATGTGTTCCTGTGTGCCCTGAGCTAGATTGTATTGTCCTGCTCCAGCAGGGGGGTTGGGCTGGATGATCTCCTTGGGTCCCTTCCAACCCCTGACATCCTGTGAGATCACATTGGGTGCTTCTGTGCTCCACAACTTCCCTGAAGGTGTCCAAGGCAGGATGAGGAGGAATGGGTTTAAAGTGGCAGAGGGGAGACTGAAAGTGGCTGTGAGGAAGAAGTTGTTTGCAATGAGGGTGGTGAGACACTGGCACAGGGTAAGGGTGGTGAGACCCTGACACAGGTTGCCCAGGGAGATTGTGGAGCACAGAAGCACCCAATGTGATCAAAGATCACATTGGGTGCTTCTGTGCTCCACAACCTCCCTGAAGGTGTTCAAGGCCAGGTTGGATGTGTCCTTGAGCAACCTGTTCTAGTGGGAGGTGTCCCTGCCTATGGCAGGGGGTTGGAACTGGCTGAGCTTTGAGCTCCCTTCCAACTTAAAGCATCCTGTGAATGCAGGCAGGAAATCAGAGCTTTGAGCCGCCTGTATCCCACAGGGAGGCATTTCCCCACCTGCCAGCACAGAGATCCCAGCACAGCAAGGCTGTGCCTTTCCCAGGAGACTTCATCTCCTTCTTTTCTGCTTTTGATAGTGGATGTGCCAGGCCCTCTTTAATTTGCAGTGTTATTAGGTGCTTGGTGTCATAGGGGGTGACATTTCCCCGCCTGCTTCGGAGCTGTGTAACAGAGGAGCAGTCAAGTGGCACAGAAATCCATTATTAATGCTTCTGCTTAAATTAACTGATTAAGAACACAGGAGCTAAACTCTGTGTATCAGCACATCAGTGGCACTAAAGGAGGAATTAATGGAATATGGCAGCCTGTTATTTAATGAGGGGCTGGGGCTGGGAAGTTCAGGTGGGAAGGAGCTGCTCTCTGAGCTGTTTGGCACTCCTGGTTGTGATCCCAGCAGCCTGGGTTGCAGCTTCCAGAAAGAAACTTCTGGTTGCAGCTCCTCCTGGTGTGGTCTAATTGGCAGCTTTCCCTGTGCCTTTGCTTGTGAAGGAGTTGCTCTGGTGTTGCTTTTTTACATCTGAGGAGCATTTACCAGCGTCAGTGCCATGCCTGACACACAGAATCAGTCACAGTAGCACAGAATCAGTCAGGGTTGGAAGGGACCACAAGGAGCAGCCAGTTCCAAGCCCCCTGCTATGGGAAGGGGCACCCTACCCTAGAGCAGGCTGCCCAGAGAGAGAGAAGAGCTGCAAATGCTGGGTGCCAGAGCCCTGTGCTGCTGAGCAGGAAGGTTCTTTGCTGGTGCAGTTGACAGCTTCCCCTTCTAGCATTCCCTCAATGACTTCAGTCACTTTCCCTCAGGAAATTCCCCTAAAGAGGGTTTAGCATCCAGCACAGCTTCTCCTCCCAGCTTCCCATTCATATTTGCCTCCCACAGAATCAGGCAGGGTTGGAAGGGAGCACAAGGAGCAGCCAGTTCCAACCCCCCTGCCATGCCCAGGGACACCCTACCCTAGAGCAGGCTGCACACAGCCTCAGCCAGCCTGGCCTCAAACACCTCCAGCCATGGGGCCTCAACCCCCTCCCTGGGCAACCCATTCCAGCCTCTCACCACTCTCCTGCTCAACAACTTCCTCCTCACCTCCAGCCTCACTCTCCCCACCTCCAGCTTTGCTCCATTCCCCCCAGCCCTGTCACTACCTGACCCCAGCCTGGGGAGCGGATCAAAGCCTTAATCTGAGATCAAAGACCTTCAGCAGTGCTACAGCAGAGAGGAATTACATTGCCAACAGATTTCTTAATGATATTTACATTTTCAATTTGCATGAGACATGACTAAGCTGAAATGGGCATTTCTCTTTTAACCAGGCTCAATTAATGAACAACAACATCAATGAAGAGGAAAAAAAAAGGAAGGGAAAGGCAGCATCAGAATCTCCCAGGAGTGGATTCCTATCAACAGCAGAGCAAGGAAAATGCCAAGAAACTTTTCAGTTACCCAATTTGCAGCTCACAGTGTGACACAGACCTCCACAGGTCAAATCAGCTCCAGCAGAGAATCTTAGAGTCACAGAATGGCAGGGTCTGGAAGGGAATTCCAAAGCTCATCCAGTCCAACCCCCCTGCCAGAGCAGGATCACCTAGACAGGATCACATAGGAATGCATCTAGGTGGGTTTGGAATATCTCCAGAGAGGTTTTGGTGTTGAGCTCTCCAAACAAAATATTCTGTAGGGGAAAAAAAATGATGTCAAGATGTGGCCTGAAGTTGTGCCAGGGGAGGGTTAGGTTGGATAGTAGGAAAAATTGCATAGAATCATGGAATCATCCAGGTTGCAAAGGACCTTTGGGATCATAGAATCATAGAATGTCAGGGCCTGGAAGGGACCTCCAAAGCTCAGACAGTCCAACTACCCTGCCAGAGCAGGAGCACCCAGAGCAGATCACACAGGAACACATCCAGGCAGCTTTTGAATATCTCCAGAGAGGGAGACTCCACAACCCCACTGGGCAGCCTGTGCCAGGGCTCTGGCACCCTCACAGGGGAAAGAACCCAGGAGATGTTTTGGTCTGGGTCCCAGCTTGGGACTCTGTCCAGTTTTGGGCCACTCAATGCTGGGGTACTGGGATGTGTCCAGAGAAGGGCAGCAAAGCTGGGGAGGGTCCTGGAGCACAGCCCTGTGAGGAGAGGCTGAGGGAGCTGGGGGGGTGCAGCCTGCAGAAGAGGAGGCTCAGGGCAGAGCTCATTGCTGTCTGCAGCTGCCTGAAGGGAGGCTGTAGCCAGGTGGGGTTGGGCTCTGCTGCCAGGCAGCCAGAGACAGAACAAGGGGACACAGCCTCAAGCTGTGCCAGGGGAGGTCTAGGCTGGATGTTAGGAGGAATTTGTTGTCAGAGAGAGTGATTGGCACTGGAATGGGCTGCCCAGGGAGGTGGTGGAGTGGCCATCCCTGAAGGTGTTTAAAAGGAGGCTGAATGAAACTCTTAGTGCCATGGTCTGGTTAATTAGAAGGTGTTAGCTGCTAGGTTGGACTGGATGACCTCAGAGGTCTCTTCCAACCTGCTTAATTCTGTGACTTTGTGAGAAGAGCTCAGCCTTGAGTCTGTGCAGCTTTGGCTGGCCATGGTTCGAGTCCTCTGTTTGATTTCCTTCCCTATCATTTATTAACTCCTGTTTCCTCTGGACTATTCCTGGTCTAAACATGGACTAGAAGGAGTCCTACAGCGAAATAGAGTCTTGCACAAAAACTCAACCCAATTAAAATGACAATTATTGCACCTTAATTAAAATCTTACATATTCATTGCTAAGCCCCAGCTAATACCTGCCTAATCCCCACCTGGCAGGTAGCATATAACGTTAGACTTAAGAACTCCAAATGCAATCCTCCACTTCCTTTCCAGCTGGCACCAAATCCAACTGTTCCTTTCTCATTCTTGTCTTGATGCTTCCCCCAAAACAGAAGAAAAAAAGCCCAAACCAAATCAAATTCAGGGCTTTGAGTGAGGCTCTGCAGCGAATGGCAAATGAAGCCCTGCAAATATTGTGACATATTGTTTGTCATCTGCCCTAAATATTTAACAGCTCCCTTTTACAAGAGTTTTGGGTTTGTGCCACGTGCTGGCAATTTGCTCCTGATAGATGCTGAATCTGATGGAGGAAATGGATTTTGTTTGGGAGCTGACAGCCACAAACCTATGTCAGGCTCTTTGCTGTTGCTGTCTCCTGGGTTTGGTTGCTCTTCTTTTACATAGAATCATAGAATCAAGCAGGTTGGAAGAGAGCTCCAAGCTCAGCCAGTGCAACCTAGCACCCAGCCCTGCCCAACCAGCCAGACCATGGCACTAAGTGCCCCAGCCAGGATTGGCTTCAACACTTCCAGGGACAGTGACTCCACCACCTCCCTGGGCAGCTCATTCCAATGCCAATCACTCTCTCTGACAACAACTTCCTCCTAGCATCCAGCCTAGACCTCCCCTGCCACAACTTGAGACTGTGTCCCCTTGTTCTGGTGCTGCTTGCCTGGCAGAAGAGCCCAACCCCACCTGGCTACTGCCTCCCTGCAGGTAGCTGCAGACAGCAATGAATCATAGAACTGCAGAACCAGTCAGGGTGGAAGGGACCACAGGATGACAGATGTCAGGGGTTGGAAGGGACCCAAGGAGCTCATTCAGTCCAACCCCCCTGCCAGAGCAGGGACATCCAATCTAGCTCAGGCCACACAGGAACACATTCAGACAGGCCTGGAAAAGCTCCAGAGAAGGAGACTCCACAACCTCTCTGGGCATCCTGTGCCAGTGCTCTGGGACCCTTCTAGGCAAGAAGTTCCTCCTTGTGTTGAGCTGCAACCTCCTGTGCTGCAGCTTCCATTCATTGCTGCTTCTCCTATCCCAGGGAGCAGTGAGCAGAGCCTGTGCCCCACTCCTGATAGTTGTAGACATTGATTCAATCCCCTCTCAGTCTTCTGCAGATTAAGCAGCCCCAGATCCCTCAGCCTCTCCTCATCAGGCAGTGCTGCAGTCCCCTCATCATCCTCACAGCCCTCCCTTGAATCAGAGATCTGTGATGGATCTCCACCTGTTTCCAAGCATGGAGGGGTGCCAGGGCTCCAGGGATTCACTGCCCTGGGCTGCTGTTGCTCAGGGGCACAAACTGGGAGGTGTAGAAACTGCTTCAGCCTCTTTGGCACCTGGTGTGGGTGTGGAGAGAGAGCCAGACTTGGGCAGGGAGCAGGAGTCGTGGAGAGCAAAGGGCTACTCCCAGGAGGGATTTTGGGGGCCACACTCCAGGATCCTCTCGGGAAAACATCCTTAGAGCCTGGCTTGGGGCAGATGGGATTTTCCCTCTCTATTTCTGTGCTGGCTGGGCATGGAGGGAGGGACAAGGAATGTTTGGTGCAGTGTGGGCAGGGAGCCCCCAGGGCTCTGGGGAGGGGCTGGACACAACCTCTGCATGATCCCAGTGTTTTGTAAGGAGAAAAAAAGTCAGGATTTGGTAGGAATTCCTTCCCAGTCTCCCTTGACTAACATCCTTCCCGGCAGGAAAGGTCTCCTGGGGTAGGTATTTGTGATGCTGCAATGTTTCTGTGCATGGTTTTGGTTTCCTCCTTCTATTTTCTTCCTTTTGGGTTTGGTGTTTTTCTTTTTCATTTTCTTAATTGTCAATTCTGAGCACCCAAGGTAATTACAGCTGAAAGATTTGCTGACTTAAAAGCAGCACTTTATTCCAGGGAATGAAAGGAGGGGGGGAAAAAAAGGGGATGACAAAAGGACCTGCTCTGGAAAACACTGTCGTTATTTTCCCTGTCGTTTGTACCCTCAGTGTACAACAAACAGCTACAGACAGAGGAGGGGGAAGGGGTGCAGATGGATGTGCTGGACCTGCCCGGCAGCAGAGGACTTTTACAGCCCCCTAAATGATCAAAACCAGCCATTAAATGTCTTTCCCATCTCATAAAAGCAAACGATGCAGATGAAAGAGCAGCTTGTGCTGAGCTGTGCTCCAAGCCTTTGGCTGTGTGCATGCTGCTGGCTCTCAGGCTCTCCAAGCATGGCTATGGCACAGGGTCACCATCCTGGTGCTGGGCACCCTGCCTGTACCCAGTCATGCTCTCAGCCTGCCCATGGCAGGGGGCTTGGATCTAGATGATCCTTGTGGTCCCTTCCAACCCTGACTGATTCTGTGATTCCAGGATGGGGTTAGGTTGCTTCTGAGTTATCACAGGATGTCAGGGGCTGGAAGGGACTCAAGGAGATCATTGAGACCAACCCCCTGCCAGAGCAGGACCATGCAATCTAGCTCAGGGCACACAGGAACACATCCAGACAGGCCTGCAAAGGCTCCACAGAAGGAGGCTTCACAACCTCTCTGGGCAGGCTGTGCCAGGGCTCTGGGACCCTTCCAGACAAGAAGTTCCCCCTTGTGTTGAGCTGCAACCTCCTGTGCTGCAGCTTCCATCCATTGCTGCTTGTCCTGTCCCAGGGAGCAGTGAGCAGAGCCTGTCCCCCACTCCTGACCCTCAGATAGTTCCAAATATTGATTCAATACCCTCTCAGTCTTCTCTTCTCCAGACTAAGCAGCCCCAGGTCCCTCAGCCTCTCCTCACCAGGCAGTGCTCCAGTCCCCTCATCATCCTCATAGCCCTCCCTTGGACCCTCTCCAGCAGATCCCTGTCCCTCTTCAACTGGGGAGCCCAAAACTGAAGGCAGTACTCAAGATGAGTTTATGTTGCACTTGGTGAGGTGTTGGAACAAGATGCTCAGGGAAGTGGTGGAGTCACTGTCCCTAAAAACGAGTAGAGGTGGCACTATGGGACATGCAAAATCCCTCTACAGCCTTCCTGTAGGATCCTTTCAGGTACTGGAAGGCAGCTCTAAGATCCCCATGGAACCTCCTCTTCTCCAGGCTGAACAAGGCCAGCTCCCTCAGCCTGTGTCAAAGCATTATCACAGTGCTCACTCCTTATTTAGTGCTGAGGCTGCTGTTTCCTCGACTGCAGCATTATGAATTACCAAGGATTATGGTGTTCAGTGGCTCCCATTGATTCCTGCAGAGCTAATTAATGAGATCCAGCCCTCAACAGGAGCAGCAACACAGGTCTCGTTAGCATGAACCAGCAAACTGCTGCTGGGAGCATGGAGGGTGGGGGCAGCTCTCTGGAAGGGTTAATGAGATAATATCCACTGATTGGAATCAAACTTCTCTTAGACACCCAGCAGCAGCCAGTGAAAAGGCAGCAGGGCATTGCTGCCTCCTAATTGCCCTGCCCTGGCTGGGAGCATTCCTGCCTCCCTGGGGCAGCTGTTTTGGAGCACTGAGAGAGGCTGAGGAGCTGGAGGAGTGATCAGAGCATAAAGCAGCCCTGCAGAGCTGTGGTGTTTGGTGAACTTTGTTCAGGTGAAGAGAAATAAACAACAAAAAAGCAGCCTTTGTGCTCTCTGGAGCCTCTGGTGACAGGAATCTTCTGCCACCTAAAGAGAATCAGGATTTGGCACTGGTAAAGGCTGCAAAAGGTAAAGGCACTTGGGAAAGACTGTGAAAGCAGCTTGGGTCAGAGCCCCTAAACTGAGCTCCCCAGTTGCAGAGGGACAGGGATCTGCTGGAGAGGGTCCAGCAGAGGGCTATGAGGATGATGAGGGGACTGCAGCACTGCCTGAGGAGGAGAGGCTGAGGGACCTGGGGCTGCTTAGTCTGGAGAGAGAAGACTGAGAGGGGATTGAATCAATGGTTACAACTATCTGAGGGCTGGGGGTCAGGAGGGGGGGACAGGCTCTGCTCACTGCTCCCTGGGATAGGACAAGGAGCAATGGATGGAAGCTGCAGCACAGGAGGTTCCAGCTCAACACAAGGGGGAACTTCTTGCCTGGAAGGGTCCCAGAGCACTGGCACAGGCTGCCCAGAGAGATTGTGGAGTCTCCTCCTCTGGAGCCTTTGCAGGCCTGTCTGGATGTGCTCCTGTGTGCCCTGAGCTAGATTGTGTGGTCCTGCTGTGGCAGAGGGTTTGGATTTGATGATCACTTTGGGTCCCTTCCCACCCCTGATATCCTGTAAGCCTGTTGGAGCTTTCTCTACCACCAGGACCAGAGCCCTGCTATGGTCAGAGTCCAGTGGGGACCACTCAGACCACAGCTTCTGTGCCCTCCTGCCCCTGTCTCAGCCCTGGGGCTGTTGGGACAGTGCCCAGGAGTAAGAGCTGCAGATGAGGCTGTGCAGGACACACTGCCTGGCTTCCCATGGGATGCTCAACCTCTCCTTTATTGCCTTTTGATTTTTTCTCCCCCCTGAAATTGCTCCCCCTCCTTTTTGTTGTCCCTTCCTGTCATTTCTTTGACTTCAGGTAAGTTGATATCTGCTGTGTGCTCCTTGTGTGGTATAAACTGGGAGTAGAATGAATTGAATGGAGGTGGGGGGGGGGGGAAATGATTTGCTGTCAGTCAAGCTGGCTGGGTAGGAAGGGCCACTTCTGAGTGGGAGATGCAAAAAAAAAAACCCTCAACACCCCAGAGCTTAAAATGCAGCTGAGCTGAATGTGCTTTTAATTAAAAGCATGTTCAAGGCAGAGATTTGTGAGAGGGAAGCTGAGGAGTGAAGGTTTCCTATTTCCCACCCTATTTATAGCGCCGTGAACACGAGCTGGCATCCCTCCTCACCACCGTGGGGCTACAGAAAGCAGATTGCCTGTGGGGAAACCACATGAAATTGGGCAAAACAATCCTCCCCCTCTTCCCTCGTGGGCTGAACAGCCCCGTGGTGGGGTACAACTGCCCTGCCTGGGCCACACAGAGCTGAGCTGGGAGTACTGCCCCTGCCTGAGCCTCTCATTTAAGGCTGGCTGGTGTGGAGCTTCAGATGCTAAGCAGGGAAAGAAGAGATGGATCAGTCCATCTGAGAGCAGGTTTGGAGAGGCTGCTGCAGACACTCCCCTCTGTAGTGCTGAGCTTTGTGTTTTGCCCTTCTCTTGAGGTGTGAGATGCTGTTAAAGGCTGCTTGGAAGAGATCATGGAATCATAGAAGGGTTTAGGTTGGAAGGGAGCTCAAAGCTCAGCCAGTTCCAACTCCCTGCCATAGGCAGGGACACCTCTCACTGGAACAGGTTGCTCAAGGTCTCATCCAGCCTGGCCTTGAACACCTCCAGGGAGGTTGTGGAGCACAGAAGCACAGAATGTGATCAAAGATCACAACCACCCTGGGCAACCTGTGCCAGTTTCTCACCGCCCTCACTTCAAAGAACTTCTTCCTAACATCCACTTTCAATCTCCCCTCTGCTAACTCAAACCCATTGCTCCTCATCCTGTCATTACAAAACTTTGTCAGTAGTCCCTCCTGTAGCTCCCTTCAGATCCTGCAAGGCCACTCCAAGGTCTCCTCCAAGCCTTCTCCTCTGCAGGCTGCACAGCCCCAACTCTCTCAGCCTGTGCTCAGAGCAGAGCTGCTGCAGCCCTCTCAGCATCTTGGTGGCCTCCTCTGCACTGGCTCCAACACTTCCATGTCCTGCTTGTGCTGGGGGCTGCAGAACTGCAGCCAGGACTGCAGGTAGGGTCTGAGGAGAGCAGAGCCAAGGAGCAGAATCCCCTCCCTTGCCCTGTGCCCACACTGCTCTTGCTGCAGCCCAGCACAGGGTTGTGTCTGGGCTGCACTCCCACTGCAGGCTCCTGTTGAGCTTTTCCTCACCCCAGACCCCCAGGTTCTGTTCCTCAGGGCTGCTCTCAGCCATTCCCCACCCATCCTGGAGCTGTATTTGGGATTGCACCCACCCAGGTGCAGCACCTGACACTTGGCCTTGTTGAGTGTCATGTCGTTGGCCTGGGCTCACATCTCCAGCCTGTCCAGGTCCCTGCCCTGCTGCTTCCAGCAGCTTCTAGCCCAGCAGAAAGTGAGACTCTGCTGGGTAGCAGCAGATGATCCTGGTGGAGTGAAGCATTGGGACCATGCCTGTACCCTCTGCAAAATCCTGGGTTCAGCCACTGCAAACAAATTGCTCCCAGTGACATTCTGGGATGTTGGGGGAAGCTGCAGGCACTGATCCCACTTGAGAAACTCTGCCACTGGCCAGTGTCCCCCTGCCCAGTGCTGCCTGGGGCAGCTGGGTATGAGCAGCTGCTGGGCAGGGCTGTGCTCAGCTCCAGGGGCACCAAGTGGGCTGCCCTGCAGAGCTCTGGGGGCACCACCAGTGCCCTGCAACAAGCCAAGCTGGTGCCCAGCACGGTGGCTGGGCTTGAGGGGGTGTGAGGCTTCCCCACTGCATGCATCTTGTGCCGTGCTGTGCTCTCTCAAAGCTGCTATCACAACTCAGCTGCTCTGCCAGGTTGAGCCTACAGCCTGCTTCCTGGGATTCCCTTAATTAAAATAACATCTTGGGGCTGTAATAATGAAAACAGAGGAGCTGGCATTGGAAATCAATAGCCTGATTTCTGCTCTTGCTGTGGACCTTGCTGCTGGAATCTAGAAGCTGTGCAGAAAAGGACTGCAATTAAAACTTGAGGTGAGATAAGGCTCCTGCAAGCTCTTCCCTTTCTTGCCCCCGTTCCTATGCAAGTGTAAGGGGTGCAGTCCTTGACCCCTCCCTGCTCCCCCAGTACAGCCCTCTCCTTTCTGGAGCAGGAGGGATGTCCCCAGCCATTGTGATAGAATCATAGAATCAAGCAGGTTGGAACAGACCTCCAAGATCATCCAGTCCAACCTAGCACTCAGCCCTAGCCAAGCAACCAGACCATGGCACTAAGTGCCCCAGCCAGGCTTGGCTTCAACACCTCCAGGCACAGCAACTCTACCACCTCCCTGGGCAGCCCATTCCAATGCCAATCACTCTCTCTGACAACAACTTCCTCCTAACATCCAGCCTAGACCTCCCCCAGCACAGCTTGAGACTGTGTCCCCTTGTTCTGTTGCTGCTTGCCTGGCAGCAGAGCCCAACCCCACCTGGCTACAGCCTCCCTTCAGGGAGCTGCAGACAGCAATGAGCTCTGCCCTCAGCCTCCTCTTCTGCAGGCTGCACCCCCCCAGCTCCCTCAGCCTCTCCTCACAGGGCTGTGCTCCAGGCCCCTCCCCAGCCTTACTACCCTTCTCCAAACACCTTCCAGCACCTCAACATCTCTCTGGAATTCCTCTCCCAGACCTTGTGCACATGTTGTAACTCTGATCTCTCCCAGATACATCTTACTAGCAAATATAACATTTAGAGTCTGTGGCATGAACATAAGAAGCTTATTTTCCCCCAGTCTTTAAAGCATCCTTGCCTGGTAAATGCCAAGACAAAACCACAAAAGTCTCTTTCTACAGGAGGAGCACAGGCTGAAGATCACAGCAAGAAGCTGTGAGGGCTGCCTGTGATGCTGAAGGGACAAACAGCACTGCCTTAACTTCCCTCAGGTTCTTGATGCTCTCCCATCGCAGGTGGAAATGATTCAGCCTTTTGTGCAGAAGAAGAGGGGTGGAGAGAAGCATCTTAGCTGTGCTGAAGAGCTCCATGTGCTGAACCTCCTTCTGCAGATTTCCTTTTCCCAAGCTCTATTGGATGCGAAGAGCTGAGCCTTTTCCTGCCTTAACAACAAAGAATCTTCCTCACCTCAAAGGCAGGATTAGAAACAATGGAGCCAATTAACTCCCAGAGTTTTGCCTGTGACCTTTGAAGTCTGCACCAAGATACACTCTGTATAAACAGTCTAAAATCACACCGGGGGATGATGGTTGGCTCTTCAGTTCAGAAGCAAAAAAGGCTTCTCCTTGAATCAATATGGTAAGTGTGTGCTGAAAGGTCAGCAAATGAGTCCCACAGCCAGTGCGGGGCTGGCATTTAAACCCAGCCTGTCTCATGGCTGTATGCACTGTGATGGATTTAATCCCTTTGGAAGCAACCCCCCCCGCCCCCAGGTGCATCCCTGCAGAGCTTGTCCCTGATTCTGCCTCTGCAAAGCACCTCATGGTCTCTGGGAAGTCAGGTGCCAGGAAGAGGAGCAGCAGTTGCAGGCTCTGCAGCTCCTAGCAGCACAAATGCTTTGCTCTGGTGGTGCCTGTGGAGCTCCTGGAGATGCTGGTCCCACCTTTGGATCCACCCCTGGCTGATCTCTTTGGTGCCTTGCAGAGCAGCTCCTGCAGCCCACTGCCTTGCTCCCTGTGTTCTTAGCCAGCACAGCCTGCTGGGTGCCATGAGAGCCCTGAAATTGCCCCCTTCCTGCTCTGGTTGTTCCTCCTCTGAGCAGCTCAGCCCTGCTCGCTGGGGCCAGTCGTTCCAGCAGCATCAGTTTGTGCTGGGAGCTCTGCCCAAGTCCGAGTGACCCTGTGAGTCTGCCCCACAGCTCTCTTCTTCCCAGCCATGGAGAAGGGATCTAAGTATTTACAGCCAGAGGAGCTGAGATCTTCATCAGTCCTGAAATGTCCTCTCAAAGTTACCTCCCCAAGCAGGGAGAGCCCTGGGCTGTGTGACCAGCACACAACACCTCCTGGGCTTTGCCCTCCAGGGAGAAGCTGCCTTGGGCTGTGTTTTGCCCCAGGTCTTTCAGAGCAAGGCAAATCTCCACACACAGCCAGCAGCTCAGCTCTCCAGGAGCAAATACTGGAGGTTACCAGGAGCAAATACTGGAGGTCACCGGGAGCAAGTACTGGAGGTCACCAAGACATATACTGGAGGTCACCAAGGCAAATACTGGGAGTCATCAGGAGCAAACACTGAAGGTCGCCAAGGCAAATACTGGGAGTCACCAAGGGAAATACTGGAGGTCACCAGGAGCAAACACTGGAAGGTCACCAGGAGCAAACACTGAAAGGTCACCAGGAGCAAACACTGGAAGGTCACCAGGAGCAAACACTGAAAGGTCACCAGGAGCAAACACTGAAAGGTCACCAGGAGCAAACACTGGAAGGTCACCAGGAGCAAACACTGGAGGGTCACCAGGAGCAAACACTGAAAGGTCACCAGGAGCAAACACTGGAGGGTCACCAGGAGTAAATACTGAAAGGTCACCAGGAGCAAACACTGGAAGGTCACCAGGAGCAAACACTGGAAGGTCACCAGGAGCATCTGGTGGGCACCTGCCCTGCAGGCTGGGGTGGGGGCTGGCCACGCCAGGACATCCCCTAGCACAGCACAGCTTTGTGCCACCGCTGCCTGTGTGCTGCCTGCACCAGCTGCTGAGGAGGCATTTCGAGGCAGGGCACTGGGAACTGCTTTAGCTGCCAGGCTGTGAGGTCTTGGTGCTGGCTGTGGCTCCACTGTGCTCCCCTTCCACAGACAGAGCTAAACTCCACCTCACCATGCAGGCTGCTCACAGGCTCTCCTGTGAATGCCTGTGGCTTTATCTGCTGGTTAACAGCCACAAGCTGGACTGAAGGTCACAGTGTTATGTTCTCCATGGGTGTATAAAAATAAACACCTAAGATGCTCCCTCAGTATTTCTCTGCTGGGTTGTGCAGGGGGACCCAGAGCATAAACACAGCCATAAAATGATGAGGATATCACACAGCTCAGTGACAATATAGTGTCTAATTATGGAAAGCTCAGAGATGTCCTCATGAAGACATAAAGTGGAAATGCAGGTCTAGGGATGGATCCAAAGCCAAAAATGAATCCTGAGGAGACTGAGTAAAAGAAATGGGCACTAACGAGCACCACAGAAATAAGGACTGGAGGAAACTCAGCTATGAAAAGCTGGGGGAAAGGAGTTCTCTGTGTAACTAGGAACCAGCTCAAACAGCAGACCAAAAGGGAAACATAAAGCTGGAAATTGGGTCATAAATCTCTGCCCTCATCAAAGAAGAGACAGTTCTATTGGAAAATAAAACCAACATCCTAGAACACAACAAAGTGGAATTTATAGGCCAATTAAAAATGCACAGCTGAAAGAAAAGAAAGCCTCAGACACTTTTCTTCTCAAATCAGGTGGGATAGAGTGAGAGCATAGAGGGAAAAGACCATTGGAAACAGGCAGGAAGCAAGAGCTTGGCTGGGTGGTTGATGAAGGACTTCTCTCTGCCCCTGGGATGCTCTGTGAAGTCACAAACTGCTCCAGAGCTGCTGAGTTCCCCTGGACTTTGATTCATTTGCTTTACACCAGTGAAATGTTTGACTCTGGTGCTCCAGTCTGAGGCTGAAGGACCACAAAAGGAGCCCAGGGAAGGGATGGTCTCACCTGTACATGGGATTTACTGTGGGGATGGCTGTATTGTGTGGGACAGGAGAATGTGGGAATCTTGTAGGCATGGTTTAAACCCAACACCTTTCTGAAACTCTTGGGAGATGCAACAAAACAGGAAGGAGACTTCTACCTGGAGTGGAATTGACAGAGGAAGCCATGGCTAAGTGAAGGGGGTTACATTTGGCCACAACAACCCCAAGCAGCACTACAGGCTGGGGACAGAGTGACTGAGAGCAGCCAGGCAGAGAGGGACCTGGGGGTGCTGGGAGAGAGGAGCTGAAGATGAGGCAGCAGTGCCCAGGTGGGAAGCAGAGCCAATGGCATCCTGGGCTGGCTCAGGAGCAATGTGGGCAGCAGGACAAGGGAGGTTCTTCTGCCCCTGTGTTCAGCACTGCTCAGGCCACACCTGCAGTGCTGTGTCCAGTTCTGGGCTCCTGCATTGCAGAGAGATGTTGAGGTGCTGGAAGGTGTTGAGAGAAGGGCAGCAAGGCTGGGGAGGGTCCTGGAGCACAGCCCTGTGAGGAGAGGCTGAGGGAGCTGGGGGTGTGCAGCCTGCAGCAGAGGAGGCTCAGGGCAGAGCTCATTGCTGTCTGCAGCTGCCTGCAGGGAGGCTGTAGCCAGGTGGGGTTGGGCTCTGCTGCCAGGCAGCCAGGGACAGAAGAAGGAGACAGAGCCTCAAGCTGTGCTGGGGGAGGTCTAGGCTGGATGTTAGGAGGAAGTTGTTGTCAGAGAGAGTGATTGGCATTGGAATGGGCTGCCCAGGGAGGTGGTGGAGTTGCTGTGCTTGGAGCTTTTGAAGCTAGGGCTGGGTTCTAGGTTGGGCTGGCTGAGCTTGGAGGTCTCTTCCAATCTGGCTGGCTCTATAATTCTATGAAAAAAGAGTGAAGAGCATCCCTGTGGCTCAGCTCCCCCAGGGAAATGCTGTCACTCACTGCAGTACTGTGGCTACAGCCCCAACGAAACCACTCAAGGACAGCAGATTGTCACAGAGAGGCCACAAAGACACTTTTCAGCATCACACAAACCAGAAGTGAAGACCCAAGGATGGGTTTCTAATTCCCAAAAAGTATGGAAAGGGGAGACAAACACACAGGGAGGACATTTCCCTCTCAGCCAGTGCTGTCACAGGGAGGAGATGGGGGCTCTGCTGCTGCCTGTGGGGAAGGAGAACATTCCTGTGTCCCAGGGAGGGAGGCAGGGAGAAAAGCAACCACCCCTGCTAACACTAACACCCCTGGAAACCCAGCAACACAAGCAGCAGCAGGAACACCAGAAGCTGCAGTAGCCACACAAACCATCTGGAGCTCCTCTGGGGATTGAATAAACTCCCCCCAATTGCTTTAGACATTTCCACTCTCTCCTCTCATTCCATGTGTGGAGTTCAACCAGACACTGCTGCCTGCCCCAGCACCTCTTGTCACTTCTGTTTGAGCACTTCTGCTTCTCTCTGCCAAAGCTGCCTTCTTCTGGCTCTTGAGGCTCTTGTCCCCTTCCCAGTGCCATCCCTTACTGTGGAGGGGCTGTGCCACCCAACACAGCTCACACCATCAGGGTTCATCAGCAGCCTTGGACTGTCACAGCAGTGAGCTGATCCCAAGTGCTTTTGTACACCAGGGACATGACTCAGCTGCTTGCCCCTTCCATCCTCTCGACCAGAGATCCTCTCCTTTCTCTCCATGCTCTCCAGCAGCCCCTGCCCTTCTCTCCGTACTTTCCATCAGCCTCTCTCCTTCCCTCCATGCTCTCCAGCAGCCCCTGCCCTTCCCTCCATGCTCTCCAGCAGCCCCTGTCCTTCCCTCCATGCTCTCCAGCAGCCTCTCTCCTTCTCTCCATGCTCTCCAGCAGCCCCTGTCCTTCTCTCCATGCTCTCCAGCAGCCCTTGTCCTTCTCTCCATACCCTCCATCAGGCCCTGCCCTTCTCCCCATGCTATCCAGCAGCCTGTCTCCTTCTCTCCATGTCCTGCCTGTGCTCCAGCCCTGCTGCAGTGCCCGCAGTGGTGCCAGCAGCACCAGCTGGTGACCACATTTCTGCCTGTCTGCTGCTTATCAGGAGTCAGGCCACAGCCACTCTCACTCCAGCAGTGAGTTAGGATATAAAAATAAGCAGAGGCTGATTATTGGCTTTGTCTGCTTTTTGCAAGCAGATGCTCCATTGTTTGCTGAGCCTGTTCTCTACCCCACCAACATGCACATGGTATTGTAGATTTGCAGCCACTCCTGTCCCTTAATTTTTAATGGGCACCCTTCAAGATGCCCAAGAGATGTGCTCTGTGTGCTGCCTGTTACGTGCCCTTCTCCCACAGGGCAGTGTATTTAGCAGTGATCCAAGGACAGGAGAGATTTGTTTCCCAACCCTGTCAAAAAGTAGATCCTACCCCTCTCAACAGGAGCCAGCAGTGTGTTCTTGCAGCCCAGAAAGCCAAGCAGTGCCTGGGCTGCAGCAAGAGAAGTGTGGCCAGCAGGTCAAGGGAGGTGATTCTCCCTCTCTACTCCTCACTTGTGAGACACCACCTGAAATACTGCATCCAGTTCTGGAGCCACTATTGCAAAAGGGATGTGGATGTGCTGGAAGTTGTCCAGAGAAGGGCCAGGAGGATGAGCAGAGGGCTGGAACTGCTCTGCTGTGAGGAGAGACTGAGGGAATTGGAGCTGTTCAATCTGGAGAGGAGAAGGCTCCAAGGTGACCTTATTGTGGCCTTTCAGTGTCTTAAGTGGGCTACAATAAATCTGTGGAGGAACTTTTTAGGCTGTCAGGTAGTGATAGGAATGGGGAGAATGGAACAAAGCTGGAGATGGGGAGATTCAGACTGGATGTTAGGAAGAAGTTCTTCACTGTGAGGGTGATGAGAGCCTGGAATGGGTTTCCTAGGGAGGTGGTGGAAGCCTCATCCCTGGAGGTGTTTAAGGCCAGGCTGGATGAGGCTGTGGGCAGCCTGATCTAGTGTGAGGTGTCCCTGCCCCTGGCAGGAGAAGGACTGTTTGCAAAGGCCTGCAGTGACAGGACAAGGGCAATGTATTCATGGGTGTGCTGAAGTGCAGCCTGGCTGGGGCACTTAGTGCCATGGTCTGGTTGCTTGGCCAGGGCTGGGTGCTAGGTTGGACTGGCTGAGCTTGGAGCTCTCTTCCAACCTGCTTGATTCTGTGATTCCATGATTCTAATGGTAGCTTGTGTCTGCCCCTTGTCTCTGCAGCCAGGGTGGTTATGTGGCCAGCAGATCCACTCAACAAATCAGTTTTGCACAGGGAATATTTGGAAATGTGATGCCTACCACAGCTGTTCTGCAGGCACTGCCTAGAGAAGGGCCCCTGCCAGTTCTTTGTGCTCTCTGTGACACTTTCAAATCTCAGCCCTTGTCCCATCTACCAATATTGTGAGAATGTGTCCTCAATAAGGGGATTTGGTGAAGCTCTGCAGCGCTCAGCAATTTCAACTCCCAGGGATACCGAGGAGCAATTTCCCTCGTGCTCCTTGTCATTTCAGGTTTCATTTCTGAAGAAACCTACAGGAAATCTCAGCCCAAATCACTCTGTGTTTGCCTCCCATCAGAGCAAAATGCTATGACAGCTTTTAGTTGATTTCTGCATGAAACCCTGTGTCTTAGGCAGGCACTTCTGCTGTGTGTGAGGACATGCAGGTGCTTGAAGAGGGTAATACCCAGCCTCGAAACACAGGCTGCCAGCAAGCTGAGCTTGCTGCAGCTCTCCAAACAGAAGAGACACAAGAGAGCATCTTTCTGAAGTCCTTTTGCTCAGGTCAGAGCCCATCCTGCACCGAGGTGCCTGTGGGTGCCTCTCCTGGAGCCTCCGCACTGGAGGCAGCGCTGCCCTGGGCTGGCTCTTCCTAGGCTGGAGCAGGCAGGCAACCAGGCTGCAGGCAACCAAGGCCTTGCTGAGTACCTGCATTTCCAGCTGGCTGGAGCTGGAAGAGGATGACAATTGCTGCCTGAAAGCCTGGGTGTGCTGCTTGGGGGTCTGCTTAATGCTTTTGCCATGCTGCACGGGGCAGCAGCACTGTGCGAGGAGGAGCTCAGCCGGATGGGAGAAGCCCACAGGAGAAACACTGACCCAGGCCAGGCACTTTCTGCTGATGGTGTCCAACAATTTAGGCTTGTTCTGCTTCTAAAATAATAATAGACCATTTTTTTTTTCTCAGTGACAGACAACTTTTCTTGGAGTTCTTCAAAGGAAAAAGTCCTTTTCTTCTCTTCCCCCCCCCACCAGCCCCCGCTGAGGTTGCTTAGGCTGCGGCACAACAACACCGTGTGGCTTTCAACAGCAATTTCAATTAACACCAAAATCTAATGAGTGCACAGGATCACAGGTACTCAGCTGCCACGGGACTGATGGCAGATGCAGGCTCAACTGAGCCAAAAAAAACCCCCAACAAACCCCAACTCTTTTTCTGCACCTCAGCCTGCTATGGTGTGTTTCGCTCCTGGGTTTTGCCAAGGGGATGGAGTGAGTCCAGCAGCAGTAAGTTTGCAGGTGACACCAAGCTAGGAGCAGCTGTGGAGCTGTTGGAGGGTAGCAGAGCCCTGCAGAGGGACCTGGCCAGGCTGGATGGGTAGGCAGAGGCCAATGGGATGAGATTGAACAAGGCCAAGTGCAGGGTTCTACACTTTGGCCACAACAACCCCAAGCAGCACTACAGGCTGGGGACAGAGTGGCTGAGAGCAGCCAGGCAGAGAGGGACCTGGGGATGCTGGGAGAGAGGAGCTAAAGATGAGGCAGCAGTGCCCAGGTGGGCAGCAGAGCCAATGGCATCCTGGGCTGGCTCAGGAGCAGTGTGGGCAGCAGGGCAAGGGAGGTTCTTGTGCCCCTGTGTTCAGCACTGCTCAGGCCACACCTTGAGTGCTGTGTCCAGTTCTGGGCTCCTGAATTCAAGAGAGTTGTTGAGGTGCTGGAAGGTGTTTGGAGAAGGGCAGCAAGGCTGGGGAGGGTCCTGGAACACAGCCCTGTGAGGAGAGGCTGAGGGAGCTGGGGGGTTGCTGCCAGGCAAGCAGCAACAGAAGAAGGAGACGCAGTCTCAAGTTGTGCCAGGGGAGGTCTAGGATGGATGTTAGGAGCAAATTGTTGTCAGAGAGAGTGATTGGCATTGGAATGGGCTGCCCAGGGGAGGTGGTGGAGTCACCGTCCCTGGAGGTGTTCAAGCCTGGCTGGGGCACTTAGTGCCATGGTCTGGTTGCTTGGCCAGGGCTGGGTGCTAGGTTGGCCTGTCTGAGCTTGGAGCTCTCTTCCAACCTTCTTGAGTCTATGATTCTGTGATTTACTTAATTCTGACAAAGGGGGGGCTGGGGGTGTGTGCTGGAGGATGTGTGTGTGTGTGTGTAAACTTCACTCATGTCTCAGTGCTCCAGGCCTTCTTGATGCACATGAGTGGGATTAGCTCTCCAGTACCAGCCAATAACTGTCATAGCACCTGTGCTGCCCATGGCTATGGCAGTGGCCATTGGGCACTTTTGTGAGGGTCTTTGAAACCCCCTGTTGCTGTCTGATCATTCCTGCCTCTCCTTGTGCCCCTCATCCCTTGGGATGTCCTGTAACAATCATCCCCTTTGTTTCTTAACCTTGGTCTAATAGGGTCTGACTTAATAAACCCAGGGGAAGTGCTTCAACTGAGGGTCATGCTGAGCACAACTGGTGCCTGCCTGGCAGAAGGGCATCTGCAGCTCTCCAAATAGCCACCAATCACTTGAGCCTGGGCCACTTCTGTTGCTTTTAATAGCCAGGGTTAAAAAAAAAAGAGTCAGTGCAAATTCAATAGGCACCAGGGTTTGGAAGTCAAAGATTAGATTAGTGGCCTAGAAAAGCAACTAAAGAAGAGGAACCTTCATTATTGAGTGTCCCTGCAGCACAGGCTGAGCCCAAGCTCGCCTGCCTGATTCAATTGGAAAGAATGTTCTCAAAAACAAGAGGCTTCTGTTCTCACCCTCCCCTAATGCAATTATTTAGCACCCTACTATTATGGCCCTTCAAGAAATAAGCCTCAGTGGATGACAAAAATGGCACCAAAGACTGGATGCAGGCAGAGGAGGGATGCGTGGAGCAGCCGCAGTGCTCTGCACTCTTCGTGGCACAGCAGAAACACTTAGAGCTTTGAAACAGAGCCACTCAGACTCCTGCCTGACCCACAGTTAGCTCCAGACAGCATCTGGCACAGGATTCTGGGCTCAGGGATGGGCCAATCACTCTCTCTGACAACAACTTCCTCCTCACATCCAGCCTGTACTTCCCCAGGCACAACCTGAGGCTGTGTCCCCTTGTTCTATTGGTGGCTGCCTGGCAGCAGAGCCCAACCCCATCTGGCTACAGCCTCCCTTCAGGGAGCTGCAGACAGCAATGAGCTCTGCCCTGAGCCTCCTCTGCTGTAGGCTGCACACCCCCAGTTCCCTCAGCCTCTCCTCACAGGGCTGTGCTCCAGTCCCCTCCCCAGCCTTGCTGCCCTTCTCTCAACACCTTCCAGCACCTCAACATCTCTCTTCAGGAGCCCAGAACTGCACACAGCACTCAGGGTGTGTCCTGACCAATGCTGAGCACAGGGGCAGAAGAACCTCCCTTGTCCTGCTGCCCACACTGCTCCTGAGCCAGCCCAGGATGCTTCCTGGCCACCTGAGCATCTAGTTCCAATCTCCCCTCTGCCAGTTTAAACCCATAAAAAGCCAAGCAGCTACTGATCCCCATGACCTGTGCTGTGCAGAGCCCTCCAGATGCACCACACCAACCTCTGTGCCTTTTCACCACCCTCCCAAGCAGGTCAATTTACACCACCTGCCTCCTCCAGCCCCACACCAGCTCTGCCCCATTTCACACGGTCACTAAAACCCATCCCTGAAGAGGACAAAAGGCTGCAGCCCTCAAATCCCAGCCTCCCTCTGGAGCATGGAGTCAGATTTACTTGACAACTCTTTCTGCATTGAGAGGCATTAAATTAGTGCTGCTGTGAAATGCTTCATTAGTGACCTTCCTGCAGCTCTGCCGAGCCACAGGCATGAGTTGATCCCAAATTCCTCTCCTTAGCTTTGCTGTCTCTCCAGTTCCTGGGCTCCCCCTTGATTCCCAAAGGAAAGCAATAGACTCCAGCACCCCTCAATGACATCAAATATCACTTTGCTTTTCTTGCCAGGAGTAGAAAAGAAGATTTAAGCCTTTCTGGGTATCACTTCTGCACTGTAAACAACTCCACCACATCCAGCTGAAGCCTGCGGATTTGGGAGCATTTCACCTTCTTAAAGGTCATTTGGATGTGGTGCTTGGGGACATGGTTCAGGGGTGAAGCTTGAGGAACAGGGCTGGGGGTTGGACTTGGTGATCCAAGGACAAGTGCAGAGTCCTGCATCTGGGGAGGAATAATAAACTGCACCAGTACAGGCTGGGAGGTGATCTGCTGGAGAGCAGCCCCAAGGAGATGGCCCTGGGGGTCCTGGTGGCTAACAAGTTCCCCATGGCACAGCAATGTGCCCTGGTGGCCAAGAAGGCCAATGGGATCCTGGGGTGTATTAGGAGGAGTGTGTCCAGCAGATCAAGGGAGGTTCTCCTGTCCCTCTACTCTGCCCTGGTGAGACCTCATCTTGAATCCTGTGTTCAGTTTTGGGCTCCCCAGTTGAAGAGGGACAGGGATCTGCTGGAGAGGGTCCAAGGGAGGGCTAGGAGGATGATGAAGGCACTGGAGGGCATGGCTGATGAGGGGAGGCTGAGGGACCTGAGGCTGCTTAGTCTGGAGAAGAGAAGACTGAGAGGGGATTGAATCAATGTTTTTAACTCTCTGAGGGCTGGGGGTCAGGAGGGGACAGGCTCTGCTCACTGCTCCCTGGGATAGGACAAGGAGCAATGGGTGTAAGTTGCAGCAAAAGAGGTTCCAGCTCAACACAAGGGGGAACTTCTTTCCTGTAAGGGTCCCAGAGCACTGGCACAGGCTGCCCAGAGAGGCTGTGGAGTCTCCTTCTCTGGGGCCTTTGCAGGCCTCTCTGGATGAGTTCCTGTGTGCCCTGAGCTAGATTGTGTGGTCCTGCTCTTGCAGGGGTTGGACTGGATGATCTCTTTGAGTCTCTTCCAACCCCTAACATCCTGTGAGCCTGTGATCCTGAGAGTCTTTTGCAACCTGAATGTTAGGATGCTGTGATCCTTCTCCTCACCAACCATGAATGTTCTACCAGGACGTCCTTAGATTCCTTACAAATGTTCTGCTTTGCATAATTCCTAATTTATCTTTGCTGTCCCAACCCCATCTTTTTCCTTTATGGCTTTTGTGTTTTGTTTCTGGCTCTTAATTTTATTGCTGGCTCGAGTTCAGCAATAAGCAGGGATGGGCTCCTGGCCAAAACTATCTTCTTCCCCCTGTTCGCCAAAGGCAACGAATCTCTCTGTTCTGGGAAGTTCTCTGAAGCTGCCTGGTCACAGTGTCCCCTCCTGCTGGTGTCAGGGTCAGGGAGGGCTTCCCAGGAGCCACAAGCCAGGGCTCTGGTGCCAGCACTGCATAAGCAGGTGCCCAAGACCAGAAAGTTACTTAGGCAGGCAGGACCTGGTGTGCCACATCTCAGGCACCTCTGAGTGTCATCTGTGACACAGTGAGATGTCAATGGGCATCCTGAGTTCAGCACTTCAACAAAGAGGCTTGCTTCTTTTGGGGGGTATTTTCAGCTCTCTGGGGGCAAGATCTCTGCCTGGTCTGCTCATGCTTCACTGCAGAGCCCAAACACAGCTCAGAGGAGAAAGAAGATGCTCCTTGGGTGACACAAAGAAGTGGACACTGGAATGGGCTGCCCGGGGAGGTGGTGGAGTCGCCGTCCCTGGAGCTGTTCAAGGCAGGACTGGACGTGGCACTTGGTGCCATGGTCTAGCCTTGAGCTCTGTGGTTAAGGGTTGGACTTGATGATCTATGAGGTCTCTTCCAACCTTGGTGATACTGTGATACTGTGATGCTTCTGTGGCTCTGGAGCACCATATCCAGACAATTCTGAGCAGACATTTCCTTGGCTCACATCAGGACTGGACCAAACCAGTCCACACTCACCCTGCCAAGCCTCTGACCAGCCTGTCCCCAAGGCCTGCATGTCCCTGGGGTGGCCTGTGGAACTCACTTCCCTCATCCCTGCAGAGCAGGCAGCCTGCAGCAAAGGCTGTATGGGTGGAGAGGAGAAGGCTGGCAGAGCTTCTGGCAGATCCTGGCTTACAGCAGGCAGACTGCTGCACAGAACATCAGCTCAGCTCCAGCTCTCCCACCTCGGTGCAAGTCCTCCTCCGCTGAGCACAAGCTGAGCTTTGCCAACGGGCTGGAACTGCAGCACCATCGGCAGGGCTCTGCAGCCAGGAGGGGACCTGCACCTGGGGGGAGCCACCAGCACAGCCACACCCAGATGCCTCCCTCCACGGGCTCCAGTGGAGACCTGTTCCCAGATCCACTCCAGCCCCCGTTCTGGGTTAGTGGAGGGCTACAAAGCACCCTCAGATCCTTCAAGTCCTGTCGGAGTTTCATTTCTCCTCTTTTAAACCTCCTCCAGGCTGCCTGGACCATTTGTGGCTGGTTAGTGGGAGCTGCAGAAAGCTTTTCAACAACTAAGGTAAATTCCAAATACTGGGATTTAAAACCAGTGCTGATGGGTTTCTGATGTACCTGGCTAAGAGAAGTCTCCATTTTCTTTGCTCTCTGCAAGCCCACTCCAGCAGGGCTGCTCTGCACAAGCCCCAGTTCCTGGAATGCCAGGCACAGGCTGAGATTGCAGCATTTTTAAGACATAATGAAAAAGGTAATTTTCCCTGCCTCCCTGCAATCTTCCTCATTGGGGAGGCATTTTGTGCAATTTTCAGTACTAGCTATAATCATCCTCCCAGAGATGATAGCCTGCTGCTGGCTTGCTTGGGTTCTTTCAACCCTGACATGCTCTGGGGCCCAAGGAAAGGAAAGGAGAAGGGAATCAGAGCTGTGGAGGTGCCATCTCTGCTGGGGCTCCTCACCTGGAAAGCTTCCTGTGCTGGGTACAGTGTTCCCAGGCACAGCTTGGCCTGAAACCCAAACCTGAATCTCTGCTCCTGAGATGAGAAGCTGCAAAACTCAGAGATCAAAGGTGAAAGGACCTCTCAGCTGTGCCAGCACAGAACATGTCCCTGGCGACATACTGTGGTTTATCACTCTCCTGCCATGCTGCAGGTCCAGGGCAGAAACCCACAGCACTGAGATGATGATAAACATCATCATGATGTTGGTAGGATTAGTTGCTATGCAGTGAAAGGGACACAAGGTTCGTGTGGTGTGCAGTGCATTAGGCTTTGGAAACCTGATGGGGCTTGGAAAAGCTCCTGGGTGGTCTGGGACTTTGAAGCCCTTGCTTTGCCTGTGATGGATTTGGCTGAAGCCCAGAAGGAGGTGGAACAGAGTTTGTGGAGGGGATAAAGGCTGGAGTTGGAGGTGCAGCTCTGAAGGCAGCAAAGCCTGACGGATGCCGTTTCTTCCTCTTCTTCCTGGGTATCCCTCTAGAGGCAGGCATCGAGGCTGGGGCTCCCCAGGGTGGGGAAGGTAGGGGGGCAGCACTGTGAGCCTCCAACTGGAGCAGCTGCACAGAGCCACCGTGCTCTCACCCTGCAGCTCTCCTCAGGGAGGGTCTGTTACAGCAGGAGACTTGGGTTCGTGGAGGATGATGTTCAGAGTTGTGGGACAAGACACGAGAGGAGCTGTGAGGAGCAGGTTGCTAATGTCTGAGCGTGTAGCTAGCTGCAGTATCACTAACAGGACAGTGCTCCCAGCAGTGCAGCTGCCTGGGATGAGCTCCACCAGCTCTGGCCTACAGCTCGGAGCTGGGTGAAGGAGGCTGCCTGAGCTCCCCAGCTGCTTGCTCCAGATGAGTGGGATGCTGGGGGGTAAGGAGAAGCAGCACAGAGCCTGCGATGCTCTTGCAGCAGCAGCTGCAGCCGACGGAAGGAGAGTGCAAAGTTGTGTTAGCAGCAAAATGGAACAGAGCAGGGGGGGACCTGGGCAGCAGCCTCCCTGGTGCTCATGAAATAACAACGCTCCTCTTGCTCTACATGCCAGGAGCCATTACCCAGAAAGCAAATCATCTGCTGAAAGGGCCGTGAGGAGAGCAGAGCTCCAAGATAGAGGGGGGTCTGCAGCAGCTCATCTGCCATCGTTCACTTCATCCCAACGCCCCTGCCTTGTGTTCCCGGTGTTGGGGCTTGGCAGAGACTGGCGGGCGGTGGAGCTGCAGTGCTCCCTCAGATGATGTTGGGGATTTAAAGGCAAACAGAAATGAAAACGTCAAACCTGTTAAGCTTTGGAGTGCTTTCACCAGAACGTGGGCAGGAGGGACTCCAGGAGACTGCTTAAAAATAGGAGCCCGAGGGAAACTGCTCTCACAATGGTGACGTTCTGGTGTCGCTGCCTTGCTGGCAGTGCTGCTCGCTCGGCTTGTTATGGATCACAAAAGGAGGGGGGGAGGGGGGAGGAAAAAAGTCCCTAACAACCTGACCCAAAGCAAATAAATCATGGGATGCTTCATTTATGAACCCACTCGAAAAGCAGGGGCTCAAAACTCAGCTCAGTCATCCTGAGCTCAGCCTTGCCAAAGTCTGTGTCACAGCTCTGGAGCGCTTGAACAATGAGGCAGAGGAAGGGAGCAGCAACACAGTCACTTGCCCAGGTCTTGGGGGCCTCTTATCGTTGTTTCTACCTGTGCCAGAGCAGTGTAGGACACTTACACCTTGGGAAGGTGGCACCTTACACCTTGGGAAGGTGGCATCTTACACCTTGGGAAGGTGGCATCTTATACCTCTTGTGCTCCTCTCAAGCACAGATCCGTACAGCAGAGAGGAGCCAGCAGCAGCTCTGCTGCCTGTGCTGCTGCTTGGCTGTGCTGGGGCTGCTCCACTGCAACCCAGTACGTGCTGGGAAGCTTCTGGCAGCTGAAGTGCCCAAAAGCACAGGAGGAGTCGAAGGAATGAGGAGGAGTCTTGGGAGATTTAAGTACTGTGGTACCAGTTTGTCCTCTCTGAGGGCACCATGTGCTTGGAGGTCAGGGAAGGGCTCCTGGTTGGGTTAAAGGCTGTTTTATGCTGGGTGTAAGCCAGGTTTTTGCTGGAGCAAAAGGTGCCTGTGTGGCAGTCAGAGTCTTCTCTTTCTGTCCATGGAGGGCCTTGGTTTAGTCTGTGCTGAGCAGGAGACAGCACCACTAGAAAGCTTCTTCTCAGACTGAACCCAGTGCCCTGGGGGAGGACACCCAAGAGCTCTGAGATTGGTTTTCCCTTTGTGGTCCTTTGGGCAGCCTCAACCCTGGGAAGCTTTGCACCAGGGGCAGGCAATGAAGGATCAGGCCCAAGGTATCTGAGGTGGGATTGTGTCCCTCCTTCCTCCCTCCCTGTCCCCACACAGAAGTGTCTTCAGGTGCCACTAGGATGTGGCTGCTCCACGTGGCAGGAGGAGATTGGCAGGGCTGTGTCTGAGGGCAATGCCAGGAGCAGTCTGGCAAACATGGTGCTGATGGCCTGGGGGAGCAGGTACCAGGCCCAGCTGAGATGGTGAGCAAACAAATTCTTGTGCCTCCTCACTTCTTGCTCAGCTTCTTGAACCTCCCCTTAGTCTCCTGCACCAGAAGGGATGGTGCCAGGCTCTGCTTTGCCTGTTTGGGCAGCTGTGGCTCCACAGCATGGCACAGTGGCTGCAGACCCCTGACAGGGTCTCCAATCTGCTCAGCCTGCCACCAGACTCAGCTTTTTAGTCTGGAGAAGAGAAGACTGAGAGGGGATTTAATAAATGTTGTTTTCTAAACATCTGAGGGCTGAGGGGTCAGGAAGGAAGGGACAGGGACAGCCTCTGCTCACTTGTGCCCTGCAGCAGGAAAAGGGGCAATGGATGGAAACTGCAGCACAGGAGATTCCACCTCCACCTGAGGAAGAACTTCTTTACTGTAAGAGCCACAGAGCACTGGAACAGGCTCCCCAGAGAGACTGTGGAGTCTCCTTCTCTGAAGACTTTCAAGCCCTGTTTGGATGCATCCCTGTGCAACCTGCACTAGATTCTGTGGTCCTGCTCTGGCAGGGGGATTACAGTATCACAGTATCACAGTATCATCAGGGTTGGAAGAGACCTCACAGATCATCAAGCCCAACCCTTTACCACAGAGCTCAAGGCTAGACCATGGCACCAAGTGCCACGTCCAACCTTGCCTTGAACTGCCCCAGGGACGGCGACTCCACCACCTCCCCGGGCAGCCCAAAGATCTCCAGAGCTCCCTTCCAACCCCTAACATCCTGTGATCCTCCTGAGGTTTCAGATGAGCTCCTGGGGAGGTAGCTTTTTGCAGCTCTTTAAATCCACCAGGATTCCCTAATGGCTCCAGCTGCTCTGTTAACATAAAAGTGATTTGTTCTAAGCCTACAAACACAGAAACACTTTGCCTTCCCCATTTTTCTTCTTGTCGGAGAAGAGGCCAAGCTAATACATCACAGGGTCTGCAAAGCAACTCCACCACCAGCAGCCAACAGATGAAACTGCCACCAATCCTTCTGTGCACATCTCCTGCCCCAGCTGGGGACTCCTGTCCCCACTGTCCTGCCTGCCCTCAGTACCCTGCCACCCAGGGCTTGTGCCACACAGAACAGGGACCCAAAGTGACACCTTCTCAGTCCTGGGTAGGTAAGGAGAGCACCTGGCCAGTGCCCTCTGTGCCAAACTGCCAGCTGGGGTCTCTGCTTTGGGAAGCCTGGGGGGAGGGTTGCTCTGTGGTGAGCCCCATACTGTCCCTGTAACCCCCCCCTCCAGCTGCCCTGCCCTCCTTGTCAGAAGGCTCCCATCCCCCTGTTCCTTCCTCCCCCTTGATCTTCCACAGCTATTTACAACATCAGAAGCTCTTCACAGCCACAACCACCTTTTGCCCTGGCTTTGCAAAGCCCCTTTGTGCCAGGACCATCCCCATCCCCACGCTGGCAGGAGCCCTGTGCCATACATCAGGAGGGTATCTGTTGCCACAGGATGTGCTGAGGACATGCTGAGCGTGGCTGTGCCACAGGTGGTCTCAGCCCTCTCATCTGAGAGCCATTCCCTCTCTCTGCTCCATGCCCCCAGCACAGGGAGCCAGCAACCCACGCCAGGCAAGGAAAGCAGGACAAAGGGCAAGGCAGAAATCAAGAGCCTGATCCAGACACTCAGGTGGGAGATGACAAAACCATAAACAGCATGCTGGTGCCTGTGAATGGATCGCAGCTCAGCTGCCAGGCGAGCAGAGCTGACAGCGCTGACAGCTCCTCTCATCAGCTTTTCAATTACCTGCTGAACGGTGAGGCTCGGGCAGAGCAGCTGACAGCTCTGCAGCTGCCCCTTCCCCCAAGAGGTGGCACACACAGACCAGCAGCTGCCCCTTCCCTCCCAGAGGTGGCACACACAGACCAGCAGCTGGCCCTTCCCTCCCAGAGGTGGCACACACAGACCAGCAGCTGGCCCTTCCCTCCCAGAGGTGGCACACACAGACCAGCAGCTGGCCCTTCCCTCCCAGAGGTGGCACACACAGACCAGCAGCTGGCCCTTCCCTCCCAGAGGTGGCACACACAGACCAGCAGCTGCCCCTTCCCTCCCAGAGGTGGCACACACAGACCAGCACCTGGCCCTTCCCTCCCAGAGGTGGCACACACAGACCAGCAGCTGGCCCTTCTCTCCCAGAGGTGGCACACACAGACCAGCAGCTGGCCCTTCTCTCCCAGAGGTGGCACACACAGACCAGCAGCTGGCACTTCCCTCCCAGAGGTGGCACACACAGACCAGCAGCTGGCACTTCCCTCCCAGAGGTGGCACACACAGACCAGCAGCTGGCACTTCCCTCCCAGAGGTGGCACATACAGACCAGCAGCTGGCACACACAGACCAGCAGGTGGCCCTTCCCCCAAGAGCCGATAAATGAAGGCCATCTGAGGAGGTTCCTAAGCCCCCACTCAACACCTGCTGGATCGATCTCTCGATCTCTTGCTCCATGGTGGCAGGGGATAGCACCAGCATCCTCCTGCCCCCTGGAGATCTGCGAGGCTGTGTGCCCTGTGCCACAGGGCCGTGTCCATCCCCAACCACCTGCAGCCCAGGATTTCCATCCTGCCAGCTAGGAAAGGGCTTTCCCCATGCTGTGGGCAGCAGCTGCTTCATGCAGAGCTGCTATTGACGTTGCTGTGAATCCAGGCGGCTGTGAGGTCGCTCCCCGCGGTGCCTGCGTGCAGGAGGGAGGCGCAGTGAACATCCAGCTCTGGCTCCCAGGAGGTGAGGCTCTGGGTCAGATTAAAAGCATCTCCTTTACGCAGCATTCCCAGGGGAGCAGAGCTCCCTGACCCCTCACTAGGCAGGAGAAGAGAGGTGGTTGCAAACCCCTTCCATAGGGACAGGCAGGGAGGGAGGGAGAGAGGCAGCGGAGGTGAGGCTTTGGGTCAGATTAAAAGCATCTCCTTTACGCAGCGACCCCAGGGGGGCAGAACTCCCTGACCCCTCTCACTAGGCAGGAGAAGAGAGGTGGTTGCAAACCACTTCCATAGGGGCAGGGAGGGAGGGAGGGAGGCAGCGGAGGTGTGGCTTTGGGTCAGATTAAAAGCATCTCCTTTACCCAGCGACCCCAGAGGAGCAGAACTCCCTGACTAGGCAGGACAACAGAGGTGGTTGCAAATCCCTTCCATAGGGACAGGCAGGGAGGGAGGGAGGGAGAGAGGCAGCGGAGGTGAGGCTTTGGGTCAGATTAAAAGCATCTCCTTTACGCAGCGACTCCAGGGGAGCAGAACTCCCTGACCCCTCTCACTAGGCAGGACAACAGAGGGGGTTGCAAACTCTCCCCACAGGGACAGGCAGGGAGGGACGGAGAGAGGCAGTGGAGGTGAGGCTTTGGGTCAGATTAAAAGCATCTCCTTTACGCAGCGACCCCAGGGGAGCAGAACTCCCTGACCCCTCTCACTAAACAGCACAACAGAGGGGGTTGCAAACCTCTCCCTTAGAGACAGGCAGGGAGGCAGGCAGGCAGGCAGGCAGGACCTCACTGGGCTGGGAAAGCAAAACTTGGGCGACATAAAACGTCGTAACGTTCACCTAATAAACCACCCAAACTCCGTGATTTAAAGGGCCAAAAACCTACTCTTTGTTTCCAAATTTACAGGCAGTAATAGTTGATTTAGATCCCTGCCTGGCTCCTGTATAGACTGCAGTATAATTTAAAGGACAATAAAGTCTGGGACCATGATAGCATCGGCATGATAAATCAGGCTGGCTACCACTACTGAGAGCAGGAATTATTAATCCGTGTTCCAAATGATATGCCTGCACATTGCTGCTTATGCAGCGAGCTGAGATAGCACTTTCCCCATCCCCCCTATTATTGTTCTTTACTTCTGCAGTGAAATATTGTCCCCCTCCTGCCAAAGGGGCGTTTGGTACCCTCTGTGTATGGGCACAGCCTGCTGCGATGCGCGCACGGAGCGCAGCGGCACAGAATGGGTTGGGGCCTTAAAGATCATCTGGTTCCAATCACTCTGCCATAAGCTCAGGTTGCTCAAAACCTCATCCAAGCTGGCCTTGAACACCTCCAGGGAGAGGGCATCCACAGCTTCTCTGGGTAACCTGTGTCAATGTCTCACCACCCTCACTGGAAAGAACTTTTTCCTAACAGAGAAGCATGCAGGTTGGGAGAGACCTCCAAGCTCATCCAGTCCAAGCACCCCTCACTCTAAGGAATTTCTTCCTAATCTTCATGTTTCAAACCAGCAGAGCTGCTAATTCTTCTGACACCCCCTGGGGTTTGATGAGAGGAGAAAGCTGCTTTTGTGAGCAACCTCTCTCATAGCTCTGCTCAGGGTTTTCTCTGCGTTATCAATGGATTAGCATAGAACCATAGAATCAGTCAGGGTTGGAAGGGACCACAAGGAGCAGACAGTTCCAACCCCCCTGCCATGCCCAGGGACACCCTACCCTAGAGCAGGCTGCACACAGCCTCAGCCAGCCTGGCCTCAAACACCTCCAGCCATGGGGCCTCAACCACCTCCCTGGGCAACCCATTCCAGCCTCTCACCACTCTCCTGCTCAACAACTTCCTCCTCACCTCCAGCCTCACTCTCCCCACCTCCAGCTTTGTTCCATTCCCCCCAGGCCTGGCACTCCCTGATAGCCTGAAAAGTCCCTCCCCAGCTTTTTTGTAGCCCCCTTCAGATGCTGGAAGTCCACAAGAAGGTCCCCTGGGAGCCTCCTCTGCTCCAGCCTGCACAGCCCCAACTCTGTCCTCATATCAGAGCTGCTGCAGCCCTCTGAGCATCCTCCTGGCCCTTCTCTTTGTCATGTGCAGGAACCAACTCCTTTCAGCTGGAGCAAAACATGAAGATGTTAACATGAGTTTGGACATGCTCCTCAGGATCAGTTGAAAAGCTTCTGTTTTCAATAAGACACCATTTATTTGCTAAACAAATAGCACATATTCAATTAAACCCCCAACCCCCTGCTGCCTCCCACATTGTCTGTCAGCCACGTTCAGTCTGAAGCAAAGGGCTGAAAGTTACATCTGTACAGAATGAAGTATGCAGCACTGAAATTGTCCCCAGGAACATCCCCCATCTGCTGCTGCATTTCTCTTTCATGCTAATTATTAAAAGATATCTGAGCAGAAATAAATAATAGATGTCCTTTAAAGAAGCAGAAGTAGACTTTAATGAGTGTTTGGTGCTGGGCTGTGTTTTTCCCTTTGAAGTTGCAGCAGCTTGAATGCATCCTCAGCCACAGGAGTTGGCAGCCCCCTGGCAGCCACA
Source organism: Pogoniulus pusillus (assembly GCF_015220805.1). NCBI lineage: Eukaryota > Metazoa > Chordata > Aves > Piciformes > Lybiidae > Pogoniulus > Pogoniulus pusillus. The sequence goes on from NC_087300.1 coordinate 4,734,856, forward strand.
GAGCAAAGCTCAGCCCAGAGCAGCAGCACAGTGCCAGCTCCTTAAGTTCAAGTAAAACCTCCTGAGTTCCACTTTGTGTCCATTGCCCCTTGTCCTGTCGCTGGGCACCACTGAGAAGAGCCCAGCCTCATCCTCATCCTCATCCTCATCACCTCCAGATATTTATAAGCACTGCTCAGGTCCACTCTCAGGTTGCTCTTCTCCAGGCTCAGCAGCCCCAAAGCTCTCAGCTTTTCCTCCTCACAGAGATGCTCCAGGCCCCACACCATCTTTGTGGCCTGTGTTGGACTCTCTCCCTGTCCTGATGGAATGACAGTGTTGTCTTACAGACACAGACAATAGTTTGTGGAAGAGGGAAGGAGAAACATCCTCTTCCCTGCTCAGTGTGATTCTTTCCAGCACTTAAACTGCACCAAGCTGTGTGCCAGCAGGAGCTGCCATCACCCCTCAGTGGTCACAGGCTCACAGGATGTCAGGGGCTGGAAGGGACCCAAAGAGATCATCGAGTCCAACCTCCCTGCCAGGGCAGGACCACACAATCTAGCTCAGGGCACACAGCAATGAATCATAAAATCATAAACCCAAGCAGGTTGGAAGAGAGCTCCAAGCTCAGTCAGCCCAACCTAGCACCCAGCCCTGGCCAAGCAACCAGACCATGGCACTAAGTGCCCCAGCCAGGCTTGACTTCAACACCTCCAGCCACAGCCACTCCACCACCTCTCTGGGCAGCCCATTCCAATGCCAATCACTCTCTTTATGAAGAACTTCCTCTAACATCCAGCCTAGACCTGCCCTGGCACAACTTGAGGCTGTGTTCTGTTGCTGGCTGCCTGGGAGCAACACCTACCTGCATCCAGACAGGCCTGGAAAGGCTCCACAGAAGGAGACTCCACAGCCTCTCTGGGCAGCCTGTGCCAGTGCTCTGGGACCCTTCCAGTCGAGAAGTTCCCCCTTGTGTTGAGCTGGAAGCTCCTGTGCTGCAGCTCACATACATGATACCCCAGCCCTGGGAGCACTGAGCCTTCTGCCTTGCTCAGCAAGACTCTTGCCCTGTCGAGTGACTGCTGGAGGCTGCAGGGCTAAAACCCCAAGTGCCAGAACCAACATTCCCCACACAAATCCTTGTGCCCTCCACCCCCATCTCAGCAGCTCGCAGCTGCAGCCCATGTGCAGGGGCAGCCCTGCACTGTGCTGCTTTGACCCCATCACTGCACCCCACAGCAGTGGATTTTCTCCCTCCTAACCAAAGCAGAAGCATCCCTGATAGTGCAGAGTGCTGCAGGAGTGTTAATGAAACACATTGCAACTGTAAAGTGGGAAGGAATCTGTTACTCTAAATTGCATTTCGATTTCCCTATTACCAATTAGAGTGCCAGAGTCAAGCAGGTCACATTTGTGTGCAGGAAGAAGCTTTCACAGCTCAGATCAGGAGAGCAGGAGCTGTTTAATTGTTTACTTTGCCTTTCTAGAGAGACAGGAGCAGTGCTCAGGCACAGTGAGTGGGAAATGTCTACTTGGGGGATGGAGATTGCCAGGGTGTTTGTCTGTCTGTGGGCTTCTCAGCAGTGGATATTTTTTCTCCCACTCCCACCCCGGTCCTAAATATTCCTGTTCTTAAGGCAGGAATCACAGAAGCAGTCAGGATTGGAAGAGACCACAAGTAGCAGCCAGTTCCAACCCCCTACCATGCCCAGGGACACCCTACCCTAGAGCAGGCTGCACACAGCCTCAGCCAGCCTGGCCTCAAACACCTCCAGCCATGGGGCCTCAACCACCTCCCTGGGCAACCCATTCCAGCCTCTCACCACTCTCCTGCTCAACAACTTGTTCCTAACATCCAGTCTGACTCTCCCCACTTCCAGCTTTGCTCCATCCCCCCCACTCCTGGCACTCCCTGACAGCCTCAAAAGTCCCTCCACAGCTTTTTTGTAGCCCCCTTCAGATGCTGGAAGGCCACAAGAAGGTTCCCTGGGAGCCTCCTCTGCTCCAGCCTGCACAGCCCCAACTCATTCAGTCTGTGCTCACAGCAGAGCTGCTGCAGCCTCTGAGCATCCTCCTGGCCCTGCTCTGGACACTCTCCAGCATCTCCACATCCCTCTTGTCCCAGGGGCTCCAGAACTGGATGCAGTACTCCAGGTGGAGTCTCAGCAGAGCAGAGTCCAACCCCCCTGCTAGAGCAGGGCAATACTATCTAACACAGATCACAGAGGAACATAGAAGGAGAATCCACAACCTCTCTGGGCAGCCTGTGGCAGAGCTCTGGGACCCTTACAGGAAAGAAGTTCCCCCTTGTGTTGAGCTGGAACCTCTTTGGCTGCAACTTACACCCATTGCTCCTTGTTCTACCCTGGGGAGCAGTGAGCAGAGCCTGTCCCCCCTCTCCTGGCAGCCCTCAGATACTTAGAAACATTTATCAAGTCCCCTCTAAGTCTTTTCTTTTCCAGACTAAGCAGCCTCAGGTCCCTCAGCCTCTCCTCCTCAGCCATGCCCTCCAGTCCCCTCATCATCCTCGTAGCCCTATGAGGTGAAAGGCAACCAGGGGGCAAGACCATTTGGGACCTCTTGTCAGGCAAAGTCTGTGCCTGTGTCTGATCTCCCTCCACTTGGTGACAGTGGAGACAAAAGCTTTGTCTTCTCATATGCTGAAAGGTTTCCTTCCTCCTCACATCCACCTTCTCCAAATTGCACCAGAATTAACATTTATAATGGCAAGGGGAAACCTGACTTAAGTGGTTCCCCAAAACTCTCTGGCCAGAAGATGCAGCCTTGTCCCTTCCCATCAGCTTTCCAGTTTTCTCCACCTTAGCTGCAGGGTTGTCATTGTGGCAGTCTGCAGTGAAGTCCAGGGAGAGAAAAGGCAGGAGCCAGAGGGTGTAAATTATTCAGAGATGTCACACATTTCCCAGGGGAGACCCAGGTGATGTCTGCTTTTGCTCAAGAACTCAGAAGACCTGGAGAAAACTCAGGAGCAAACTCAAGCCTTGGCAGGACATCCCAATTTGAGCTGACATTGTCTCCATTAGCAGGTCCTTGTACCTGTGCCCAGATGGAACAGCACAGCCCTGTGTGACAGTTCATCCATATTCAAAAGCTGCCTCTCTGTGTCTTCCCTTGATGCAGGCCCTCATGGGTGTCATCCACCTTCACCAGCTCTGCTCCATCCTGCAGCTTCCCCAGCTGCAGGGCTCTGCAGCTTGTGTTTGGAGAGCAAAACGTTGGTGGCTCTGGGGACACAGGCCAGGAAAAGCAAGCAAGGAGCTGCCAAGGTGGGGAGGAAAGCTGAGATGAGCTCAGACAGAGCCACTATGGCTCAGGGCTGTCACTGAAGCACAGAAGGGGCTGGAGCTCCCCAGGGGGTCATTTGGGATGAAAACAGTGAAAAAAGGCATCCCTGCCCTGAAAGACTAAGAATGGAAGTGACTGGAGAAGAAAGGGTGGTGGTGACTCAGGATGGGACCCACAGGCTGCTGCCCAGCATGGGGCCATGTACCAGGACAGACCCAAAGGACCCAAACTGACCATAGAATGGTTTGGGTTGGAAGGGACCTCCAGAGGTCATTCAGTCCAACCCCCCTCTCCTCTCAGCAGAGACATCCTCCACTAGGGCAGGTTGCCCACAGCCCTGACCTTCAACACCTCCAAGCATGGGGCTTTAGCTATCTCCTTGAGCAACTTGTTCCACTCTTCCACCACCCTCACGCTGCAAAACTTGTTCCTAGCATCCAATGTAAATCTGCTCTTCTCTCATTCCAAACCACTGCTCCTTGTCCCATCACTGCAGGCCTTTGGGAACAGTCCCTCTGCAGCCTTCCTCTAGTCCCTTCACGCACTGGGAGACCACTCTTAGGTCTCCCCAGACTCTTCTCTTCTCCAGGCTGAACAATCCCCACCTCCCTCAGCCTGTCCTCATAGCAGAGGTGCTCCAACCCCCTGGCTCAACTAGATCAGGTTGCACAAAGCCCTGTCCAGCCTCCCCTTGAGTATCCCAAGGGATGGGGCCTCAACTACAGCCCTGGGCAACCCCTGCCAGTGTTCCAGCGCCCTCACGCTGCAGAACTTGTTCCTAACATCCAATCTAAGTCTGCTCTTCTCTGCTTTGAAACGATTGAAACTTTGCTCCTCTCACCACAGGCTTTCATAAGCAGTCTCTCCTCTCCCCAAGCCTGAGTGAAGGTCCCACAGAGCTCTGTGAGCTGCTGCTCTCTGCTGTGCTTCCACAACCTCCTGCAGCTACTGAAATTCTGCTGCCTCAGTTCAAGTCTCCATCACTCCCTGGAGCTTTAGATAGCTCCCAAACTCCCTCACTGCTCTGAGCAGAGGAACACAGCAGGACTCAGGGGCACTTCAAAAGAAGTGAAGGTGCTCCAACCCCCTGACCATTTTCATGGCCCTCCTCTAGACTTGCTCCATCAGGTCCATGTCCTTCTTGTGTGGAGGGCACCAGAGCAGGATGCTGTACTCCATGAGAGTTGAGCTGCCCACCCCAGGAAGGAAGGAGCAAGCCTGAGGGACAGGAGGCCACCACGGGTGCAGTTTGACACAATCTTTGCCAACCCTCCCTGTGCCAAGGGTCAGCTGCTGGAGCAGCCCGGGGGCAGATCCCATTCCAGCACCGCCTGGGGTTGCTGTGCCTTTGTGATGCTAATGGACACAGCTCTGCACAATTTCAACAGCGCCGGCAGAGAAAGAATGAAGTCTGTTCATTGACACAGGGAAATGTTTTCACCCTCCACCTAACCTTCACAGCTTCTCTGCGAAATCTATCAGTCAGTAAACGATTCATCTGCGAGTGCTCGCCAATTATTATGCTAATGCATGACAATGCATTACAGCGGATTCCTCTGACGTGCCAGGAAATGCAGCTGCCTGGCAGCTCCTGCCCTGGCTGCAGAGCCTCCAAAAACCAGCCCAGCCTTTGCAGCTGGATTGGGATTGCAGCTGGATTGGGAACTGCTCTGTCCCTGCACAGAAATCCCTGCCGTCTAATGCCGGCTGCAGCTCGTCGGCTATTGGAGGCAGGCTGGGGGGGTTGGGGCTGTTCAGTCATAGAATCACAGAAGCAAGCAGGTTGGAAGAGACCTCCAAGATCAGCCAGTCCAGCCTAGCACCCAGCCCTAGCCAGTCAACCAGACCATGGCACTCAGTGCCTCATCCAGGCTTTTCTTGATCACCTCCAGGCACGGTGACTCCACCTGGAGTCTCCAGTCTGGAGAGGAGAAGGCTCCTAGGTCACCTTATTGTGGCCTTTTGGTGTCTTAAAGGGGCTACAAGAAAGCTGGGGAGGGACTTTTTAGGCTGTCAAGGAGTGATAGGAGTGGGGGGAACGGGGCAAAGCTGGAAATGGGGAGATTCAGCCTAGATATAATATAAGAACGAGGTTCTTCAGCATGAGGGTGATGAGAGCCTGGAATGAGGTTACAGGAAGGATGGAGGGAAGATGTTTACAAAGGCCTGCAGTGACAGGACCAGAGGCAATGAGTTCAAGCTTGAGAAGAGCAGATTTCTGGGGGGGGGCCCTGGAGCACAGCCCTGTGAGGAGAGGCTGAGGGAGCTGGGGGTGTGCAGCCTGCAGCAGAGGAGGCTCAGGGCAGAGCTCATTGCTGCCTGCAGCTGCCTGCAGGAAGGCTGTAGCCAGGTGGGGTTGGGCTCTGCTCCCATGCAAGCAGCAACAGAAGAAGGGGACACAGCCAGAAGCTGTGCCAGGGGAGGTCTATGCTGGATGTTAGGAGGAAGTTGTTGTCAGAGAGAGTGATTGGCATTGGAATGAGCTGCCCAGGGAGGTGGTGGAGTCTCTATCCCTGGAGGTGTTGAAGAAAAGACTCAATGAGGCACTTAGTGCCATGGTCTAATTGATTGGCCAGGGCTGGGAGCTAGGTTGGACTGGCTGATCTTGGAGGTCTCATCCAACCTGCTTGCTTCTATGCCTCTATGATTCCATGACTTAGATTGGATGTTGGGAACAAGTTCTTTACTGAGGGTGGTGGAGCACTGGAACAGTCTGCCCAGGGATGCAGTTGGGGTCCTTCCACAGAGACATTCAAGGTGAGGCTTCGCAGATCACTGGGTGACCTGGTCTGGTGGGGATGTCCCTGTTGACTACACGAGGGCAGGACTGGATGACCTCTAGAGGTCCATTCTGGCCCAGACCTTTCTATGGTTCTACGATTCTGTGGTTCTATGTTTCTATGATTCTCTAGTTCTATATTTCTATCTTTCTATGATTCTATAGTTCTGATTCTATGATTCTATGTTCTATGATTCTATGTTTTTAAGGTTCTGTGATTCTATGGTTCTGTGATTCTATAGTTCTGTGTTTCTGTGGTTCTATGTTTCTATGTTTCTATGATTCTATAGTTCTGATTCTATGATTCTATGTTCTATGATTCTATGTTTCTACGGTTCTGTGATTCTATGGTCCTGTGATTCTATAGTTCTATGATTCTGTGTTTCTGTGGTTCTATGTTTCTATGATTCTATGATTATCTAGTTCTGTGTTTCTATGATTCTGTGACTCCTTGGTTCTATGATTCTATGGGTCTATGTTTCTATGGTTCTATGTTTCTATGATATATCTCCCTGCAGGGGTCTCAGAGGGGCACATCTCTACAGTGTAGGTGGCTGTTGCACGAGTCTGTACTGAACCATGGTGTGTGTGTGAACACCACAGCAGAGAGCAGAGAGAGAGAGAGAGCACTGCATGGCCACAGGACCTGCCACGTGTCCCCACACTGTGATGTTTAGCTGCTGCCTTGCAGCTCCTTCTTGGAACTGAGTGATTCTAAAGTTAGAGCAGCACATGTAGGCTGCAAAGGCTGGGTTCTGTGTGGAGTAGAGCACTTGAGTGCTTTGCACTGAGGTGATTCCTTCCACACGCCATGGGAGCTGCTTCCAGGTACCAAAAGGAATTCTTCTTTTCGTTGCCTGACAGAGGGAAACAGAGGTTGTGGAGTCTCCTATGGAGCCTTTCCAGGCCTGTCTGGATGTGCTCTTCTGTGATCTGTGTTAGATAGGATTGTCCTGCTCTGGCAGGGGGGGTTGGACTCGATGATTTCCTTGGGTCCCTGGTGGGGGATGGCCTCTTCTCCCAGGCAACCAGCAATAGAACGAGGGGACACAGTCTCAAGTTGTGCCAGGGTAGGTATAGGCTGGATATTAGGAAGAAGTTCTTCACAGAGAGAGTGATTGGCATTGGAATGGGCTGCCCAGGGAGGTGGTGGAGGCACTGTCCCTGGGGGTCTTCAAGAAAAGACTGGCTGAGGCACTTAGTGCCATGGTCTGGTTGACTGGCTAGGGCTGGGTGCTAGGTTGGACTGGATGATCTTGGAGGTCTCTTCCAACCTGGTTGATTCTATGATTCTATGAGCCTGTGAGCCTGTGAAATACTCAGCATTGATATAAACTTTGCTGTTATCACTGACATGATAAAAATCCCCCCCCCCCTTTTTTTTTTCCACCTAGCATAGGCTGGATGTTAGGAGGAAGTTCTTCACAGAGGGAGTGATTTCCCATTGGAATGGGCTGCCCAGGGAGGTGGTGGAGGCACCATCCCTTGAGGTGTTCAAGAAAAGCCTGGATGAGGCACTCAGTGCCATGGTCTGGTTGACTGGGCAGGGCTGGGTGCTAGGTTGGACTGGATGATCTTGGAGGTCTCTTCCAACCTGGTTCATTCTATGATTCTATGATCAGTATCTCTTGGTGAAAAGCTGGGATGGCTTTGTCTGTGTATTCTGCATCCCACTGCACTTTTCACCCTCTGCCTATGCTGGGCTGGAGGGTGCAGGACAGCCACCAGCCCAGTTTACTTCTCCAGCAGCTCTTTGCATTCTCTCCTCTTGAACATGTGCAAACCCAGAGCCCAGCCACTGGCAGCTCTTGGCTGCCTGCTGATGTGTGGGCTTACAGAAACGTACAGAAATGGTATTTTTAAGCATTTGCAATTGCATCATTCTGTAATGAATTCATTTCTGCCTCTCTAGCACGACATGGAATGTTGGAGAGGGGCTGTGCATACACTAGAGGTGCAAAAAACCTGTTGGCTCCAAGAAGGCCTCTGACAATCAATCTCCTGATCCCAGTCCTCTCCTGCAGTCCCTAGCAGATGCTGGCTGTCCTGCAGGCCAAGCCAAGGCTCTGTCAGAGAAGATAACCAGACCCTTGGAGGCTGTGCAAGGCTCCATTTTCTCAGAGGAGTTAATGCCTGGGGCCAGGAGGTGTTGCCAGAGCCTGCATCCCGTGGAGCTGAGCTGGCTGAGCTTGGAATTGGCCTCAGGCAGGACCTGCCAAGCGTTCCTTGGCTGGCAGGTAGGTGGTGTGTGGGGACAGCAGAGCTGGAGCATGCTGTTTGCCAGACAAACAAACCCTCTCCGTGGGGACCAGCCCCACATAGAATCATAGAATCAAGCAGGTTGGAAGGGACCTCCAAGCTCAGCCAGCCCAACCTAGCACCCAGCCCTGACCAAGCAACCAGACCATGGCACTAAGTGCCCCAGCCAGGCTTGGCTTCAACACCTCCAGGCACAGAGACTCCACCACCTCCCTGGGCAGCCCATTCCAATGCCAATCACTCTCTCTGCCAACAACTTCCTGACATCCAGCCTACACCTCCCCATAGAATCATGATGACCTTCTCCTCCCTCTGAGTTTTCCTCTAGCCCTGAAGAGGTGAAAACCATCTCCTGTGGCTGGACAAATCCCAACTCATGGAATGGTCTGACAGTTCCCAAACACCTCTCTCACGACCAGACAACAGCCCCAGAGCATCTTGTGCTTCAAATTAGCACACATCTCCTCCCTCAAAGCTCCTGGCAGGATGGTGAAGGTGTGCAAGGTTCAGTCTGGGTGCAGTGTAGCCTTCACTGCTGCCTTCCTGCAGCCATGGGCACCAGTGAAGTGTTCCTGCAGGAGCCCATCCCTCTGCCAGCCTCCCAACTCCTTGCAAACAGGGAGAGTTGACTCAGTGTGGCAGATGTTTGGGCATCTTTAATTGAAAATGCAAAGAGAAACAAATGCAGCTAGAGGCATCCATGAAAACTTCTCTGCTTCCCCAGAGTTGTCTTTTCTCAGGAGCTAATACCCAAAGATTCGCTTATTAGAGTCATAATGTTAGAATTATTTCATTTAATACTCTAATTATCCCTTGTGATTAATCCTGACCATAACAGAAATGTCTGGGAGTCTGGGAGGCATGTTCCAATAGATTTGGCATTATGAATGTTAATTTGAGTTAACAAGTGTGATAGCTGGAGGAAAAGAAACCAAGGAGCAGGAGGACTTCCAGCTTCTGAGCAAGCGCAGGAGCTTCTCCTGCCTGCTTCTGCCAGAAACTGGGCCAGGAGCCTGAGGTTCTGCTGGCCTGGGCTCAGGTGGAGGGCTGGAGGATCTGGGGCTGGACTTGGAGGCTGAGCAGCAGGCACAGTGCTGGTGGGGAGAGTTGGCACAGGCCTGGGAGAGCTCTTAAGTAATGCCAGGTGTGATCACCCAGTGCATTAGAAGGAGGTACTCCTCTGCCTCTGCTCTGCCCTGCTGAGACCTCATCTTGAGTACTGCCTTCAGGTTTGGGCTCCCCAGTTGAATAGGGACAAGGATCTGCTGGAGAAGGTCCAAGGGAGGGCTATGAGGATGAGGAGGGGACTGGAGCACTGCCTGAGGAGGAGAGGCTGAGGGCCCTGGGGCTGTTGAATCTGGAGAAGAGAAGACTGAGAGGGGATTGAATCAATGTTTAGAACTATCTGAGGGCTGGGGGTCAGGAGTGGGGGGCACAGGCTCTGCTCACTGCTCCCTGGGATAGGACAAGCAGCAATGGATGGAAGCTGCAGCACAGGAGGTTCCAGCTCAACACAAGGGGGAACTTCTTGACTGGAAGGGTCCCAGAGCCCTGGCACAGGCTGCCCAGAGAGGTTGTGGAGTCTCCTTGCCTGGAGTCTTTGCAGGCCTGTCTGGATGTGTTCCTGTGTGACCTGGGCTAGATTGTGTGGTCCTGCTCTTGCAAGAGGTTGGACTCAATGATCTCTTTGGTTCCCTTCCAACCCCTGGCATCCTGTGAGCCTGTGAGCCTGTGACACCAGCACCTGCTTAGCTCTGCCACACAAGGTACCAGCGACAGGCAAGCTCCCACCACCTACTAACCAGTGTAAACCACCTGTGCACAGCCTCTCCTCTCTAAAGCAAGCAGCACCTGGCAGTGTCTGACTTCCAAAGGGTCCCAAGTGCTGTTCTCTGAGTGCCTCCCCAGGTGCTCCCAGAGCTTTGCAGTTGGTATGTGCACAGCTGGGCTCTCCTATCACCCCGGGGCTGCAGCTCAGTCTAATTTTAGGTACTGAAATGTGAAGGATCGAGCTAAATCCTTTACAGCCTGGAGTGGAGAGTGAGGCTCAGGCAGAACCTCCTGAGGCTTTCTTGTGTCACTTGGATGGCTGAGGGCAAACAGCAAATTGCCTGGGGCTGTAGATAGGGAAATGAAGGCTGTCTGGTTTCTTCCCCATTAGTCCACAGCCCACACACTTCTCCCGAGATCAGTCCCACCCCTCCCGTGGCAAGTCCACATCTCCTGGGTTTGCCAGCTCTGCCCTGGATGTTTCTGCCCAAGTTTCTGGCATGCTTGCTCCAAAATACCCAAGAACCACACACTGCTGACCCTCCCCTGCCCACCCTGGCACAGGTAAGCTCTCTCAGATGGTTTCCAGACCTGTCCACCCCTCATGTCTTGAGGACAAATGTCTCTCTGTGGGGCAGTGCTGTGAGCTGTGCCCGTGCCAAGGCCAGAGGTGTGTGGAGGAGGCTTTCTGGGTGGAGGGGCTGCAGCATGGTCTCCTTGTTAGCATGGAGAGAGGCTGTTAGTGAGCCAGAAGGCGCTGCAGATGTTGAGCAGCTGCGGAGGGCAGCCACAGCCCCAGGGCACTGAGGGCAGGCGGGGTGGGTAGAGGGCTCTTCTGCGAGAACAAACGGGCACTTTCTCTTCCCTTCTGATTTCCATTTGCAAGCTCCAGAGGTGGCTGCCAAGGACTGCAGCAGCCTTCAGCTGTCAGAACAATGATCTCAGTACTGCTGAAAAGTTCACATCTGACAAAGTTCCTCTGCTGGGTTGTCTCAGGTATCCTTGGGGTTGTGGAAGCGCTGCAGGAGCTGGGCAGGGTGGGTGGAGGCACTTGCTGCACTGCACTGTGAGGTGAAGGATGTCTGTGCAGCACCACCCAGGGAAGAGCTGTTGGACACTTTTCAGGTGGAGCCCCATTAAGTTTCCCAGAAGGAGCCAACCTCCTCCTCTGTGCACAGAACCATCCCCCAGGCTGCCCAGCAGCAGCTATTTGAGTGCTTTATAGCCAGCAGCTCCAGTGAGCTGCTGTGTGCTGCAAGGACACAGGTGCCATGCCCAGGGTAACCCTCAGCCCACCTCAGGCTCCTGCTGGACACAGCCTCCTGAAGTTACTCAAACCTCATCCCCAGCAGAGCAAAGTAACCACAGCCTGGAGCTGCCAGGAGTGCAGCACTGTGCCCAGCCTCCGTGCCAGGGCAGGAGGGGCAGGGGCATGGATGTGACCATAGCTGGAAGAGCTCTAGGAGTGCAGCACTGTGCCAGGCTCCGTGCCAGGGCAGGAGGGGCAGGGGCATGGATGTGACCATAGCTGGAGAAGCCCTAGGAGTGCAGCACTGTGCCCAGTCTCCGTGCCAGGGCAGGAGGGGCAGGGGCATGGATGTGACCATAGCTGGAGAAGCCCTAGGAGTGCAGCACTGTGCCAGTCTCTGTGCCAGGGCAGGAGGGGCAGGGGCATGGATGTGACCATAGCTGGAGAAGTCCTAGGAGTGCAGCACTGTGCCAGTGTCTGTTGCAGGGCAGGAGGGGCAGGGGCATGGATGTGACCATGGCTGGAGAAGCCCTAGGAGTGCAACACTGTGACCAGCCTCCGTGCCAGGGCAAGAGGGGCAGGGGCATGGATGTAACCATAGCTGGAGAAGCCCTAGGAGTGCAGCACTGTGCCCAGCCTGCGTGCCAGGGCAGGAGGGGCAGGGGCATGGACATAACCATGGCTGGAGAAGCCCTAGGAGTGCAGCACTGTGCCCAGCCTCCGTGCCAGGGCAGGATGGCCAGGGGCATGGACGTAACCATAGCTGGAGAAGCCCTAGGAGTGCAGCACTGTGCCCAGCCTCCGTGCCAGGGCAGGATGGCCAGGGGCATGGACGTAACCATAGCTGGAGAAGCCCTAGGAGGGCAGCACCCCACGCAGAAGCCAGCCCTCGGGTTGCTCCCACCCAGCGTAGTGGGTGAGCAAAGAGCCTTGGCTCCAGCGGGAGCCCCATTGACGGAGCAGCCACTATCAGCACAGCCAAGGCTCCTTTTCAGCCTCTCTGGCAGCCAATTACTCATTTCCAGTGCGCCAGTCTGTTCTTAATTTGGCAGTGAAGGCGTGGGGGGGGGGGACGATGTCTGAGGGAAGAGCTCAGCAATGTCCTCTTAGTGGGAGTCTCAGAACCAATATTCTAAGAGGCAGGAGGAAATTAATGCGCGAATGTGATGTTTACAAGCCCCTGTCACTGCCCATGCTTGAAGGACTGGCTATTAACACCTGGTCAAGAAGAGGCTCTCGCTCTAAAGATGTTTTTTAAAGGCATGGAGGATGCTCTGGAAGAGCAGGGAAACAATCTGATTAATAGGACATCTCCTTGAAACCCCTCCAAAGTCTCACTTTTACTGCAGTGCACTTTTCCCCCCCGGCGCAAAGCGCAGAACCGAGAGGAGAAGGAAGAGCTCCTTACTCCAAGGGGCATAATGAGGCCATAAAAGAAACAACCAAGCCCAAACCAATAAAGTTCAATAATTTACCATAAATATCCTACAAGCTCCAGAAATCCATTTCCCTACGTGGAAACTGCCTGTGCTTCAAATGATCTTTGCATTCACCCTGTCACAGATGGCGACATCAGACAAGAGAGTCCTTGACAAAATCCCGCTGTAATTATTCTTTCCCCAGCTGCAGTTATTTTAATGCCTTTTCAGCTGAGCTGAAAGGGATGCACACATTTGATAAAGGAGGGCTTTTTAACCACTTTGACAATGAAGCATTTGAAGTGTACAGTGAGGGGGGGGTAAAAAAAAAAAGAGAGAGGAGAGAAAAAAAAAAGAAAGAAACAAACAACAACAAACGACCCACCAAAAATTCCAACCCCCACCCCCTCCCCCAAAAAAAACTTTCTTGAGACCTTGGGAGGGCTCAGAGAGAGGTTTCTGCAGCAGTTATTCAGCTGTTGAAGCTAAAATATGCTGCTTGGAATGGCTTGAGAGTGATGTTAGCTGAGGAGATGCTCAGAGGCAGCCCAGCGCTTGGTTGTAGTTTGGTGAGCAGCTCGGAAGGGTCCTGTCTGCGTTGAGAAATGGTCTCTGCCAAGGACAGGCAGGGAGCTCTGGGTCTGTTTTGCAGGGCTGGAATGAGGTCAAGGTTAGGCACTGCTCCAGCCTGCCTTGCCCAGCTGCAGTCCTGCTTTGGGTGGCTTTTCTTGTGCTGTTTGATCCCCGAGTGCTTTCAGCCACTGTGGCAAGTCCCTGTCCCTAAGGAACGCGGTGCAAGGCCAGCCTGGGAAGCTGGCAGGCTCCCACCAGCAAGCCTGGGCACTGCGGGCACGTCCAAGCTGCACTTGCCCAAGAAACAAGGCTGAGCTGCTCTGACAGAAGCTGTGTCCCTGGAGACACCTTCCACAGCTCCTCAGACCCAGTTTCTCAGCCTAGCGACCAAAACATCCTTCCCTGGCACTCATTACCCTCCCTCTGCGCCACTCTACCCACAGGCAATGCCCTTCCTCAGTCTGTTGCCTCCCCGCCATAGGGACAGTTCCTCTGGGCAAGCAGTTCTGGAAGCCCTGGTGTATTTAGGCAGCTAAATAAAAGCAGGGTCCTTTTGCAGTGCCCCTGAGTCCTGCTATGTTCCTCTGCTCAGGGAAGTGAGGGAGTTTGGGAGCTATCTAAAGCTCCAGAGAGTGATGGAGACTTGAACTGAGGCAGCAGAATTTCAGTAGCTGCAGGAGGTTGTGGAAGCACAGCAGAGAGCAGCAGCTCACAGAGCTCTGTGGGACCTTCACTCAGGCTTGGGGAGAGGAGAGACTGCTTCTGAAAGCCTGTGGTGAGAGGAGCAAAGTTTCAATCGTTTCAAAGCAGAGAAGAGCAGACTTAGATTGGATGTTAGGAACAAGTTCTGCAGCGTGAGGGCGCTGGAACACTGGCATGGGTTGCCCAGGGGTGTAGTTGAGGCCCCATCCCTTGGGATACTCAAGGGGAGGCTGGACAGGGCTTTGTGCAACCTGATCTAGTTGAGCCAGGGGGTTGGAGCACCTCTGCTATGAGGACAGGCTGAGGGAGGTGGGGATTGTTCAGCCTGGAGAAGAGAAGAGTCTGGGGAGACCTAAGAGTGGTCTCCCAGTGCATGAAGGGACTAGAGGAAGGCTGCAGAGGGACTGTTCCCAAAGGCCTGCAGTGATGGGACAAGGAGCAGTGGTTTGGAATGAGAGAAGAGCAGATTTACATTGGATGCTAGGAACAAGTTTTGCAGCGTGAGGGTGGTGGAAGAGTGGAACAAGTTGCTCAAGGAGATAGCTAAAGCCCCATGCTTGGAGGTGTTGAAGGTCAGGGCTGTGGGCAACCTGCCCTAGTGGAGGATGTCTCTGCTGAGAGGAGAGGGGGGTTGGACTGAATGACCTCTGGAGGTCCCTTCCAACCCAAACCATACTATGAGTCTATGATTCTGATCCTACGAGTTATAGAACAGAGTCATAAAATCATAGAATCATAGAATCACAGAATCAGTCAGGGTTGGAAGGGAGCACAAGGAGCAGCCAGTTCCAACCCCCCTGCCATGCTCAGGGACACCCTACCCTAGAGCAGGCTGCACACAGCCTCAGCCAGCCTGGCCTCAAACACCTCCAGCCATGGGGCCTCAACCCCCTCCCTGGGCAACCCATTCCAGCCTCTCACCACTCTCCTGCTCAACAACTTCCTCCTCACCTCCAGGCTGAACCTACCCATCTCCAGCTTTGCAAACCGTTTGGGGGACACCAGTAAGCTTGCAAAAGGATGTCTATGATTCTGCATCTTCTGAAAGCCCTCAAACACCCTGTCCCTGAATCTACCTTTCAGGACTCTGAAGAAGCAGCAGCTCTATTTTGTAAAGCTCTGAACACTCACCAGCTCTTGTGAAAAACAAAAGAAGCCGAATCCTCTTGAAGTGAAGTTCTCCCTGCTCCCAGCAACTTGCAGCTGCTTCTCCCTCCCCCTCTTTAAGCTATTAGTTTAAAAGAAGTGCGTGGAGACACAAGGCAAACGATGCTGGGCTCTGCTGGGAGGATATTTTCCCATTTAAAGCAAAGAAAGAAAAGCCAAAGAACGGCTGAGCAGCAGGAGGCTTTTCAGAGTGGGATCCTCGCAAGCTTTGACATACAAAGAAGCCATCCTGGGCTCTGCTGCTCCCAAACCAGGGAAGCCTGATTAATGAAGGTTATTGTCGGGGAGGTCTGGATGTTATACTCGACACTGAAAGGCACCAAACCCTCAAAGTGTTCAGCTTTGTACAAGAACAGATTGTGTGCAGTTAGCCTTAGAAAACAAATGCACTCTCTCATCTCTTAGATTATAGAGCATCCATCATGGGCTGGCAGGGAACACCACAAACATGAGTGTGTGTAATTAGCAACACATGAAGTCTGAGCAGCAGCAACTGGAGGAGCTGCTCCTGTTCTTCCCACTCTGAAGCATCTTTTCCCTCCTAAGGTGGGTCCTGCTGAAGCCTAGCAGTGGTGTGCCTGGGCAGGGCAGGTCACTCTGGGTTCCCTTCTGCACCCAACCAGCTTCCCTCCTGTGCTGCTGGGATGTATTTGAATCCCTGAATGTCAGGGGCTAGAAGAGATCTCAAAAAGATCATGGAATGGTTTGAGGTTGGAAGAGACCTCAAAGCTCAGCCAGTTTCAACCCTCCAGTTCCAGACACCTCCCACTAGAACAGGTTGCTTAAGGCTTCATCCAGCCTGGTCCTGAACACCTCCAGGGAGGTTGTGGAGCACAGAAGCACCCAATGTGATCTTTGATCACATTGGGTGCTTCTGTGCTCCACAACCTCCCTGGGCAACCTGTGCTAGTATCTTCTCACCCTCCCTCTCTGTGCTCCACAACCTCCCTGTGCCAGTGTCTCACCACCCTCAACCTGTGCAAGTGTCTCACCACCCTCAACCTGTGCCAGTGTCTCACCACCTTCAACCTGTGCCAGTGTCTCACCACCCTCAACCTGTGCCAGTGTCTCACCACCCTCAACCTGTGCAAGTGTCTCACCACCTTCAACCTGTGCCAGTGTCTCACCACCTTCAACCTGTGCCAGTGTCTCACCACCCTCAACCTGTGCAAGTGTCTCACCACCCTCAACCTGTGCCAGTGTCTCACCACCCTCCTCCAGGTGTTTTGGTTTTTTCTTCTCTCCTGCATCTTTCACTGCTCTCTCAGCCTTGCCTGGCATCTCCATGGGGCACCATACACAGGCTGGCACAGCCTTTCCCCTGGCATGGAAAGAGAAGACAGGAGTAAGAAGCAGCAGGGACGTGGAGGCTGACTCCAAGTCCATCCCAGTCAGAGTGTGCTTTGCATGGGGTTCAGCAGCATCCACTCTCTCTTGCCTCCTGCCCACCACAAGCAAAATAAGAGGAGTGTTCTCTTGATGTGGTTTGCCTCATGCTGCCCAGGGTCTCTGCCAGAGCTGGGATCTGACCTGGGTGCCAGTCTCTTATCCTGCTTTTTCCTTTCCTCCTGCACTGTACTGTAATATCAGCCACAAAATTAAGAGCTGTACTTGAGTACTTGAATAAAGAAACCAACTCCATCCTCGAAGCAGCCAGGCATGCCTCATGGGGTCCTCCTGTTCCTCAGCCCTGAATCTCAGGCTGATAATTAAAAAGAAACAAACTCACTTACACAAATTAAGATCCCATCAGGCTGCAGAGCCAGCACAAAGCCACTGTCACTTCCTATTTCAAACACGCTTGAATTGCAGGGAGCTTGGATTAGGGGGGTTTAAAGAGAGGCAGAGGGAAGTCACTTTGCTGGATGGCAAGCAGCTGTCTTCAGAGGATGTCCTGAGGGCCCTTTCTCATGCTGCTTGCCCATGAAGGCCTGGTATAGGGCAGGGTAATGATACAGGCTTGTCATCATGTGCCAGCCTGCTGAATCTCAACCACAGCAAGGTCCAGGGCAAGAGCTGCTCAGACACCCAGCATGGAGGCCCTCCAGTCCTTGCAGGATTTCAGAGGTTCCCATAAACACCATGCAAGGTTTTGGCCTTGGGTGCTCCTTCCAAAATTGGTCCTTCACATCAGGTCTTCTGGCCAAAAGGAGTCATCAAGCTGGAGGTGTCTCCTGCAGGAAATATCCTGATTCTGTTTCCCATGACAGTGACAAATCCATAGCTGGTGTTAGGGGCTGCTGCTTCCCAAGAGCATCCTGCACAGGAGTAGACCCCAGTGAATATTCTGGTCCCTGGAGTGCTCTGGCATTCAAAAGCCTTAAGTATAGAATCACAGAATCATAGACTCATAGAATCACAGAATCACAGACTCATAGAATCACAAAATCATAGACCTCATAGAATCACAGACTCATGGAATCACAGACTCATAGGATCAAGAATCAGGCAGGGTTGGAGGGGACCACAAGGAGCAGCCAGTTCCAACCCCCTCTGCCATGCCCAGGGACACCTCACACTAGATCAGGCTGCACACAGCCTCATCCAGCCGGGCCTTAAACACCTCCAGCCATGGGGCCTCAACCACCTCCCTGGGTAACCCATTCCAGCCTCTCACCACCCTCATGCTCAACAACTTGTTCCTAACATCCAGTCTGAATCTCCCCATTTCCAGCTTTGTTCCATTGCCCTCAGTCCTATGACTACCTGGCAGCCTAAGAAATCCCCCCCCAGCTTTCTTGTAGGCCACTTCAGGTCACAATAAGGTCACTTTGGAGCCTTCTCCTCCCCAGACTGAATAGCCCCAGCTCCTTCAATCTCTCTGCTTCCCACAACACCTTGGCTCTGCTGCACCCCAGGACCAAAGCCATAGTGTATGGGGTAGGAGCTGCTCCTGAAGCCAGAGAACATCTCACAGTCCCTGGTCCCCTTCTGGCCCAGCAGCAGTCCCCATCCCTGACTCCTTCAGGCAGTCCTCTCTGAGCCCCAGCCCAACATGACAAAATATTTAGGGGTGACCTCATTGCTGTCTACAACTACCTGAAGGGAGGCTGTAGCCAGGTGGGGGTTGGGCTCTTCTCCCAGGCAACCAGCAATAGAACAAGGGGACACAGTCTCAAGTTGTGCCAGGGTAGGTCTAGGCTGGATGTTAGGAGGAAGTTGTTGGCAGAGAGATTGATTGGCATTGGAATGGGCTGCCCAGGGAGGTGGTGGAGGCACCATCCCTGGAGGTGTTGAAGAAAAGACTCAGTGAGGCACTTAGTGCCATGGTCTACTTGACTGAATAGGGCTGGGTGCTAGGTTGGACTGGCTGATGTTGGAGGTCTCTTCCAACCTGCTTGATTCTCTGATTCTATGATTCTATGCCAGGCATGCGTCTGGCACCCAGCAGGGCGCAGAACCCTGGATCATATGGATCTGGCTGGGGAGCCAAGTGATCAGGAGCTTGTTAGAGCCTCCTTTTAAATTAAGTGCCTGAAACAGGGCTTTAATTGGGCTGCAGCAGCACAGCTATTGTAGAGCAGTGAAATACCAGGGGATTATTAAGGGGATGCTTTAAGGCTTTCCAGTCCCATATTGAGTAAACAGTTGTTAGATTTCAATAAATAACTTCTCTAATCTACATTAAATAAGCAGTTAAGCATGTTCAGGATACTCATTTTCTTTCAGAATGACTCCAGACAGAGAGTCCCAGGTTGTAATTTCACTGTTCCACTGTTTCCACAGGGTTCTGCTTGCTCTTTGCTCTGCCCCAGAGCCGCTGCCTCGGTGCAGCCATCTCAGCTGTTTACATCCCCAGTACATCCCAGTCTGTAAACCCCTTCACAATCACAAGGCCCCAGAGGAGCAGGGAGCACACTTAGCCCCATTTTACAAGCACAGGCTGAAGGCTCAGAAGAGCAAAGCCATTTGTTCAAAGCCAGGCAGGGAGCCTGGAGCGGAGCAGAACAGGAGCTAACGAGAGATCAAAACATACTTCCCTAAAAATAAGGCTTTGAAAGCCTGCAAAGGGAACCTGGCTCTGAGAAATTGCTGTGCTGGGATCAAAAATGCAACTAGTCCTGTGCTGGCTTTGTCACTGACACTGGTAATGAACATACAAATGGCCCAAGAGCCCCAAGAGCTGAGAAACGTTTGCAGCCACTTGTTGCCCCTGTCCAGAACAAGAGGAGTGTCTGGAACACCAGAGCAGGGAGAGAGCTCCAGAAGGGACCATAGGAAGTGGCTTTCACCAAACTTTGATCCCTGGAGGTAGCTCTCACCTCTTTCCAAGATGTCTTTCCAAAATGGTCCATCATAAAGCCATAGAATCAAGCAGGTTGGAAGAAACCTCCAAGATAGGTTGATAGGTTGGGCTGGATGATCTTGGAGGTCTCTTCCAACCTGGTTGATTCTATAATCATCCAGTCCAGCTTATCACCCAGCCCTAGCCAATCAGCTAGACCCCATGGTCTCATCCAGTCTTTTCTTCAACATCTCCAGGGATGGCAACTCCACCACCTCCCTGGGCAGCCCATTCCAATGCCAATCTCTCTCTGGCAACAACTTCCTCCTAACATCCAGCCTAGACCACCCCTGGCACAAATTGAGGCTGTGTCCCCTTGTTCTGTTGCAGGTTGTCTGGCAGCAGAGCCCAACCCCACCTGGCTACAGCCTCCCTTCAGGTGGTTGTAGACAGCAATGAGGTCACCCCTGAGCCTCCTCTGCTGCAGGATCAAAGATCACATTCTGTGCTTCTGTGCTCCACAACCTCCCTGGGCAACCTGTGCCAGTGTCTCACCACCCTCACTGTCAAGAACTCTTTCCTAACATCTAGTTTGAATTTCCCCTCTGCCAGTTCAAACCCATTCCCTCTTGTCCTGTCATTACAAGACCTTGTCTATAGTCCCTCCCCAGCCTTCCTGTAGCCCCCTTCAGATCCTGGTAAGCCATTCCAGTGTCTCCTCCAAGCCTTCTCTTCTCCAGGCTGCAGAGCCCCAACTCTTATAGCCTGTCCTTACAGCAGAGCTGCTGCAGCCCTCTGAGCATCCTCATGGCCCTCCTCTGCACTGGCTCTAACCACTCCATGTCCTTCTTGTGTTCACAAGATCACAGGATGGTAAGGGTTGGAAGGGACCCAAGGAGAATATCGAGTCCAACCCCCCCTGCCAGGGCAGGACAATCCTATCTAGCACAGATGACAGAGGAACACATCCAGACAGTGTTGTGCTGGGGGCTCCATCACTGTCAGGAAGTTTTGGTCAGCTGAAATCCAAGAGTGATTAACCCCTTAACACCCAGGCTATGGAGGAAGAATTATTGTTATTCCAAAGCAGAAGTGTTGCCTGAACTGCTTACAAAGATCCAGATGTTAA
Organism: Pogoniulus pusillus; assembly: GCF_015220805.1. Lineage (NCBI taxonomy): Eukaryota > Metazoa > Chordata > Aves > Piciformes > Lybiidae > Pogoniulus > Pogoniulus pusillus. Next base: position 4,755,412 of record NC_087300.1, read on the forward strand.
AAAACCCCAAACAACCCAAATCAAAGTGGCATGGCCAGAAAGGAAAAATGATGAAGTCCCCTGTGGGGGTTTACAAGTAATTTACTAGCAATAAAAATTCAACCCCACATTTTGGTGGGTAATGATCATAAATAATCTCTGGGCAAGAATTCTTTCCAGAACTCCCAAGTCCACTCCCTTAAGGACAAGTTTTATTACCCCTCTTGCTCTGTGTTTTCGTTCAAAATGCTGCTGTCAAAGCAATTTATGAATCACAGCCCTGCTGGCATCAAGCTTTCATAATTCATGTGGAAATGGGTTCCCCACAAACACTCAGGGAGCAGAGTCCTGTAACTGCCCAGGATGATCTTAACAAGGAGGATCAAAGCTGCAGCTCAGCCTCCTGGGCCAGCACTAAATAGAGATAGTCAGGAGAACTGCCAGGAGGAGCCATGGGAGCTGAGTGTGTGCAGGAGGTTGCTGTCACCAGGCTGGTGACACCTTGTAGGAGCTTTAGGAGAGGAGGAACATGCTGAGAGTTTTGTTTCCAAGCAGTCAGCAAAATCCCAGCCAGCTGCTGGGGAAGGAGAATGCAGGAGATGGGAGAAAGTACAGAGTGTGCAAGAGCTCATCTGAGGAGCTCAGCATGCAAAGTGCTGAGAGCAGAGGGGTGCTGCAGGGGCAGGGAACTGGGAGTGCTCAGGCAAGACAAAGTGCAGGAGGCATCTGCCAAGGCTGAGTTCTGAATAAGGGTCCTGGAATTTTCTTGTGGCTGAGTTGTGGCTTCCCTCAGTGTGTGAGACTTATAGATTTGCAGAATGGTTTGACTTGGAAGGGACCCTAAAGATCATCCAGTTCCAACCCCCTGCTATGGGCAGGGACACCTTCAATGAGAATCATGGAATCATCATAGAATCAGTCAGGGTTAGAAAGGACCATGAGAATCATCTAGTTCCAACCCCCCTGCCATGCCCAGGGACACCCTACCCTAGAGCAGGCTGCACACAGCCTCAGCCAGCCTGGCCTCAAACACTTCCAGCCATGGGGCCTCAACCACCTCCCTGGGCAACCCATTCCAGCCTCTCACCACTCTCCTGCTCAACAACTTCCTCCTCACCTCCACCCTCACTCTCCCCACCTCCAGCTTTGCTCCATTCCCCCCAGTCCTGCCACTCTCTGACAGCCTAATAAAAATCCCTCCCCAGCTTTTATTGTAAACCCCCTTCAGATCCTGGAAGGCCACAATAAGGTCACCTCTTCTGCAGCCTGCCCAGTCCCAGCTCTTTCACTCTTTCCTCATAGCAGAGCTGCTCCAGCCCTCTGATTAGCCCAGGTTGCTCAAGGCCTCATCCAACCTGGCTTTGAATACCTTCAGGGAGGTTGTGGAGCACAGAAGCACCCAATGTGATCTTTGATCACATTGGGTGCTTCTGTGCTCCACAACCTCCCTGGGCAACCTGTGCCAGTGTCTCACCACCCTCACTGGAAACACTTTTTTCCTGATTTCCAGTACAAATCTCCCCTCTTCCAGCTCATATCCATTGCCTCTCATCCCAGCACTACAAGCCCTTGAAAAAAGTTCCTTCTTTGGAGAGAGGCAATAGGAATGAGAGGGAGAGTTCAGTATCACAGTATCACCAAGGTTGGAAGAGACCTCACAGATCATCAAGTCCAACCCTTTACCACAGAGCTCAAGGCCAGACCATGGCACCAAGTGCCACGTCCAGTCCTGCCTTGAACAGCTCCAGGGACGGCGACTCCACCACCTCCCAGGCAGCCCATTCCAGTGTCCAATGACTCTCTCAGTGAAGAACTGAGTTAATCAGGTTAGAATTGCCTCCAAAAAAGGACCAATGCTAAATATGAATTCACAACACAGAGATAAGGGTTTTAGTATGCCATTGCTCTCCCTCTAATTGGAGGAAAGTTGTGCCAGGGGAAGTATAGACTGGATGTTAGGAGGAAGTTGTTGGCAGAGAGAGTGATTTGTCATTGGAATGAGCTGCCCAGGGAGGTGGTGGAGTCACTGTCCCTGGAGGTGTTGAAGCAACATTAGAGACATTTAGTGCCATGGTCTGGTTGATTGGCTAGGGCTGATTGCTAGGTTGGACTGGCTGAGCTTGGAGATCTCTTCCAACCTGCTTGATTCTGTGATATGATTCTACATGGATCCAGCAACTGCAATTGCCACACTTCCCCTACACAGCTACAACTGCAGGCAAGAGAATCTCTCACGTGCTTCCCCAAATAACCACAGCACCACATGAGTGTGTCAGGGAATTAAGTAAACATGGCTCTAACTGCCTCTTTGCTGCTCAGCTTAGAAACGGGCAGGCACGTGCACCAAGTCACTCTTGCCTGTGGACACATCCCTGGGACCCAAGGGAGCTGCCAGGAGAGCAGAGGATTGTTTGCATTCGGCACCTGGTGCTGAGAGCTTCAAGCTGAAGCGATGCTGATACCTGTGCAAAGACAAGCTCGACGTGGCAGAAAGTGGCACCAGCTTCAGCTAAGAGCCTGCAATGCATTCTTTCCCCCGTGGCATAGATGAAGAGGAAAAGCAACCAGAAGCTCCTATTTCCAAATATTATGAGCCAAGCCCAGCTATTGCCCTCCAGCTAAACAGCCAAGGACTCGTTTTGAGTCTCTTCTGAGTAAAGATGACAAAAACTGATCTTCCAGAAATAAAAGATGCGTAAGAGGTGTGTAAAGGGAGGGAGAAAATGTGTTTCTTTCCCTATAAAGGGAGAAAAGAGCTTTTGGGTTTTATAGGCAGAGATTTAAACTAAGAGTCTCTTTTTTTACAGGTCCCTGTCTCAGCTTAAAATGGCAACAGCATCACTGCAAGAGAAAATGGAGCGGTGACAGCATCCTGAGCCACAGCAGGTGCGGGTCTCCGGTGGGGTTGGTTGCTGATTTGGCAGAATAGGGCTCCAGAGGAGAGGGAGAAAGACTCAGAGGATTTTCTCCTCATCCCAGGGACCTCCTGCCAGAAGAGGAGCCTGCTCCTGCGTTTGCCAGCTCCAGATTGTGCTCCTGACCACCGCTTTAGTGCTGCCACGGATGGGAAATGAGATACCAGCCAGCTGCCACTCTTGGGACCCCCACGAGGCTCTGCCACATCCCAGAGCTGCAGTCTCCAGTTCTCTTTTTCACTTCTGATGAGATGGTTCAAATCAGGGAAATCCCAACCCTGTGCCAGACAATTAAACCTGAAAGCAACAAAGGCAAAATCAGAAAGCACAGGACACGAGGAGGCAGCAGAAGGGTGATCAGTGCTTGTGCCATCGTAAGGCCACCAAACAACCTGGGATTTGAATGAAGCACACATGGAGCAGTGCACAAAACCTGCTGTGACCTCAGAGTGTGCTGGCATTTTGGCTCCATTCTACTGCTAATTACAAATGCTGAATTCTGAATATTCCCACCTGAGGGGGATTCATTGCTGGGTCATTTAAGAACTCTATCAAGAAGAAGATGCTGTCAAGTTTCTCCCTTTGCCAGGACAGCGACTGCTAGAATCCTCAGACCTGATTTGGAGGCAGTTTCCTGCCTAGATCAAACCCAGTAGATTGTGGCAGCAAACATCCAGACTGTGGGGAAACCACAGACCAAGAAAAAAAAAGGTTGGAGCAGATGATCCTTAAGGTCCCTCCCAACCTGGGATTCTATGATTCTGTGACTCAGGATCTTCTTCCTCATCTAAACTCTATTTAAGCTTCAGACTTGGACATTTTGCCTCTTACTTCCCTCCCGTGGTTAATTCCCTAGATCAACCCTTTCCTAACTCAAGGAAGACAACCAACCCACCTTCATTCACTCAAGTCTTTGAATGCTGCAAGCCCAATGTACCACCTAAGTGATGGAGAATGACATTGTCCTTCAGCAGGGCACAGGACATGGCAGAGGACAGCAGTGTTACCAGAGCATGGGTTAAAAGTAGCTTATAACCCCAGAGCAGAGCCAGAGCCCAGGGCAGGAGTGACCTGAAGCCTGATTTGCAACGAACATCTTCATCTCTCATCCATAGGAAAGACACTGTGGGATGATTATCCCCCCAGATTTATCTCTGCAGCTCCATGTGTATCCTTCTGTGCTTAAAAATGTCTCTCTGCCCTTTGCATTATTGCATTGCCCTTTACATTCATACCACATAAACCTCTCAAGTACCGTAAAACTTACAAGGTGTAATATAATGTCCTGGCTTTCTTTTACACACCATCAACAAAAGCACAGAAAGGGAGATGTTATTTGGCCTGACAATGATACAGGAGGAAAAACAGCTCACCAAGTGCACACACACATACTCTTACATGCTGAAACCCCCAAGCTGGATTGATTATCTGGCACTGATGGATCGCTTTCATGTATTACGTAGATAAGGAAATTGATTATTCAATCCATCACTGTCTGCAGCAAGAATCCAGTCCTTAATAACCCAAAAAAAAAAAGAGAGGGAGAAAATATGAATCTATCTTGTACAGGCAAAGAGGCTTTTGAGGTTAATCATAATGTACCTTCTGCTGCAGAGCCATTGAGAGGACAACATCTGGGAGTTCCGCAGGGTTAAGTGACTGGTTTTCCTTCTCAAGGAAGAGAACCACACTCAGGGGCTGCTCTGGCTGTGACTGTGGAGAGCAGCGTGCTGCTGGCAGGCAGCTGACCAAGGATCAAGCTAGCAGAGCCCCACAGACTGGTGGTCATCCCCTGAGCTGTGATGCTGCTGGGTGGAGGAGCCACCACAGAGCAGCAGGGAAGAGGCAGGTGCCCCGAATGCTGTGCCAGACAAGTGCAAGTCATTGCTGAGACTTCCCTCGGAGTGCTTCAAATTCACTGCAGAACTAACCACCAAGTCTAACACCTCAGTCCCCACAGACAGCCATAACTCGGCTCACTTTGTGGGCTGTACCAGATTTTATTTACTGTTCCATCCCAGAAGACAAGCAGGAGATGACAGGAGATTCATTAGAGTGGGGAGAGCCACCCACAGCCAGAGCAGTTCCCTCCCCATTCCCTTCTGCATCTCTGATCCAGTTTGGATTCTGCAGCACCAGCTCTGTTATTTTAGGAGCAGCTTCTGTTCCTATTCACCTGGTTGCTAGTGAGTTCAAAGAGCAGCTCTGGTCACCTCCAAGTCCCTAGCTGGAACAGAGGACATAGTTTAGCAATCCAATGTCATCACCAGCTAATGAGTATCCACTGGCCTCTGTAAAAGCAGCCAGTGGCCTCTTCCCATTCCTTATGGGGCACAGGAACCACACTTACAGTCTCAGCTGCTGCCCTGGCACAGCTCCTGAAGCTGCTGTTTGCAGATGGCGAAGTCAGAAAGCTAATTTGAATCAATCAGTCTCAAAATCCTTGGTAATGCACAGGGGAATCTGGACACCCCTTGGTGCCTGGGGGTGCCAAATTTGCAGAGGAATGAGCAAAGTGCAAGAATTCATCTGCACAGTGGTGTGGGTTTAAGTCTCTGCTGTATTCCTTTGACATTAGATGGTTTATTTCTCTGCTTAAAACTTTCCTGAGCAGGGATTCATTGACCACACAGACTCAGCTCCTAATCCAAGGTGTAAATACTCTGATTTTGGTGCTGCTCTTTAGACTTAGTGTGACTCAAGCAAAAGGGCAGGCTGTACCTCAAAGAAAAATATGCCACTCAGGGGATTTTTCTCTGGGGCAGTGAATCAGTTGCTGACAGAACCAAGATGGACACCAACTGGTGCCTCTTCAGCCCCTCACCAGCAGCACTGGAGTCCAGGGTGAGGTGGAGGAGTATCTTGCCAGTGCTGGACTTCTCTGGGGAGGCTGGCAGGGAGGCTGGCAGGACAGTTCTGTAAGCTCCTGCTGTGTTATCACTCAAGCAACCCACGTTTCTCTGGTTCTTTGCCCTCCCAGAAATCACAGAGCAGTAACATCCCTGTGTGGTTATGTACCGTGGCTTGCTGCAGATGAAAAGCACAAGGAGTGATGCTGCTGCATGCTGGGGTAACACTGGATGTGGGGAGTTTCACTCAGTTCAAACCTGAGAAACGATGCTGAAGGTTGAGGGAAGGTTCCCTGGGCAGCAGAGCAAGGTGTGGGGCAGGAGGTGAGAGCAAAAGGGGCTCGGAGAGGCAGCCACAAAGAAAAGCTGGTGCTGGAGCAAAGACAAAGCATTAAACCTTCCACCTGCTTGGAGAGCTCTTGCCGGTGCTGAGAACCTTCATCAGGTTTAGGCTGTATTATGAGTAACAAATACCAGCAGATTATCCCTGGGTTTAGTGCTAATGAGCAGCAGCAGCGACGCAAGAAGCTCCATCGCATCTCAACTCCCTCTACATCAGCCCAAATGCAGACAATCCCTGCCTGAAAACGCAATCTGGATTCTCCGGGCAGAGGAGCTGGTGGAGTGTCAGGATGCCCCTGCAGACACTGCAAACAGCAACATCTGCAGTCACAGCAACTTGGGTTCTCCTGGCTGTGAGGCAAGCAGCACTCCCCACTTCACATCTCTTCCCTTCGGCAACGCCGCCGCAGCGCAGCTTTTATCCTCCCCTTCAGCCCTCAGCAGCTCTCAGCCTTTGCCTCTCTCCCCCTCCTCGCCCAGTGAGTTCTGCTGCTTTCAACTCGTTATCTGCCTCACCCAGAGACTTCCACCAGCCTGGCTTCTGAGTATGCAAAGGGAAGAAAGAAGTCGAGACGGCATCACATGAAACCTCCAGCCAAGAGGAGGGAAAGGGAGTTGCACAGCAGAGCTGGTGCAGAAAGGCAGCACATTGCCGGGCTCAGCGCCGGGAGCAGCCCGCGCAGTATTGGGGTTTGTTTGATCCGCATCTCCGTAAGAGACTCCTGCATCGTAGCTCTCCTGGCAGTGCTGCTCCCAGCATCAGAGGGGATGGAATCAGAGAGGATGGCTAAAGCAGGAGCCCAGCGTGCGGGAGCTGAAGGAGCAAGGTGGACAGAGCCACTCGGGCAGGGCAGCTGGCGAGGCACAGTGCCCTCTGCTGATGCTGGCCCATAGGCAGAGCCGTCAGCCCCGCTGGTATCATCCACCGCAGGTGAGAGCAGGACGAGCTGGATAGCCTTTAGGAAGAGCTGGATTTCCTCTAGGATTGGTAATTGAGTGGAAGTGCTGCTCCGTACCAAAGGAGCACTTCATTCACCAGGATGAGCAAGACCAAACTTCCCTGTCAGCTGAGTCACTTTTAGAGTCATTTGGCACACGACTGTGTCAAGAAGGCTTCACTGAGATCTCCTCATGACACCAACCTCCAATTAGTTCCATCAGCAAAAGCATCCAGAGATGGAGAAATTAAGTTTGCAGCGGTGACAGTGGATTTGCAGGTGGCAGAAGCAGGAGTGGCAATGCCACAGGAGCAGGCACATGTTGCCTGGGCAGCAGTGCCAGGCACAGCCACCACCCCTGTCCCCACGGATGAAGCCCACAAGAGGTTCCTTCCCCATTCAAGTTCTGCACAACCCAGCACTGTGCAACCCATCGAGGAGGTCGTGGCGCTGGTGCCCACAGCCAGAGGAAGGTGCCCGCTCCGAGGCAGCAGCCCAGCACTAAGCAGGGCTGCTTACTTTGGTGCTGCTCCTGCCCTGTGATGAATGAGGGTCTCTTTTATTCTGGTTTGTGGTTTGATCTTAATTTCCTGTATGAAGTTCTCAGGAGAATGCCAAGATCAAACAATTAGACTATTCTGCGATAAAGAGGTAACATTGTTATTCAAATGTATTCAGAATTAATTTACCACCAAACAATTTACACTGCCAGCCCTTGCAGCCCACTGAAATCACTGGGATGTGTTATCTGACACACAAAGCATCTCATGACCTGAAATAACTTTATCAACTAGTAAAGGCTTGAACAATGGGTGCGTGGCCACAGCAATGCCGACGGAAGTGCAGCAGACACAAAGGCAATAACGCGATTTAAACCCCAGGTGAAGCGAACAAAAGCACTTTGCTGGCAATGGTGAAGATGCAGAAAGCAGAAGCCTGCAGCAGCATCTCAGCCTGCTTGGCCGCAGGAGGTTCAGGGGGCTAGATCCTCATCTCAGGCATGTATAGCTCAAGTTGGAAGGGACATTCAAAGAGCAGCTAGTCCAACTTCCTTGCTGTAGCAGAGGTATCTTGCACTAGGTGAGGTTGCTGAAAGCCTCATCCAACCTGTCCTTGAACATTTCCAGGAAGGGGAAATCTACAACCTTTCTGAGAAACCCCTTCCAGTGATCAGAAGGGTTAGGTGATAGGTTGGACTCGATGATCCTGGAGGTCTTTTCCAACCTGTTTTATTCTGTGATTCTGTGATTCTGTATGTGAGACCCTATTGATGCTGCTGCAGACACCCACCCACAGCAGACAGTGTCCCTTGGCCAGGGGAAGCCCAGCTCTGCTCTGGATGCTTGTGCTCCAAAGTGGGGAGAAGGTGGCAGGGAGCTGGGCAGAGAAGATCGCCCCAGTTAAGGTGTTTTGAGCCTAGGGAATGGTCTCAGGTGCTGTGAAACTGTTCTCTGATGCTGCTGGCTTTGGGAAAGGGAAAAAGGTATGGATTTCAGTTCAGTTTCTGCCAGTTCCTTCCCCACCACATTTCATCACCTCGGTAGACTGAGAAAAACTCCTCGTTGGTTTACACTCGGTGGCCCCAGGCCCTGGCTGGCACATTGGGGCACCTGTCCCTAAAGATGCCATCCAGAGCAGGCACCGACCAGGAGCTGATCAGAACACCACCAGAGCTGCTCTTCAGAGTATCCCACTCCAGCACCTCCACACTCCAGAGCCAGGCAGCTCCCAGCCCAGTGGCCACTGCCCTTTTCAGCCTTCTCCAGATGGCTTTACCGTTTTACCTTCTCTTGCCTTTACCGTTAAAAATGAAACTCGGTTTGCAGAGTGTGGGAAGGTGATTTCAGAACAAAATTTCCAGGCTGGCATAGTAAAGCCTCAGAAAAGCCAATCCCACAGAGGATAATTAGCCACAGAATTTGTTTTCTGTGTTATGTATACAAAATAATCAATGCCTTTTTTTTCCACACCGACTCCAGCCCAATTCGATTGTCTTCTCCGCGTTACTTGCAAGTCATACAAACAATCAATGCCCTGATCCCTTCTCTACACAAGCACAGCTTAGGAGGAGACTGCGAGAAATAAAACCTGATCAACTCCTGGACGCAGGACTGTTTGTTTAAAAGCTTGGCTGAGCCCAATCCTGCTCGCAGCGACTTCAGCCGCGCACCGGTGAGGCTGTCAAACACTCCTGAGCTGGGATTATTGGCGCAAATATCAGCGGGGATGTAACCGTGGTAAAAGAATTACATCGGAGAAGTGAGAACGCCGAGGTGAAGGTGATCCCTTTTCAAACGCAGAAAGCCGAATGCAACCCCCACCCCCAGGCACAGCTCAGCGCTCCTGCAGAGCAAGGTCCAGGGGAGCGGGTGGCCAGGGTTTGGAGGGAACCCAGGTGTAGGATCGGTAGGGGGACCCTGATTATCCCCACATGCCCACAGAGGGGGTGGTAGAGAGGGAGGCTGAACCACTTGTTCCACTCTCCTCGTGGAGCAGGGGTGATGGGGAAATGCTGGCAGAGGGGCTAGCAGTGCTGGTGTCACCTCCTCGTCAGCACTCGAATACAAACAAAGCCGCTAATCACCACATGCCAGCGCTAACGCCGGGCTGACGCCTCCCGAGGTCTATTTTATACGATTCTTTGTTAATCACCAACCGCTGGCACCCACCTGCTCCACACGTACACCTTGCTAACACATCATCCATCAAAATAATCACCCTGAGTAATTGATGGTGATGCTCGAGCGATGCAGGGCCGCTGAACCCGGGCTGCTGCGCGCTGCTGCTGCTGCTCGGGCTCCACCTGTGACTCCGTTTCCAGTCACCTCGCCCTGCTCTGCTAGGGGCCGGTGCCACCGGGCTCTACAACATGGCATCAGGCTCTCGTCTGTCACTTCGAAGGGCTGCTACTATTGCTTTTTAATCTAAGAGAAAGGTTAGCTAAATAGGCTGTTGACGGCAGCTTAATCACTTCGCGCTCGCTGCTTCTGCCGTCTGAGGGGCACGATGTTGCCGCTGCTCGGTGCGGCTCTTAATAACCGGGGGGGGGGGGTAATCTCCCTGATCTCATCCACAGCCAGAGCTGGCAGCACCTCACACTACCTCTCACTCACCGTGCTGCAAACCCGAAGTTAACTCCACGCACACCCTGCCTCAGTTACCTCGTTACACCAGACTAACTCGGAGCTGAACCCAGCACCTCAAGCGCGCCGCAACTCGAGGTGGCGTTTTCTGACGCAGCCTTGTCACATCTTTAGCAGGTTGTACAATCATTGAGCAGGTGCTGAACAACCCTCAGATACAAGCTCCTACTTCAAGAACAACAACAAAAAAAAGCACAAAACAACCCCAACCCGGCAATGAGGCACACTTCTCCTCGTACCTGTGTTATGTACAGATATATTTAGATTAAATATTTATATCTTACTCGCGAGAGCAAGACTCTGCTTTTGGCTTTTTCCTTCCCTTTCTTAGATATCTCTGCCTGTGTTTATTTTAGCAGTCAGCTTCATAGGGAAACGCCAGCTTTGAAAAGTTCCCTGCTTTCTCTCCAGTTAGATTTTTTTCTCTTCTAAAACAATACTTATTTAAGTGTTCTCTGCTTCTTGGCATAACCTAATAATTAAAAGAATGGCTTGAAAGCCAGGGCAGCTTCGCACAAATTAATGCGGGGGGCTGGGGGGGGGGGGAGTTGAAGAAGCTGCAATTTTTCAGTGGGCTGAAAAAGAGGTCAGAATTATGCCAGTGTTAGCTGAGAGCAAAGGCAAACACAGAGCTCCCTGCAGCCCCTTTTAAAGCCTTTTTTTTTTCCTGATCTTTTAAGTTTCTGATTTGACTGATAAAGGAAAAGGCTAAATGAGGTGCTGAGGGCTGGGGTATTTTTCTTCCTGCAGAAGGCAGGGTAGTGCTGGCAGAGGCGCTGCAGGGCAGTGTTCTGTGGTGGGCAGCCCTCCCTGCCCGTCTGCCTGCCTGCTGCCCTGCCTTCCTGCCTCCCTCTTTGCCTGCTTCCCTGCCTCGCTGCCCACCTTCCTGCCTTCCCGAGCTGAAGAGCTTCCCGTGAAGGGGAGCAAAGCCAAGAGGTGCGTGTGAAGGGCTGGCGGCAGTGCCCGGGTTGAAAGCTCCTCTCTCCTTTTGTGCAACTGCTTTGAAAATCGTTTTCAGGACGACTGAGGCACCCGTGCTCCAGACTAAACATCTCCCAGAGCTATAGGGATACTCCTGGGCCTGAACATCTCCCACGAGCCCCTGGCATTCCCGGGGGTCTCAGCACACGCCAGCTGTGGTGACTTCAGCCCATTCCCCGGTGAGTGCCTGTGTGTGCAGCAGCAGCCCCCACACACCCGCTTGGGAGCGCCAGGCTGGCAGCATGCCGGAGATGCCACCAGGGACCAGTCCTGCTGCTGCCGAGCCCAAGGCAGGATGAATTGGAAGCTTAGCACCCCAGCTGCAATAGCATCCCCCCAAGCACATGGCTTATGGTCCCCATGGGCGTCTGTACCGTGGCACCGCTGGGAAAAGAAACGTGGCCGATGCTGTGGAGGAGCCAGGGTGGTGATGGATGGGGGGGCACAGCAGGATGCCTCCTCTCTGCTCTCACGATGGCACTGGCAAAGCCCAGCGTGCCTGTCAGCAGCCGCGGGAGGTTTCCTGGGAGGGGGGCTAGGGGAGCTCTGTCGCACAACTATTCCCAGCTGAGCACACCAAGCAGCAGGGCTCCAGCAGAAGTCCAGCAGCAGCCAGGGCCCAGGCCCCAGGCCAAGTCCATTAACCTTTTCTGCCAGCACTTCTGGCACTCAGCATGCCCAGGACCACATCTGCCCAGAGCGTCTCATTCACGGAAGTCCAGGGGAGAGCAGATGTTCACCCTGCAGGGATCAAGCCCTTGTCCATGAGATGATCTGGGACGTGGTGTTGCTCCAGCCCAGCCTGGAGGTGACAGAGACCATCTGTCCCTCAGGACTAACATTTTCCTCTTACTGGTGTTCACATTGCTGCTGTGCAGTCTCACTGGGATAAATAAGACCCATTCCCTCCTCCCCCCCCCCCCCCCCACACTTTAAAATATTCACAGTTCTATTTGGTTTTCACCAATTCCTCTGGGTTGGAATCTGACCCCTAAGAAGAAAGGGAGAGCAGTCCTTATAATCTTTGCTGGGCAGACAGCAAGTCCCCGGGAAGGCTTACAGACAGTGAGGAGCACGGGGCGTACAGAATCATGACGCACTTAAAACAAGAAGCTCGTTTAATTAGCAAAGGAAACATTGCCGACTCTCTCCCAAGCTGTTATCTGTGCAATTACTTTATGTAACATTATTAAAAATTAATTTCCCCCCAAACCTCACTGATTTAATGAAAGCTGCCCGGCCCTCGGCAGCCGCAGCGGCACAGCCAGCCTCTGGCACTCTGCGGGCAGTGGGGCTCAGCGCCGCGGGCTCCTCGGGATGCCTGTCCCCTATACTGGGCACCTCTGGCCCTGAGTCAAAGCACCTCTGCACAGCATCCCTACTGCAGCAGGCTCAGCACCTCTCCTTGCAATGGCACAGCATTCTCCTTGTGCTGGCACAGGAGCTCTCCTTGTACCGAACACGGCAGCCCTCCTAGTAGCAGGCTCAGCGTCTCCCCTTTACTGGGAGCACAGCATATCCCTTCTCTGGGGACAGGGCATTCCTCTTCTCCAGGCACTCAGCACCCTCTCTCTGGAGGCACAGCATCTCCCCTTTTCGGGGGTACAGCATCTCCCCTCTCCAGGGCCACAGCTCCTCTCCAGGGCCACAGCATCTCCCCTCTCCAGGGCCACAGCATCTCCCCTTTCCGGAGCCACAACATCTCCCATCTCCATAGGCGCATCACCCCCCTGCTCTAGGGGTCAGCACCTCGCCGGGGGCACAACGCCCTCCTCTCCTCTTTGCACCGTGTTCAGCACCGTGCCCCATCACACGGTGCCCAGGGCGGCAGCTCGGACCGGACGCTTTCCCGGTGCCGGTCCCTCACCGCTTCGCTGACCCTCCAGTCCCTCGGCAGCGCATCCCCCGCCCGTCTCGGCGCCCCGAGCGTGTCCCCGCCGCTTACCGATCCGGATGACATGCGGCATCCCGTGCGAGCACTGGCCCCAGAAGCCGCCGACCAGTAGCGCTGCCCAATATTCCCAGAGCACGCCGCGGAGAGCCTGCCAGAGATGGGGCATCGTTGGGGAGGGCGCGGGGCCGGGGCGGCCCTACGGCCCCAGGGACAGCGGGGGAGCGGGCTTCTGCTGCCCGGGGCTCAGGCGGAGCGGCCGGTGCGGACCGGGGCCGCTCCGCTCATGGCTCATCTTAGTGCGGCCGCGCCGGCCCGTCCCGCGGCAGCCACTCCGAGTCGAGCCGAGTCGTTCCTCTCCACTCCGTGCCGAGTCGAGCCGTTCCACTCCGTGCCGAGCCCAGCCGAGCAGGTCCGTGCGGTGCCGGTGCCGGTCGGGAGGCACCTGCGGAGCCGGGGCTGCCGGTGCGCCCGCGGGAGCGGCTCTGTCCCCTCCTACCGCTGATGCGCGGGCTGGCGCCAAGCCCCGGAGTGGAGCACGGTGCCCACCCAGCCACACGCCCTGACACGCTCACACCGACACACAGACACCCCCCGACACACCGACACCGGCACCGAGCCGCTGCCACCCGCCCGCTCCCCCGGGGCGAGGTCGAGGCGGCCGCGGACCCTCGGCGGCGACTGCGGAGGGGCGGGGGCAGCGGTACGCGAGGTACTGGGGGTGTATCGGGAATACAAGGAGGGTACCGGGAGAACCGGCCTCCCTCTGCCCCCTTCAGCCCCGCCGATCAAGGGGTGCTGGCTGTCTTCCGAGCTCCCGAGAGTCCCGCCGTACCCGGAGAGCTCGCTGCCCCCTGTGTCCCCTGTGTCCCCTTCGCCAGGCACCGGGCGAGGCGAGGCACCATCCCTCGGGCCGGACACGGCAGAGGCAGGGGCAGCGGGTGGGTACTGGGGGACCGTGGAGCGGCGATCCCTAGGCGGGAGCTGGGTGACCCTGGGGACAGACAAGGGGTCGCACATGTCGCAGATAAGGAGGCTGCTTTGTCAACTCGGGGGCTCGGCTGAGGCGAGTTTATTTCCCCCTCATTTCAATAATTTGATCAGTTCCAGCATTCCCAGCCGCTCCCATTTGCCAGCCGCCTGCGAGCTGCATCGGGAAGGGCTGGGAGCACAGCACTGATTTCCTCACAAACACACCAGTTACTCCTTGTCTGCTCGTCCTTCGAACACGCTCCCCAGCAGCTCAGTGCTGTGGGAGAAGCTGGTGGCTGTCCTGCGCTCCCACCGCCCGTCCCGACCAGCCTCAGTCAGCTCCGGTGCGTGGACTGGAGGAGGGGACAGGGCAAAACCATTTGGGGTCTGCAACTGGAAGGGGAGTTCCTGGGTGCAGCAGCTGCCATCAGTCAGTACGCACTGAGTGCTGCATGAGGCAGCCCCGTGGGCTCCCTGCGTGCCCATCGTGGCTCTGTGCAGTCTGGCACTGGCCAGTAGCCGTCCTGGCCACAGAATCACAAGGAAAAGCCGGAGGACTCTCTGAGGAGCTTGCATGCCCACTGCAGCACCAGCCCCTCTTGGAGATGCTGCTGTGCCTCTTCCTACTGCCTGCTGCGGAGCATCCCCAGGCACCTGGGGCCATGCTTTAACTGGTCCTTCTTTTGGGGTGATGGGAAGGTCCCCCTGGGCCTGACCTGGGCTGTCAGCACTGGCTTATGTTCTTCCTACCTACGAGTGAAGCACGGACACTGTTCAGCATCTCTGAAGCACTATGCAAAGGTTGGGTCTCAGAGGTCTCTTGTTCCTGTTCACTGTAGGCAGACCAAGGCTGATTCCCAGTAGGAAATCTTTTCTCCAGTGTCAAAGTTACAGGAAAGAGTGGCTCGTGTTAAGGACAACTTTATCCCTCATGACACCAGAAAGGAAAAGATTTAGCAAAAGGGCATGGAAGAAATCTTCTTCCCTTATTGCTTCAGCGAAGGACAGCTGTTCCTCTGACCCTCTTCTGAAATTAAATGTCACAACCTGGTGAATCTTTGCACCTGCAGATAAACAAAGCCTCAGAAAGCTGTTGGCAGGCTGAGAGTGGAGAGGGCTGTTTCATCTGTGGCTGCTCTCCACTCTCTGTAAACTCCAGCGTGCAGAAAATAATGTTGATTCTCAGCAACTTGGAAGGAGGTTCAGGATTTGTGAGCAGTTCATGTGAAAATGGAGCTGGGATGATCTGTTTTGTTAGCTCTCTGGCGTCGTGGTGCTGCTTCTTGCCTTTTTGCTGGCATCAGGCACAAATCAGGCTCCAACCTTTGCCTCAGCCCCTAGACACCACTGCAGAGCCAGCACAAAGAGTTTGTTTGTTTTTCTTACTCGATTAGAATCTGATGGGTGTGTGGAGGTCGTGGATAGTCCTTGTGGGGGTGGGTCAGAGAGCAGCTCAGGAAAGCAGAACGTAGAGACCAGACCAGCCCTGACCTGCCTGGCACTGGGCAGATGTGTCACCCACAGCTTCACAGCTCCTTGATTGGGGGTCTGTGTGGCCTTTCCTCCTGGAGCCATCCACAGTCACACAGCAGAAGATCAGATGAGGGCTGGGTTTCCCTTCCTCACATTCCTGAGTTCCCACTCTCTCCTTGCCAGTCCCTCTTGTGTGATTTGGCAGGGCCTCTCTCCCCTCTTCCCTCTCCTCTCTCCCGTCTCCCCTTTCCCCTCTTCTCTCTCCCCTCTCCCCTTTCCTCTCTCCTCTCTCCTCTCTCCCCTCTCCCTCAGGGATCTCTGTGCTGCTCCAGATGTGATTAAAAAGAGAGTATATTTTTGAACTGCTCTTAGATGTTGCACCACAGTTGCCTTAGGCTGTTGGTTTCTTTCCCACGACAAGGACTATTTAATTATATGACCCCTGAGTCTGCTCCCTGGGGTCCACACCTGAGCCAATGCACCTTGCACAGGACTAGAGCTCCATCTCAGTGCTGGTACCCATTAAGTGCTGCCTGGGATGCTGGGCTGAGCTGTGTATGCTGGGCCCTGGAACATGGGTGACTGGTCTTGGGGGGAGCTTAGGAGGGAGTAGGTTGATTTTGGGGTTAATTTAAGACCTTCCCTGGGAATCTGTGGCTGTTGCCTTGCTGAAGGACAACCACAAGTAGCAGAAGAGCTTTGGTGTTCTTCTGTGAGTTGTTGCAGTGGTGCTAAAAATACAAGATATTTGTCCAGTTCACAACTGCTGTGAGGATGATCTTAATGCAGGAATTCATCATTTCATTTATATCAATTAGTGCAAATTCTGCTGTATTTATAACTCCTGAACACGCTGTACCATCTAGAAGGAGTCATTTGGCTATTCCTAGGCTGTCATGAGGATGCTTGGATGTGTTAGATTTTCCTGCTGCCTTCCTGACAGCAGAGCCACGTGGTGCTCAGAGCTCCGTTTATCACCCGGGGAGGGCTCTGATTTCCCTGCCCGTTCCTGCATTTGTTTTGGCCGTGTAAAAATCTCAGCCTCTCTCTCACCTACAAATACAGCTGGGGATTTATAGCTGCTCTGATGGCTGTGGGTGCAGGACTTTGGTTTTGCTTACAAAAGTGTAGCGGGGGGGAACGTGTAAATTACAAATATTGAAGGGGAAAAATGCTGGCTGACAAAAGACCTTTTTCAGGTAAGATTCATGCTCTGGAGCGGCAGCAGCAGCAGAAAGAGACCAAGCACTTCTATAGCCGTGCCATTTTTCCCTGCTAAGGGAGGGAAAAGAGGCTTCTCTTTATCTTTTTTTGTAACAGGATCTAAACCGGTGCGTTCGGATTAGCTCCATCCACATGTATTTTGTTTAGATTTATACGCATCAGGTGTAATATAACCGCGATCAGGGTGAGTTATGAGACCCAGTGCTCACATTACTGAGATTCATGTGCTGGAGTCAGCTCCTAAAATACCAGAGAGTAACTACGGCGGGGCTGGCAAATGCAGATTTCTGGGACTTGAGTGCCCTCTACTGAAACAGTCCCTGCTAGCCCTTAACTCTGGCACCCAGCAGCTTGATTGATGGGCTGCTAAATTACATTTCAGCCTGTAGTTCACAGGTTCACCCCTTGTGAAGAATCCCTCCCCTCCTTCCTGTCTGACCGTGTGCTCGTTTCTTCTCCCCAAACGCTCTGGTTTTAATTCTGCTTCCTCCTGCAGCTCTGCTTGTGCCACAGGAGATTTCCCTGCTTCTGAATGCCAAGGCCAGATTACTTCTGGAGTAGCACCGAGGAGCTGTGATGGCACTGATGGGGTGCCAAGGGCTGCGTGGGGCTCGCAGCACCCACGGGGAGAAGCTAGTTTGCCCTAAAGATCTGGGGTCTGCTCAGGGCTTGAAGGAGCTGTTTTGCCCCCGGGTCTGTTGAGAACCTCGTTACTGCCAAAGGCATTAACTCGTGAGCTGCCAGGATGAGGTGCAGGAGCCACCCACACTCTGGGAGCTCTTGCAAAAGCAAACGCCAAGGAACCTCGTTTGCCCCCGCAAAGTGACTGGAATTTTGTGATGGATTTTGCTTGTTGTGGGAGGGAAAAGAGGGGAAAAAACTCCTCTTCCTACTCGGCATCTCATCCCCAACGGGAAGAGCTTCGCCTTCCCCTACAGCCCGAGCAGGGCAGGGATGCTGCGCTCTCGGAGGCAGCAAGGCAGGCACCAGAGTCCTGCTGCCCCTGAGGAAGGTTTGCTCTGCCTGCCGTGCTGCTGGACAAATGATCCGGATTTCTGGGGGCGGGGGGTTCTTGCTGCTTCAGTTTCTCCCCGGTTGCCTCTCCCGGTGCGACTCGCCGGGTGTCAGCTCCCTCAGCCCCGGCACGGCGGGGCCGGCGCGCAGCGCGCAGCGCAAGGCGTTTGTTCCGCAATCTGTGTTCCTCGGCGATACCCTTGGAAGGGCTTTTTTTTTTTTTTCCCTTTGCTGCTCTACACTGCATATATTTGTGTTGGAACACACTGTGGTGTAATAGCTGGTTTGAAATGTATCCAGTTCTGCTGCATATATTATCGTGAGAGTCAGGCGAAGGCGCTGGGAGGATGCGAGCTCCTGTCAAAGCCCAGAGCAGAAACGCTCCGCGGAAGCTGCGAACACGAAGAGGGAGTTGGTACCAACTGCTGCCTCCTGTTCCTGCGCAGGGATGTTTGCGGGGACCAGCGCTGAGGGGAAACTCTGATCAGAGCTCTGTGTGTGTGGCCCGAGCGTTTGAACGGATCAAAAGCTTCTTCAGCTCTGCCTGGGAGGTAGTTGGCATTGCCCACCTCTGCAGATCCCTTCGTGCAGCAGGTGAAGGAGATGAGGACCCAGGGTAGGGACACTGATCTAGGATCCTGATCTAGAGTAGGATGTCCCAGCCCATGGCCGGGGAGTTGGAACTAGATGATCCTTGTGGTCCCTTCTAACCTTGATTGATTCTATGGCACAGCAGCTCCCTGCTCTGGGCTGGGCTCTGCCAGCTGAGCTGCTGGGAACAGGCAGGAGGTTTTGCCCCCATTATCCCCAGGCTAGCAGGAGATGGGAACTGGCTCTTCCTTCATCCCAGTGATATTTACATCATCATTTCCTCCTCCACCCCCTTTCCAGCTAGGGTTGATCTGAGACTGAGATGTGGGCTACACCAGCACATGGCCCTTAGCAAAGGATGAGTAGAGAAGTTTGCCAGGCTGCCCTGCCTGCAGCTGGTGTCACTGTGGCTGGTGGAGACTCTTCAAAGGATGAAATTAGGCAGGGAAATCTTTGGTCTGTTTTTAATCAGTTATGACACAATTTGCCTTGTCCAAGGGTCCCCTCCTGGCTCACAGGGATGTCACACGCCTGGCAGGAATCCAGCTGGTTCTCTACACCAGCAACATCCAGATACTGTCACATGGGGTCACCTGTCTCTTGGGGGGGGGGGGGGGGGTCTGGTGTCTTTCACCCAGGGGGGGACAGCAGAAATATAAAACCCTCAGGTGGAGTTGGCTGGTTGGGAGGGCATGGGAGGTGTTTCAGCCACCGCTGCTCTGATGTTGGAGCAGCCACATCCGTGCCAGCTCTCACATAAAACCCCACGCAGCAGGACCCTTGCTGGGCACCTCCTGACAGGGACTCCTTTGATCAGTCACTGCTTTTGAAGTGCTCTTGGTTTTGAACCTGGAGATGGACTGCTGCTTGCTGGGAGACACCAGGCTGTGCAATTCCTGGCATCCACACCTGCAGGGTCACCAAGACAGCAGAAGCTTGGGAGAACATGAGCAGCTGCCTGGCTCTTTTGAGTGTACCATGGTGTTGGTGAGCAGGAATAAAGCCATCCCAGTGCCCAGAGAGTGAAAGCATCCCAAGGGATGTGTGGGGCCAAGCTGTGTGAGCCCTGCTTGGCATCAGCCCCGCATGGCACTGCAGGGAGGAGAGGGTCCTGCAATTGCAGCATGTCGTGTGTGTGCTGAAAAGGGCAGCAGAGAACAAATGAGCAATACCAGTTCAAATTATTGTCTTTATCAGCCCACGTGCTCATCCCACAAGAGGAGAAGCTATTTTGGCCAGCCAGCCTCATCAAGTGCTGCCTTTTCCTTGCTGCAGTATCACCTTTTGGACTGGGCTGAGTGGAAATGCCTACTGAACATCAGGTAGCCTTCGCCTGTGTGCTTCAGCCTCATTCTGCAGAGGTAGGAAATAGTTCTTTATTTATTTATTTATTTACTTTTAAAGCCTATTTGCTTTTTTTTTTTTTTTTTTTAATGAAAACAAGCAGCCCTGTATCCTTAGGACTGGTGGGAGAAGCCATTTGCAATGGATGGGTGTAAATTATGCCTGCTTAGTCAGACAAGAAAATTAGAGGCTGCAGAATTAGGCTCTGCTTGCAATTATCTTTCCGTGGAACTGGCTTACAGAAAAAAAATTTGGTGTGCTCCTTGCCTTGCTGCTGCCTCCTCGTGTGGTTTTTGTCTGCGACCTGTCAGCTTCGAAGCGAGGTTCCATTGTGTGGAAGGCAGGAGGGGGCTCTCCTTTCTCCTCCTGCACAAATGCACCAACTGGCTTGAGCAGAAGGTTGGTCACCTGCCAGCCCGGGAGTGCGCAGGGCACTTTGCTGCCCACATGTCTAATTGCCCATGCAAAGATTTGGAATGAGCTGTTAAATACCTTTGTTGGCTTCCCCTCCCCTCCCTCTCCACACAAGCAAAGGGCAAGGAAAAAGCAGGTTCTTTCCAGTGCCGGTTCAAACCAGGCTTCAGTGGAATTATGCTGGGAATTAATTTGGCCAGCTGCAGGCAGTTTCTTTTCTCGGTCCCATGGCAAACTCAGGCCTGTTTCCAGCTCCAGCTAATTTCTGCCTTCTTCCAGCACATTCGGAGAAGGTTTCAGTGCTGGGTGGGGAAGCTGTGGCTGGGTCTGGTTATGCTTGTTCAAGATAGAATGAGGCACAACAGGGCATCGTTTGGCAGGGGAAGACCTGATGGTGCTGGGGGCCAAAGGATCCTGTTTTAGGAAGGGTGTGGCATGTCCAAGAGCTTCCCATAGCAGTAGGAGAGGGACCTGGGAGTGGAGGTGGATACCAAGTTGTCCATGGGACTGCAATGTGCCCTCGTGGCCAAGAAGGTCAATGGGATCCTGGGGTGCAATAAAAAGAGTGTGTCCAGATGATCCAGGGAGGTTCTCCTCCACCTCTGCTCTGCCCTGCTGAGACCTCATCTTGAGTACTGCCTTCAGTTTTAGGCTCCCCAATTGAAGAGGCACAAGGATCTGCTGGAGAGGGTCCAATGGAGGGCTACAAGAATGATGAGGGGACTGGAACACTGAGGAGAGGCTGAGGGACCTGGGGCTGTTTAGTCTGCAGAAGAGAAGAGTGAGAGGGGATTTAATCAATGGTTATAACTATCTGAGGACTGGGGGTCAGGAGGAGGGGAACAGGCTCTGCTCACTGCTCCCTGGGATAGGGCAAGCGGTGGATGGAAGCTGCAGCACAGGAGGTTGCAGCTCAACACAAGGGGGAACTTCTTTCCTGGAAGGGTTCCAGAGCACTGGCACAGGCTCCCCAGTGAGATCTCCTTCTCTGGAGCCTTTCTGGGCCTGTCTGGATGTGTTCCTGTGTGGCCTGAGCTGGATTGTGTGGTCCTGCTGTGGCAGGGGAGTTGGACTCAATGATCTCTTTGGGTCCCTTCCAACCCCTGACATCCTGTGAGCAGGTGCTGGCTGTGGGCAAGACGCTGTGAAGGACTGAGGTGTGTTAGCTGTCTGGAGGCAAGAAGTGAGTGTTTGAGGTGGGGAATGTCCTTCAGGTGACCAACCACTGTCAAATGTCCCTGTCTTCTTCAAGTAGCTAAACTGTCCAGTAAAAAACACACTGCCTGTCTCAAACCTGCCTGGGTACAGCGCATTGGAGAAGGAGAACCTCCCTGTTGGCCCCAGTGGCAGCACTCATCTCCTGCCCTGAGCTGTGAGGAGAGAGACCACCTTGTGCCACCTCCAGCACCAGTTTCCAGTGCCTTTGATTTACTCAAACATGAGGTTCCCTTTTTAAAACACTGCTAAAGCAGACAGCTGAGGTAAGTGGTTATTAGTCGTGGCTGTCTGTGCCTTTTGGCACTTTTCAGCTTAGTAAGGAGTGAAGAGCTTTGTGTTTTCTCCTGCTGGAGGGGGATTGTGCAGCTCGTTGTGTTTGTGGATTGAGAGGGGAGTGGGAGGTGTGGGAGGCTTCCCACCTACATCACAGTCCTAGCCAGAGGAGGAGGGAAATGCTGCTTTTTATTACCTTGCATGAAATCTGATGTTTGTTTGGTGCTTGAAAGGTGTGGAGAGAAGGGAGAAAGGTAATGTGAAAAGATGGAAAACAACCTGGGGGTTGAGTTGTAACAGATAAGCTGCTCTCTGCTCTTCCCACTCAGTCCAGTTCGTCCCAGTGGCTGGGCGAGGGTTGTGCTGGTGATGCTGCTGGCACAGCCTCTCTCCTCCCAGCAGTGCTTAGTGCCACCAAGCTACTTCCTCATCTGCTGACCTTGCCACAGAGGAGCAGCTGAAAGCTGACACGTTTGGGCCATGCTCAGTTTGCCTTTTGTTTTGTTTTGAAAGCCATTTTCAGAGGCTTCCTTTGGCTGTGAGGCTGGTGCAGGGCTCAAAACTCACCCTAGACTCCCAGATAAGTGCCTTGGGTTCATACTGCAAGAGCTGGAGGAAGGAGAAAGAAGCAGCTAGGAGCAAATGCAGCAAGAGCCCCAACTTTGGGTGGTCTTCCAGGTGGAGAGGGCTGTTCCATCAGCACAAAGCCAACACAAGGGCTATGATACTCTGAACTCAGTCATGCTTTATCTGAGACCTTCTTGCACCTGGTGAAAACAGAAAATGACTCTCCTCTGTGTCCTGAGAACTGCAGGTGGAGCAGAGAGGGACAAGTCCACAGTATCTTGTGGGCAACCACCTGCTGGTTTGGCTTTTAGCCCTAGTTCAGCCAACTGGGCCCCCAGCTGCAGATGAGGAAGAAAGAAGCTCTTTATAAACCCACCTGTGACTTTTCAGCTGACTTTGTGCTGGGGACACTTGGGTCCCCCCCACCTCTGCCACCAGCACTGCCTGGGGAGTTGCCTTGGACAAGACTTAACTGTTTTATTATCTTAGTCATTATCTTATGATGTCAAAGGGCCTGGAGCACTGCCTGTGAGGAGAGGCTGAGGGACTTGGGGCTTTTTGGTCTGGTGAAGAGAAGACTTAGGGGGATCTAATCAATGTTTATAAACATCTGAGGGCTGGGGGTTAAGAGGGAGAGGACAAAGTCCTCTTGGCTGCACCCTGTGATAGGAGAAGGAGCTATGAGGATGATGATTGGACTTACCAAGCAGGACAACACATAAATTGTAATTCATTCACCAGTAGTGATTATATTTAATTCTGAGTGAAACAGAACTAATATCTTCCCAACAATGTGTTGCTTACAAAATGAGGGGACTGGAGTGCTGCCTGGTGAGGAGAGGCTGAGGGACCTGGGGCTGCTTAGTCTGGAGAAGAGAAGACTCAGAGGGGATTTGATCAATGTTTATAACTATCTGAGGGCTGGGGGTCAGGAAGGGGAGGACAGGCTCTGCTCACTGCTGCCTGGGATAGGACAAGAAGCAATGGATGGAAGCTGCAGCTCAGGAGGTTCCACCTCAACACAAGGGGGAACTTCTTTGCTGGAAGGGTCCCAGAGCCCTGGCACAGGCTGCCCAGAGAGGTTGTGGAGTCTGCTTCTGTGGAGCCTTTCCAGGCCTGTCTGAATGTGTTCCTGTGTGACCTGAGCTAGATTGTGTGGTCCTGTTCTGGCAGAGGCTTGGACTGGATGATCTCTTTGTGTCCCTTCCAACCCCTGACACCTTTGATCCTGTGACCCCCAACTAGATCAAGCTGCTTAGAGCCCCACCAAGCCTAACCATCACTCTGACCTTTGGTATAGGGACAGGCACAGTATTTGAGCACCAAGACCTGACTGCAGGGTGATCCTGCTCTAGCAGGGGAGTTGGACTCAACAATCTCTGGAGGTCCCTTCCCACCTCCAACATCCTTTGATCCTGACCCTGCAATCTTCTCATGACTCTAAACGTGGACCAGGAATACCCCCTTGGATTTTAAGCACTGCTCTTCCTATGGCTTGTTCTTTTCTCTTTGGTGATGGGATGGGAGAAAAACATTTTTGTAGCAGGTCTTGGTGGAAAGCAGAGTTGGTGCAGCTTCATCTCAGAGCACACAGAAATCTTCACTAGATTGTATCTGTGCTCTGTGCAGCCTTCCACTTTGTGGTGGAACATGAGTTGCATGTTGAAACCTGGTGTGGAGAAGCCCTAGGGGGGAGAAAATAAATCACAAGCTTCTCTTGAGAGTTTATTTCCATAATTTTCTATAGGATGCTTTTGGGTTTCTTTTTCAGATCTAAATGGGAAAAAAAGAGAGAGAATAGAAGAGAAAAAAACAACTCCACAAGTGTCTGGCAAACATCAGATCATTAGCAGGTCGAGGGAGGCTCTCTTCCCCCTCTATTCTGCCCTGCTGAGACCTCATCTTGAATACTGTGTCCAGTTTTGGGCTCCCCAGTTTCAGAGGGACAGGGATCTGCTGGAGAGGGTCCAGTGGAGGGCTATGAGGATGATGAGGGGACTGGAACACTGAGGAGAGGCTGAGGGACTTGGGGCTGTGTAGTCTGGAGAAGAGAAGATTGAGAGGGGATTGAATCAATGTTTATAACTATCTGAGGGCTGGGGGCCAGGAGGGGGGGGACAGGCTCTGCTCACTGCTCCCTGGGATAGGACAAGCAGCAATGGATGGAAGCTGCAGCACAGGAGGTTCCAGCTCAACACAAGGGGAAACTTCTTGCCTGGAAGGGTCCCAGAGCCCTGGCACAGGCTGCCCAGAGAGGTTGTGGAGTCTCCTTCTGTGGAGCCTTCCAAGGCCTGTCTGGATGTGTTCCTGTGTGATCTGTGTTAGACAGAATTGTCCTGCTCTGGCAGGGGGGTTGGACTCAATGATCTCTTTGGTTCCCTTCCAACCCCTAACATCCTATGAGCCTGTGATACTTCAAGTGTCTGTACAGAGAGAGGTGTTTTGTATTGGTTCTTTGCTAAACATTCACTTCTTGATTATGGAACTTTGCACATCTGTAGTTTTGCTTCCTGAGCACTCACTCTTGTTTGGCTTTTGCATACAGGGAGAAAGGATTCAGCTTTGATGTGACTTGGGGGAGGCAGGACAGGGTCTGCTCTGTCTTCTCTGTGGTTTGTGTTCTGGTACTGGTAGACAGTAGGCTGAAGGGTACTGGTAGATAGATAGTAGCTGAAGATGAGGCAGCAATGTGCCCAGGTGGCCAAGAGAGCCAATGGCATCCTGGCCAGTATCAGGAGCAGTGTGGCTAGTAGAACAAGGGAGGTTCTTCTGCCCCTGTGCTCAGCACTGCTCAGTCCACACAATGAGTGCTGTGTCCAGTTCTGGGCTTGTGAATTGAAGAGAGATGCTGAGGTGCTGGAAGGTGTTTGGAGAAGGGCAGCAAGGCTGGGGAGGGACCTGGAGCACAGCCCTGTGAGGAGAGGTGATGGAGCCTTCGAGGAGAGGAGATGGAGTCTTTTGCTGCTCTCCACTCAGCCTCTGAAGTGCAGAGCTTTAGTAACTGTGGAGTTGGGAAGTCAGGGGTCTTTGTTCTGATGGAAAGTGAAGTTCTGTCTTCCCCAGATAGCAATCCCAATCCTCATGTCACACTTTCACTCATTTCAATGAGATACAGTCCCAAAGTGTGTGAGAGCAGAGTTCCAGCCTTGCCCTCCCAATGCCTATGGAGCTGTAGTGCTGGTTGTGGGAAGGTTGGCCCTGGAGAGAGGCAGGGCTAGACTTTGGTGTTAACAGTTTAAAGATCAAGAGAGGAGTAGTTTGACTAGAGATTAAACATAAAGATACTCATTTATGAATTAGAAGAGAAGGAAGAGAGGCCCTCCAAGTAGATTAAAGTCTTGCTGAGCTGCCTAATAAATGAGCTGCTGGTGAAGCGTGGCAGCCTGGCTGCAGCTCTGAAGTGGCTGAGGACACAGCTAATAAAGCTCTGCACTTCAGAGCCTGGATGGAGAGCAACAAAAGAGAGCAGCACCCCCCTCTGAACCCTCTAAAGGTGATGAAAAAGGCCTCAGGAAGGAGCCCAAACCATGGCTGGAGGTGGGAGAGGGGACCCCCAGAGCTGGAAGGAGAGTGGTGAGGGGAGACCTTGTCAGTGCTGAGACCTCCTGGGTGAAGAAGTGCTGCAGCCATTTAGGATTAGAGGAAAAGCTGGGAGCTTTACCTGTGGTCACTTGTTCTTTGCACTGCAGTAATGAGCAGTGGCACTGGCACAGCCTGCTGCTCCAGCAGCTTGTGTGCTGACAGAGAGGCTCCTAGCCCCGGGGGGGATGAAATGCTGGGTACCCATTTTGCCTTTGTCACTTTAGGTTCTTAGCTTAGGCCAAGGGCTGCTCTGCCTGCCTTCTAGTGCTGGGCTTATAGACTGGGCTGAAGGGATGTGCATAGAATCATAGAATCAAGCAGGTTGGAAGAGACCTCCAAGCTCAGCCAGGCCAACCTAGCACCCAGCCCTATCCAGTCAACTAGACCATGGCACTAAGTGCCCCAGCCAGGCTTTTCTTCAACACCTCCAGAGATGGAGACTCCACCACCTCCCTGGGCAGCCCATTCCAATACCAATCACTCTCTCTGCCATCAACTTCCTCCTAACATCCAGCCTATACTTCCCCCAGCACAACTTGAGACTGTGTCCCCTTGTTCTGTTGATGGTTGTCTGGGAGAAGAGCCCAACCCCCACCTGGCTACAGCCTCTCTTCAGGTAGTTGTGGACAGCAATGAGGTCACCCCTGAGCCTCCTCTTCTCTAGGCTAAACACCCCCAGCTCCCTCAGCCTCTCCTCATAGGGTTTGTGCTCCAGGCCTTTCACCAGCCTTGTTGCCCTTCTCTGGACATGCAGTGTGGTCTGTGATGGGGATGAGTTTGGAGTGGGACAGGCTCTCTTTTACTGCATCCAGCAAAGTAAATATTCTAGGACATGTGCTCCTCTGGTTTCCTGCAATTTACTGTTAGGCAAAGACCAAAGAAGCCATCCAGGCCTAAGGGCAGCGTTCCTTGGAGGAGATGTTGCTGCCGTGCTGTGCTGCTCCAGAGGCTGCAGCTCTCCTTTGTGCTTCGTGCAGTGACTGTGGCCACTGCTTGCTTTGCTCCTTGGCACTCCCCAAAGCACAACCTGCCACTTGTCTCACGGCCACAGGGAAGCAAGAAACCAGAAGGAGATCCTAGCAGAGGCTCAGGATCTGCAAGGTAACAGCAGGAGCACTTCTGCTTTCCTGAAGGAAAAGGCTCAGGTGAACTTGGCTTGCACAGATCTGCTGCAGCTGTGCAGCTGGGAGGTACCAAAGAGAACAGGCTGGAGGCTTGATCTGCTCCTTGCTGGGCAGTGAACTCCAGATGTGTGCCAGGGAGTGCTTGCAAGTGCCCAGCAGAAGAGGGATCTGTGATGACAATGACCCTAGGGTTTTTTACTGAGTTGTTGCCTTGCTCTGCAGAGCACTGGG
Organism: Pogoniulus pusillus; assembly: GCF_015220805.1. NCBI lineage: Eukaryota > Metazoa > Chordata > Aves > Piciformes > Lybiidae > Pogoniulus > Pogoniulus pusillus. The sequence goes on from NC_087300.1 coordinate 4,782,477, forward strand.
GGGAAAGGACCTCGCTGAAGCGGGTGCAGCTCTCACCACGTAAGAGATGTCCTTCACTACAGCTGTAACCTATTGCTTTTATTGGCTGTAGGCTTTTAACAGCTGAGTCTTGGGGGTGGGCAGGCAGGGGATTAATTGCTGGCTCAGGGAGTGAACAGCTCTAGGTGAAGTCAAGGGTGATCAGCCTCAGCCAGACAGTCACCTCCCAGGAGATGCTGTGTGCCAAGGGGGCCCCTTGCTATAAATTGCTTTGGATGTTTGAATACAGACCTCTTGTGAACTCCAGCACAGCACAGGGCACTTGTGTCCTCATGCTGCCACCACCCCCTCAGTGGCTGTGAATTGCTCAGGGTCCTAACAAGAGCCTGGAGTGATCCAGAACTAAATCCAGTTTCTAGTGTAAGTCTTCCCAGTTCTCCAAAAGCCTTTTCTGTCCTGTCCTGATGGGAGCTCCCAGGTCCAGCACGGCAGCAGCAGTGCAGCAGAAGCATCCTGAGCAAGAGCAGATGCAGAAGGGTTATTTCTGCAGCATGCTCTCAGAACCTGCTAAGAGAGAAAGTGCTCACGCTGAGAGCCTCTGGCAAGCAATGTGCTCAGGCCCCCACTACAAAAAGCAGAGGAGGTTTAGTCTCTGGATGTGAGAAGTTTGCTTTGTCAGCATTGTTTGGTCCAAGTTTTAAAGGCAACATTGAAATTGTTCTTCACCAGGCTCAACATTTTTTGATCTCTAGAAGAAAGGACACTTGGAAATGACCTCCTGGAGAGTGTCACCTTCTTTGTCCTCCAAACTGTGCTCCTCGTGAGAAAGGCAATCCCCAAGGATGCTCCAAAAGCAAGATGGAGAATAAGCAGAAATGGCTTCAGGGAGTTTCTCTCTCTCCTCCTTCTGCAGTCCACTATGGCATGCACACATCACATGCTCCAGATCACAAGCCATTAACGAGGAAAAAGCATAGAATCATAGAAGGAAGCAGGTTGGAAGAGAGCTCCAAGCTCCTCCAGCCCAACCTAGCATCCAGCCCTGCCCAACCAACCAGACCATGGCACTAAGTGCCCCAGCCAGGCTTGGCTTCAACACCTCCAGCCACACAGACTCCACCACCTCCCTGGGCAGCCCATTCCAATGCCAATCACTCTCTCTGCCAACAACTTCCTCCTCACATCCAGCCTAGACCTCCCCTGGCACAGCTTGAATCTGTGTCCCCTTGTTCTGTTGCTGGTTGCCTGGGAAAAGAGCCCAACCCCACCTGGCTACAGCCTCCCTTCAGGTGGTTGTAGACAGCAATGAGGTCACCCCTGCTCTCCCTTCCCCTCTCCCAAAAAGGGTTGTCTTGCTTTCCTCTGGTGTTCAAGAAGGTGCTGGGCACCATGAGGTGTAGACCTATGGGTGATGGACAGTTTGGTCTGTGCTGGCTCACAACAGAGGTTGGGTGGCTGGATCTGGGTGCAAGGTCTGTTCCTGGCCCATTGGCAGGTCACCTCCTAAAGCAGCATCTCTGCTCTGCCTCTTCCCAGTTCTGCTTTTCCATGTCCTATCTCAGTGAGGAAGATTTTGTGCTTCCTGTAACTTGAAGCCATCTCCTTCTTCTTTACACTGTTTCTCTTGCTGACTTTATTCCTGCAGGCTCAGATCTTCCTCTCCCATTCACAGCAAGAGTTTTTCCTTTCCTTTCCACCTGGTTAAACAATCAGGATGAGGCACAACCTCTGCACTCTGACAACTACTGAAATTACAACTCCCTTTAAGAAGAAGTTCCCCAGTGCTTCCCCCTCCTGTCTAATAGTAGTCTCAACTACCACCACCCACTGTGTCCAAATCGTTGTCTGATTTTCTGTGCCCTGAGGAAATTCAACCCCTTGGTTGAATGTTCAGCAGGAACAGAACCATAGAACCATAAAGTGCATTTGCTTGGAAGGCATCTTTAAAGGTCATCTAATCCAACCCTGCTGCAGTAAGCAGAGACATCCATGGCACAGCAATGTGCCCCTGTGACTAAGAGTGCCAAGGGGATCCTGGGGTGCAGTAAGGAGTGTGTCCAGCAGATCAAGGGAGGTTCTCCTCTCCCTCTGCCCTGCTGAGACCTCATCTTGAGTACTGCCTTCAGGTTTGGGCTCCCCAGTTGAAGGGGGACAGGGATCTGCTGGAGAGGGCTACAAGGATGATGAGGGGACTGGAGCACTGCCTGGTGAGGAGAGGCTGAGGGGCCTGGGGCTGCTTAGTCTGGAGAAGAGAAGACTGAGAGGGGATTTAATCAATGATTATAACTATCTGAGGGCTGGGGGTCAGGAGGGGGGAGACAGGCTCTGCTCACTGCTGCCTGGGATAGGACAAGAAGCAGTGGATGGAAGCTGCAGCTCAGGAGGTTGCAGTTCAACACAAGGGGGAACTTCTTGCCTGAAAGGGTCCCAGAGCACTGGCACAGGCTGCCCAGAGAGGTTGTGGAGTCTCCTTCTCTGGAGCCTTTCCAGGCCTGTCTGGATGTGTTCCTGTGTGATCTGTGTTAGATAGGATTGTCCTGCTCTGGCAGGGGGGTTGGATTTGATGATCTCTTGGATCTCTTCCAACCCCTAACATCTTTGATCCTGTGACCCCCAACTAGATCAGGCTGCTTAGAGCCCCACCAAGCCTAACCATCACTCTGACTCTTGGTACAGGGACAGGCACAGTATTTGAGCACCAAGACCTGACTGCAGGGTGACCTTCCCCATGGTACTGATCTAATGCCACTCATTTTGCATCTTCATCAGCAAGGTCACTTCAGTGCAGCTTCAGGGGGGGGAAGGAATGATCCTTCTCTTTCAGGATCAATAGGACAATTGTAGGAGCATCTTCAGCTGGAAGGTGAAGCAGCTGATGTGTGAGACTTGCTTCAAGCATCAGACTTCCTTGGCAGAGTTAGATAGATTTAGGGCATCTAAATGGCAGTGAATTAAAGTGAGACATAATGATGGCTTTCAGCATCTGTAAATTGCACTGAAAAGATCAAAGTTTGTAATCTGGAGGCTTAAAGATGTGTTGTTTCTGGGCTGCATCAAGAGGACCATTTCTTCTGGTCCTGTTGCTTGACATCAAGCAGAAGAAGCTGCCCCTCCTCACTCCAACCTCCCTTCATGTAGCTGTAGAGAGTAAAAAGGTCTCCTCTTGGGCTCTAATTAGGTTCCTGAGTGTGAACTGGTTAGGAACCAAACAGGCAGTGTGTGGCAATGCTTCCTACTGGATCAAATGGGAGAGAATTTAGGCAAGTTGACATGGACAGAGGCATTGAGTGCAGCCTCAGCAAGTTTGCTCAGGTCCAGCACAACAAAGCTTCTCCTTGCTTGAGATGAAGCACTGAGCATCAGTGAGGGAAGGATGTGCTGTGCACCTAGTCCCCTTCTTCAGCTCAAGGTTGGGTCTAGAATCATAGAATTAGTCAGGGTTGGAAGGGAGCACAAGGAGCAGGCAGTTCCAAGCCCCCTGCCATGCTCAGGGACACCCTACCCTAGAGCAGGCTGCACACAGCCTCAGCCAGCCTGGCCTCAAACACCTCCAGCCATGGGGCCTCAACCACCTCCCTGGGCAACCCATTCCAGCCTCTCACCACTCTCCTGCTCAACAACTTCCTCCTCACCTCCAGCTTTGCTCCATTCCCCCCACTCCTGCCACTCCCTGACAGCCTAAAAAGTCCCTCCCCAGCTGTTTTGTAGCCCACTTCAGATGCTGGAAGGTCACAAGAAGGTCCCCTGGGAGCCTCCTCTTCTCCAGCCTGCACAGCCCCAACTCTTTCAGTCTGTCCTCATAGCAGAGCTGCTGAAGCCCTCTCAGCATCCTCATGGCCCTGCTCTGGACATGCTCCAGTATGTCCACATCTTTCTTGTATAAGATGGACCAGACCTGGGGCTGACAAAGCCTGGCTTTGCTTTCCCATCCCATGGTGTTCTTTGCTTTCCCATGGTGTGCTTTGCTTTCCCATGGTGTTCTTTGCTTTCTCATGGTGTGCTTTGCTTTCTCATGGTGTGCTTTGCTTTCCCATGGTGTTCTTTGCTTTCCCATGGTGTGCTTTGCTTTCTCATGGTGTGCTTTGCTTTCTCATGGTGTGCTTTGCTTTCCCATGGTGTTCTTTGCTTTCTCATGGTGTGCTTTGCTTTCCCATGGTGTGCTTTGCTTTTCCATCCCATGGTGTTCTTTGCTTTCCCATGGTGTGCTTTGCTTTCCTATAGTGTGCTTTGCTTTCCCACGGTGTGCTTTGCTTTCCCATCCCATAGTGTGCTTTGCTTTCCCATCCCATAGTGTGCTTTGCTTTCCCATAGTGTGCTTTGCTTTCCCATCCCATGGTGTGCTTTGCTTTCCCATGGTGTGCTCTGCTGCTCAGGCTTGTCCTGCACCCAGGACACCTCCCTGCATCTATGCAGACACCCAGGGCAAAGAAACCTCCTTCCAGAAGGCTGCAGAGCCCCAAACACCTGCATTTGCTGGTGGACCCAGGCAGCAGATCCAGCAGCAGCTACCTAGAGAGCAGAGCAAGCAGAACTGAGCAAACAACAAGCAGGAGGTGAAGGAGAAGGGTGCATGGCTTGGAAACAAAATGAAGTCATCTTTAATGAAGCCCTTCCAAAATAGCTTTGTCACTTTTACTCACAAAGGAAGTTATTGTGGTGAAATGACATTATCATCTCGTGCTGGCTCTGAAACCCACGCTGTGCCTCCTGGGGTGGGGGTGTGGGGGGGGGAGAAGTGACTGCACAAAGCTCTTTGTTGTTGTGGGGGTGGGTTGGGGTTTTTTTTTTGGGGAGCTGGAGAAAACAATGCTGTGAGGCTGCCTGTTTGCAATCAATGGGGGCTCATAACTAATGGATCAGAAAAGTTGGGAAGCCAGCAGCCAACCAGAGGCATTAATAACTGTGGCTCTGCAGTCGATGGAATTGATCAGCAGCTTCAGTTTATTTCTGAATGGTCGTTGGAGGGGAGAGGGAAAGAAAAAAAACCCAAACACCAATCCCCAAACCACAACCCAGTGGAAAGCAAACCAATATTTAAAGCTGGCCCTGTGAGCAATCACAGATGATTGCAGGCTGGGCCCCAGCAAAGGGCTGGATGACATAACAGATCCTTCATAATTGTTCAGCCAAATTGCAGAGCTGATATTGAGCTTCAGGAAAAAAAAACCCAACCAACCCCCACCAACCCCAAAATGAAGCATAAGAAGCATTTCTGTATTGATTCTGCTTTTGTTTAGAAACAATCCAAGGCTGCCTTAAAGAGCTGAGGACAGGCTGTGATTGATTCTCTTTTGCTTTGGAGCAAATTCCAGTAGAATTTGAGATTTGATTTTTGTTTTGGTCGTTTGGGGTTGTTGTTGGTTTGGTTTTGTTTTTTTTTCTCTCTCTCAGTTTAGGGTTTGTTATCATTGAGAGGTTGGGAGGTGTAGAAGCTAAGCTGCAAACTCCCAGCCTCTGCTGGTGTCCCTGCAAAGAGGGGAATTGCATTGGTTGGGGCAGTTCCTTCTCCATCCATCTGATGGAATTCCCAGGAATTGGTCATTTGTCATCATCAGGGACTAGGAGTGACCAGAGATGCACAGGATAACTTGTGCTCTGCACTGCCAGACTCTCAGAGAGCAACCCCTGAGGCTCAGACCACAGCCCACCAGCATCCCAGCACCTTCCCCACAGCTATGGGAGCTCAGACCACAGCCCACCAGCATCCCAGCACCTTCCCCACAGCTGTGAGAGCTCAGACCACAGCCCACCAGCATCCCAGCACCTTCCCTAAGCTATGGGAGCTCAGACCACAGCCCACCAGCATCCCAGCACCTTCCCTAAGCTATGGGAGCTCAGACCACAGCCCACCAGCATCCCAGCACCTTCCCTAAGCTATGGGAGCTCAGACCACAGCCCACCAGCATCCCAGCACCTTCCCCACAGCTGTGAGAGCTCAGACCACAGCCCACCAGATTTGTTTTCCCTTTGCTGACATCCCATGCAGGGTGCCATGGCACTGCCTAGGGGCAGCTAACTGCAGCTGCCTTCATGCTGGCTGCTGAATATTTCACACTGGGCAAAGGATGCTGTGACCTGTGCTGTGTCCAGGGCTGGTCCTCAGTAGCTCCAGCTGGGAGTATGAAATTCCAAGGAGCAAAGCAAATCTGGAGCAGTGTCTCCATGCTGCTGGGTTCTGAGAACACCAGAGATGTGCCTCAGCTCAGGCCTGCAGGAGAGGAGGCTGCCCTTAAAGCACTGACTTGCAGGGGTTGGTTTTATCCAGATCCTCTCTTGGCAGTAAAGATTCAAAAGCTGCAAAATAATCTCAGGATCAGGGTTCCTTACAAACACATCAAGGCCTGGAGCTGCTGAGAGTCACTCAGATTTACATACATCATATGGCTGAATAATTGGAGCTAAAGAGATTAGCCAACCATGCCTCTGATGAAATGATCCCTGAATGTGCCACACAGCCTCATGCCAGGGCTGTCAGGAGAGGGGGAAAGTCCTTGGCTGCTGCCACTGACCTTCAAGTGGCAGTGACAGCAGGCAGGCACCTGAAGGTCTTGCTTCTAGGGAGGGTTAAAACAAAGGAAATTCAAGATGCTGGTGTTAAAGAAGGAAAATTAAGAGAGAGGTTCAAGAAGGGAAATTAAGTAGAGAGAGGTTAAAGAAAGAAAAATAGAGAGGGGTTAAAGAAGGAAAATTAGAGAGAGGTTAAAGAAGGAAAAATAGAGAGAGGCTAAAGAAGGAAAATTAGAGAGAGGTTAAAGAAAGAAAATTAAGAGAGAAGTTAAAGAAGGAAAATTAGAGGTTAAAGAAGGGAAATTAGAGCTTAAAGAAGGAAAAATAGAGAGAGACTAAAGAAGGAAAAATAGAGAGAGGTTAAAGAAGGGGAATTAAGAGAGAGGTTAAAGAAAGAAAAATTAGAGAGAATTTAAAGAAGGAAAAATAGAGAGAGGCTAAAGAAGGAAAAATTGAGAGAGTTTAAAGAAGGAAAAATAGAGGTTAAAGAAGGAAAACTACAGAGATGTTAAATAAGGGAAATTAAGAGAGAGGTTAAAGAAGGGAAAATAGAGAGAGGTTAAAGAAGGAAAATAGAGAGAGGTTAAAGAAGGAAAATAGAGAGAGGTTAAAGAAGGGAAAATAGAGAGAGGTTAAAGAAGGGAAAATAGAGAGAGGTTCTTCAAAGGAGTCCACAGAGGACAACCAACAGCTCTTCCTGCAGCTGCCCATTGCCCATCGCTGCCAGAGGGCTGCCATCTGCTGGGCCATGCTCTGAGCCCCTCTGAAGAGGGCTGGAAGCACCAGAGCTGTTCCAGAACTGAGTTCACCTGTCTTGATTGATACAAACACACCCAGATCAGGAGCATCACACTGCCCCCTTGCCTGCCCACAAAGCCTGGAAGCTGCCCCAGCCCAGCCTCACCTTGGGTGCTGTCAGCATCATTCCATAACCCACCCAGCAGCCTGCTGATGTGCCTGTGGTTATCGTGGCACTGGCATCTAGGCAGATGTGGAGATATGCACCCAGCAAATCCATTAGCATACATTACTGACAGCTTCACCTCAAAAGCTGAGCCCCAGCTCCACCATTAAAAATCATCTCAGAACTTCAAAGGGGCAAGAGGCACAATTTGTTTTTGAGATAAGGTGGATCATTTCAACTACCAAAGGATCTTGCTTATGCTGCTTTCCTCAGTGCTCTGCATAATCTGCTGTGTCCAGCTAAGATCAGATAAAAACAAAAGCAGGATTGTTCCTCTTCCCCAGCATTAACTGTTTTGCTTCTTTAGCCAGAGATGAGGTCACAGCTTAGCATGCAGGATGCTCCTCTGGGCTCCAAACCTCACTTCCAGAGCGAACTTTGGGGGGGGTTTGTTGTTTGGGGCTTTTTTTCATAGAATAGAATCATAGAATGGTTTAAGGTTGGAAGGGACCTCAAAGCTCAGCCAGTTCCAGCCCCCTGCCATAGGACACCTCCCACTAGAATAGGTCACTCAAAGCTTCATCCAACCTGGCCTTGAACACCTCCAGGGAGGTTGTGGAGCAGCTTCTGCCCCTGCAGAGCTGGGATCAGCCTGGAGAGGCTCAGAGAAGAGCAACCTGTGCCCCTGCAGGGCTGGGATCAGCCTGGAGAGGCTCAGAGAACAGCAACTTGTGCCCCTGCAGGGCTGAGATCAGCCCGGAGAGGCTCAGAGAAGAGCAACCTCTGCCCTTGCAGGACTGGGATCAGCCTGGAGAGGCTCAGAGAAGAGCAGCCTCTGCCCTTGCAGGACTGGGATCAGCCTGGAGAGGCTCAGAGAAGAGCAACTTGTGCCCCTGCAGGGCTGGGATCAGCCTGGCACAGAGGAAACAGCCCCCGAGAGGTGGAGAAACACCAAGTTCCAACACCACGTTCCTCCTGCAGCTCTCTGCTACCAAAGCAGCCTGTCTCAGGCTATGTTATGATTATCATTGCTGAAATGCAGATGAATTCGTTCTCTGGGGGCTTTGCACATTCTCTCTTTTTTGATTTTTATTTTGCTAAGCTGCATTTTCTTTCCCAGAAACCTTATTTTGATGTAAATCTGGTAAACAGGGGACTAGTTCGTTCAAATGCTGAACACAAAAAGCTCTTCCCCAGAAGTAGATCAAAAGTCTGCAGTTGGCTTAATGAAAGACAGCCTGACAATTAGGCTGGGGAAGTCAGTGAGGATTGCAGGGGGAAGAGGTGGATTTAGGGGTTTATTAATTGCCTGGGAGTGCATGGAAGGAGAAGATGCAGAGCAGCAAAACTGCACGTGGAGGATGAGCCCTTCGTTTTTGTGCCCTCCGTGGAAGATGTCCCTTGTTAAAGCCCCTGTGAAACGGCCACACAAGCACTAAAGAGCTGAGGCAAACAGAACCTTTAGGCCTTTAGAACCATTGCTCAATGCCTGCAGCGTTTCCTCTGCAACCAGGTGTACCCATTCGAGTTCCTTTCAAGTCCTGCACCGTCCCCCAAACGACTGCCAGGGGATAAGGGCAGCACTTTACAACGGATGAAGTGCAGACGGTAGAACAGCATCCAAGGCATCGATATCATGGCAAGAATGGACAGACATTGTCTTGCCGAGACACCCAAAGCATCGACCCTGCCCCTGCTGCCAGCAACACAAAGGAGCAGGAGTGGGGAGGATGTGGCTGCGCTGGAGCAGCTGCTGGTGTGTGTGGGGGGGAGGCTGGGGGCCAAGGGCAGGTGAGGCGCAGGAGGATGCTCTTAGCTGTGGTTTAACCAGCCCTGGAAGCTGTTTTTGCTTCGTTTCGAGCTTTGGAGGCATCAACCGTTGCTTCTGAGGGGCAAAGCAAACAAACATCCACACCTTGTGCCTCTTCTGCTGGACCCTGGCATCGCACTCCTGCTCGCAGCGAACCGCAGCTCCCTTGGCCAAGCTTTTGTGTGCCAAGCAGAGCAGGCAGTGCCAACCACACAGAATCGTTGGACAGGCTCATTCCTACCATGCCAAGGGGTAAAAAAACCCTGAGGGTAAAGCAAATCAGCGCTGGAGAGAACCCTGCAGAAACCTGGCAGCAGATTATCCCTGCCCAGAAGCATGCAGTTTAGCCCAGAGGAGCTGGCCGGGGTGGGAACAGCCTCACTAGCAGCTTTCCAGGAGCTCCAGAGGTTAGGAATATTGCCACGATGCCAGGAATGAAAGTAAATTAAGTTTGGGAGTCCAGAGAAAGTGACCCTAAGCTCAGGTCAGTCACAGAAGTGGTTGCTCCTGTCTGAGCTCCGGTGATAACGATTTGCAAACCATTAGGAGCTGACAAAACAAATGGACTTTTAAAGCTGCCTGGCAAAAGAGCTTCAGTGAGGTCCACGTGGAAGGTTCATCAGCGTTAAATGAGAGCAAATAAAAAGCTTCAGACACAAACAAACAGGAACTGTGAAGCTGAGCTGCCCTCAGTCAGCAGCTCTGCATCTGAGCCTGGCAACGAGTTGGTGCGGGCAGCAGAACCGTGGGCACTGTTTGCCACATAACACAGCTCTGCCAAGGCATTACTAACACTTCAGCTCCCAGCCCAGCCACCCACATGTGGACCATGCTTATGATGCTCACTCAGAGCTCATCACAAGAGCACAAGACCTGGGCAAACTAGAGGTGAGGGGAAAGTTGTTTGCAGTGAGGGTGGTGAGACACTGGCACAGGTTGCCCAGGGAGGTGTTCAGGACCTGAAGCACAACACTTCAGGAGAACACTGCTCCCATTTTGCTTGTGGTGGGCAGGAGGCAAGAGAGAGTGGATGCTGCTGAACCCCATGCAAAGCACACTCTGACTGGGATGGACTTAGAGTCAACCTCCACATCCCTGCTGCTTCTTACTCCTGTCCTCTCTTTCCATGATAGGGGAAGGGCTGTGCCAGCCTGTGTATGATGCCCCATGGAGATGCCAGGCAAGGCTGAGAGAGCAGTGAAAGATGCAGGAGAGAAGAAAAAGCAAAACACTTGGATGAGGGTGGTGAGACACTGGCACAGGTTGAGGGTGGTGAGACACTGGCACAGGTTGAGGATGGTGAGACACTGGCACAGGTTGAGGGTGGTGAGACACTGGCACGGGTTGAGGGTAGTGAGACACTGGCACGGGTTGAGGGTGGTGAGACACTGGCACAGGTTTCCCAGGGAGGTTGTGGAGCACAGAAGCACCCAATGTGATCTTTGATCTGTGCTTCTGTGCTCCACAACTTCCCTGGAGGTGTTCAAGGCCAGGTTGGATGAGACCCTGAGGGACTTGTTCTAGTGGGAGGTGTCCCTGCCTATGGCAAGGGGCTGGAACTGGCTGAGCTTTGAGGTCCCTTCCAACCTAAACCATTCTATGATTCTATGATCTTTTGAGGTCCCTTCCAGCCCCTGACTTTCTGGGGTTCAGACACATTCCAGCAGCACAAGAGGGAGGCTGGGTGAGTGCAGGAGGGAACACTCTGACTGGGATGGACTTTGATTCAGCCTCCATGTCCCTGCTGCTTCTTACTCCTATCCTCTCTTCCCATGCTTGGGGAAGGACTGTTCTCCCCGAGGCTTTGCATTCAGCTAATTCCACAAGGCTTTAGACTGGGAGGAAGCTGGAAAAGAGCTGACAGCCCCCAGCTGAAAGACATTCCTTGGGTGGGTGGTTCGTAACGAGCAGGAGACTGAGGTGATGCTTTCGGCTGTGGGATGAGGAGGAGCTGCCTGTTTTCTCCTGCTCGCCCTCCGGTATGTTGCACACACCCTGTCGATAACAGGGAGATCAATTTAGGAGCTGACAAAAGAAGAAAGCTGCAGTTAATTAACAGCCCCTTGTCCTGAGCTGTTGGCTCTGACAGCAGAGCTGGAGCTAATTGGGAAGCCGGTCAGGATGGTACCCTACAGAACAAGCTGCTGTTAATCAGCCAGTTCTGCATTCAAGGGGAGTTCTTGTTCAGTTTCTAGCACTTTGTTTTGACTATCGAGTCAAATATTCCTGAAGTATCAAAACAATCTTTGTAGCTGTGTAACAGGAGCATGAGGATGTCATTAAAAAATGAACCCAGCTTGATCTGGATGCTGGCAAAACAACTTCAAAAGTATCCCAGTTGTTCCAGGGGAGAGGAGCTGTGCTCTTCCAGGATGAAAGAATCCATTTGAGAGCAGTGTGGGGGCAGGATTGGTCCCAGGCAATGGGGATGTTGCCTGGGGATCCTCCCTGGAATGAGCCTGTAAAACTCTGACTTGATTTTGGAGAGCTGATAAATAGCTGCTGGGAGTAGCCCCTGAGTTGGTGCAGCCCCAGTGCTGCCTTCAGGAATTCAACATTTTGCTGGCACGGTTTGGGTTTGGTGATCCTCCCACAGAGGCAGCTGCTGACATCACTGGGCAGCGGTGAGGGGAAGGGCTCAGAGTGGAGATCCTTGCTAGCGGATGCTGCGGAACCGGGAGGAGAGGAGGGGAGAGGAGAGGGGAGGAGAGAGGGGAGAGGAGGGGAGGAGAGGAGAGGGGAAGAGAGAGGGGAAGGGAGGAGAGAGTGGGCTGGGTGGGTTGGTTTTCTTCCTGGAGCATCCCTTTGATTTAAGCAAGCAGAGGGCTGTTACTTAGCCCTCAGAGGTCTGCAGCAGCTCTGCTGTGAGCACAGACTGAAAGAGTTGGGGCTGCGCAGGCTGGAGAAGAGGAGGCTCCCAGGGGACCTTCTTGTGGCCTTCCAGCATCTGAAGGGGGCTGCAAAAAAGCTGGGGAGGGACTTTTTAGGCTCTCAGGGAGTGACAGGACTTGGAGGAATGGAGCAAAGCTGGAGGTGGGGAGAGTCAGAGTGGACATGAGGAGGAAGTTGTTGAGCAGGAGAGTGATGAGAGGCTGGAATGGGTTGCCCAGGGAGGTGTTTGAGGCCCCATGGCTGGAGGTGTTTGAGGCCAGGCTGGCTGAGGCTGTGTGCAGCCTGCTCTAGGATAGGGTGTCCCTGGGCATGGCAGGGGGATTGGAACTGGCTGCTCCTTATGGTCCCTTCCAACCCTGACTGAGTCTGTGATTCTATGATTCTGTGATTCTATGGTTCTATGATTCTACCTCTGGGATCCCTCTCCCTCACCAGCTGCAGGCAAACCTGGCTTTATTTTCAAGGTTAAGGCAGCAGGAGCAGGTCAGGATGAAGTTTGGCAGGTGAAGGTTGACTCCACTTCTGAAGTAGTAGAGCAAAGCCCCCAGAGGGCTGAGCATCATAGAATCATGGAATCACAGAATGGTTTAGGTTGGAAGGGACATCAAAGCTCATCGAGTTCCAACCCCCTGCCACAGGCAGGGACACCTCCCACTAGAATAGGCTACCCAAGGCCTCATCCAACCTGGCCATGAACACCTCCAGGGAGGGAGCAGCCACAACCTCCCTGGGCAGCCTGTGCCAGTGTTTCACCCTCACTGTCAAGATCCCTTTCCTAACATCTGGTTTCAATCTCCCCTCTGCCAGTTCAAGCCCATTCCTCCTCGTCCTGCCATTACAAGACCTTATCAATAGTCCCTCCCCAGCCTTCCTGTAGGCCCCCTTCAGACACTGGAAGAGCAGTCCATGAGGACTCTTCATTCCCCACAGTGTTTTTCTTGCCACTGTAAACCCAAGTTTGCATCAAAGCTGCTCAGCTGTGCAGTGTTCCCAGAAGGTCACTGCGCAGCGAACGTGCGGCACAAACCGCCTCTGCGTAGCTGAAAACAGAAAGAAGAACAAGACAAAAGCAAGAAAAAAGGAGATCTTTTTTGTCTTTGCATGCAATTTTTAGGAAGCAGAGAGCTGAGAGCCATAAAGTTTCCTTTTATAGATGTGGAAGACAGCAGCAGAGTGTGCTAAAGTGAGCGAGGAAAACCCAAGGTGACTTTTAATTTCAGCGATAATAAGCTCCGGCAAAACTCCTCTTATTAAAGACCTGAGGCAAAAAAAAACCCTGTTTGGCTGCTAGATTCTGGAGCAGAGGCACTGCAAGGAGCAAAAGGAGAAGGGGTGAGACACCTTGAGCAGGATTCAAAGAGCCAGGCATGGATTTTAGGGATGAAGAATTTGAGCACCCCTGCGAAGTGATAAATGAGTAATGCCAGTTCCAGCTGCTCTGCTCAGGCTCACACAGCAAACGAGACAAAGCTCAGCTTGGGATGGGCTGAGATCAGCCTGCAGCCATGGAATGGGGACAGAGTGGCTGAGAGCAGCCAGAGAGGGAGCTGGGGGTGTTGGTAGAGAGGAGCTGAAGATGAGGCAGCAGTGCCCAGGTGGGCAGCAGAGCCAATGGCATCCTGGGCTGGCTCAGGAGCAGTGTGGGCAACAGGACAAGGGAGGTTCTTCTGCCCCTGTGCTCAGCACTGCTCAGGCCACCCCTGGAGTGCTGTGTCCAGTTCTGGGCTCCTGAATTGAAGAGAGATGTTGAGGTGCTGGAAGGTGTTTGGAGAAGGGCAGCAAGGCTGGGGAGGGACCTGGAGCACAGCCCTGTGAGGAGAGGCTGAGGGAGCTGGGGGTGTGCTGCCTGCAGCAGAGGAGGCTCAGGGCAGAGCTCATTGCTGTCTGCAGCTGCCTGAAGGGAGGCTGTAGCCAGGTGAGGTTGGGCTCTGCTGCCAGGCAACCAGCAAGAGAACAAGGGGACACAGTCTTGAGTTGTGCCAGGGGAGGTCTAGGCTGGATGTGAGGAGGAAGTTGTTGTCAGAGAGAGTGATTGGCATTGGAATGGGCTGCCCAGGGAGGTGGTGGATTCGCTGTGGCTGGAGGTGTTGAAGCAAAGCCTGTCTGGGGCACTTAGTGTCATGGTCTGGTTGGTTGTCTAGAACTGGGTGCTAGGTTGGGCTGGCTGAGCTTGGAGGTTTCTTCCAACCTGTTTGACTCTATGATTCTGTGAATATTCTCCAGTTCTTGCATCCAAAGCATCCTGCCCTCTACCTGAGCACCTGGGAGTGATTCCCAGCATCAGAAAGGCAGAGAGTTTGAGTTGTGCAGCTGCAGTGAGGAAGAGATGGAGCTCTACATGGGTGCTGTTGCCCTGGGTCCGAGCCACAGGCAGGTCTTAAAGGGGTAGTCTGGCTAAATGATCTTCTGTGCTTCTGAGTACAGAATCTGCCACTCCCAAACCTTACAGCCTCTGGATGAGGGGAAAAGCTGAGTCAGAGCTTGAGCTGGCAGGTAGAAAGCATCCAGGGTGGTAGGAGGGAGGAGATGGGCTGGCAGGACCAACAGCTCCTGCACCACGGGAGGGAAACGGATGAGCAAGATCAAGCACTCAAAAAATCCATTTCTGACTCTGTCTTCTCCAGCTGGATCAAAGCAAAGGAGCCCAGCCCACACCTCTGGGTTTCTGACTTTGAGCTGCTTTGTAGCAAGCGAAAGTAAGGCAGCCCTGGGCAGGCTGCTGACCAGCATCTCTTCCTCCTGGGCTGCCTGCAGAGCCAGGCTTCCCTCTGCTGCCCGAGGCTGGCTATAAATAGCTGCAGAGAGCCGAAGCAGGGGGTGGGTTACACAATGAACCTCAGCACTCTCAAGAGCCAAAAATACGCCCCCCCCCCCAATGATGGGCAGTGTGAATGACATCTGCAGAATGCTGCTAATGGCCAAAAAAAAGTGCTGCCATGTTTCACAGAGTGCCTGTCACAGGATAAATCAAACCCTCCTGCCAGAATGGAGACTTGTCCCTGGGAGTTCAGCTAATGGTGACCCTCCACTGCTGCCCTCCCCACTGCAGGGATGGGCAGCAGCAGGCAGAAGGGTGCCAGCGTCTCATGGCACCCTCAGCCTAGGGGCTCAGCATTGGGGTCAATGCTGTTTTCCTTTGCTGGTTTGCAGGATGACAGGAGAAGTGCTCCCACTCACCTTCGAGGCAGGGATGCTTTTGTTGCAGGGTAATGAGGGACAGTAATTCTCAGAGAGTGAGAGGGGGACAGAGGGCTGGGAAACTCACCCACTCTGCTTATAAACGAGCTCTATTCTGCAGTCCTAAATGGCCCTGGGATTGAAAGCCCAGAACAGGCTGAGCTGTCTGCATTCAGTCAGAAAGCTGCAAAGAAACAGAGACTTCCCAGAGCTGCCCAGCCCCTGGCCAAGGAGATTCTCTGCTCCAGGACTGCTTTTAACCACATCTTGCTGCAAACCTGTGATGGTTTCATGGATATGAGATCATAGAATCATAGAATCACAGAATCAGTCAGGGTTGGAAGGGAACACAAGGAGCAGCCAGTTCCACCCCCCCTGCCATGCCCAGGGACACCCTACCCTAGAGCAGGCTGCACACAGCCTCAGCCAGCCTGGCCTCAAACACCTCCAGCCATGGGGCCTCAACCACTTCCCTGGGCAACCCCTTCCAGAGTTTATCCTCTGGCTTCATCACAGACCCCAGGTGGCCTTGGGCAGTCTGTCTGCTGTGCTGTGTGTCTGTCCCAGCCTGTAAAACACGCAGGATGGTGTCTGTGTGCCTCACAAGGGTCCTAGGTGCTGCCGGGACATGCAGAGCAGGGACCTGCTGAGTGTGTGTCTGTGCAGGGGTGGGTGAAGCACAGCTTCAGCAGCTGGGTAGCCTTGGGCAGCAAGTGGACTGTTCCTGCCCTCTTCCACTGTCCCACAGATCCTCTTGGCCATCTTTTAGCTACAGGAGCCTGAGAAGGTTTAAACACCACTTGGGGAATGAGCTGTTGAAGTGGTGCTGTCTGCAGGGGTGCACTTAGCACATTCTCCTTGTGCTTGCAGGGAGAGCTCCAGATTTGGACTTCAGGCAGATGCTGCTGCAGGACTGAGCTGAGGTTGGGCAAAGCTGTCACACTGGTGGTGAATGGCAGGATCCAAACCCCACAGAGACAACCTTGTGCTGTCTGAGCAACACTGTGGGACGAATCCTGCTGTGCTTTGGTGGCTGTGGTACATTGGGAGGGTGCTGGAGGCAGGGCTGAGGCTGCCACGGTGCCCTTTGGGCAGTGGGAGGATTGCAGCCACAGCTGAGAACTTGTCAGGAGCATGTGAAGAATTCATTTCTTCCCAAGAAACCCAACTCCCCAGACCCCACAGTGTTGCCCCTGAGTCCAGCCCCACGTGTGGACAGTTTCCAGCCTCTGTTCTTTCTGACCCTGCTGCCAACCCTCCACTAGCAGCTCTGTGAGCCCTGGCATGTGGGTGTCTCACACAAGGTTTGCCTCTGGCCCTTTTTTGCTGACACTAAGTGGCAAATGTTTCCGTGGATCCCTCATCCCCAGGCCCCTAACTGGTACAAATAAAGCACACTATTAAAGTTGTCAGAGCAGAGTGAGCAGTGCAAGCCCTAATGGTGTGTTCGCTGCTCTGCCTGTCCTCCCAGGGGCTGCTGCAGAGCTTTGCAGGTAGCTGGAGCTGCAAGAACTCCGTGATGCTGTGCTTTGTATTATTCAGTAGCTGACAGTCTCTTGAGGTTAGCCAGCAGTAAAAAAGAGCATTGAGTTCAACTATGAACCCAGCACTGCCAGGTCACCACTAAGCCACAGCCCTCAGCACCACATCTCCACGGCTTTGAAACCCCTCCAGGGGTGGGGACTCTACTATTGCCCTGAACAACCTCACCCAGGGCTTGACAGCCCTTTGGGGGGAGAAATTGTTCCTCCTGCCCAACCTAACCCTCCCCTGGGGCTACTGGAGGATGTTTCCTCTTGTCCCACCACTAGGATAGGACAATTCTGTAGAACTCTGTGCTAGATTCTGTGGCCCTACTCTGGCAGGGCAGTTGGACCCAGTGATCTCCTTGGATCCCTTCCGACCCTTAACACCCTGTGAAGTCTGATAACCTCTTTATATTCCACTAGTTTGGAGTGCTGAGATGGCAATGGGCTCCTAGGTGCACCTAGGAGCACCTGCACCTTTACCTGAACTCCTTTAGAGCCCCAAATCAGTGACATGTCCCTGCCTGCTTCCAACCCGAGGCTGCACCAGCTCTGCATTAGCAGCTTCATGAGTCAGTTGTATTAATTGTTGCACTAAATTATATGGTATTACTCAAAAAGAATGTTAATTTCCCTTTCCTACAACTGTGCTCAACTTAATTTTTAATCAGATCTGACAGCAAAGATTTAAATCAAGTGCTGCATCTTGGCTGGAATAGGACTGAGCAGATAATGAATGTACCAGAGCCATCAGGACAGTTTGTAGCACTAATGCACGTTAAAGCGTAGGCTGCTGAGCTGCAGACAGTAATTATTCCTTCTCTCCCACCAAGCTCAACTTTAGGGAGGAAAAGCTGAGCTGAGCCAGGGGTCAGGATGGCAATACTGGGATGGCTTCGTGCTGGCACAGTAGAATCCAGGCCTGGATGGACACAAACTGGTCTAACTGGGCTGGTGATGAAGCCCTGGCCAACTGGAGCTCCCTGCAGCACCCACAGAGCAGAAGGTGGTTAGAAAGCAGGACCCAGACTTTGTCATTTAGAGAGAGAAAGGAGGGAACCAAAGGCAATTTGCAGCAGCAGAGTGAGCATGCAACTGCAGGGGAAGTGGGAAGTGACAGGAAAAGAGTTTTCCAGGTGATGGCACTGCTGCTGAGCCTCCCCAAACCAGGCAACAGCTTCCAAACTGGGCCAGGTAGCAGCATGGGCTCTGTTCAGCGTCTTGCTGGAGCTCATCTGCATTCAGGAGATTGGGTCCTGAAGATAAAGGACTACTAATTAGGAGAGCTTGGCTAATTAAAGAGGAAATAAAACACTAAACCCCTAGCAAGCCACGGGTCTGTTAATCACAGGAATATGCTGGGGGAGCTCAGGGAGCCATGCAAGTTGCTAGAGCTCCTGCCAGGAACACCACCACCTCCTCCTCTCTTGCTTTATTGAGTGTGGCATTTAAAGGGCATTACAGGATCACAGGCTCACAGGATGCTAGGGGTTGGAAGGGACCCAAGGAGATCATCGAAACCAACCCCCTCTGCCAGAGCAGGACAATGCTATCTAACACAGATCACAGAGGAACACATCCAGACAGGCCTTGAGAGGCTCCAGAGAAGGAGACTCCACAGCCTCTCTGGGCAGCCTGTGCCAGGGCTCTGGGACCCTTCCTGCCTTGTGTTGAGGCAGAACCTCTTTTGCTGCAACTTACACCCGTTGCTCCTTGTCCTATCCCAGGGAGCAGTGAGCAGAGCCTGTCCCCCACTCCTGGCAGCCCTCAGATATTTGTAGCCATTTATCAAATCCCCTCTCAGTCTTCTCTTTTTCCAGACCAAGTCTCTCAGCCTCTCCTCACAAGACATGCCCTCCAGTCCCCTAGGTGTCTTCCTCCTGAAAACACCCATGGCTACTGGCACCACCTTGCAGGAAGGAGACTGCATGGGTTTGTGCTCCTGGGTTTCCCTTCTCAGCTCTTGTTCCATCAGCACAGGGAAGGCTTTTCCCTTCTGGAGGCACAGGCATCACTGAGTGTCCTCTAATAGGAGAAGCCAGAGCTGTATCAACTCCTGACAGCTGCAGTAATCTTTCTTTGCCATCAGAAGCTGCTATTAATAAGGGAGTGTCACAAACTATGAATTTTATTGTGGTGATATTCATTCTGTGTGATGCACAGGGAGAAAACCTGACGCAGCAAGCACGGTGAATTGTGTTTGTGGCTCAGAACAGAGCTAAGAGGGAATAAACTGTGTCCAGTTCTGGGTTCCTCAATTCAAGAGAGATGTTGAGGTGCTGGAAGGTGTCCAGAGAAGGGCAGCAAGGCTGGGGAGGGACCTGGAGCACAGCCCTGTGAGGCTGAGGGAGCTGGGAGGGTGCAGCCTGCAGAAGAGGAGGCTCAAGGCAGAGCTCATTGCTGTCTGCAGCTGCCTGAAGGGAGGCTGTAGCCAGGTGGGGTTGGGCTCTTTTCCCAGGCAACCAGCAACAGAACAAGGGGACACAGATCCAAGTTGTACTGGGGGAGGTCTAGGCTGGATGTTGTTAGGAAGTTGTTGTCAGAGAGAGTGATTGGCATTGGAATGGGCTGCCCAGGGAGGTGGTGGAGGCACCATCCCTGGAGGTGTTGAAGCCAAAGCTGGATAGGGCACTTAGTGCTGTGTTCTGGTTGACTGGATAGGGCTGGGTGCTAGGTTGGGCTGGCTGAGCTTGGAGCTCTCTTCCAACCTGCTTAATTCTCCAATTCTAAATTAAGTACGATGTGGTTTAGGAGGGTCTATGTTTCCCAGCAGCTACAAAAAGCTCTCCCCCACCCCCAAAACCAAAAGAAAAAACCAAAAATGTCGATAGAGGAAAGATTTCAAGCCCAGAGAAAACAAACCAAGAGAGAAATCAATGCATTTGGATGCACAAAGGGCATCCTTCGCTGTGCATTTGGAAGAGGGCTGCAGAGAGCAAACCTTCCTTCTGTTCTAGAAACGTGCAGAACCAGGATAATTGCTACCTGTGGTTGCTGTGGGAACCAGAACTTTTCCTTTCCAGATTTTTAAGAGCAGAAAGTCTCAGCCAAAATGTGCCATGTTGATGTGGCTGCTGTCGTGTTACAGGAAATCAGCCAATTCGTGGCTGATGCAAACACTTTGGGAAGGGAGAACTTTGTGCAAGCAGAGAAGTGGTTGGTGGTGTTGGGGTTTTTTTTCTTCCCCTTGAAGAAAGACTGGGCTGGAGCAACAGGTTTTGTTCAAAGGCAGAACTGTTTGAATCCAAAATTGTCTTTCTATGGGCCAAGAATGGTGTCTGCAAGTCCCTTGTCCCCCTGCAGTGCCCTCTCTCCTCAGGGCAGTGCCAGTCCAGGCCTGGTTGCAGGGTGCAGGGAGGAGCAGCCTCTGCTGGCACTGTGTGATGAGCCTCCTCAGAACTTCCATCAGTAAGCCTGGGTCCAGGGCAGCCCTGCAGGAAGATATGGCTCCAGTAACCCAGCTCAGGAGAGCCAACCTGCCAGCGGTGCATGGGGCACTTGGTTGGCACCAGCTTCACAAAAGCAGCCATGTCTGGTGATGGCTCCTTGGCAGGGGAGCTTTGTGAGGGAGAGGAGCTTGTGACAACACAGTGGAGGAGAAGATGGGTTTGGAATCACAGAATCACAGAATAGCAGGAGCTGGAAGGGACCTCAAAAGCTCATCTGGTCCAGTCCCCCTGCCAGAGCAGGATCTCTTATACACAGGAACACACCCAAGCAGCTCTTGAATATCTCCAGAGAGGGAGACTCCACAGCCCCCCTGGGCAGCCTGTTCCAGGGCTCTGGCACCCTCACAGGGGAAAAAATCCTCCTCATGTTTACATTAAACTTCCTCTGCCTCAGCCTCCACCCAGCCCCTTGTGCTGGCACTGGCATCCCCCAGCAGAGCCTGGCTCAGCCTCCTGCCACTCACCTGCACACATTGAGAACCATTGCTGAGGTCACCTCTCAGCTCCTCTTTTCCCAGCAGCACAGCCCCAGCTCCCTCAGGCTCTGCTGTTCCATTCCCCTCAGCATCTTTGTGGCTCTGTGCTGGACTCTCTCCAGCAGTTCTGTGTCTCTCTTGAACTGGGGGCCCAGAACCGGCCACAATACTCCAGATGTGGCCTCAGCAGGGCAGAGTAGAGGGGCAGGAGAACCTCTCTCAGCCTACTAACCACAGCCTTTCTAATGCACCCCAATGGCATTGGCTCTCCTGGCCACCAGAGCACATTGCTGGCTCATGGGCAACCTCCCATCCACCAGGACCCCCAAATCCTTTTCCCTTTCACTGCCTTCCAACAGCTCAGTGCCCAACCTATCCTGCTCCCTGGGGTTGTTCTTTCCCAGCAAGAGCAGAGACATCAGGCAGCCAAGCCCCATGGTCTTGCTCTGTGTTCACAGAGGCACCTGGCTGCAACTCAGAGCTGTGGGTCCAAGGCAGAAGTGATGCTCTCTGGCTTCTGGAGCATGCATGGGACCAAGGGCCAGGGAGCACTGACTTGGTTATTTGACTGGGAAAAATTAATCAGGGTGAAGGTGCTCCCTGGTTAATTATTCCCTCTGGCTGTCTGTTGTGTTTTCAGGTGTTCATTGACTGTTGGTGCTCGCTGCTGGTCTCCTGCAGCCAGTGCCACACTGCAGTGAGCAGAGGGAGCTGTGGGTGCCTGGTGCTGAGCCAGACAGCACAACCCTAACGCTGAGCCTTGCCAAATTCCCACAGTCACTCCTGATCCCCCCATTCCAGCACCATCACAAACACTCCTGCATCTCCAGGGTCACTGCCCTGGCAGCACTGTCCTTTTAAAGGACATTTAGAAAAGCCTGGGCAAGCTGCACCCACCCCCTCCAAGGCAAAGCAGGCATGGGGTGGGAGGAGATGATGGCAGCATAATGCTGAGCACCAGGCAGGGACCCTCAGCAGCTCCAGCCCTGCCCAGGAAATGTTACCTGAAAGGCAAAGCAAAAGCAGAGCAGCTCCAGCCTGGATCCATCTGCAGTGATATTTTATTGATTGCCTAGAACCCTTAAGGCAACTCTGTTGGAGCCTGTACAGGAGGGTTTGGCTTTGCTCCCCTGGTGCCATTGTTTCCTGGCTGCTGAGAAAAGTCCTTCTGGCTCCCTTTGTGCAGGGCTGGGAGCTGCTGCTGAAATCACCTCAAAATTGAGTTTCTGGAAGAAGCTAGGAGGGAAACATTTAGCTCACCAGCTAAAGATGCTCCTTGCATCAATGCTGTGCTCATGGCTTTTCCAAGCAAGGATTTGCTCTGCTGGCACATTTAGGGAGTGTGTTAGCAACTCTGCCTAAGTACCACTCTAGGACACCCAAAAGTAACCCCTGTAAAACCATCCTGTGCAAATGTAGGATGCTTTGTGGTCCCTCACTCTCAAACGGTACCACCAAGTGTGGTGGGAACAGGGATGGCTGTGCAGAAAGAGGGCAGAGTAGGGGGAAGGCTTTGCTGTGTCTGAAGCTGACACAGAACATCAGGAAAATGGATGAGATCAAGAAAAGAAACAACAAAGGTGCTGAGAGAAGCTGCACTGCTAGTGTGGGGGAGCAGAGCCAGCTGGGGCTGCACAAAGGCTCTGCCTGAGCTGGGTCAGCACCCAGCTCTTGGAGCTGAGGAGTGTTGTGGAGGCAGGGAATTAATGTGGCCAAGTCAGGGATATATATATCTCTAAAACCAGAATTCTTTTCTTTTCCCCAAAGCCCACCCCCAAAACTACACACAGAAATTAACTGAGGTTTAATTAACAGATTCAGTTTGATTGAGAAGGTCTCACAAGGATACCACAGGTAAATCTGACTGGTTTGGAAGTCAGGAGGTGGAAAAGGCTAAGCTACTGAACACAGAACCCCCCACTATTAGTCAGGCTGAGCCAAAAGCTCCCTCCCAGGTGAGCCAGGCTGGCTGAGAGAAGGGCAGCTCAGGGGCTTGGCCACTGTTCTCTTTCAAAGTCATCTGAGGCTCCCTAAGGCCAATCCAGCTGCACAAAGGGGGTGCTTATGGTGGGAAGCTGCCCAAAGCAGGGATGGTCCTGGCCCTCAGGAGCTTGTCCTTAGGAGCACCAGGGGACTCTTTCTGCAGGGACTACCCAGGCAGGGCAGAACTCTAAGGCAGGCAGCAGCCCAATGTTTGTACCCTTCCTAGCCCAAGAGCTGAGTTAGCACTGCCTGGGCATGAAGAGCACAGCCAATGGCAGCTCGATCCCAGCGTGGGCAATGCAGGGGCACCCCTGGTGCTGGGAGGGCCTTTGCTGCCTCCATGGGCATCTGCATGGGCACCCCTGGTGCTGGGAGGGCCTTTGCTGCCTCCATGGGCATCTGCAGGGGCACTCCTGGTGCCAGAAGGGCCCTTTGCTCCTGCCATGGTCATCTGCAGGGGCACTCCTGGTGCCAGAGAGCTCTTTGCTCCCCCTATGGGCATCTGCACAAGGCACCCCTTGTGCCAGAGGGCTCTTTGCTCCTGCCATGGGCATCTGCACAAGGCACCCCTTGTGCCAGAGGGCTCTTTGCTCCCGCCATGGGCATCTGCATGGGCACCCCTGGTACTAGGAGGGCCCTTTTCTCCCCCCATAGGCATCTGCACAGGTGCCCCTGGTGCTAGGAGGGCCCTTTGCTGCTCCTATGGGCATCTGCAGGGGCACCCCTGGTGCTGGGAGGGCCCTTTGCTCCCCCTGTGGGCACCACACAGGCACCTCTCATGCCAGAAGGACCCTTTGCTCCCCCCATGGGCATCTGCAGGGGCACCCCTGATGCTGGGAGGGCCCTTTGCTGCTCCTATGGGCATCTGCAGGGGCACCCCTGGTGCCGGGAGGTCCCTTTGCTCCCCCTGTGGGCACTGCATGGGCACTCCTCATGCCAGGAGGGCCCTTTGCTCCCCACCTTCACACCTGCAGGGCAGATGCTTTTCCTCTCCCATTCAAACCACAGAGGGAGAGGAGTTTTGGGGTACACGACTCCAGGCCAAGGAGTCAGTCTGGAAGTGCCCCACGTTCTTTGCTGCTCTTTGTGTGAGCGAGGGTTAAAAGGTGCAGCACATTTCTTGCACTGCTTTTTGGTTGGGTTTTTTTTTGTTTTTTGCTTTTGCAGAGCTCTGCTGGAGGTGTTTTATGGAGAGAATAAAACTGAAGCTGATGGACTGTTTGATTTTTATGTCTTTCCTATGCTTCTCGAGGCTCCCCACTCAAACTGCATCCCTCCAGCCAGTTGCTGCTGGGTGGTGAGAGTGTGGTTGTGCCCACAGCAGTGGCATCAGAGGCTGGGTTCTGTCCTGGTGCAACATGATTGAGCTGTGGTGCAACATTTACCACCTAATCAATTACAGAATCACAGAGTGGGGGGAAAAAATCACTGTGAGGGTGACAGAGCACTGGAACAAGCTGCCCAGGGAGGGTGGTGGAGTCTCCTTGTCTGGAGATATTCAAGACCCACCTGGATGCCTTTCTGTGTGGTCTGCTCTAGGTGATCCTGCTCTGTCAGGGGGGTTGGACTGGATGAACTTTCAAGGTCTCTTTCAGCTCCTGATACATCTGGTTGGAAGAGACCTCCAAGATCATCCAGTCCAACGTTCAGCCCAGCACTGAAGGGTCAACACTAAACTATAGAATCACAGAATCACAGACTCATAGAATGGGTTAGGTTGGAAGGGACCTCAGAGCTTAGCCAGTTCCAACTCCCTGCCATAGGCAAGGACACCTCCCACTAGAACAGGTTGCTCAAGGCCTCATCCAACCTGGCCTTGAACACCTCCAGGGAGGTTGTGGAGCACAGAAGCACCCAATGTGTTCAAAGGTCCAGGAGGATGCTCAGAGGCTGCAGCAGCTCTGCTGTGAGCACAGACTGAAAGAGTTGGGGCTGTGCAGGCTGGAGCAGAGGAGGCTCCCAGGCGACCTTCTTGTGGCCTTCCAGGATCTGAAGGGGGCTACAGAACAGCTGGGGAGGAACTTTTTAGGCTCTCAGGGAGTGACAGGACTGGGGGGAATGGAGCAAAGCTGGAGGTGGGGAGGTTCAGGCTGGACACGAGGAGGAAGTTGCTCAGCATGAGAGTGGTGAGAGGCTGGAATGGGTTGCCCAGGGAGGTGGTTGAGGCCCCATGGCTGGAGGTGTTTGAGGCCAGGCTGGCTGAGGCTGTGTGCAGCCTGCTCTAGGGTAGGGTGTCCCTGGGCATGGCAGGGGGGTTGGGACTGTCTGCTCCTTGTGGTCCCTTCCAACCCTGACTGATTGTATGAGTTCCTGAGCAGACAATGAAGACTCTCAGTGTTTCTGTCATACATCAGTGCTGGCAGACAGAGCAGAGTTATTCTAGTGAAGAAGCAATATTCTTGGCATGGTGCTAGGCAGAGAGGAATCTTTTACCTGCTTTGAATAGATGTGCTCGTTTTAGAGGGGAATCAGCCTGTGAATTTGTGTGGTTGCTTTGGAGAGATCCTGGAGCACAATTAAGGTCCTGCCTTTTACCTGACCTGACCAAGAAACCAGGGCTGTGTGCTGAGGAAAGCAGAGAGTGAAGCTCTGCTGCTGTCATGTGGGTGTTCTACTTTGCCCAGGACAGAAATCAGGTGGTGTGGGGCTGGGATGCCTCCAGACTCAGCTGCTGACACTGGCAAAGGTGGCAAGTGGATGGGGTTGGGCTGCAGGCACTGCCAGCATTGTGCATGCTGATTGTTGCCCAGGTGGCAGGCAGGGGCACAAACCCATCGCTGGGGCTGGCTGGAACCCCTCAGCCTGTTACCAAAAACCCCAGGAGAAACTTTTCCCAGGCAGCTCCTGAGAGCAGAGACTTTTCCTTGCTCAGTCCCCACAGCTGCAGGACAAGAGGTGACAAACCTGGCTGTGAACTGAAGGTGGAAGAGGAGAAGCAAGGATTCATCCCCAGCTGGAAGCTAAGCTGGTTGGATCCAAATGGCTTTTTCACTCCAAACATCTTCACTGCAGAATTTTAAGGAACTCAGACTCTGGAGTTGTTTAGCCTGGAGAAGAGGAGGCTCAGGGCAGAGCTCATTGCTGTCTGCAGCTCCCTGAAGGGAGGCTGTAGTCAGGTGGAGTTGAGCTCTTTTCCCAGGCAACCAGCAACAGAACAAGGGGACACAGATTCAAGCTGTGCCAGGGGAGGTCTAGGCTGGATGTGAGGAGGAAGTTGTTGTCAGAGAGAGTGATTGGCATTGGAATGGGCTGCCCAGGGAGGTGGTGGAGTCTCTGTGGCTGGAGGTGTTGAAGCCAAGCCTGGCTGGGGCACTTAGTGCCATGGTCTGGTTGGTTGGGCAGGGCTGGGTGCTAGGTTGGCCTGGCTGAGCTTGGAGCTCTCTTCCAACCTGCCTGATTCTGTGATTCTCTGATGTTTCCTTTAACACTTCCATGAAACACTTCTCTCAAAACCAGGTTTGGGCCAAAGCACATCAAACCAGCTTGGGTTTGGGAGTCTGGTTGGGATTTTGAACCCCTGCTAGCACAACCCTTTCCAAATTCCAATTAGCTGGAATTATTTTCCTAGCATTGCTCTCCCCCTCCTCCCTCCCTACACAAGCCTCTATTCTCTATGCATTTTTAATAAGCCTTATCCTGCAAAAGCAGGAGAGAGCTAACTGCAAAGGGGGGAGAATAAAGGTGGCTGCTGCCTTGCTCAGAGAATCTGCTAAGTACTGGAAAGCTGCTGGTGGAAAGCAAAGCAGTGAGGAAATCTGAGCTCAGCTCTTGTTAGAAACTGTGAATGGAGATAAAACCTTTTCACCAACCTCGTCTGGCTGGAAGAGAAACTCAGAGTAACAGCACAAGAGAAATGTGTGACAGTGCTCAGAAGGTGTTGCCGAGAAGAGAACAAACAGCAGAAGACCTCCGTGGCCTCCTCCCCTCCCTGAACGGTGGAGCTTTCCGTTTGGGGGCTGACTGATGCCACCCTGGTGCAGGAGGAGAGGGGAGTGCCTGGGATCGGGGTGAGATGCTGGAAGCAGAGAGGAGTGAAAATCCCCCAGCCCCCTCCTCCTCCCCGCCCCAGATTGTCGAGGAGAAAGTCGTTGTGCAGATGATGCTCCCAGAATGTATCGTGTCTGAGGGGAACAGATGGGCTCAGGGTACCCAGCAGACAGGTTTCTGTCTCCAGTCCATGCTTCCAAGGCTGGTAGGAAGGCAGCAGTGAGGCACACAGAGGAGGGCAGAAGCTGCTGCCTGTGGGGCTGAGGCCATGGGGGAGGGCTGGGTTGGAGGCCAGGAGCCATGGTGAAGGACAAGACCCTCTGGGTGATCCTCACCAGGTCCCAGCACTTGCCACCTTTGCTTACCAGCTGCTGCCAGGTGCCATAGGTCTGGGAAGGTGCCACAGCCCACCTGGGGCTAGCTCTGGGGCACACAGCCCCCCAGTCACCTAGACAAGCTCAGCCCCAGAGCCTTTTGGTGGCTCGAGCAGAAGAGATGTCCCTGGGCTAGAAAACAAGCCCCATTCTCACCCTCACCTCCATGGCCATCTCCAGAGGCCCAGCAGGACCCTCCCCAGAAACCTGGTCCTGCAGCTGCCACCAGCTGCCCTGGGGACATGCTGGGTATGCCTGCAGGGATGGGCATGAAGAGCCCATGAGTGGCATGAAGAAGATGGGCAGCTCTAAGCTGGCAGAGACATGCTGAGACTGCCCAGCCCCCACCCTCCTCTTTTTCCTTCCCACTTGTTTGTGCCTTGGAAATAGCAAGAATTGCCATCTCTGTGTTTAGGTAACACCCTCCTGCCCTCAGCCCCAGCTTGCAATGTGTGGCTGCAGCCTCTGGAGCAGTAGAGGGAGGGGGAGCCGTGGGGGGGTGCTGTGGGCACTGGGAAGTGCCTTTGTTTTCCTGCAATTCCACAGTTCCAGAACTTACCCTCAAAGTCCATCTGCGATTTGCTGCCACTGTCCCCTCTGGCTCCACCTTGGGACCCTCTTGCTAAAAGCAGGGTGCTGGAGCAGGGCCCCCAGCTCTCCCCATCCCATTTTGGCAGGGGAGGCAGAGGGCAGGATGGCATCCACGCTGTGTGCAGAAGGGTTCTGGGCAGTGGGTGTGGGATGTGAGGAGCAGGTGGGTCCCACTCAGCTCCTGGGCCATCCTGGTGAGCAGGGCTGGGAGCCACCTGGCTGGGGAAGTTGCTGCCCAGCAGCTCTCTGCCTGTCAGAGCTGGTCAGGATCAGGTGAGTTAATGGGGAACACAAAAGCTGTTTAAGAGCTGCCTTTAGCACTTGGCTGCTTCCATTACAGCAGGCAATATCCAGGTGTCACTTTTCCTCTCCAGTTTAACACCTTCCTGGCTTAGTGTGTGATGGGAGGGATCCTCCTGCTGTCCATCCTCCATCCCACAGGACCCATGGAGATCCTCAAACCCTGCCTGGATGGTGACCTCATCAGTGTTTGTAAAGATGTAAAGGATTGAGTGGCAGGAGGCTGCAGCCAGGCTCTGCTGGGGGATGCCAGTGCCAGCACAAGGGGCAATGGTGGAAGCTGAGGCAGAGGAAGTTTCATTTAAACATGAGGAGGATTTTTTCCCTGAGAGGGTGACAGAATCCTGGAACAGGCTGCCCAGGGGGGTTGTGGAGTCTCCCTCTCTGGAGATATTCAAAGCCTGCCTGAATGTGTTCCTGTGTGATCTGCTCTGGGAGATCCTGCTCTGTCAGGGGGGTTGGATTGGATGAGCTTTGGAGGTCCCTTCCAGCCCCTGACATTCCATGAGTGGTCAGGAGGAGAGGGGACCCATGGTGCTGATGGGGTGTGGGTGCTTGGCTGCATGCTGCAGGGTGGGAATGGATCCCAGCTGAACTGGATGTGGCACTGCCAGACCTAGGTCACTACAGTTCCAGGGACACAGGACTGATGAGGGAGATGAATTCCCAGAGGCTTCCAAGATCTTCCCTGTATCAGGTCTGTGTGTGCTGGCCAGCCTGAGCTTGCCACAGCAAAGGCTTTCCAGATGACAGCTCCTGGATGAGAAGTGGCCACTTGGTTACTCCTGAGATTTAAGGGCTGAACATGGTGGGGGTTTAATATCTCCAGGCAGCCTCCATCATCCCTGAGTGCTGCATGATCACTTTCATCATGGGTATGGGGTTAAAGCTGTTGGCATCATTTGGGCTTTTAAAGCAGACACTTTCTCTGCCCTGCAAGTGGTGCTCTCCCCCAGCTCTGTCAACCCCACATGGGTTGGGAGGTGGTATTGGAGGCTGCCTAAGGGCTGTGTTGCCTGGAGCTGCTGCCTGGCTGGGCAGTGCTGCCCTTACAACTTCCAGAGCTCTGCAGCCAAGTCCCAACACAGCCTCCCCAAGCCAGCAGCCCCTGGGCCAAGCTTCCCATCCATGGTAGGTGATGGACGAGAAGCTCAGTACAAGCTGGCAGTGTGCTGGTGCAGCCCAGAAAGCCAAGCAGAGCCTGGGCTGCAGCAAGAGCAGTGTGGACAGAAGGGTGAGGGAAGTGATCCTCTCCCTCTACTCCTCACTGGTGAGACCCCACCTGGAGCACTGCATCCAGTTCTGGAGCCACTATTGCAAGAGGGATGTGGAGGTGCTGGAAGGCATCCAGAGAAGGGCCAGAAGGATGAGCAGAGGGCTGGAGCTGCTCTGCTGTGAGGAGAGACTGAGGGAGTTGGGGCTGTTCAGTCTGGAGAGGAGAAGGCTCTGAAGTGACCTTCTTGTGGCCTTAAGTATCTTAAGGGGGGCTACAATAAATCTGTGGAGGAACATTTTAGGCTGTCAGGTAGTGATAGGATTGGGGGGAATGGAACAAAGCTGGAAATGGGGAGATTCAGACTGGATGTTAGGAAGTTGTTGTTCAGCATGAGAGTGGTGAGATCCTGGAAGGAGTTGCCCAGGGAGGTGGTGGAAGCCTCATCCCTGGAGGTGTTTAAGGCCAGGCTGGATGAGGCTGTGGACAGCCTGATCTAAGTGTGAGGTGTCCCTGCTCATGGCAGGATGCTGGAACTGTCTGATCCTTGTGGTCCCTTCCAACCCTGACTGATTCTATGAGGGCTTCACCTTGGTACAGGCTGTTTCAGGGATGCCCAGGGTCTGGAATCACCTGGAACCATGAATTGCAGTCACTTGCAGTAAATCTTGGATTATAGCAGGTACTTCTGTGGGGAATTGAGGTGCTTAGTGAAAGGCAAACACCATCTGTGCTGCTCACCCAGTGCCCCACACTGGGGCTCTGTCAGGAGTGCCTTTGCACACACAAAGACCCACCAGAGGCATGGATGCTTTGGGACTGAAATAGGCTTTGTAGTGCTAAACCAAGATCTTTTTTTACAGCCCTAGCTAGAGCTGCCTCTCTGCTGGATTTCACCCAAAGTGGGGGGGGGAGAATGTTTTTTTCAGCCAAAGAAATGCTATGCACAAAGCTCCTTGGGTTTCATCTCTTCTCCATGCTCATAAAGCTGCAGTTCCTTTATTGGCATTTTCTTCTCTTCTGTTTTCCTTCCCCTTTGGGCCTCTGAAATCTCACAGATCTGCAGCCCCATCAGTAAGTGTATCTAGAATTAGAAGGGAGCCTTTTCGTGAGCCCTGGCTGATATTTTCTCTTCTTGATACACAAGAGCCAGGAGAAAAAAAACCAAAGCCACCCTACAAAACAACTGTGAGCTTGCAGCCTGCACTTGAGCTGTCTGAAAGGGATGGATCTGAAATTTCAGGGAGCTCTGAAGCTCTTTTCCAAGTCTCTTAAGCCAGGCAGCACAGAGCACATGTCATTTTTTTTCCCCCCTTACTCCTTTGTTTTGTGCAGGTGCTGTGGTTTATGTTACACGTGGTGGTTGGAGCTGCAGTCGTACAGAAGGAGATTAAGGCTGTAATTGCTGCCTTTGATTCCCAACGAGATCAAACAGAGTGATAGAAGCACCGGTAAAAGGTTTGGCGAGGCACTGCCTTGCTGTGCTGTCTGCTCTCCTGCATGGCAGCAGCTGGCTGCAGGGAGATGCTCCCTTGGAAAGCAGAGCTTTGGTGAGGAACAAATCTGGTCGGAGTTTGGGGGTTTGCCCAAGTGGTTTTGCACGGGTCAGAGACTGCACAGCCCCAGAAGTGCTGGGATAAGGACAGAGTTGTTTAGAAGGGCTTGCAGGGATGGGATGAGTGGCATTGGTTTGAAACTGGAGCAGGGCAGATTTAGGTTGGACATCAGGAAGAAGTTCTGCACAATGAGGTGCACCCAGGGAGGTGGTGGAGTCACCCACCCTGCATGTGTTTAAGGGTCCTTTGGATGTGATGCAGGTCATAATAAAGGTCCCCCTTCTGAGCCAGCAGTGTGCACTTGGAGCCCAGAAAGCATCCAGAGCCTGGGCTGCAGCAGGAGAAGTGTGGCCAGCAGGGCCAGGGAGAGGATTCTCCCCCTCTGCTCTGCTGAGACCCCATCTGGAGTACTGCATCCAGTGCTGGAGTGCCTATGACAAGAGGGCTGTGGAGATGCTGCAGTGTGTCCAGAGCAGGGCCAGGAGGATGCTGAGAGGCTGCAGCAGCTCTGCTGTGAGCACAGACTGAAAGAGTTGGGGCTGTGCAGGCTGGAGCAGAGGAGGCTCCCAGGGGACCTCCTTGTGGCCTGCCAGCATCTGAAGTGGGCTACAAAAAAGCTGGGGAGGGACTTTTGAGGCTCTCAGGGAGTGACAGGACTGGGAGGAATGAAGCAAATATGGAAGTGGGGAGAGTGAGGCTGGAGGTGGGGAGGAAGTTGTTGAGCAGGAGAGTGGTGAGAGGCTGGAATGGGTTGCCCAGGGAGGTGGCTGAGGCCCCATGGCTGGAGGTGTTTGAGGCCAGGCTGGCTGAGGCTGTGTGCAGCCTGCTCTAGGGTAGGGTGTCCCTGGGCATAGCAGGGGGGCTGGAACTGGCTGCTCCTTGTGCTCCCTTCCAACCCTGACTGATTCTATGATTCTATGAGGGACTTTGCCAACCTGCAGGTTTCTGTGATTCTGTGAGGGTGGTGAGACACTGGAACCAGGGATGTGGTTAAGGTCTCATTCCTGGAGACATTCAAGATCAGACTGAATGTGGCCCTGGGTGACCTGATCTGGCTGGAGGTGTCCCTGCTGACTGCAGGTAGGTTGGACAACAGGAGCTTTGAGGCTGCCTTCCAACCTGGTGCAGTCTGTGGATCCTTAGGGGCAAGCATGGCAGTGCCAGGACTCCCACACTGGGGCAAGGTGGCTGCTGGCACCACTCAATGCCACAGCCCTGTGTGCTGATGCCATGGTGGTGCTGAGGGGTGGTGAAGGCAGCTGAGGCCACTCGAGCTGGTGCAATGTGTCTGATGGTGACAGAGCCACAGCTCCTCTGCCTTTCTTTGGGTCATGTCCTGGCTTGGCATGTAAAGGAGGCAGGTGCAGGGCTGCTGAGGGTGAGCCCAGGACAGCAGAGTGAAGGTGTCTAAGCACGACACAGCTCAGCAGCAGCACTGCAGGGGCTGGTGTCTGATCTCACACTGAACACTCACCCAGTGCTGCCTGCACAAGCAGGAGGCTGTCACCTTCCTCTCTACTGAGCTCTAATGCCAAGCACAGCAATGATTAAAACCCACGGAGCTCTGCACAGTTCTGACAGGCAACAGCAGGGAATTCAGCCCCTGTGCAGGCAGAGGAGCCTGGACCCAGAAGCAGAGCTGTGGAAGTGTTTTGTGCCATAGCTATGTCTAGACTGTGACATGAGTCCTGCTGGAGAGGACATGAGGCAGGGTACTACTGAGGAGCAAGAATGAAGTGGAGCTTCTGGGTTGATAGAAGTAATCTTTTGGGATGCTCTTAGGTGCATTCTCTTTGGGGTGCTCTTAGGGTTGCTCTGTAGGACATTCTCCACTCCTGCCAGAGGGCTCTTTGGAACATGGTTTAAGGTGAATCTTGGAGAGTAGGGTTAGAGGTTGGGCTGGTGATCCTGAAGGTCTTTTCCAACCTGGTTACTGTGATGCTGAGTGATTCTTCCTTGCCTGCCTTCACACAGGCAGCTCCCTGCAGCTTGTTTTGAAAGTGAATCAGTACAGCACCCCTGTTCCAAAGAGGAGACTGTTGCTGCAAGGTTCCCAGCAGAGGGTTTCAGTGCCTGAAGGGGCCTGTCAGGTGGTAGCACCCTGAGGCTGGTCCTTGCAGAGCTTTGTGGAGCAGTCACAGACAGTCAGACCCCTCTGGGCTTCTCCTGGAGCCACATCTCAGTGAAGATCTCCTTGGTTTCAGCAGGAGAGTTTGTCAGCTGGTAGGGACTGTGTAGGGACTGGCAGGCTTGCCCTTCAGTCCTGCCCCCTGCCAGAACAGAGGCTGCCTGTGCTTGCTGTAGGCTTGCATACCTTGTTCATGTTATTTCTGACATCCCAGCCCAGCTGGGGTTGCCCACAGCTGTGTCACCCTCCAGCCCTTTGGCTTCTGTCCTTGTTCAGGAAAGGAAGGAATGAGAAGAGTCTGAAATATTTCTGAAGTGCCCTGGGGGTGAAGTCTCTTTCTGGCCCAGCTCAGTGCTGTGCTCTCCAGAGTCTGGGTACAAAATGGTGTTTCTGTTAAGATGAAGTTCTTGGGCTCAGCTGGAGCAGCCTTGGCAAGGCCACGGCAGGGTCACTGCAGCAGCAGTTGTCATGAACTTAACATCAATGGACTGGAAAATGGTGTTAGAAGTGATGGAGGAGAACAACAAAGGTAGGTTATTTGTTACACCTTGAACACAAATAGGGAAATAAAGAGAAGAGGGCTGGTTAGGAGGGGGGGGCACAGGCTCTGCTCACTGCTCCCTGGGCTAGGACAGGGAGCAATGGGTGTAAGTTGCAGTGTAAGAGGTTCCAGTTCAATGAGGAGGGGAACTTCTTGACTGTAGGGGTCCCAGAGCACTGGCACAGTCTCCAGGGGGGTTGTGGAGTCTCCTTCCCTGGAGACTTTCAAGGCCTGTCTGGATGTGAGGAGGAAGTTGTTGGCAGAGAGAGTGATTGGCATTGGAATGGGCTGCCCAGGGAGGTGGTGGAGTCACCATCCCTGGAGGTGTTGAAGCCAAGCCTGGATGAGTCACTTAGTGCCATGGTCTGGTTGCTTGGCCAGGGCTGGGTGCTAGGTTGGACTGGCTGAGCTTGGAGATTTGTTCCAAGCTGCTTGATTCTGTGATGTGTTTCTCTGTGATCTGTGCTAGATTGTGTGGTCCTGCTCTGTCAGAGAAGTTGGACCTGATGATCATTTCGGGTCCCTTCCAACCCCTACCATCCTGTGATCCTCCACAGGAGGGATGCAGAAGAAACCATCCTGGGTGCAGGTGCAGATAGGAGCAGAAGGGAAGGTGCAGGATTTTATATTCCTCTTCACTGAAACATCTTTTACTCCTCTGAGGTACAGGGATGCTAAACCTCTGAGCAAGAAGAACATTCTTCTGGGTGACCTTATGGATTTAAGATCTATTTCTAAACCAAATTTTCATAAAAAAACTGCCACACACAATCTCCAGATTAAACCTCATTTTATTTTCAGGCAGACATGACCTTTCCTAGCTTTGGATATTAAATATCACAAAACCTCCTGCAATTTAAGCTGAGGATTTCTCTCTTTTTTTTTCTTTTCCTTGCATTTAAATAAAGGTAACTTAAAAGCAAACCTAACTTCTCTGCAGAGCACACAGGGGAATGTGGGGCTGGGGGGGGAGAGGAGCTTCTCTCCTTCCCAAGGATACCTCTGTGAGTGGGTTCTGCTCCCCTTGCCCACAGAACCA
Organism: Pogoniulus pusillus; assembly: GCF_015220805.1. Classification (NCBI taxonomy): domain Eukaryota; kingdom Metazoa; phylum Chordata; class Aves; order Piciformes; family Lybiidae; genus Pogoniulus; species Pogoniulus pusillus. The sequence continues at coordinate 4,816,909 of NC_087300.1, forward strand.
CAGAATACATCAGGTTGGAAGGGACCTTTGAAAGACTTCTTGTCCAACTGCTCTGCAGTGAGCAGGGACATCTCCAGCTGGAGCAGGTGCTGGAAGGTGTCCAGAGAAGGGCAACAAAGCTGGTGAAGGGCCTGGAACACAAACCCTATGAGGAGAGGCTGAGGGAGTTGGGGGGGTGCAGCCTGGAGAAGAGGAAGCTCGGGGGGACCTCACTGCTGTCTACAACTACCTGAAGGGAGGTTGTAGCCAGGTGGGGTTGGGCTCTTCTCCCAGGCAACCAGCAATAGAACAAGGGGACACAGCCTGAAGTTGTGCTGGGGGAAGTCTAGGCTGGATGTTAGGAGGAAGTTGTTGGCAGAGAGAGTGATTGGCACTGGAACAGGCTGCCCAGGGAGGTGGTGGAGTCACTGTCCCTGGAGGTGTAGAAGAAAAGCCTGGATGAGGCACTTAGTGCTGTGTTCTGGTTGACTGGCTAGGGCTGCTGTGGTGACCAAGTGCCATCCAAGCATCTGAAGGTCAGGACTTGGGTGGACAGACAGCCACTGGTGATAATTTTTGCAGAGAGAGAACAAAACAGCACCTGGCATGGGAGTGCTGCTGGGCTTGCTTTGCTCGTGGCCACCAAGAGATGCACCTTTTGATCCTGCTTCTGGCACGGGGTGGGGTTGGACTCATAGAATCATAGAATCAGGCAGGGTTGGAAGGGACCACAAGGAGCAGACAGTTCCAACCCCCCTGCCATGCCCAGGGACACCTTACCCTAGAGCAGGCTGCACACAGCCTCAGCCAGCCTGGCCTCAAACACCTCCAGCCATGGAGCCTCAACCACCTCCCTGGGCAACCCATTCCAGCCTCTCCCCACTCTCCTGCTCAACAACTTCCTCCTCACCTCCAGCCTCACTCTCCCCACCTCCAGCTTTGCTCCATTCCCCCCACTCCTGGCACTGCCTCACAGCCTAAAAAGTCCCTCCCCAGCTTTTTTTTAGCCCCTTCAGATGCTGGAAGGCCACAAGAAGGTCGCCTGGGAGCCTCCTCTGCTCCAGCCTGCACAGCCCCAACTCTTTCAGTCTGTGCTCACAGCAGAGCTGCTGCAGCCTCTGAGCATCCTCCTGGCCCTGCTCTGGACACTCTCCAGCATCTCCACAGCCCTCTTGTCCCAGGGGCTCCAGAGCTGGATGCAGGACTCCAGGTGGGGTCTCAGCAGAGCGGAGCAGAGGGGGAGAATCTCTTCCCTCAACTCGATCTCTGGAGGTCTCTTCCAACCTCTGATGTTCTGTGATTCTGTTGTAGTGGATGGAAAATGTCCCAGCATCAGCCCATTTAAGCCCAGTTCTGCTGGGCTTGCTTTGCTCATGGCCACCAAGAGATGCATCTTTGATCCTGCTTTTGGCAGAGGGTGGGGTTGGAGACTCAATGATCTCTGGAGGTCTTTTCCAACCTCTAAAGTTCTGTGATTCTGTTGTAGGGGGAGAAAAATAGCCCAGCACCAGCAGATGTCATCCCTGGGCTCCTCTCTGCTGCAGAACACCCACTTGGTTGCAAACCAAAGTTTGAGTGGCTTGCAAGAACTTGAAACTTTGGCAGGGTTTTTCCACCCTTCAGCTGGAAATGCCTCTTGGTTAACAAATGCTTCACGACAACAAATCGATGTCCTTCTGTGTAAGAGAATTAACTCCAGCTGCACAGCTCCAGCCTGGCTCTTTGCTTATTGTCAATAACAAATCTCTCCATGGGTGAAATGAAGGAGCTGGGCTCATTAGCACCTGCTTTACAGAGCATCACTCAGCAGCAGAAAGAAGTTGAAACCTCCAAAAGGGCTGAGGGCAGTTTAGAGGAAGGTGAAGGTTAGGGAAAAGTAGTGGTGGACAAGGCTGGGCCAAAGGAAAGGTGAGCTGGGAGGGTAATTGGCTTTGTGAGGAGGGGAGATTTAGACTGAATATTGGGAAGAAATTATTTGCAGTGAGGGTAGGGAGACTCTGGAGCAGGTTGCCCAGGGTGGTTGTGAATGTGCCCTCCCTGGAGGTGTTCAAGGTCAGGTTAGATGAGGCCTTGAGCAACCTGTTTTAGTGCCCATGGCAGGAGAGTTGGAACTGGATGATCTTTAAGGCCCTTTCAACCCAAACCATTCTAATTCTGGATGTTTTGTTCTGTTCTTGTCTTGCACTTGAAATCTCCTGAGAATTAAATGGCTCATCTGCTTTCCAGCATCCCTGCTCCAAGAGCTGCATCCTAGAATCTCTCTCCAAAGAGCAGTTGCTGCTCTCGTGCTGTAAGTTCATAGCTGCTGCACTCCCAGAAAAACCTGGATGAGAGAAATCTCTGCTGCAGACAAAGCCTGGGGTGGAGGCTTCAGTAGTGGGGGCTACCCCCTGCCCCTGTGTGTGGTGGGGTGGTAACAGCACCTCAAAGGTGAGGGCTGCTCATGGCTAAAGGCCAAGTGAAGGCACTGGTGAAGAGAGTGGTGGGAAAGGCTGAGGCTGCTCCAGCTGCAGGCAGCAGCAGCAGCAGGGAGGAGATGAAATGTTAAAGGGGGGATGTGGAGCATCAAACAGAATATTTGCACCCTGGTGGATCCATGCTGCAGCAGGTGCAAGTGGAGAGCAGCAGTCAGCCCAGCTCTGCTGAGATGTTTTGGAAGATGAAGATGCTGGGGTGAGGAGTGGGGAGGCTCCTGGTGCACCTGCTCTGCCCCCCAGCCTCGCAGAGCTGTGCCAGCTCCTCAGCAGGCTGGATGGGTGCTGCAGCAGAGCCCGGAGGAACTCCATGGCTCCTTCAGACTGTCCTGCCCCATCTGCCCAGCCCCTAACCAGAGTCTCCATCTCAGACTCACGACAGTGCTGCTCCTCCTATCCCATCCCATCCACAAAGACCATCTCCTCCTGGGGCACCATCCCGCTCCGGAGCCTGCAGCTGGGATGTACTGGCGCAGTTTCAGCAGCAGCGAAGGTGTCTGAACTTAGCCAGTCCCAACTGCTGCTCCCCAAGGCAGCTCCCCTGCCCATTTCTGTGCTGCCAGGGTCACGGGTGTGCAGTCTGGGCAAACTGGAAGAGCCCAGAAGTCTGGGTGGACCCCAAGTTTCCCGGTGCATTATTCAGGCCAGATAAGCAAGTTGCCATGGAGATGTGCTGAGCAGGAGGCTGGAGCGATGGAGCCTCACAGCCAGAGGCATCTGTTAATCTTATTTTTATCAATTTTTAAAGAGGGTATGGTGGTGGTACCCCCCACACACCTTCCCCTCACCTCTCACAAAAGCTTGGCATTTGCACTTTATTAAGAGCAGGGGCTGCAGTGTCTTTGAAAGTGAGCCTCAACCAACACGAAGCAGCAGGCAGGGGAATGCGTGTGCTGAGGGCTGGGATTCAGTAGCAGGGAGCTGCCACCTTTGACATATTGCTCTGGCTCTAATGAGGGGCAGAGTGACAGCCCACAACAGAGGTAAAGCAAGATGAGGCTTTGCCTTCACCTTGGGGGGGACCAGGGCCAAGCTGGGGCTGCAGCCAGGTCAGGAGGAGAAAATGGAGCTTTTATTCCTCAAGCTCCAGCTCAGTGGCCTCCTGCAAAAGGTATTTCATTGGGTTTTCTTTCCCCATGTTCTGGGCATGACCATGATGACTGCAGCTGTCTGCCCATGCTCTCCTACCTTGTTCCTTGAGGAGATGGGTGGGTGGATCCCAACTTGGTGCCTGGCCCAACTGGGGCATCTCTTAGATGCAGTAAAGGGGGACGTGAGCACCCATGCAGATCCTCTTCTGCAGAGGCAAAGGACAGGTTGGAGCCTGGTTATACTCCCCATCACAGGGCTGAGCTCTGCTGTGCCCCCAGCCAGAGTGAAAACCATGTGACAAGGCAGGACAGGGCCAGTGGCAGCAGTGACAGCTGGCAGTGGGCTGGAACAGCTGCTGGAGTCACCAATATTTGTGTCAAGGCACAAGGGAATGTCCAGCCAGGACCTCATTGCTCTCTACAACTCCCTGAAGGGAGGTTGTGGCAAGGTGGGTTTGATATCTTCTCCAGGCAGACAGTGACAGAACAAGAGGACACAGCCTCAAGCTGCTCCAGGGCAGGCTTAGGCTGGATGTTAGGAAGAAGTTCTTTACAGAAAGAGGGATGTGGAGGTGCTGGAAGGTGTCCAGAGGAGGGCCACAAGGAGGAGCAGAGGACTGGAGCACCTCTGCTATGAGGAGAGACTGAGGGAGTTGGGGCTGTGCAGTCTGGAGAGGAGAAGGCTCAGAAGCAACCTTATTGTGGCCTTAAGTATCTTAAGGGGGCTACAAGAAAGCTGGGGAGGGACTTTTTAGGCTGTCAGGTAGTGATAGGACTTGGGGGGAATGGAGCAAAGCTGGAGGTGGGGAGAGTCAGACTGGAGGTGAGGAGGAAGTTGTTGAGCAGGAGAGTGGTGAGAGGCTGGAATGGGTTGCTCAGGAAGGTGGTGGAAGCATCATGCCTGGAGGTGTTTAAGGCCAGGCTGGCTGAGGCTGTGGGCAGCCTGCTCTAGTGTGAGGTGTCCCTGGGCATGGCAGGATGCTGGAACTGTCTGCTCCTTGTGGTCCCTTCCAACCCAGACTGATTCTCTGATTGGCATTGGAATGGGCTGCCAAGGGAGGTGGTGGAGTCCCCATCCTTGGAAGTGTTTAAGAGGGGACTGGATGAGGCACTTAGTGCCATGGTTTAGTCAATTAGAAGGCGTTAGGTGATAGATTGGACTCGATGATCTCAAAGGTCTTCTCCAACCTGGTTAACTCTGTGATGCTGTGAGTGTTTCCTCCAGACAATGTGGGTCAAGCCTGCCTCAGCAGGGAGCTGTTGAACACGGATCAGCATTGTGAGGTCCCTGCTCAATAGCTGCTGTAGGAGCATCTAAGTGCAGAGCAGTGGTGGTGTGCTGAGGGAGAAATCATTCCTTAACACAAAGCAAACATCTCTGTTTTGCTCCTTTTTTCCCCCTGATTTTATTTAGCTAAGTGCCACACAGGGCTCAACAAAAGGATCACTTCCCCTTCAGCTCCAAGCAGGCACACGGAGCCTCTCCCTCTCTCTCTCTCTCTTTCTCTCTCTCTCTCTCTGAAGTAAATCAGAGCTAACTCTGCTCAGGCTGTTGTAAGTCACTATAAAAATGACACAAAGAACCACACAGGGTGTGAGGCAAAAACAGCACAGAGGGGGGAAATAAAGCAAAGTTATGGCCCTTATCACTCACAAAGTGCACTTCCCACTGAGGTTCTCAAGAAGAATAGCCCTGAGTGAACCAGACAGTGATGACATGGGGATGTTACTGCTCCCACATGGTGATTTTCAGCACCGTGGTGGTGCTTGAAGATGTGGCTCAGGCTCCAGCCTCATTAAACTGTGCAAATGTGTCATGGAAAGCTGCCCCCCGTGGAAAGCCCTGTGCCTGAGCCTTGAAGAGAGCAGGTGGCAGAAGGCTTAGGAGCGGAGATGAAGACAGCAATAAAGCAGATGAGTGGCTTAGGGAATTGCTTTGTGTCCACAAAGGACCTTGCTGGGCTTGGAACAGTCTTTGTTTCATAGACCTAACATGGTCATGGCAAGGAATTGTTCATCACTCTCAAAACCAAGGATCTGCAGCAGCCAGGACTGTGTTGGGAAGGGTTGTTGGGAGCTGTGCCCAGGCAGGGATGGATCACAACCAGCCAAACCCTGTGGCTCTCCTCATTGCCATGGTAGGGGGACACTGCTGGAGCTGCTGCTGGCTGCAGCCATCTGCTCTGTGCCCGGTGACTTGGTGGTGGTAGTGCTGGACAGGGCTGGCAGGTGATGTTACCAAACCCTAAGATGCTACTGCAGGTGCTGAGCCCTAAGGACTGTTCCCCAGAGATCACCTAACTTGGCCTTGGCAGCACGGAGCTGCGAGGAGAGGCTCTGCACCATGCCCAGCCTGTCCCATGCCCACTCCTGCCCCCCCTGGGTACCAGCTAGATGCTTGCAGGGACACAAATGCTTCTGTGGCTTCGCTCAGAGCTGTGTGGGGAGCTGAGTCTGGTACCCAGTGAGGCTGAGCCTGGGAGGCAGCAGGGTTCATCCTGGAGCGCGATGCAGAGGTATGGGAGTCGTTTGCCTGGGAGTTATCTAATCGTGGAGCTAAAGTGAGCTGTGATGACACCTGGACGTTTTTCACATGAGTAATCTGCATAGATGATGCTCTACATAAATGTCACCTGACTTTGTTCTGATTTAATCCCCCTTTATTTATTGCACTCTTGCACCTCTTCATTATTTGCAGTTTATCTGCCTGGTGTTTTACCTCCCTGCGCCTGCCGCTTCTGAGCTGCCACCAGGACCTCCAGGTGAGGACAACAAAGCCCTTTCCTGTCCCTCTCTGCTTTGATAGGAAAGCAAGAGAGGGAACACAGGGAAAAGAGATGCTAAAAAAGCTGCACACACGTGTTCTAAAAATAGCACCACAGCTCCTGGCAGCGCTGGCAGCAAAGTGGCTGCTGCATCTCCCTGCCCTCACCCAGAGCAGAAAACCTCCACCAGACGTGCAGGCTTTGGTAGAGTTGGGTCAGTGGAAGTCTGGGACTGCTCCCAGTTGTACAGGTCACCCCGGGGCTGAGGAGAAACTCCCCAGGGAGAGGACTGTGCCTGTGGTTTCACTCACACAACCCTCTCTGGGAGAGGATTTGTTGGGAGAGACTGGTTTGGGTGGGAAGGAACCTTTAAATGTCATCCAGTCCAACCTCCTGCAGTCAGCAGGGACATCTGAAACTAGAGCAGGCAGCCCCAAGTAACCTAACCTGGAGTGGTTCCAGGCATGGGGCAGCTCCCACCTCTCCAGTTACCAGGCCAGCAGGGATCTCAAGGAGCTTGAGAGGTCTCATCCTGCTGTAGTCTTGGTCCTGGACACCTCAGAGCCCCAAATTACCTGACTTAAAATCATTCCAGGGATGGGGCAGCTCCCACCTCTCTGGAGCTTGGGAAGTCTCATCCTGCTGTAGTCTTGGTCCTGGACACCTCAGAGCCCCAAATAACCTGACTTGAAATCATTCCAGGGCTGGGGCAGCTCCCACCTCTCTGGTTACCAGGCCAGCAGGGATCTCAAGGAGCTTGGGAGGTCTCATCCTGCTGTAGCCTTGGTCCTGGACACCTCATCACCCCAGGACGAGGACACTCCCCTGGACCACAGAGGCAGTTCCTCTGAGCAGCGGCTGCTATTGGCAATTCATCAGAGGTAATTACACCAATTAGCCCCCACACAGCTCTGCAGCTCCAGGAAGGCTTTACGACCCTGCTGTAGATCTCTGCCGAGCAGAGGAGCACAAACCCTTCCCTCAGATTATTGCCAACTAATCAGCCCGGGGTGAGAGGCTGCAGGAGTCAGCACCCAGCTCGGCGGGCAGGAACGCTTGGGTTTGTTGCTGCTTTGGTTGTCCTGCTTTGCAGGACTGCTATCAATCCTCATTGCAATCAAAGTCCTCTGCACACATGCTCCAGTGGAGTGGAATTTTCTGCAGAATAAGGTGTTATTAACCTAGCTCCACTCCCTCCCCCCCGGGCGAGGAGCGAGCCCTGCCACCGAAGCCATTCCTCACCAGTGAACTCTGCTTAAACAGCGATTAGCAGAGCTTCCAGCAGCAAGGAAAATGCAAAACCTGTGACCTTTGGAGCTTGTAGCTGCAGTGACTTTTAAGATGTAAGAGGGGTTTTTTTTCTGTTTCCCTTCCCAGGATCTCAGCAAACAGTGATTTTTTTTTAGAGCTCCTCTCGTCAACATGTCACTTCTCAACTTCTCCACTCCTCTTTGCTTTAGCTGCTCTTCTCCCTCTTGCATGATGCTGTTCTGGGACCTGCCCCAGGGACCATCTGACAGCCCAACTCCACAGAACCAGGGCTGGGTGTTCTGCTTCTGCAGCCTGGATAAGCCTCGTGTTGGCTGGGGTTCAGCTGGTGGTGCCATGTCTTGAAAGAGGGCAGGAAGATTTCTCTGCCATGCCCGAGGTAAATTGAGGACAGTGGGGAGAGGAGGTGGGTGGAGGGACACCCCAAAGTCCAGGCTTGGTCTAGGGGTTGTGGTGGCTGGGACAGTGCCATGGTGCCAGCACCTCCAACCCAAGAAAGGGCAGGAGAAGCACAGATGGAAGAAGCATCCTGGTGCCTGCTGCCAGTTTCACCCCGAAGGAGCAGAGGAGTCGCTGGGGTTTAGCTCACCCCACACCTTGTGGGTTTATCTGCACGAGGAGCCTGCTGCAGCTCTGTCACCTCAGCTGAAATCAAAATGTGAGTGCAGAGAGGAACATTTGTGTCTTAAAAAAAACCCAAACCATTCCCTTTCCAGAAATCTAAAGAAGCAGCAGCATTTTCCTTTGCAGATTTGTTGGGATTGTGTTGGTGATGATTTCTCTCTCTCACCACAGTCTAACATAAAATGAATGAATGCCTTCTGATGCCTTTTTCTCCGACTCAGTAGCTTCTATATTTGTAGGGAAGAAGGAAAGTGTGATGGGAACCCTCCTGTTCCTCTCTCTAACCACATTCATTGGGGTGGATTCTTTCTGCAATAAGCAGAGAGGACAACTGGGGACAATGACACCACAGGCTCACAGGATATTAGGGGTTGGAAGGGATCCAAGGGCATCATCCAGTCCAACCACCCTGCCAGAGCAGGACCACACAATCTAGCTCAGGGCACAGAGGAACACATCCAGACAGGCTTGGAAAGGCTCCAGAGAAGGAGACTCCACAACCTCTCCACTGGACCCTCTCCAGCAGATCCCTGTCCCTCTGGAACTGGGGAGCCCAAAACTGAACACAGTATTCAAGATGAGGTCTCAGCAGGGCAGAGTAGAGGGGCAGGAGAACCTCCCTTGATCTGCTGAACACACTCTCCTTAATGCACCCCAGGATCCCCTTGGCCTTGGCCACAAGGGCACATTGCTGTGCCATGGATGTTCTCCCCCAGCACTCCCAGGTCCCTCTCCACAGGGCTGCTCTCCAGCAGTCACCTCCCAGCCTGTACTGCTGCAGTTTATTATTCCTTCCCAGGTGCAGGACTCTGCACTTGTCCTCATTTGGTTCCTCTGTGCCCAGCTCTGTCTGTCCAGGTCTCACTGGATGTCCACACAGCCTTCAGCTGTCTCAGCCAAGCCTCCCAGACCCCAAACTACAGGTGATGCTTTTCCCTGAAATCCAAAAGCAAACACTCATTTCTGTCCCAGCTCTCAGACTTTAATCCAAAGCAGTATTTTGGAGGGTTTCTTTTTTTGTGGTTGGGCTTGCTTTCAGCTGGGGCCAATTTTTCTCAGGGAGCAGTGTTAATTAACTCTGTTCTAACCACTGAGAGAGAGGGGAAGGACTTGGGCTGCATGGTTGATGCTGCAGGAGCAGAGGAGCAGGAGATGCTTCTCTAAACAGGGCTGTGTAGCAGTTCCTCTGCCTGTTGTTCTGCCCACTCCTCTGCCAGTCCCAAGCAGGATGCAGGCAGCAGCAGCAGCCCTTAACCACGAAGTCAGATGCAGAAGCAGCTCTGCAGAAGGTCTTGTAGATGCAAACTGTGCTTTGTGTGTGCAGTCACTGCAGTGGAGGAGAGAGAGCTGAACAGGAGCTGCCTGCAGCCGAGTGCAGCATCTTCACCTGCTGCTGCTGCACCTTCCCTCCAAGAGCATCCTGCAGCTCTTTCTGCTTCCTCACTTCCCATAGCACAGCTCTGTCCTGCACACTCTTCAGCAGTGTGGGAAGGGAGGGATGCTCTGAGAGCTGGGAAGGATGCCACAGGAAGGATACTGTGGGAGCTGGAGGAGATGTCCTGGGAGCTGGTGTGGATGCCTTGAGAAGGATACTCTGGAAGCTGGGGAGGATGCCCTAGGAAGGATGCTCTGGGAACTGGAAGGGATGCCCTGAGAGCTGGTGTGGATGCCCTGAGAAGGATGCTCTGGGAGCTGGAGCAGGTGCCCTGGGAGCTAGAAGGAATTCCCCAGGAAGGATGCTCTGGGAACTGGAGGGGATGCTCCAGCAGCGATGCTTTGGGAGCCAGATGATCCTACCCACCCTGAGCTGAGCTGCTCCCCTTTCCTCTGTTTCATGCTCCCATCTGCCAAAGTGAGCTTTAACTCCTGACAGGCTCATGGCTTCTGCAGGACACAGAGGGGTGGGTGGGTGCCTGCCTGATGCCAGGACAGACAGACAGAGGTGCAAATGCACAAACCCAATGCAGCATAAGGAAGCCTTTCATGAACTGCTGAGATCTGTGATGGGGACAGCCAAGTGTCCATGTCCATCTGTGCAGGTGCTTGTGGAGAGAGGTGAAAGAGCCCACCCCAGAGCCCACCCAACCCTCCCAGCACAGCCACTGGCTGCTTCATAGCCTTGTGATCATTTTGGGCTGACCTGAGCTTGTGCTTGTTACATGGATGAGTTCCCAGCAGATCTGGCTGAGGAATCATAGGATCAGTCTGGGTTGGAAGGGACCACAATGATCATCTAGTTCAACCCCCCTGCCATGGGCAGGGACACCCTACCCTAGAGCAGACTGCCCACAGCCTCAGCCAGCCTGGCCTGAAACACCTCCAGGGATGAGACTTCCAACACCTCCCTGGGCAACCTGTTCCAGGCTCTCACCACTCTCATGCTGAAGAGCTTCCTCCTTTTTTGTAGGTCCCCTTCAGATCCTGGAAGGCCACAAGAAGGTCCCCTGGGAGCCTCCTCTGCTCCAGCCTGCACAGCCCCAACTCTTTCAGTCTGTGCTCACAGCAGAGCTGCTGCAGCCCTCTGAGCATCCTCATGGCCCTTCTCTGGACACACTCCAGCATCTCTACATCCCTCTTGTCATAGTGGCTCCAGAACTGAATTCAGTACTTCCTCCTTATGCCCAGCCTGAATCAAAGGACAGGTTGGAAACACTCCAGCATCTCCACATCCCTCTTGTCATAGTGGCTCCAGAACTGGATGCAGTACTCCAGGTGGGGTCTCAGCCGAGCAGAGCAGAGCGGGGAGAATCTCTTCCCTCACGCTGCTGGCCACACTTCTGCTGCTGCAGCCCAGGCTCTGCTCGGCTGTGTCAGTTCGGGTATCTGTGCTGTTCTTGTCAAGAAGAGCTTACATCAGAGCAAAGAACTAACAGCTATAATTACTAGCTTTAAAAAAAAAAAAAAAACCAAGGAAAAAAAAAAATAACAACTCTACAACTTGGAAATGAAAAGAAAGTTTCAGCCCAAAGCAGAGATCTGCATTGTAGGTACTGACAGAGCCCTCACCCTCCTGCGCTGTCATAAACAAGGACATGGTAATTAGAGATTTGTTTTTTGGGGGGTTTTGGTTGGGTTTTTTTTTTTTTAAGGGACAAAATGATTTTATTTGCTTCTCTGCCAGTTTTCATGAGCCCATCAGTCATCCCCTTGCATAGATAAGATTTCTTATGCTCACTGACAGGGTAAATTATATGGTTCCCATCCAGCAAATCAGCAGCACTGTGCAGCATCATCGCTTGCAAAGCCACGTCTGGGAAAAAGCATAAATCCTGTCCAGGTTTATTAGATCTGTCTTTTATGCACATATTTATTTTATGCTAAGCTGAGGTGTAGGGTTTGTTTTTTTTTTTTGCCCCTAATTATTAATCATATTAATAAAGGTAGGGGGAGAGGGTATGGGGCTTTGTGTAAAGCAAAAGCGCTGCAGCGGCGCTTGGGTGGCTCTGCGTTAGGGCTGCTGTGGGGTGCTGTGAGGATAAGGCAGTGACCCCACTCCAGTGACATACCTGGAGTGGGTGCTCATCATGAGGGGGTGTTGAGGCTAAGGCTAAAAAAGAGCTGCTCTGCCTTGCCCAGAGTTTGGATGGGGATGAGGTTTTGGCTTGGCCTCTCAGTGCAGGTGCCACAGCTGAGCCCTAGCAAGGCTTGGCCAACAGCCACTGGGTGTGTGGGGTCCCCATCCTCCTCACCTGAGCAGGTGCTGAGCACCCACAGCTGCCTCAGCATCACTGTGCCTTTAGTGTGGGCTTGGGAGCCTGGAAAGACCTTGGAGAGCCCTGAGCTGCCTGGTTTAGAAAAAGCTCCATTATTGGGATGCTTTATTAATTACTGGATGCTTTGTTAATTACTGGCTTCCATGTTCACCCCAGGGATCTCCCTGGCAGGCCTCTAAAGCCTTGCAGAGGGGAAGGAGGGGACTTCCTCCCCTCCACCTTTGCTATCAAGGACAGAGCTGGAGAATCCCAGAGTTGGTCACCTGAGAGCACAAAAATAAACCTATGTGTGATGGAGATGTGATGCTGTGGAAAGCTGGAGAGGTCACCACGAGACAAGAACCTCCACTCAAGTGGAAGGCTTGAAATGGAGTTGAGAAGAGAACTGGGAGTAACTTTGTCATTGAGTGCTGCTGAGACTCAGAACCAGCCCTGTTGGGATCTTCTGAGCTGGTTTAAAGCCAGGTGGCACTGTCAGAAGTCTCTACCTCACCAGGCTGAGCATTCCTGCCCAGAAAAGCTTTGCTCAGCCCAAGGCTGGGGACCCAACAGCTTCTGCCACAGCTGGATGTGCTGAATTATTGCCACCACGGAGCGTGCTGGGTCTGCCTGTGCTTCCCCAGAGCTTCTTGGCATAACAGAGCAGCCACCACCTCCTGTCAGACATCTGCTGCCACAGAAGGAGCTTTTCCAGCTGTGGTGGCACCCTCACAAAGGGGAAGCCACAGGTGAATTACCACCGGAGCACAGAGCTGGGTGCAGGGAGTGCAAATGTCTCACATCGCTTGGGTGCTGTCATTCAACCTCCTTTTATCTCCTGGACTCATCCAAAGCTCAGAGAAATGAGGCTGGATGCGTGGGCTGAGGTGAGCCAGGCTGAATGGTTGTTGAAGTTATTGACTGGAGAGTGGGAGAAAGCATCAGAGGCCAAATCTCCTTTATGCTGTTAGAGAGGGGAAACAACATTTCCTTAAGCTCTGAGTCAATAAATAATTGTGACTCTTTTTACCTTTTCTGGTGATGGGATTATGTGGCTCTGAGGCATTCTTGGAGGAGTGCAGCTCTCTTGGCTTGTGGAGGGGTAAAAGCTCTCAGATCATCAGCTTGGTTAATAGGAAAAGGAGGGGTCTGGATGCCTTAGAGAAGAGACCATGGCTCAAAGCAGAGACAGGAGTGATGAGAGTCACTTGTCAGGCACAGGGACAGGTTGAACTCCACAGCCAGGGGATTTGCTGATCCTGGTGTCCAGACCCACTTTCTGCCAGGGCTTCACACCAGATGCCCTCTCCATCCTCAGAAACACTGGCAGGGCTGTGGCACTCCCGAGGTGCCCCTTCTGACACACAGGTGCTGCAAGGCTTAATGTCCCTGCTCACTGCTGAGTTCCCCCCTCCCAAAGGACAGCCTGATGCTGAGAGGGTTCCATGTGTCCATCCCTCTGCTCCCTGACTCCACTACTCAGGGCTCCCACAGCCCTTTCCCAGCCCATTTTTTACTCTGGAAAACCACAATGAGCTCCAATGCTGTGGGGGTCCTGCCCCATCAGAAGCTGAGAGTGAATCCAGTGCTGTATTGCAGATAAAGGCTGCAGAGCAACCATTTGCAAGCTTTGCTTTATCCAGCAAGCTAAAAGTTCTCCTCTCCAAAGTTTTCAAGGAGGAAAGGGATTGTTTGTTCCCTCATTTCAGTCCTAATAAACTGATGAGTAGGAGCAGGCTTTGGGTCTGTTGAGTGCTCACAGGTTTTCATTTGGTTCCATACTCAGCACTGCTCAGGCCACACCATGAGGACTGTGTCCAGTTCGGGGCCCCTCAATTTAAGAAAGATGTTGAGGTGTAGGAAGGTGTTTGGAGAAGGGCAGCAAGGCTGGGGAGGGGCCTGGAGCACAGCCCTGTGAGGAGAGGCTGAGGGAGCTGGGGGGGTGCAGCCTGCAGCAGAGGAGGCTCAGGGCAGAGCTCATTGCTGCCTGCAGCTGCCTGCAGGGAGGCTGTAGCCAGGTGGGGTTGCTCTATATGGTCTATATATGTCTTATGAGGACAGACTGAAAGAGTTGGGGCTGTGCAGGCTGTAGCAGAGGAGGCTCCCAGGGGACCTTCTTGTGGCCTGCCAGGATCTGAAGGGGGCTACAAAAAAGCTGGGGAGGGACTTATGCTGTGAGGGAGTGAGAGGATCAGGAATTATGGAGCAAAGCTGGAGGTGGGGAGAGTGAGGCTGGAGGTGAGGAGGAAGTTGTTGAGCAGGAGAGTGGTGAGAGGCTGGAATGGGTTGCCCGGGGAGGTGGTTGAGGCCCCATGGCTGGAGGTGTTTGAGGCCAGGCTGGCTGAGGCTGTGTGCAGCCTGCTCTAGGGTAGGGTGTCCCTGGGCATGGCAGGGGGGCTGGAACTGGCTGCTCCTTGTGGTCTCTTCCAACCCTGGCTGATTCTATGATTCTATAGTTCTCTTCTCCCAGGCACCCAGGGACAGAAGAAGAGGGCACAGCCTCAAGCTGTGCCAGGGCAGGTTTAGGCTGGATGTTAGGAAGAAATCACAGCCATAACAATTGTCATTGGAGTGTGCTGCCTGGGGAGGTGGTGTAGTCACCATCCCTGGAGGTGTCTAAAAAGGGGCTGGATGTGGCACTTAGTGCCATGGCTTGGTCAGTTAGAAGGGTTAGGTGATAGGTTGGACTTGATCCTGAAGCTCTTTTCCAGCCTGATTAACTCTGTGGTTTGCTGCTCACTGCTCCAGGTTTGGGTTCTGGGACTGGCAGCCCAGGCACTGTGAGGCTCTTTCTTTTCCATGTCTGTCTCCTGACATTTCTATGGAAGCCTGGCTTCTTCTGGTACAAGAGAGTTTAATTTGGGTGATCAAATGAGACTTTGGCTTTGTGCCCAACTTTGCTTTTCAAGAACATAACTCAGAAAACAGCTGAGTTCTCTGACTTCATCAGCTCCCACCAAGTGAGGAGTGGAAGCATGTACTGGGATCATAGAATCATAGAATGAAGCAGGTTGGAAGAGAGCTCCAAGCTCAGCCAGACCAACCTAGCACCCAGCCCTGTCCAGTCAACCAGACCATGGCACTAAGTGCCCCAGCCAGGCTTGGCTGCAACACCTCCAGGGACAGTGCCTCCACCACCTCCCTGGGCAGCCCATTCCAATGCCAATCACTCTCTCTGACATCTTCCTCCTAACATCCAGCCTAGACCTCCCCTGGCACAACTTGAGGCTGTGTCCCCTTCTTCTGTTGCTGGTTGTCTGGGAGAAGAGACCAACCCCACCTGGATCAAATGAGTCACTGAGCAGGAGTGTGTGTGTGTCACCCTGGGCCACCCTGGGTTGGAAGGGTTTTCCTCCTGGGGTCAGCAATTCCTCACCCCGTGGGTGAAGAGGCTCTGAGGCTCCCCACTGAAGGAGGCAGGGGAGTTTTGTGGATGTGGGTTTGGAACAGGGCAGAACATTTCAACACCACAAAGCAGGAGGAGGCCCAAGAGATCAAGAGCACTCCAAGTGTGACCTGCCTGGTGGCACAGCCTCGCCAGCTCCCTGTGCCACCTGCCAGCCAGGGCTGGGTCATGTTTATCTCCATGCTGGTACCACAGCCCTGCCCCCTGCCATGTGCTGCTCTGTCCTGTGCTGCAGTGGTGGTATTTAGGGATCACAGTGGTCTCTGAGCCACCAGCACGAAATGTAGCAGCATCACAGGCTGGGGTGCTGGGGACCACGAGGTGTGCATGGCTGTGCCCTGGGCTGTGATGGGGCAGCCAAGGGACACGGAGCCAATCGGCTTTGCTCTGGCATCTCTGAGCAGTTCGTTGCAGCCTCTCACAGCAGGTGCTGTGAGAAGGAGCCACGAAGGGACCTGGCAGCTCGTTTGCAAGGAGAGTGCTCTCCCCTCTTCTTCTAGATGCTGTGGCTGGGGAGAAAACTGTTTCTCAGAACCAGACACGAGATCTGAGCTGGCAGCCCCTGAGAAGATGGATTCGGTGGCTGATTAACCGGAGTGCAGGTTGATCTGAACAGCAAAGGGATGATCCCGACCAGGAGGAGCTCCAGGGTTCAGCTGAGTTCCAGCTTCAATTGCTTTGCTCTGCCGTCATGAGCCCAGAGCAGAAAGCCCCAGAGCTGCTGCTGCAGCACAGGGAGCCCCAGGGGATGGGGAGGGGGGCTCAGAAATGCATGGAGCTGCAGCTGCTTTGGGTTGCTGGGCACCGTGCGTCCTCTGATCTTTCACCACCACAACAAAGTCTGCAAGAATCCACAAACACTGCTCCTGGAGAAGAGGCAGCAGAGCTGGGGTCTGTGCCTGGAGAGGAGGCAGCGGAGCTGGGGTCTGTGCCTGGAGAAGACACAGCAGAGCTGGGGTCTGTGCCTGGAGAAGACACAGCAGAGCTGAGGTCTGTGCCTGGAGAGGAGGCAGCAGAGCTGGGGTCTGCTCCTGGAGAAGAGGCAGCGGAGCTGGGGTCTGTGCCTGGAGAAGACACAGCAGAGCTGAGGTCTGTGCCTGGAGAGGAGGCAGCAGAGCTGGGGTCTGTGCCTGGAGAGGAGGCAGCAGAGCTGAGGTCTGTGCCTGGAGAAGACACAGCAGAGCTGGGGTCTGTGCCTGGAGAAGACACAGCAGAGCTGAGGTCTGTGCCTGGAGAAGACACAGCAGAGCTGGGGTCTGTGCCTGGAGAAGACACAGCAGAGCTGAGGTCTGTGCCTGGAGAGGAGGCAGCAGAGCTGGGGTCTGCTCCTGGAGAAGAGGCAGCGGAGCTGGGGTCTGTGCCTGGAGAAGACACAGCAGAGCTGGGGTCTGTGCCTGGAGAAGACACAGCAGAGCTG
This sequence comes from Pogoniulus pusillus, assembly GCF_015220805.1. NCBI lineage: Eukaryota > Metazoa > Chordata > Aves > Piciformes > Lybiidae > Pogoniulus > Pogoniulus pusillus. The sequence goes on from NC_087300.1 coordinate 4,833,626, forward strand.
GGGTCTGTGCCTGGAGAAGACACAGCAGAGCTGGGGTCTCCTTCTGGCTCTCCCCGGCACGGCAGTGCTGAGCTTGCAAGCAGGCTCTGGAGAAGTGCTGGCTTCACGCAGCCTCGTGAGGCACAAGAATCATGTCACTGCGTCTCTCATTATCCACTTCATCAAGCTCTAACTGTCTCCTAATGACACTCACCCGCTCCTCCTCCTCCTTCCCCGGCAGCGCTGAGCGGCAGGCAGCCGCTGTCCCCCGCGGTGCCGGCTCTGCTGCGCTGGGTGCGGACGGGAGAAGCGATCCGGAGCAGCCTGTGGAGCTGGCACGGTGTGGCTCCTGGGCCCAGCACAGCTCCAGGCTCAGCTTTGGGGGGGGGTCTGGGTGATTCTGGGGCAGGATGAGCTGGGGAAGGGACGAGGCTGGCACAGAGTGCAGGCAGTGGGCTGAGCTGGTGGAAGCAGAGGAAAACGTGCGGCTGGTGCAGTCCCTCTTGCCGAGGGAGCAAGTTGCATCTTCTCACTCCCATGTGAGGCTGGCCAAGAACTTGGGGATCACAGTGCCTGGCCTTGGTATGAGCCACCAGCACAAACCCCAGTGCTGTGGGTTTTCAGACTCAGAACCACGCAGTGACCCAGACAGAAGGACAGGATTTGTCCTCTGAGAGCATCTTCTGCCTGCCCTAGGGGCTGATGGATCTGCTCATCCATCACGGGGCAATACACAGCAGCTTGTGGCCATTTTGGCAGCAGTTTTTCTTCCTGGCACTTTCTCTACCTTGTCTGGGGACACTGTGATCTCCTGGGAGGGATAGCAGTCCCTGGGTGAGGTTATACAGTGTGTGACACAAAGGGACATCATCTCCATTGGCATCACCAAGCTGGCAGAGGCTTGTCCTGCACCATGGTGAGTCTCTCACAAACACCTCTACCCAAAATGCAGCTTGCATGGCTCAGCACAGGGCCAGGAATTGCTGGTGCTGGCAAAGTTGGGCATTACTCTGTCTTTGCTGCCTTCCTGTGCCACATTGGGTGCCCACAAGAGATTGAACTTGGAGGACCAGGGTCTGATAGAGCAGAACATTGTCCACACTGCAGGTCCTGACTAGGGCTCCAGGAGGGGTGGGCAACTTCATGAGAAGGTGGCAGGAGTCACCCTCTTTTTCTGGTGCAGGCTGGAGAGACATGGCCACCCCTGCCAGCCTTTGTTGGTGACTGTTGGTAGGAAGCATGGTCCCATCTCTCATCACCAGAGCCCCAGGGTGAAGCTCTCTGTGCTTCAGCCACACTTTGTCTAAATCCAGAGCGTTGTATCCCAACGGGAAGGGAAAGCAAATGATGAGAAAGGCAGAAGAGAAGCCCCACACTACAACACATTTACTCAGCGAGGAAATAAGTCATCCTCGAGCTCAGGAGACAGTCAGGAAGGTCATTGCATTAAGTATGGAAATAAATTGCCAGGTATTTTATTGCTCCCCACACCTTGTTTGTGCTCTCAGTACCTGTGCCTTTTGTCGGTGCCAAGTGCCTCCTCTCCTGGTGCTTCATTACTTCACCAGATTTACAGGGCTGACAACAGAAACAGTTATGTTAAAGGAAGTAGCCAATCAGTTGAATCTCTGGATACTAATAGTGAGGAATTAACTCAGCATTAATGCAAATGCAAAATGCCTTCTGTGAGGGGAGAGCAGCACAGTGCCAGGCACTAAACCCAGAGCGGGGATGGGAGCGGAGGCTGCGCATGGAGCTAACAGCTGCGTCTGAGCGCATCTGAACTGGGGATGCTGCATGAGCACCTGAGACAGGCTCAGAGAGGAGGACAGAATCAGAGAATCAGAGAATGGGTTGGGTTGGAAGGCACCTCCAGAGTGCCCAACACTCCTGCAGTGAGCATGGACAACCTCCACTAGAGCTCTGTCGAGCCTGACCTTGATTACCTCCAGGGATGGGGCTTCAACCACCTCCCTGGGCAACCTGTTCCAATGTTCCACCACCCTCATGGTGCAGAACTTGTCCCTAACATCTAATCTAAATTTGCTCTTCTCTGATTTTAAGTCACAGAATCACAGAATCAACCAGGTTGGAAGAGACCTCCAAGCTCAGCCAGTCCAACCTATCCCCCAGCCCTATCCAGTCAACCAGACCATGGCACTAAGTGCCTCAGCCAGGCTTTGCTTGAAGACCTTCAGGGATGGTGCCTCCACCACCTCCCTGGGCAGCCCATTCCAATGGGAAGTCATTTCAGTATCTTAAGGGAGGCCTACAAGAAAGCTGGGGAGGGACTTTTTAGGCTGTCAGGTAGTTCCTTCTTAGGAGGAAGTTCTTCACAGTGAGAGTGATTGGCACTGGAATGAACTGCCCAGGGAGGTGGTGGAGTAGCTGTCCCTGGAGGTGTTCAAGCAAAGCCTGGATGAGGCACTTAGTGCCATGGTCTGGTTGATTGGCCAGGGCTGGGTGCTAGGTTGGACTGGCTGAGCTTGGAGCTCTCTTCCAACCTGCTTGCTTCTATGATTCTGTGATAGGACTCAGGGGAATGGAACAAACGGGGAGATTCAGACTGGATGTTAGGAAGAAGATGTTCAGCCTGAGGGTGGTGAGAGGCTGGAATGAGTTGCCCAGGGAGGTGTTGGAAGCTTCATCCCTGGAGGTGTTTAAGGCCAGGCTGGATGAGGCTGTGGCCAGCCTGATCTAGTGTGAGGTGTCCCTGGACATGGAAGGGGAGATTGGAACTGGCTGCTCCTTGTGGTCCCTTCCAACCCTGACTGATTCTATGATTCTGTGATTCTGTGATTCCTTGCCCCTTGTCCTATCCTGCAGGCCTTTGTAAACAGCCTTCTTGTAGGTCCCCTTCAGGCATTGAGTGTTTGGGTCCCCAAAGCCAACATTTTGTGGTTTCTGACACACTGCTGTCTTCGTCCTGGCTGAACCCAGGAGCTGGTGTGACAGGAACTGGCTGGAGAAGAAACTGCTTCTCTGAATGGCCTGAACCTGGATATTTGCAGCCTGGAAGCTGCCCCTGGAGCGGGAGCAGCTCTCTGCTTTTGGCAGGCAAAATAATCCTGCATTCTGCCGGTAATGAAACACCTCTGGATTCTGTCCCTAATGTCATCCCCATCATCATGTGCTCCTCATTGTGCTGGAGCATAATCAGAGTTTCAAAGGGCTGGGATGAAGCTGATCGAAGATTGATGGGGGCTGTTTGTCTGCCCTGACAATAGGCGTTGTTAAGGCTTTTGTGTGAGCTCCTCGGAGGCGCAGAAATGAGCCTGTAATCTGCCTCCTTACATGCAAAGGAAATGGAAAATCCATACAGGCCATTCTGAACCCTATAGATTTCCAAAGCTTTATTCCCCCAGGGGTGCCAGCCAAATGCTCGTCCCCTGGTGACAGCCACGCTGCTGCTCTCCATCTCCATCCCCCCCCCCCCCCCCCCCCACCTCCTTTTAGGGGCACGACGAGGGGTCCTGTGCGGCAGGGAGGTGATCTTCTGATGGGGCTGTTCGGGGCTTGCAGGGGCAGAGGGGAAGGGGAAGGATCTGCTCTGCCTCCGGAGCGACCTTGGGACCAGTCTAATGGGGTCTCTTCAAGCGTTCTGAAGGCTCCAAGGTGTTAGGGAATCATCCCAAATCCTTTGGTTTCAAAGTGGCATTCCTGGAGGCACAACAAGGCTCCTAAAAGGTGAATGCTCTGAGCTGTAACTGCTGATAGGATGGGATGGGATGGGATGGGATGGGATGGGACGGGACAGGATAGGACAGGACAGAACAGGAGAGGATGGGATGGGACAGAACGGGACAGGATGGGATGGGACAGGAAGGGACAGGATGAGATGGGATGGGATGGGGTAGGACAGGACAGAACGGGACAGGATGGGATGGGACAGGGAGGGACAGGACAGGACAGAACGGGACAGGATGGGATGGGACAGGACAGAACAGAAGAGGACAGGATGGGATGGGACAGGAAGGGACAGGACAGGAAGGGACAGGGCAGGACAGGATGGGACAAGACAGGACAGGACAGAATGGGACAGGAAGGGACAAGACAGAACGGGAGAGGATGGGACAGGGCAGGACGGGATGAGATAAGACAGGATGGAATTGGACAGGATGGGACAGGATGGGATGGAATGGGACAGGATATGATAGTATAGGACAAGATGGGATTGAACAGGCCAGGCCAGGGTGGGATGGGAGCTTTT